>NC_041403.2:163006745-163606745 GCF_900747795.2 Erpetoichthys calabaricus | reverse complement strand
TCCATCCCTGTACCTTTTGCAGAATATCAGTCTGTCCCTGATGCTTTTCTTGGCTTCTTTGCTGCCCTTCTTGACACCCACCAGGCCATCCTCCAAAAGTCCTTGCCTCACTCACACCTGCCTACTGCCATTCCTGAGCAACCTCTGCACCGGTGGTGCCCCCAGGGCCGTCTTAATGTATGTGCACAAGCCAGGGGCCCCAGAAGCTTAGCGGCCCACAATGTTTCTGATGCCTATGTATGTTTCTGTTTTGTTATCGAAACAGGGGCACCAGTGCACTACGGCCCTGGGTGCCCCGATCCTTCGGCTGATTCGACATTATGAGACGGTCCTGGCGCTTGCTGGACTTTCTTGGGCGCCCTGAAGCCTTCTTCACAACAGCAGTGGAAATGGGCTTTTTGGGATTAAAGTTCATTTTCATGGCAAAGAGAGACTTTGCAATTCATTGAAATTAATCTGATCACTCTTCAGAACATTCTGGAGTAGATGAAAATTGCCATTGATAAACATGGAGGCAGCAAACATTGTGATAATTAATATTTGTGTCATTCTCAAAAGTTGTGGCCATGACGACTTCTCGTCCGCAGCTCGCTTCACATTCCCCACCAGATACTTTGAACTTTGTGTCCTTTGGAAATACATCACCAACAATCCCCTCGTATCTGGTCCATCTGGTGAATTCAATATCAAGTAATGGACCTCTTGCTATTCTAAAAATCGTATTAAATCCATTTCTTGTAGGAAATGTCCAGCCAACTGCACAGGTGAAACGGGAAAACGGCTAGCCGATGATTTCAGGGTGCAGGTCTGAGCCATTAAAGTCAAAGTGCCCACAAAGCTGATTGTGGAACACGTCACAATCCTTGGTCACAGCCATCCTGAGCTTTCTGTTTGTGTTCTTTCACAGGGATTCAAAGACACTTCACAGAAGAAACTCAGCTCCTTTTCAGCCTGGGATCAGACATTTCTCCCCGGTCTTAATGGCTTCTTCTCTAATATCAGCTTTTTCTCTCCTACTCTCACTCTTTCTCTTTTCATCTGCGCTGACTTTGTCCCATTCTCTCCATCCTATGTATTTCACCTGCTGCTTTCTTTTCAGCGTGTAGAGGGGCCGCATTGGGGTTTTATTTGTGTGTACGTGTGTCCTGTTGAGTGATTGTTAACTGTGAATAACAAGGCTGGGTGCACAGATTCCTGTTTGTAAATTGGGGTTCAGTGCTTTTAAATGGGTTTGCACTGATGTGGAGGGGCTTGTGGGATTTGTAGTTTGTGGTTTGTACCGGAAGAGAAGGATGTGGCAGGACTTTTTGATTGTCCCATTCCCCAATCAACTTCATCATCAGCAGTTCCTAAACCTTTCATTAACTGGGCCTTCGTAGCGGAGGAGGAGGATGGCACTCAGCCATCGGCTTTAAGGACAGCGGTGGGTTCTTTTTCCTCCCGATCCAGTCCACCGATGCTCTTTGAGAAGAGGTGCGCCTCTTAAGACTGCTCTTCTGGACTCTGGTGGTAGGAAAGTATTTCACTATCCAAGTTCCAGGAAGCAGTTTATTAAAAGGGAACGTGCCGCACTTCTTTCCATCCTTTAACCACAGTTTACATTTCCAGAACCACTTCCATCACCTACAGTAAGGACTTTTTCTAGGACTGTAAATACCATTGTGTGGGGGTTTGTTTGGTACTTTTGTCATTATTTGGCTTTACTGTGTTTGTAAGCATTTATTTGTAGTAAATGAGCAATATTTATATAAACTGCTCAAAAACAAGTAAAGGAACACTTTGAAAACACATCAGATCTCAATGGGAAAAGAAATCCATCCTGCTGGCTATCTCTACTGCTATGGACTGACATGGTGATGTGTTAGGAATGAAAGGATGACATTTGCCGTTTGATGGAAATGAAAATGATCAACCTACATAGGGCAAAGGGAAAAAATGATGCAGATGGCAGGCTCATTCATCTTGCCGAAAATTCATTGCAGCATCTCCAAATCATACTCAGTAGTTTGTATGGTCCCCATGTGCTTGTATGCATGCCTGACAATGTCCTAATGAGACGAAGGATGGTGTCCTGGGGGATCTCCTCCCAGATCTGGACCAGGGCATCACTGAGATCCTGGACAGGCTGCGGTGCAACTTGGCGGTGGCGGAAGAACCGAAACATAATGTCACACCCAGAGGTGTTCTATTGGATTGGGATCAGGCAGGTGAGTGTGGGGGGGGGGCAGTCAATGGTATCAATTCCTTCATCCTCTCGGCACATGAGGCCGGGCATTGTCATGCACCAGGAGGAACCCAGGAGCCACTGCAACAGCATAGGGTCTGACGATGGGTCCAAGGATTTCATCCTGATACCTAATGACAGTCACAGTGCCGCTGTCTAGCCTGTAGAGGTCTGTGCGTCCATCCATGGATATGCCTCCCCAGACTGACCATCACTGACCCACCACCAAGCAGGTCATGCTGAATGATGTTACAGGCAGAATAAAGTTTTCCACAGCTTCTCCAGACCCTTTCACGTCTGTCACATGTGCTCAGGGTAAACCTGCTCTCATCTGTGAAAAGCACAGGGTGCCAATTCTGGTATTCTGTGAAAAATGCCAATCGAGCTCCACGATGCCGGGCAGGCAGTGAGCACTGGGCCATCTATAGGACATTGGGCCCTCAGGCCACCCTCATGAAGTCTGCTTCTGATTGTTTGGTCAGAGATATTCACATCAGTGGCCTGCCTGCTGGAGGTCATTTTGTAGGCTCTGGCAATGGTCAACCTGTTGCTCATTGCCCAAAGGAGCAGATACCGGTGGGTCCTGCTGATGAGTTAAGGACCTTCTACGAGGGGTCCTGTCCAGCTCTCCTAGAGTAACTGCCTGTCTGTCTCCTGGAATCCCCTCCATTCCCTTGAGACTGTGCTGGGAGACACAGCAAACCTTCTGGCAATGCTACATATTGATGTGCCATCCTGGAGAAGTTGGACAACCTGTGCCACCTCTGTAGGGTCCAAGTATGGCCTCATGCTACCAGTAGTGACGCTGATCGTAGCAAAATGTAAAACTAGTGAAAGAACAGATGAGGAGGGAAAAATGTCAGTGGCTTCCACCTGTTAAACCAATCATTCCTGTTTTGGGGGTCATCTCATTGTTGCCCCTCTAGTGCACCAAAGCAGCTGAAACTGATGAAGAAGCCCCTCTGCTACTTTACTGACCAGATTAATATCCCTGATTAAAAAGTGTTCCTTTAACTTTTTTTCAGCAGTATATTTGTGTTGGCCCAATTCTATCCATCCCTCTTTTTAAAAGCGTAGCGTCTTCTTTGCTACATAAATCTGGTGGCAACCTCTGCACTTGCTAGGAGTCAGGGTATGCACTACAAGGTGCACACCTGATGAAGTCTTTACACCTGAAATGTTGTGTCTTTACCCTCCTTTTTTCATTTCCATTCTAGAAATAATCTTTAACTTTTTTGGTCCCTAGAAATAGACGAGGCAGAAAAAAACGTGCAAGAAATCCATAGGTGGTCATGGCTGCCTGACCCTCTGCGTGGTGTCATCAGCAGATACCTAAACCCATCACCCAAACACAATGTCATGATCAGGCTTTGTTTTTGATTTCATTAATATCAGCTTGGCCTGCGCAAATTCTTGAGACTTCATTTTAGGGGTTTTACAGGTCAAGGAATCTTTAATGGTAGTGAAAAATCAGTAACCACCTCCCATGATGCCATTCTATTTCAGCAAGAGTTCCTCTTTGTTTCACATTTGATTTATTTATATTAATGTTATTTTTAATTAGTAATGGAGGGGGGTGTTGGTGAAACATTTGCCTGATAATCATCAGAGATCGTGCAGTAGTTCTGCTTCACCATTTCCTTCTTTCAAGTGGTCTTTTAGCTGTTGCTGGTATCTGGGTAAAGCCTTTCTCAGATTAACAAGTTTAAGACCCCTAATACTAGCGTACAAGAATGAGGTTGACCATTTTCTTCAAATTACTGGACAACAAGGACTGCATTTACATGTGGTGTAAAGTCAAGAGCCATAAATACAATGGATGGACGTTTATATTTAATGTCAAGAGATTCTAACTCCAGGGAATACACTTTATTGTTATCCTGTTAATTTCGCCCCATTCCTGCACAATAGCATATAAATAATAAAAAGTGAAGGATCAGGTGATTGGTCAGCTTGCAGTAGAAAGAAACCTAACAGACCGACCACCAATTCAGCACTGACTAACGTAGGTATGTTTCATTAAAAGAGACAGAGGCCCTGCAGTGACCTGAGCCGTGAGTCTCACAAGTCCTTGGTGTACGAGAACCTAATTTGTCTATAGTTTCAACAGTCAGTGGCGCCCTACCCTATTTTGGAAGAGTGATTAAAGCTGTATTTGGAGGCGAAAATTGGAATATAGGTGCTGTCAACTGCTTCCAAAAGCCTGACGAGAGTTTGGGGGGAAAACCGCCAGGGCCAGGAGATCTCCCATAGCTCATTCTGTAGATTCTGCAACTTTCTGAGGTGCAACTGAGACTGAGGCCTCATCCATGACCCTTTTGTGGGGCAAATCCTTGTTACACAGGTGGGACTGGGTGACAAATTCAAGGTTCCTGTATTGGTAAATCCATCCCATGCCTAGGGTTGACGCTGCAACCTACTGTCTCTCCTGTCTTTTGTCTTCAGACCTGACGATCAATGGTTTGAGGAACTTTGACGTCACTTCTGGCACCACTACTACATCAATCGTCAGTCAACAGAAAACGTCACTCTTTGGCAATAAATGCTATGTTTTCTTTTGTTGTCTTTTGCCTTTTTTTGTCCACCCAGTTATATGTGGTTCATCTTCAAGGTGACCTCAATCTATGTCTCTATATTTGAATTTGGAGGCCTTTGCTGGATGTTTCTACACACCTCAGAATTCACTGTACCACTGATATCAGCCGTTCCATCACCAATGAAAACAAGTGTCCCAAGACCTGTGGCAGCCATGCACATCCCTCACATGCAATGACTGCTTTGAGTCTGTGATTCACAGACATCACCAAGTGCTGAGGGACTTCTCTGGTGATGCTCTCCCGATTCTATAATGCAGCCATCTTCACATCCTGTTTGTTTTGGGGGGCTTGTCCCCTTAAGGTTCCTCTTCAGCATATGGAAGCCATGCTCAATTGGATTTAAAATGGACAATGGGCTTCGCCATTCAAAATAGTGGTGCTTCAGTAGTATGTTTGGCTCATTATCTTGTTGTAGGATGAAATGCAATCCAATGAGTTTGGAAAACTTACTGGAACTTGAGCAGATCAGGGGCCTCATGTATAAACAGTGAGTATGCACAAAAATGTTGCGTACGCCCGTTTCCATGCTCACATCGCAATGTATAAAAACTAAACTTGCCATAAAGCCACACACATTTTCATGGCAGCTCAATCCCTGCCGTACACAAGTTTGCGGTTAGGTTTTGCAAAGTGGCGGCACCCAGCGTCAAAGCAGTGCTGCTGTTCCTATGTGGTTTCCCTTTATTTTTTAGTTTAACATCCCTGATGCGGCTTTATCAAATGCACTGAAAATAACCGCATATCATTTTTATTAGTTTTAAGGCATCTGATTGTAATCAACACTTAAACATATAATGGTGCACAGAATGGGCAAAATATTCCAAATACTATAGCCTGCTTTAGCGTTGTTACTCTCAGTGTACCACTGAGTATTTAACACACTCTATCTGAGTGTGAAATCACAGCTCTACAGCAGCTGATCAAATTATCGGTATACAGCATCAAGCACACGCTGCCACAGCCATGCGCACAGTCTGTTTGAACTCCTTCTATATGGCAAACACTTCAAAGTCTTTCCTGTAGGGACCTCGCGGTTCAGAAACAGTTTCATCCCAAGAGCTCTAAACACACTCAATCAGTCCATCAAGTGCTCCTTGTAGAACAGTTAGTACTTATAAGTACAATCACCTCACTGTAAACTTGCACTACAGTTATAAAGTGCGTATTTGCAGATATTGATGACTGGCTCCAAAGTCGATTTAGATTTCCAAGCACTATCTTCTTGAAGCTCTTGATATTATTTTTAAGATGAAATGCAGTAAAGTATGTTTATTACATTATACAGATAAGTTTTAAACTTTTTTAACCCCTTAACCGCCCTCTGCCGGATATATCCGGCATCGTAGCGTTATTGCTGACGCCTTACTGCCGAGAATTATCCGGCACATTTGCCTATGGTTATGTGAATGCCTGGCGCGTAGTATAACTGACAGTTTGGCGTGGGTATTATTACTACATTGTATTTCGACAACTCTGCGGTTGTATTGGCCGCTCACGTGATGTGATTCGAAAGTGAAAGCTGTGAATATGGCGAAACGTAAACTGACTTCAAGTGAGGTTTTGCAGGCGATTTTGGACAATAATTCTGATCATGATTGTAGCAGTTCTGAAGAAGATTTTAGCGACAATGATGATCAGCAACGTGCGCTGCATGATACTGTGAATGACGACGCATCGGATGATGGCGATGAGTGGGTGTATCCCCAGCATCTCAACTGGACTGCTGCCCGTTATCTGAGCCAGACAAGAAAGATCCAAACCGTGACCGCTTGTTCAAGCTACGTCCTTTGATTGACCATTTATTTGAAACATTTCAGCAGGTATTTCAGCAGGTAAATACTGCTTGAATAAATGTAAAGTAAAAAAAACAAAAATTGTTCAGATTTCTCCTGGCATGGGGAATATTTAGGGAGTTGGCGG
This sequence comes from Erpetoichthys calabaricus, assembly GCF_900747795.2. Lineage (NCBI taxonomy): Eukaryota > Metazoa > Chordata > Cladistia > Polypteriformes > Polypteridae > Erpetoichthys > Erpetoichthys calabaricus. The sequence goes on along the minus strand of NC_041403.2, from coordinate 163,600,004 downwards.
TTAAAGGGTTAAAATAATCTATATTGTTTAATAATTAAACATGAGAGGGCACAGTGGACAGCGGCAGCGACGAGCTAGTGCCCCAGACATGGATTGTTCTTGCCTCGTGCTGTATGCTTGCAGGAACTGGCGTGACCCGGGATGGACAGATGGATAGAATAATTAAACATGTACTACGAAGACGTTTCAATGTTCCATAAAGGTTTTGAAGATTCAGCATTCTCAGCTTACAGATGGCTTGGCATCTATTGGAGACCTGATTGTGTGTTGATTTGTTACTTGGAGAAAGAAAAGGAAGGACAGGAATTGAGTGTTAGTACATTTGAGAGAGACAGTACTGCTGCAATAAATTATTTTATTGAAGGTCATGTATGTTTCAGTAGGCAGGAACTATCTCTGGATAGGGTGCCAGCTCATCGCTAATACCGTGCCACCGTGTTCCCACGTTTAATATATGCTTAAATTCCTATCATCATGAAAATTATATCAAGTGTACATCTTAGTATTTAAATTATTCAGAGATCTGTAATATCATGAATGAAATGTATTTTGTGTCCTGTCGGAGGAAGAGAAAGCCCGTTTAAGAAGCACATAGTGATTCACACAAATAGAGCACATAGAAGATCAAATACAAAACATTTACCGTGCTACTTTAGTTATGATGGGATTTGAGAAACTAGTAAATCAAAAAGATTTTAAGATGAAGTTTATGACGTCCTACTTTAATGAGAAAATAAACAACGTGATTAAAGTGGAAATTTCGAGATTAAAGTTGACATTTAAACATTTTTTTCAACTGTGTCCCTATTTTTTTTTTCTTATCTCAGTACCCTAATACATTCCATATGACACTCAGACGGTGGGCTATGACTCGCCTTTTTATGTTGACTTTGATATCTGACCACTTCTTATTTATTTCAGGCACTGTGCAACTTTGTGAACTTGAGCTTTCGAGTTACTCTGACACGCTATGTCACTCAATCAACTGCCTTTTGTTGTTTATATCACTGCTTAAACCAACAAATAGTATGTTTAGCCTTTGCCTCCACTTGGTATTAACTAAAATTCATATTTTCCCCCCGTGCTTTTTCCATTGCCTTTTCACAGAAAGCTGAGCTTAAGGGCTATTTATTTTGATTTGTATATTCAATGAGGCGCAATTCTGGTAGGAATCTGCAAGGGGTGTCAGGCACATGCACGAGTGTTACATTTCATGCTGACTGGGATTTATGTAGCGGAAGAACGTGGCGGTTGGCGTACACACAGATTTATACATTTGGATTTTTTTGTGTGCATGCACATTTCCGCTTTGTTCGTACGCCATTTTTTAGTGTGACTTTTACGCATGGCGTTATGCAGGCCCCAGATGTTTCTACACACTTCAGATTTCATTGTGCCACAATGAAGTGTGCCAGGACCTGTGGCACCATACTTGCCCATAACACTCCCAGCACCCATTTTTTACAAAGGAGGTGGTCTTCTTTTTCCCTTGGGCAGTTGCTTGCTCTCTCCTCACTTTTGCCATCACACTGCTGCTGGTTCATCTTTGTCTCGTCTGTCCACAAAACTTTTACCCAGAATTCTGCAGGGACTTTGAAGTCCTGTTTCACAAACTGTGATCTGGCCGTACTGCTTTTGTGGTCTCCATCTTGCAGTGTGGCATCTGTATTTGTGTTCATGAAGTCTTCTGCTGATAGTCATCTCTGACACACACACATTTGCCTCTTGAAGACCCTGAAGACTGTTTTTGGTCTGCTGGACAGGTGTTTGGGGGATTTTACTTGACCATAATGAGGATTCTTCTGTCATCAGCAGTCTTCCTTGGCCTACCAGTCCCTTTGTGATATATTGAGCCCACCAGTGTGTCCTTTCTTCTTCATGATATTCCAGACAGTTGCTTACAGTCAGCCTAAGGGTTTTCTGATGTCTCCAGTGGTTTTATTCTTTTTCGTCAGCCTAATAATGCCTTCTTTGACTTTCATTGGCACAGGTCTTGTCCTCATGTTGAACAATGGCCACTACAGACTCCAAAGGGTAGAAGCAGGCCGAGATATCTTATCAAGCACTTGTGACGCCAATTGTCTCAAACATTACGGTGCCCTGAAATGGGGGGACTGTGGAGAAAAAGTGTTGTGTGACCGAAATGTCTGCAAATCCCCTTCAGTGAAAGTCTGCCATGTGCACTTTAATCACGATGTTTAAATTGTTCAATTTGTAAGTTTAAACTGTGGAGCAGAAGGGGAGATCAAGGAACAAATGTGACATTGTCCCAGGCATTTGGAGGGCACTGTATTCTGTCATACGGTGTTTTTAAAATTATCTTCTGTAGTACTACGGTGTACCATATTAGACATTATGGATGTAGTGAGAAGTAAAATGACCCCTTTTATTGGCCAACTAAAAAGATTACAATATGCAAGCTTTCAAGGCAACTCATTCCGATTGTTCAGGTGAGATGTAATTACAACTCAAATGCTCGCATATTGTAATCTTTTTAAATGATCTTCCATATTCGTATTTGCCTGTTGGATTTCTTAAGCGTTCCTGATGTTTTATGCAGAATGCATAAGTGAAGTTTGTGAATTTCTGACTATTCAGCTGACATATTCATTTGGTGTAAATGCTAGTTTGATTTACTGTATCTTCTATAATGTAATTTCATGTCATGTTTTGTAAAAAATTGCTAGGCAACTTGCAAAAAATTAAATGCAACTACTGACTTCTAAATAGGAACAAAGTGATGGCAGTAATGAAAATGGAGCAGTGAAGAAAGGGAGATGTTTATCCTTCTCAGAGAAACTTTCACAACATCACGTTGATACATTAAAGAGATGGCCTACTGAGCAAGATTTCTTCACAGGAAGAGGTCTCACATTTTATATGAAACATCTTCTCTCCCTCTTACTATAAGAAGATAACAATTTTTAATGAAAAAAAATATTATGCAGAATTTTAACGCTTTTGTGTATTGAACCTACGATTTTTCACCAGGAATCGCCAGTGAAATGTACCTCTCTAAAGTCCAAAACGTCCAGACTTAAAGTCAGAGATTGCTAAGAGGGCTCGGACTTACACCTTGTTTATGGTAGTTTTACATGTAGGTTCAAACAGCGATTTCAGTTAGTTGCGACATTGAAATAATAAGTGTCTGAAGCAAGGTGTTTAAACTTTCAAAGTCTCACAAGATTGCCACGTGCAAGTGTGGTCGAAATCTAACTAATTAAAGAAATAAAACATCCTCTAACAGGACAATTCAGTAATCAGGCTGGAAAAAAGACGTTCATTGTCTCTTTTAATTACTGCTCGGCAAAATGTCTTGGAGGGAGCATTCATCAAAATCAGTCTGTTACAGCCTGGTCAGAATGATCAGAATGGTCAGAGAAACAACAACATTTATTTCTAGAGCACATTTTCAAACAAATAATACAGCTCAAAGTGCTTTACATGATGAAGAAAGAGAAAAAAAGACAAAATAAATAAGAATTAAAATAAGGGAACACTAATTAACATGGAATAAAAGTAAGGTCTGATGACCAGGGAACACAGAAAAAACAAAATAACTCCAGACGGCTGGAGAAAAAAATAAAATCTGCAGGGGTACCAGGCCACGAGACCACCCAGCCCCCTCTAGGCATTCTACCTAACATCAATGACCTCAATCAGTCCTCATTGCATTCAGGGTTCTCATGGAAGAACTTGATGGTGACGGTCACGTGGACTGCTGGCCTTTAATCCGTCAATGGAGGGACATCACGGTGCTTTGATCAGGTGGTGGTGGTGCAGGTCACCACCCCAGAAAACCGGAAAAAGAACAGCAGAGAAAGTAGGGGTTAGTATGGATTTTGACTATGAATACCATAAATAATAATGATAATTAATTGAATATACAGAGCATCAGGATTAAACTAAGATGAAGCTGTGAGAAAGCCATGTTAAAGTAATGTGTTTTCAGCAGTTTTGTAAAGTGCTCCAACAAAGAATAGAGATCCATTTTATAAACTACTGAATTTACATCCAGTGTCAATCAATGCATACATTTTACTCTGGTTGGTTCATTGGTTTACACCCAAATGATTTATATAAAATAAAAATCTGTTATATTATATTCTGGTTCTTCTTATACCTTTTGAGAGGAGACACCACCCTTGAAATGTCTGTGCATATCACAAGTGTCCATTGTCGTTGTTTATAGGACATCTGCTGATTTCTTACTCATCCTTCAGTACATTTTGTATATTACATCAACCTTTCTTCTGGTACATTCTTTCTTTACTTGACCATCTCAGTATTTTTCTAAACCAATTCTTATATTTCAGTGTACATTTTGTTGTTCACTTGACCTTTATTTGGTTTCCCACATTTATTAACCCTTTATGCTATTTCTTTAAGATGAATGCTCTGTTACCCTAAAATTATTCTTCCACTGCAACTTCAACTGCCTTTCAGACAAGCTGCAGACTTGAGAGATGTCACAGGGTGGGTGATGGCCGCCTACGTCTATGACATCTGAGAATATAAGAGACGCTTGTCATATCTCAGCTAGGGTTCCTCTTCCTCTGTCTGGGGTTGAAATTCATGGAAGGCCCTCCATTTTAAATGGGGGGGGGGTGTCTCCTGGCGCTTATTGGCAGCTGGCCCCGCCCCTTGGGGAACCACCCAGAAAACACAACGCATGTGGCAGAAAACTGATCCACTCATAGAAACCAATTATCCAATTTGACAGAAAAATACATAATTCTATGAAGAATAAACACAAATAGCAATAATAATTTAAAAATTAAAAATGAATGGAAAACATATATAAGAGGAATCTAAAGTTAAGTTAGCAGGAGAACCCTGACTTGCACATATAGGCACCGAAATGTAGTAGCAGTGAGACTACTGAAGAGGAAGATCACTTAAACGTGATAGGCGCTCATTTCACAATTTAACATTCTTTTTTAAAGATGTACCAGTGAGCAAGGCAGCTTTTTGAGGAAGTGGTCTCACATATTTTACAAGATCATAATGTTGAGCACAACAAAATAGGTCATTCGAAATGTGACGTAAGGTTTTCACTTGCAGCACCACAAAAACAAACATTTTGAGATGTTCATAACATGATCTGAGCAGAGCCTGCTGGCGCTCACGCACAGGATTCTGGGTTAATTGACCAGGCTGCCCAGTCATCATTACTTGAAATTAGGTGAGACCTTGAAGTCTGAAAGTAGAGTTTAAAATTAGAACCATGGGGTTAAAGTTTCAAAACTTCTCATAATCTCCATTACATGCAAATTGGAGTTTTTGCTAAAAACAATATGATCTGATTAGATACATAGATAGATAGATAGATAGATAGATAGATAGATAGATAGATAGATAGATAGATAGATAGATAGATAGATAGATAGATAGATAGATATCTTATCAGTCCTACATTATCAACCAAATAACCGCTACTCGATATTAATAATACAGACTGAGTACTTGCAAACCACTGGTCAGGTCAGGTTAGCACTGTTACTGCACCCAGCACACCACGAAACACCTCGGGATCGTGGTTGGCAGCCACCCAGGCAAACACCCACCCTCTGGAAATGACCCTCTATCTGCCGCAGCCAGGTGTTATGTTGGTGCCCCCTTAGCCTGGTTCAGCCACTTGGGTCCTCAACAATGAGGATCCTGTTGTAGGAATCGTGCCACATGGCCGTAGTGCAGTAACTGACAATCCCTCACAATGCAGGCCATGTGCCTCATTCGGGACCCCGTGAGTAACACAAAGTCAAACCAGCAGCACCCAAGGATTCTCTGAAGAGAAACACATGAAGGAGTCCAGTCTTCATCTCAGGTCACTGGATAGTGGCCATGTCTCGCAACCTTATAGCCAGAGGTGGGTAGAATGGCCAAAAATTGTACTCAAGTAAGAGTAGCGTTACTTACTTCAAAATAATATTACTCAAGCAGAAGTAAAAAGTAGTCATCCAAAAAATTACTCAAGTAAGAGTAAAAAAGTATTTGGTGAAACGACTACTCAAGTACTGAGTAACTGTTTCAACATAATAAATGATTTATTTGTTAGAAATGTTGTAATAAGGTATTACAATAATAAGTGACAAAAATATAAAATAATTTGCAAATTCTGCTATTTCCAAATAATAAAATAAAAAGATGAGTCAAAATAAATAACATCTTTACAAAATAAAGATGCACAAATAACACAAAGTTCCAAATCTCAGTTTTTCCCAACAAAGCTTTTGAAGCCAATACCTACAGTAGGTAACATGTATGTTTGAACAGTGCAAACTACTTACAGTGACGAGATATACTGTACACTGACAGTATAATACTGCATACTCACTTGGCCTCCAAATAGCACAGCTGATAGAAAATAACATTAGAACACGGCAGCTTGTGCAGGTACAAGAAGTCTCACTTTACCTTGACTGTCCGTGTCTGTGCATGTTTGAGTAAAACCTGCTTGTTCTTCACTCACTGAAGTGATGGTTAAGCTTCAGGAGTTGGCTATCAAGGTTCTTGCAGTGATGCTGTGACCGTTTAGCAGTAAACAGGAGCCCCGCATGACTAAAAAGTCTCTCACAGGCTGCAGACGCAGGAAGTTTGTGTGTGGTCATGTGACTGCATGGCTACATCTGATTGGTGAAATGGAGTCATGTGATTATTATTGCTACAACTGATTGGTGAAACAGTCATGCAGTAGATCCCCTGGTGACTTCTCTGGCAAAAATATAGCGTATCTAATGTGTAAATGGAAAAAAGTAACGAGTCGAGTGTTGCCCAATGTAGCGGAGTAAGAGTAGCATTTCTTCTTCACAAATGTACTCAAGTAAAAGTAAGAAGTATTATGCAGTAAAAGTACTCAGAAGTACAATTTTTTAAAAAGTTACTCAAGTAAATGTAACTCGTTACTACCCACCTCTGCATATAGCAAGACAGGAAGCACCAGGACTCTAAAGACTTAGACCTTCGTCCTTTTGCATAGATATCAGGAGCACCACACACCCCTTTCCAGTCACCTCATGACCCCCATGCTCTCCCAATCCATCTACTGACTTCACAGGAAGAGTCACCAGAGACAAGAATGTCACCGCCAAGGTAAGTTAACACCACGATGAGGTCGACACTCTCTCCGTAAACAGACACACTGCTGATGTGCCCAAGAGGTCATTAAAGGCCTGGCTGTTGGTTTTTATCAGGACCCTCACAAGCCCAGACACTTAGACCCCTCACTCAGTCTCTCAAGACCCCCAATCAGAGCCTCCATTGACTCAGTAAAGATAACAGCATCGTCAGCAAAGTCAAGATCAGTGAATCTCTCTTCACCAACAGATGTCCCACAGCCACTGGACCCCACAACTCCACCCAACACCCAGTCCATTCAATCATTGAATAGAGTAGGAGCAGAACACACCCCTGATGAACCCCAGAATCAACTGGGAAAAATGCAGAGGTCCTGCCTCCACTCTGCACAGCACTCACGGTACCAGTGGACAGGCCGGCCATGACATCCAGAAACCTTGAGGGTTGAGTAAACAATACTTATGTTTTTTTTTACAGAAACACATTTTCCAAATTGGGGTCTCAAACATTTGACATATTATATATACACCCTTTTTGCCAGTACCACAGCTTAGTACTGCTTATTGTCACACATGCCCACCAGAGGATCGCCTTTGTGGCTTCCCTGAGGTATGCAGTACCACCCCAGGATGAGAGGGGGTGCTGTTGCTAGTGTTCTTGTCTTTGTTTTTCCCTTACCGTGCAAGGAAGACACCCAATAAGGGCAACTGAGCTAGAGGAGCCCCGCCCCTTCCTCTCCAGACCATGTAAGGTGGCGTCACATTTTGGACCTGAGCACCCGAGGGACTGGAGCTCGCCCAAAGCCTGACCCTTTTTGTATTTTGATGCTAAGTCTCTGCCTGTGATTGTTTGTGTTTGAGCACCACTTGTACCTGTTGATTTATTTTATTTTTCTGCCTGTTTTATAAATGGGGTTGGCACGGTGGACAGTCCAAATTATTTTGGACTCATTCTGTCACTCATGCCACATTCATCTTGAATACCACAGTAAGGGGGAAAAGAAAACACGATGTGCTTCTCTGGTGACGTCAGCTGATCACTGTCTGTGTCAGCCCTCATCTTCTCTGCACTACAGCAGCCACCCATTTCATCTGAGGTTTCAGCTTTTTGAGGTAGCATCGGTCCACATTGCTTCTGATAATTGGCATTCTACTGAACTAAATATATATATAATATAAAAAACAATAAAGCCCCCTGTGTCCAGGTGCAATAATGAAGTTTTTAGATAGATAGATAGATAGATAGATAGATAGATAGATAGATAGATAGATAGATAGATAGATAGATAGATAGATAGATAGATAGATAGATAGATAGATAGATAGATAGATAGATAGATAGATAGATAGATACTTTATTAATCCCAGAGTAACAGGGAGTGTGGAAGAGAAGTGAAAAAGAGAGTGCAGGCAGGGTGGAATGGGTGGAGAAGAGTGTCAGGAGTGATTTGTGACAGACGGGTATCAGCAAGAGTGAAAGGGAAGGTCTACAGGACGGTAGTGAGGCCAACTATGCTATATGGGTTGGAGATGGTGGCACTGACCAGAAAGCAGGAGACAGAGCTGGAGGTGACAGAGTTAAAGATGTTAGCACATCATCTTTCTCTCAATCTTTACCATTTTAATATTTGGCTTTGCCCCTTTAATATTATCTGGTTTTTTTTTGTTTCTTTCCAAGCACCCTGGCCCCAGTGGTGCCCCCAAATCTTCTCCATGTGAACCTTACTAAGCTGCAGACTGATGTGGTTGAGAATGCGAAAGCCGACCACACCGTGCGGGTGCAGATCTTCATTGGTAACTCCGACAAGACAATCAATATAAAGGCAAAGGCTTCGGACACCATTGAGAAGCTGAAGCAGCAGCTCCGGGGGGTTTGTGGCCCGAAGTGTTCCTGGCATTCCAAGGAAAACCAGTGGGTGACAAGGACAGGCTGTGTGACCTGAACATCATAAACATGGCCCAGTTTGTCACCTACCACAGGTGCCATGAGGGTTAAACTTCTTGAAGTCAGCCCAGGTGTCTCTCCACACATTTGCACTTTGTGACGCCCTGATAGTTACTGGTGCAGTAAATCCTCTTCATTGTACTGTTAGGCTGGTGTCTCATGTTTGTTAAGACGTTTCTTTGCACTGTTTCAGAATCTTTTATCCACACATCCATTGCCATTACTGGTTTTGCCATCATCAGCGTACAGAACGTTTGGGCAAAGGAAGGACTTGCCAGTGTGGATTAAATCCCATTAGGAAGGTGAAGTCTGATCCAGATGAGCTGATCACGTTGCTTCACTTTGTCAGCAGGCCAGTTCTGTCCTTGTGACTAGTGGATGTCCCTAAACGCACAGTATGAGGTCACTTTTGTGACACTACTGTAAAAGTCCTGATGGCATTTCTTAGCCTGTTATTTCTTTGTATTCTTTTCTCTTGACTCCCATTTGCTATTTGGTCAATTCATTGCTGCTCTTCATTTTCTTGATCCATTGCCGCTAACTTGTCATTATTTTCCTAAAGATAATCCCAAACTTCTTGATTATGATTATTCTAATAAAATATGTAGAGCATGCATTGTACAGAATGAGCTTTTAGTATATTTATTAAATAAACTCCTTACCAGGAAGGAATGAAGTCTTGAGTGCCTTCTGTTATGCAAATAAATTATAGGTTGAAAAACCATTTCCAATAATGCCCACTAGAGGGGGAAAGACCACAAAAACCCTGGCTAAATAAACAGGCAAACCCAGAAACTTGTTCTTTTGGCTGCTCCCGTTAGGGGTCACTACAGCGGACCATCTTTTTCCATATCCTCCTGTCCTCGTCATCTTGTTCTGTTACACCCATCACCTGCATGTCCTCTCTCACCACATCCATAAACCTTCTCTTAGGCATTCCTCTTCTCCTCTTTTCTGGCAGCTCTATCCTTAGCACCCTTCTCTCATTATACCCCTCAACTCTCCTCTGCACATGTCCAAACCAACACAATCTCGCCTCTCTGACTTTGTCTACCAACCTGAGCTGACCTTCTAATGTCCTCATTTCTAATCCTATCCATCCTCGTCACACCCCAATGCAAATCTTAGCATCTTTAACTCTGCCACCTCCAGCTCTTTCTCCTGTGCCACCGTCTCCAGCCCATATAATGTAGCTGGTCTCACTACCGACCTGTAGACCTTCCCTTTCACTCTCGCTGATACCCGTCTGTCACAAATCACTCCTGACACTCTTCTCCACCCATTCCACCCTGCCTGCACTCTCTTTTTCACCTCTCTTCCACACTCCCCGTTACTCTGTACAGAAACTTCATAAAAATAAAATCTTTGTCACACAGCGAAGCCCGTAGAGCACAAATGGAAAATGGAGTTGCCTCAAAACACAGGGCAGTCCCAATACAGAAATTGAAAAAGAGAAATCAAAAATCACAAAGACAGAGAAACACAAAAACTCACCAACCTCCCGGAGCACATTCAAAGTGAGCTTCCAGGGTCTGCGGGAGACCCAATGGATTTATAGGGGCAGAGGGCAGTTCTTGGAGGTGAGTGACCACCAATAAAACACACAGAACATAACCCCAGGCAGCTTAAATACAGAGACACAATAAAAGAAAGAATAAGGCAAACAACCAAAAAAGTAACATCAACATAAATTAAAGAGACACAAATGGACAAAACACACCTAAAACGTGAATCTGACCCTCAGGCAGATGGGGGAATACGCTGAGGCTGAGGCAGAACACGGAAATCGAAACAGTGAGTTTGTGGATGGCAAGTTTATAAACTGATAGATTAAATAAATTTGGCCTAGTGGGCCGTAAAGTGGTGAAGACTTTGGACTTCAACTCTTGATGTTGTGGGTTCAAATCCTGTGTGACTCTGAGGCAGTCGGTTCACTTCCCTGGGCTCCAATTGGAATAAACAAACAAACAAACAAAAGGAATGTAACTAATTGTATCTCAAAATTGTAAGCTGCCATGGATAAAGGTGTCAGATAATTAATAATAATAAAACTGAAGGGCATCACAGTAAAATAATTATTAGATCTAAATATCAACATACTGGTGCTACCTTTGCATTGTGGATATTTATTCAAATACTGGAGCTTTGCTGCCCTCTAGTGACAGCCATGGATGATGCACACTTTCACACTGATACTTTGGCCTCACAGATGGAGCGTCATGAGATGGGGTCTGCCACCCGGTCACTGTCAGTAAGACAAAACAGAACACAGAAGTGTGAACAAGGCTTTACAGAGCCCCCCCAAAGAAAGTTTAAATCATTTAAAATAAGTGAGGTTCACATTTTTCAATTGAAAAATCCCCCTACTCGTATTTCATTAGAACATCAGAACAATCTGGAGGATAACAGGCCATTCAGTGTCCAAGAGCTTGCCAGTCCCATCCACTTAATTCTTCTGAAGTAACATCAAGTCGAATTTTGAAAGTTCCTAAAGTCCTGCTGTGCACCACACTACTTGGTCGCTTATTCCAAGTGTCTGTGGTTCTCTGTGTGAAGAAAAACTTCCTAATGTCTGCATGAAATATACCCTTCACAAGTTTCCAACTGTGTCCCCATGTTCTTGATGAACTCATTTTTAAAGTTATTGTCTCAATCCACTGGACTAATTCCCTTCATAATTTTAAACACTTCAGTCAGGTCTCCTCTTCATCTACTTTTGATTAAACTGAGAATCTTTCTTAATAACTCATCCCCTGTAGCCCTGAATCAGCCGAGTCGCTCTTCTCTGGATATTGTTATGCTTCTATATACTTATAAATACTGCTTCTAAAATGACACTTTACTGGGTTATGTGGTTCCTTCAGTGCTTCACAAAGAACCATTTCATTTTGTGAAGGGTGCTCTGCATATGAAATTCTAATGCTGCTATGTCCTTTTTTGTAGCCTGGAAACCCAAACTGCACACAGAACTCCAGTTGAGGCCTCACCAGTGTGTTATAAAGGTTCAGCATCACCTCCTTGGACTTGTAGTCCACACAGCAAGGTGCTACATAACCTGACATTCTGTTAGCCTTCTTAATGGCCTCTGAACACTGTCTGGCCGTTGATAGTAATGAGTCCTCTACAACTCCTTCGTTCTTCTCATGATGGATACTCTCAAGTTTCGGACCTCCTATTGTGTGTTCAGATTAGAACTTTGGAAAAATCCAGACGTAAACAGGCCATTCATCCCAACAAAGCTCGCCAGTCTTATCCACATATTTCTTCCAAAAAAAACATCAAGTTGAGTTTTGAAGGTCCTTAAAGTCCTACTGTCCACCACACTACTTGGTCACTTATTTCATGTGTCTGTACTTCTCTTTCTTTACTCAAAGTGCCTAATGTTTCTGTGAAACTTACACATAGGCTTCCAACTGTGTCCCCGTGTTCTTGATGAACTCATTTTAAAGTCACAGTTCCAAGCCAGTGAACTAATTCCTTTCATAATTGTAAACACTTCAGTCAGGTCTCCACTTCATCTCTATAAAGGCTCAGCTCTTTAAATTTTTCCTCATAACTCATCCCCTGTTTCCCTACAATCAGTCTAGTCGCTCTTCTCTGAACTTTTCCAACGCTGCTATGTCCCTTCTTTTGTAGCCTGGAGACCAAAACTGCACACAGTATTCCAGATGAAGTCTCACCAGTGTGTTATAAAGGTTCAGCAGAACCTCCTTGGACTTGCACTCCCCACATCAAGGCGCTATATAACTTGACATTCTGTGAGCCTTCTTAATGGCCTCTGAACACTGTCTGGCCATTGATAGTGACGAGTCCTCTATGACTCTTTAGTTCTTCTCATGAGGGATACTCTCAAGTTTCAGACCTCCTATTGTGTTTTCAAATTAGAACAATCTGGACGTGAACAGGCCATTAAGCCCAACAAAGCTGGCCATAGTTCTCTTTCTTTACACAAACTCCCTGATGTTTGCATGAAACTTACACTTAGGTTTCTAGCTGTGTTTTTGATGAACTCGTTTTAAAGTCACAGTTGTGATCCACTGCACTAATTCCCTTCATAATTGTAAACACTTCAGTCAGCTCTCCTCTTCATCTTCTGTAAAGGCTCAGCTCTTTTAATCTTCTCCTCATAACTCATCCCCTGTAGTCCTGGAATCAGCCTGGTCGCTCTTCTCTGGACTTTTTCAATCACTGCTTTGTCCTTTTTGTAGCCTGGAGACCCAAACTGCACCCAGTACTGCAGTTAAAGAACACTCAGAGTGTCCCTAGTTAAATGTTCCTTGTTCCTCTTTCTTCAGCTAGGCTGGTCTCCAGCTCATAATGGGAGTGCTCAACATTTACAGAGTCACCATGACAGAGCCCTTTCTGGTGGTTATTGATGTCTCCCCAGCCCTGAGGATCATTTACAGGGTCCAGTCTCTAAGGTAGCTTCAAGGTAAGTGATATTGAAACCCAGATGAAGGAAAACTCCAATTCACCCTGGCAAAGTCGACCCTTCATGTTATCACATCTCGCCCACCTTTTCAGGCCCCCAACACTGTAAGGAAAAAAAAAAGCAAGAACACTAGCAACAGCACCCCCTCTCATCCCGGGGTGGTACTGCATACCTCAGGGAAGCCACAAAGGCGATCCTCTGGTAGGCATGTGTGACAATAAGCAGTACTAAGCTGTGGTACTGGCAACAAGGGTGTATATATAAAATGTCAAATGTTTGAGACCCCAATTTGGAAAATATGTTTCTGTAAAAAAAAAACATGAGTGTTGTTTGTTCAACCCTCAAGGTTTCTGGATGTTATGGCCGGCCTGTCCACTGGTACTGTGAGCGCTGTGCAGAGTGGAGGCAGGACCTCTGTGTTTTTCCCAGTTGATTCTGGAGTTCATCAGAGGTGTGTTCTGCTCCTACTCTGTTCAATGCTTGCATGGACTGGGTGTTGGGTGGAGTTGTGGGGCCCAGCTGCTGTGGGGCATCTGTTGGCGAAGAGAGATTCACTGATCTTGACTTTGCTGACAATGCTGTGATCTTTACTGAGTCAATGGAGGCTCTGATTGGGGGTCTTGAGATACTGAGTGAGGGGTCTAAGTGTCTGGGCTTGTGAGGGTCCTGATAAAACCAACAGCCAGGCCTTTAATGACCTCTTGGGCACATCAGCAGTGTCTCTGTCTGCGGAGAGAGTGTCGACCTCATCGTGATGTTAACTTACCTTGGCGGTGACATTCTTGTCTCTGGTGACTCTTCCTTTGAAGTCAGTAGACGGATTGGGAGAGCATGGGGGGTCATGAGGTCACTGGAAAGGGGTGTGTGGTGCTCCTGATATCTATGCAAAAGGACAAAGGTCCCAAGTCTTTAGAGTCCTGGTGCTTCCTGTCTTACTACAGGTAGAGGTGGGTAGTAACAAGTTACATTTACTCTGTTACATTTACTTTAGCAACTTTTTAAAAAATTGTACTTTTAAGAGTAGTTTTACTGCATAATACTTTTTACTTTTACTTGAGTGCATTTGTAAAGAAGAAACGCTACTCTTACTCCGCTACATTGGGCAACACTCGACTCGTTACTTTTTTCAATTTACACATTAGATACACTATATTTTTGCCAGAGAGAAGTCACCAGTGGATCTACTGCATGACTGTTTCACCAATTAGACGTAGCAACAATAATCACATGACTCAGTTTCACCAATCAGACGTAACAACAATAATCACATGACTCCATTTCACCAATCAGACGTAGCCATGCAGTCACATGACCACACACAAACTTCCTGCGTCTGCAGCCTGTGAGAGACTTTTTAGTCATGCGGCGCTCCTGTTTACTGCTAAACGGTCACAGCGTCACTGCAAGAACCTTGAGAGCCAACTCCTGCAGCTTAACCATCACTTCACTAAATGAAGAACAAGCAGGTTTTAACCAAACATGCACAGACACAGACAGTCAAGGTAAAGTGAGACATCTTGTACCTGCACAAGCTGCCGTGTTCTAATGTTATTTTCTATCAGCTGTGCTATTTGGAGGCCAAGTGAGTATACAGTATTATACTGTGAGTGTACAGGATATCTCGTCACTGTAAGTAGTTTGCACTGTTCAAATATACATGTTACCTACTGTAGGTATTGGCTTCAAAAGCTTTGTTGGGAAAAACTGAGATTTGGAACTTTGTGTTATTTGTGCATCTTTATTTTGTAAAGATGTTATTTATTTTTACTCATTTTTTATATTTTTGCCTGTCTTATTACAACATTTCTAAAAAATAAATCATTTATTATGTTCAAACAGTTACTCAGTACTTGAGTAGTCGTTTCACCAAATACTTTTTTACTCTTACTTGAGTAATTTTTTTGGATGACTACTTTTTACTTCTGCTTGAGTAATATTATTTTGAAGTAAGTAATGCTACTCTTACTTGAGTACAATTTTTGGCCACTCTACCCACCTCTGGCTATAAGGTTTGAGAGACATGGCCACTATCCAGTGACCTGAGAAGAAGACTGGACTCCTTCATGTGTGTCTCTTCAGAGAATCCTTGGGTGCTGCTGGTTTGACTTTGTGTTGCTCACGGGGTCCCGAATGAGGCACATGGCCTGCATTGTGAGTTAGCGTCAGTTACGGCACTACAGCCATGTGGCACGATTCCCAAAAGAGGATCCTCATTGTTGAGGACCCAAGTGGCTGAACCAGGCTAAGGGGGCACCAACATAACACCTGGCTGCGGCAGATAGAGGGTCATTTCCAGAGGGTGGGTGTTTGCCTGGGTGGCTGCCAACCACGATCCAGAGGTGTTTCGTGGTGTGCTGGGTGCAGTAACAGTGCTAACCTGACCTGACCAGTGGTTTGCAAGTACTGTCTGTATTATTAATATCGAGTAGCGGTTGTTTGGTTGATAATGTAGGACTGATAAGATAATTGGATCGTATTGTTTGTAGCAAAAACTCCAATTTGCATGTAATGGAGATTATGAGAAGTTTTGAAACTTTAACCACGTGGTTCTGATATTAAACTCTACTTTCAGACTTCAAGATCTAAGCTAAATTAAAGTGATGATGACTGGGCAGCCTGGTCAATTAACCCAGAATCCTGTGCGTGAGCGCCAGCAGGCTCTGCTCAGATCATGTTATGAACATCTCAAAATGTTTGTTTTTGTGGTGTTGCAAGTGAAAACCTTACGTCACATTTCGAATAACCTATATTTTTGTGCTCAACATTATGATCTTGTAAAATATGTGAGACCACTTCCTCAAAAAGCTGCCTTGCTCACTGGTACATCTTTAAAAAAGAATGTTAAATTGTGAAATGAGCGCCTATCACGTTTAAGTGATCTTCCTCTTCAGTAGTCTCACTGCTACTACATTTCGGTGCCTATATGTGCAAGTCAGGGTTCTCCTGCTAACTTAACTTTAGATTCCTCTTATATATGTTTTCCATTCATTTTTAATTTTTAAATTATTATTGCTATTTGTGTTTATTCTTCATAGAATTATGTATTTTTCTGTCAAATTGGATAATTGGTTTCTATGAGTGGATCAGTTTTCTGCCACATGCGTTGTGTTTTCTGGGTGGTTCCCCAAGGGGCGGGGCCAGCTGCCAATAAGCGCCAGGAGACACCCCCCCCCCCCCCCATTTAAAATGGAGGGCCTTCCATGAATTTCAACCCCAGACAGAGGAAGAGGAACCCCAGCTGAGATATGACAAGCGTCTCTTATATTCTCAGATGTCATAGACGTAGGCGGCCATCACCCACCCTGTAACATCTCTCAAGTCTGCAGCTTTTCTGAAAGGCAGTTGAAGTTGCAGTGGAAGAATAATTTTAGGGTAACAGAGCATTCATCTTAAAGAAATAGCATAAAGGGTTAATAAATGTGGGAAACAAAATAAAGGTCAAGTTAACAACAAAATGTGCACTGAAATATAAGAATTGGTTTAGAAAAATACTGAGATGGTCAAGTAAAGAAAGAATGTACCAGAAGAAAGGTTGATATAATATACAAAATGTACTGAAGGATGACTAAGAAATCAGCAGATGTCCTATAAACAACGAGAATGGACACTTGTGATATGCACAGACATTTCAAGGGTGGTGTCTCCTCTCAAAAGGTATAAGAAGAACCAGAATATAATATAACAGATTTTTATTTTATATAAATCATTTGGGTGTAAACCAATGAACCAACCAGAGTAAAATGTATACATTGATTGACACTGGATGTAAATTCAGTAGTTTATAAAATGGATCTCTATTCTTTGTTGGAGCACTTTACAAAACTGCTGAAAACACATTACTTTAACATGACTTTCTCACAGCTTCATCTTAGTTTAATCCTGATGCTCTGTATATTCAATTAATTATCATTATTATTTATGGTATTCATAGTCAAAATCCATACTAACCCCTACTTTCTCTTCTGTTCTTTTTCCTGTTTCTGTGGTGGCGACCTGCACCACCACCACCTGATCAAAGCACCGTGATGTCCCTCCATTGACGGATTAAAGGCCAGCAGTCCACGTGACTGTCACCATCAAGTTCTTCCATGAGAACCCTGAATGCAATGAGGACTGATTGAGGTCATTGATGTTAGGTAGAATGCCTAGAGGGGGCTGGGTGGTCTCGTGGCCTGGTACCCCTGCAGATTTTATTTTTTTCTCCTGCCGTCTGGAGTTTTTTTGTTTTTTCTGTGTTCCCTGGTCATCAGACCTTACTTTTTTTCTATGTTAATTAGTGTTCCCTTATTTTAATTCTTATTTATTTTGTCTTTTTTCTCTTTCTTCATCATGTAAAGCACTTTGAGCTGTATTATTTGTATGAAAATGTGCTCTAGAAATAAATGTTGTTGTTTCTCTGACCATTCTGATCATTCTGACCAGGCTGTAACAGACTGATTTTGATGAATGTTCCCTCCAAGACAATTTGCAGAGCAGTAATTAAAAGAAACAATGAACGTCTTTTTTCCAGCCTGATTACTGAATTGTCCTGTTAGAGGATGTTTTATTTCTTTAATTAGTTAGATTTCGACCACACTTGCGCGTGGCTATCTTGTGAGACTTTGAAAGTTTAAACACCTTGCTTCAGACGCTTATTATTTCAAGGTCTCATTTAACTGGAATCGCTGTTTGAACCTACATGTAAAACTACCATAAGCAAGGTGTAAGTCCGAGCCCTCTTAGCAATCTCTGACTTTAAGTCTGGACGTTTTGGACTTTAGAGAGGTACATTTCACTGGCGATTCCTGGTGAAAAATCGTAGGTTCAATACACAAAAGCGTTAAAATTCTGCATAATATTTTTTCAGTAAAAATTGTTATCTTTTTATATTAAGAGGGAGAGAAGATGTTTCATATAAAATGTGAGACCTCTTCCTGTGAAGAAATCTTGCTCAGAAGGCCATCTCTTTAATGTATCAGCATGATGTTGTGAAAGTTTCTCTGGAAGGTTAAACAACTCCCTTTCTTCACTGCTCCATTTTCGTTACTGCCATCACTTTGTTCCTATTTAGAAGTCAGTACCGGTAGTTGCATTTAATTTTTTGCAAGTTGCCTAGCAATTTTTTACAAAACATGACATGAAATTACATTATAGAAGATACAGTAAATCAAACTAGCATTTACACCAAATGAATATGTCAGCTGAATAGTCAGAAATTCACAAACTTCACTTATGCATTCTGCATAAAACATCAGGAACGCTTAAGAAATCCAACAGGCAAATACGAATATGGAAGATCATTTAAAAAGATTACAATATGCGAGCATTTGAGTTGTAATTACATCTCGCTTGAACAATCGGAATGAGTTGCCTTGAAAGCTTGCATATTGTCATCTTTTTAGTTGGCCAATAAAAGGGGTCATTTTACTTCTCACTACATCCATAATGTCTAACATGGTACACCGTAGTACTACAGAAGATAATTTAAAAAACACCGTATGACAGAATACAGTGCCCTCCAAATGCCTGGGACAATGTCACATTTGTTCCTTGATCTCCCCTTCTGCCCCACAGTTTAAACTTACAAATTGAACAATTTAAACATCGTGATTAAAGTGCACATGACAGACTTTCACTGAAGGGGACATTTCGGTCACACAACACTTTTTCTCCACAGTCCCCCCTTTCAGGGCACCGTAATGTTTGAGACAATTGGCGTTACAAGTGCTTGATAAGATACCTCAGCCTGCTTCTACCTTTTGGAGTCTGTAGTGGCCATTGTTCAACATGAGGACAAGACCTGTGCCAATGAAAGTCAAAGAAGACATTATAAGGCTGACAAAAAAGAATAAAACCACTGGAGACATCAGAAAATTCTTAAGCTGACTGTAAGCAACTGTATGGAATATCATGAAGAAGAAAGGACACACTGGTGGGCTCAATATATCACAAAGGGACTGGTAGGCCAAGGAAGACCTCCACTGCTGATGACAGAAGAATCCTCATTATGGTCAAGTAAAATCCCCAAAACACCTGTCCAGCAGACCAAAAACAGTCTTCAGGGTCTTCAAGAGGCAAATGTGTGTGTGTCAGAGATGACTATCAGCAGAAGACTTCATGAACACAAATACAGAGTCCACACTGCAAGATGGACACCACAAAAACAGTATGGCCAGATCACAGTTTGTGAAACAGGACTTCAAAGTCCCTGCAGAATTCTGGGTAAAAGTCTTGTGGAAAGACGAGACAAAGATGAACCCGCAGCAGTGTTATGGCAAAAGTGTGGAGACAGCAAGAAACTGCCCAAGGGAAAAAGAAGACCACCTCCTTTGTAAAAAATGGTTGCTGGGGGTGTTATGACTTGGGCAAGTATGGTGCCACAGGTCCTGGCACACTTCATTGATGATGGAACTGCTGATGGCTGTGGCACAATGAAATCTGAAGTGTGTAGAAACATTTGGGGCCTGCATAACGCCATGTGTAGAAGTCACACTAAAAAATGGCATATGAACATAGCAGAAATGTGAGTACACACAAAAAAATCCAGATCCATAAATCTGTGTGTACGCCAACCGCCACATTCTTCCGCTACATAAATCCCAGTCAGCATAAAATGTAACACTCGTGCATACGCCTGACACCCCTCTCAGATTCCTACCAGAATTACGCCTCTTTGAATATGCAAATCAATATAAATAGCCCTTAAGCTCAGCGTTCTGTGAAAAGGCAATGGAAAAAGCACAGAGGAAATAGAAGAATTTTAGTTAATACCAAGTGGAGGCAAAGGAAAAACATACTATTTGTTGGTTTAAGCAGTGATATAAACAACAAAAGGAAGTTGATTGAGTGACATAGCGTGTCGGAGAAACTTGAAAGCTCAAGTAAATAAATAAGAAGTGGTCAAATATCAAAGTCGCCGTGAAAAGGCGAGTCATAGTCTGAGTGTCACATGGAAGCATATTAGGGTATAGAGAAAAGACAAAAAATAGGGACAAGTTTGAAAAAAATTTTTAAATGTCAACTTTAATCTCAAAATTTCCATTTTAATCACGTCGTTTATTTTCTCATTAAAGTAGGACGTCATAAACTTCACCCTAAAATCTTTTGATTTACTAGTTTCTCAAATCCCATTGTAACTAAAGTAGCACGTTAAATACTTTGTTTTGTATTTGATCTTCTATGTGCTCTATGTGTGTGAATCACTACGTGCTTCTTTAACGGGCTTTCTCTTCATCCGACAGGACACAAAATACATTACATTCGTGATATTACAGCTCTCTGAATAATTTAAATACGAAGATGTACACTTGATATAATTTTCATGATGATAGGAATTAAAGCATGTATTAAACATGGAAACATGGTGGCACCGTATTAGTGATGAGCTGGAACCCAGTCCAGAGATTGTTCCTGCCTCCTGAAACATACATGACCTTTAATGAAATAATTTATTGCAGCAGTACTGTCTCTCTCAAACGTACTAACACTCAATTCCTGTCCTTCCTTTTCTTTCTCCAAGTAACAAATCAACACACAATCAGGTCTCTAATAGATGCCAAGCCATCTGTAAGCTGAGAATGCTGATTCTTCAAAACCTTTAAGGAACATTGAAATATCTTCGTAGTACATGTTTAATTATTCTATTCATCTCTCCATCCAGGGTCACGCCAATCCCTGCAAGCATACAGCATGAGGCAAGAACAATCTATGAACGGGGCACCAGCTCATCGCTGCTGCTGTCCACTGTGTCCTCACATATTTAATTATTAAACAATATAGATTATTTAAATAAAGTTTAAAACTTATCTCCAAATTTAAAGTTTAAAACTTGCCTCCAAATGCAGACCCGAACGCCACAGGAAATCCTTTCTACCTGTGGCAATAAGACTGTATAACTCTTCCTCATTCTGTAGGTGATCTTTTTCAGAATTTTTGTCATTAGGTCTCATTCGGTTTTTTATTTACTCATCTGTATGTTACTGAATGTTTGTTTCATCCCATCATCACATGCTGCTATCTCATTTATTCATGGCACAAACACTAAGTCACTTTTCATAACCACTTGCACTAATAATCTGTTGTTTTATTATATCTGTTATAGTTTTAGTTATAGTTGTTTGTTGCTTTGCACAAATTAGTTATACAGTTATAATACAAACTATTAGTTATAGTTATTTGTTACTTTGTTTAGAGTTGTTATTCTGTTTGCACTATTACTACTGTTCTTTTTAAACTCTTTACTACCTTATCTTTATTCCTCTTGTTGCACTGAGCATGTATATGACAAAAGAATTTCCCTCGGGATAAATAAAGTTCTTATCTTATCTTATCTTATCTTACAATGTAATAAACATACTTTACTGCATTTCATCTTAAAAATGATTTCAAGAGATACAAGAAGATAGTGGTTGGAAATCTAAATCGACTTTGGAGCCAGTCATCATCATCTGTAAATACACACTTTATAGCTGTAGTGCAAGTTTACAGTGAGGTGATTGTACTTATACGTACTAACTGTTCTACAAGGAGCACTTGATGGACTGATTGAGTGTGTTTAGAGCTCTTGGGATGAAACTGTTTCTGAAACGCGAGGTCCCTACAGGAACACTTTGAAGTGTTTGCCATATAGAAGCAGTTCAAACAGACTGTGCGCATGGCTGTGGCAGTGTGTGCTTGATGCTGTATTCCGATAATATGATCAGTTGCTGTAGAGCTGTGATTTCACACTCAGATACAGTGGGTTAAATACTCAGTGGTACACTGAGAGTAACAACGCTAAAGCAGCTATAGTATTTGGAATAGTTTGCCCATTCTGTACACCATTATATGTTTAAGTGTTGATTACAATCAGATGCCTTAAAACTAATAAAAATGATATGCGGTTATTTTCAGTGCATTTGATAAAGCCGCGTCAGGGATGTTAAACTAAAAAATAAAGGGAAACCACATAGGAACAGCAGCACTGCTTTGATGCTGGGTGCCGCCACTTTGCAAAACCGAACTGAAAACTTGTGTATGGTAGGGACTGAGCTGCCATGAAAATGTGTGTGGCTTTACACCAAGTTTAGTTTTTATATCGCGATGTGAGCATGGAAACTGGCGAACACAAAATTTTTGTGCACATGCACTGTTTATATATGAGTCTCCTGATCTGCTCAAGTTCCAGTAAATATTCCAAACTCATTGGATTACACTTCATCCTACAACAAGATAATGAGCCAAACATACTTTTGAAGCAGCACAATTCTTGAATGGCCAAGCCCATTGTCCATTTTAAATCCAATTGAGCAGGGCTTCCATATGCTGAAGAGGAACCTTAAGGGGACAAGCCCCCCAAAACAAACAGGAGCTGAAGATGGCTGCATTATAGAATTGGCAGAGCATCACCAGAGAAGTCCCTCAGCACTTGGTGATGTCTGTGAATCAGAGACTTCAAGCAGTCACTGCATGTGAGGGATGTGCATGGCTGCCACAGGTCTTGGGACACTTGTTTTCATTGGTGATGGAACTGCTGATGTCAGTGGTACAGTGAATTCTGAGGTGTGTAGAAACATCCAGTAAAGGCCTCCAAATTCAAATATAGAGACATAGATTGAGGTCACCTTGAAGATGAACCACATATAACTGGGTGGACAAAAAAAGGCAAAAGACAACAAAAGAAAACATAGCGTTTATTGCCAAAGAGTGAAGTTTTCTGTTGACTGACGATTGATGTAGTGGTGGTGCCCGAAGTGACGTCAAAGCTCCTCAAACCATTGATCTTCAGGTCTGAAGAGAAAAGACAGGAGAGACAGTAGGTTGCAGCGTCAACCCAAATCATGGGATGGATTTACCAATACAGGAACCTTGAATTTGTCACCCAGTCCCACCTGTGTAACAAGGATTTGCCCCACAAATGGGTCATGGATGAGGCCTCAGTCTCAGTTGCACCTCAGAAAGTAGCAGAATCTACAGAATGAGCTATGGGAGATCTCCTGGCCCTGGCGGCTTTCCCCCCAAACTCTCGTCAGGCTTTTGGAAGCAGTTGACAGCACCTATATACCAGTTTTCGCCTCCAAATACAGCTTTAATCACTCTTCCAAAATAGGGTAGGGACCCCACTGACTGTTCAAACTATAGACAAACTAGGTTCTCGTACACAGAGGACTTGTGAGACTCACGGCTCAGGTCACTGAAGGGCCTCTGTCTCTTTTAATAAAACATGCCTACGTTAGTCAGTGCTGAATTGGTGGTCGGTCTGTTAGGTTTCTTTCTACTGCAAGCTGACCAATCACCTGATCCTTCACTTTTTATTAGTTATATGCTATTGTGCAGGAATGGGGCGAAATTAACAGGATAACAATAAAAGTGTATTCCCTGGAGTTAGAATCTCTTGACATTAAATGTAAACGTCCGTCCATTGTATTTATGGCTCTTGACTTTACACCACATGTAAATACAATCATTGTTGTCCAGTAATTTGAAGAAAATGGTCATCCTCAACCTTGTACGCTAGTATTAGGGGTCTTAAACTTGTTAATCTGAGAAAGGCTTTACCCAGATACCAGCAACAGCTAAAAGACCACTTGAAAGAAGGAAATGCTGAAGCAGAACTATTGCACGATATCTGATGATTATCAGGCAAATGTTTCACCAACACCCCCCTCCATTACTAATTAAAAATAACATTAATATAAATAAATTAAATGTGAAACAAAGAGGAACTCTTGCTGAAATAGAATGGCATCATGGGAGGTGGTTACTGATTTTTCACTACCATTAAAGATTGCTTGACCTGTAAAACCCCTAAAATGAAGTCTCAAGAATTTGCGCAGGCCAAGCTGATATTAATGAAATCAAAAACAAAGCCTGATCATGACATTGTGTTTGGGTGATGGGTTTAGGTATCTGCTAATGACACCACGCAGAGGGTCAGGCAGCCATGACCACCTATGGATTTCTTGCACGTTTTTTTCTGCCTCGTCTATTTCTAGGGACCAAAAAAGTTAAAGATTATTTCTAGAATGGAAATGAAAAAAGGAGGGTAAAGACACAACATTTCAGGTGTAAAGACTTCATCAGGTGTGCACCTTGTAGCACATACCCCAACTCCTAGCAATTCCAGAGGTTGCCACCAGATTTATGTAGCAAAGAACACGGTACACTTTTAAAATGAAGGATGGATAGAATTGGGCCAACACAAATATAGTGCTGAAAAAAAGTTAAAGGAACACTTTTTAATCAGGGATATTAGTCTGGTCAGTAAAGTAGCAGAGGGGCTTGTTCATCAGTTTCAGCTGCTTTTGTGCACTAGAGGGGCAACAATGAGATGACCCCCAAAACAGGAATGATTGGTTTAACAGTTGGAAGCAACTGACATTTTTCCCTCCTCATCTCTTTTTTCACTAGTTTAGCATTTGCCTCCGGTCAGTATCACTACTGGTAGCATGAGGCCATACCTGAACCCTACAGAGGTGGCACAGGTTGTCCAACTTCTCCAGGATGGCACATCAATACGAGGCATTGCCAGAAGGTTTGCTGTGTCTCCGAGCACAGTCTCAAGGGCATGGAGGAGATTCCAGGAGACAGACAGGCAGTTACTCTAGGAGAGCTGGACAGGACCCCTCGTAGAAGGTCCTTAACCCATCAGCAGGACCCACCGGTACCTGCTCCTTTGGGCAAAGAGCAACAGGTTGACCACTGCTAGCGCCTTCACAATGACCTCCAGCAGGCAGGCATGCCACTGGTGTGAATATCTCTGACCAAACAATCAGAAACAGACTTCATGAGGGGGGCCTGAGGGCCCAATGTCCTCTACTGGGCCCAGTACTCACTGCCCGCCCGGCACCGTGGAGCTCGATTGGCATTTATCATAGAATACCAGAATTGGCACCCTGTGCTTTTCACAGATGAGAGCAGGTTTACCCTGAGCACATGTGACATACGTGAAAGGTTCTGGAGAAGCCGTGGAAAAAATTATTCTGCCTGTAACATCATTCAACATGACGTGTTTGGTGGTGGGTCAGTGACGGTCAGTCTGGGGAGGCATATCCATGGAGGGATGCACAGACCTCTACAGGTTACACAACAGCACCGTGATTGATACCTAATATCAGGATGAAATCCTTGGACCCATCATCAGACCCTTTGCTTGTGCAGTGGCTCCTGGGTTACTCCTGGTGCACGACAATGCCCAGCCTCAGGTGGCGAGAGGATGAAGGAATTGATACCATTGACTGGCCACCCCACACTCACCTACCTGATCCCAATCCAATAGAACACCTCTGGGTGTGACATTATGTTTCGATTTAATCGCCACCGCCAGGTTGCACCTCAGCCTGTCCAGGATCTCAGTGATGCCTAGATCTGGGAGGAGATCCCCCAGGACACCATCCGTCGTCTCATTAGGACATTGTCAGGCATGCATACAAGCACATGGGGACCATACAAACTAGTGGGTATGAGTTGGAGTTGCTGCAATGAATTTTCGGCAAGATGGATGAGCCTGCCATCCGCATCATTTTTTCCTTTTGATTTTCGGAGTGTCTTTGAATTCAGCCCTATGTAGGTTGATCATTTTCATTTCCATCAAATGTCATCCTTTCATTCCTAACACATCACCATGTCAGTCCATAGCAGTAGAGATAGCCAGCAGGATGGATTTCTTTTCCCATTGAGATCTGATGTGTTTTCAAAGTGTTCCTTTAATTGTTTTTGAGTAGTTTATATAAATATTGCTCATTTACTACAGTAAATGCTTACAAACACTGTAAAGCCAAATAATGACAAAAGTACCAAACAAACCCCCACATGATGGTATTTACAGTCCTAGAAAAAGTGCTTACTGTAGGTGATGGAAGTGATTCTGGAAATGTAAACTGTGGTTAAAGGATGGAAAGAAGTGCGGCACGTTCCCTTTTAATAAACTGCTTCCTGGAACTTGGATAGTGAAATACTTTCCTACCACCAGAGTCCAGAAGAGCAGTCTTAAGAGGCGCACCTCTTCTCAAAGAGCATCGGTGGACTGGATCGGGAGGAAAAAGAACCCACCGCTGTCCTTAAAGCCGATGGCCGAGTGCCATCCTCCTCCTCCGCTATGAAGGCCCAGTTAATGAAAGGTTTAGGAACTGCTGATGATGAAGTTGATTGGAGAATGGGACAATCAAAAAGTCCTGCCACATCGTTCTCTTCCGGTACAAACCACAAACTACAAATCTCACAAACCCCTCCACATCAGTGCAAACCCATTTAAAAGCACTGAACCCCAATTTACAAACAGGAATCTGTGCTGCCAGCCTTGTTATTCACAGTTAACAATCATTCAACAGGACACACGTACACACAAATAAAACCCCAATGCGGCCCCTCTACACGCTGAAAAGAAAGCAGCAGGTGACACATATAGGATGGACAGAATGGGACAAAGTCAGGGCAGATGAAAAAAGAAAGAGTGAGAGTAGGAGAGAAAAAGCTGACATTAGAGGAGAAGCCATTAAGACGGGGAAAAATGTCTGATCCCAGGCCGAAAAGGAGCTGAGTTTCTTCTGTGAAGTGTCTTTGAATCCCTGTGAAAGAACACAAACAGAAAGTTCAGGATGGCTGTGACCAAGGATTGTGACGTGTTCCACAATCAGCTTTGTGGGCTCTTTGACCTTAATGGCTCAGACCTGCACCCTGAAATCATCGGCTAGCCGTTTTCCCGTTTCACCTGTGCAGTTGGTTGGACATTTCCTACAAGTAATGGATTTAATACGATTTCTAGAATAGCAAGAGGTCCATTTTTTGATATTGAATTCACCAGATGGACCAGATACGAGGTGATTCTTGGTGACGTATTTGCAAAGGACATAATGTTCAAAGTATCTGGTGGGGAATGTGAAGTGAGCTGCGGACGAGAAGTCATCGTGGCCAGAAGTTTTGAGAATGACACAAATATTAATTTTCACAACATTTGCTGCCTCCATTTTTATCAATGGCAATTTTCATCTATTCCAGAATGTTCTGAAGAGTGATCAGATGAATTTCAATGAATTGCAAAGTCTCTCTTTGCCATGAAAATGAACTTTAATCCCAAAAAGCCCATTTCCACTGCTGTTGTGAAGAAGGCTTCAGGGCGCCCAAGAAAGTCCAGCAAGCGCCAGGACCGTCTCCTAATGTCGAATCATCAGCAGGATCTGGGCACCCAGGGCCGTAGTGCACTGGTGCCCCTGTTTCGATAACAAAACAGAAACATACATAGGCATCAGAAACATTGTGGGCCCCTAAGCTTCTGGGGCCCCTGGCTAGTGCCCATTGTGCCCATACATTAAGACGGCCCTGGGGGCACCACCGGTGCAGAGGTTGCTCAGGAATGGCAGTAGGCAGGTGTGAGTGAGGCGAGGACTTTTGGAGGATGGCCTGGTGGGTGTCAAGAAGGGCAGCAAAGAAGCCAAGAAAAGCATCAGGGACAGACTGATATTCTGCAAAAGGTACAGGGATTGGACGGCTGAGGACTGCTTTGGGAAAGTCATTTTCTCTGATGGAATCCCCTATCCGATTGTTTGGGGCATGAGCGCTACCATCAGTCCTGTGTCAGGCCAAGAGTAAAGCATCCCGAGACCATTCATGTCAGCCAAGGCAGTGGGCTCACTCACAATTTGGCCTAAGAACACAGCCATTAATAAAGAACGGGACCAAAACATCATCCAAAAGCAACATCTCCCAACCATCCAAGAACAGTTTGGTGACCAACATGATGGAGCACCGGGCCATAAGCAAAAGTGAGAACTAAGTGGCTTGAAGAACAAAACGTCGAAATTTGGGGTCCATGGCCAGGAAACTCCCCATACCTTTAATTCCAATCCTGGGTGGACAAACCAAAACCCACCAATTCTGACAAACTCCAAGCATTAATTCTGCAAGAATGGGATGCCATCAATCAGGGTTGGGCCAAGAAGTTGATTGACAGAGAGGGCAAACTTGCATTGGGTCTTGATAAAGAAAGAAGGGCCAACACTGCAAATATGGACTCTGCACATAAACTTCATGTCATTGTCAATAAAAGCCTTTGAAACTCAGTATCCAATAGAAACATCTGACATCCATCCATCCATCCTCTTCCTCTTATCCAAGGTCGGGTCGTGGGGGCAGCAGCTTAACAGAGATGCCCAGACTTCCCTCTCCCCGGCCACTTCTTCTAGCTCTTCCGGGAGAATCCCGAGGCGTTCCCAGGCCTGGGTCTTCCCCGTTGCCTCATCCCGGTTGGATGTGCCCGGAGCACCTCACCAGGGAGGCATCCTGATCAGATGCCCAAGCCACCTCATCTGACTCCTCTCGATGCGGAGGAGCAGTGGCTCTACTCTGAGCCCCTTCCGGATTACTGAGCTTCTCACCTTATCTTTAAGGGAGAGCCCAGACACCCTGTGGAGGAAATATTTTTTTCAGTAAAAATTGTTATCTTTTTGTAGTAAGAGGGAGAGAAGATGCTTCATATAAAATGTGAGACCTCTTCCTGTGAAGAAATCTTGCTCAGTAGGCCATCTCTTTAATGTATCAGCGTGATGTTGTGAAAGTTTCTCTGAGAAGGATAAACAACTCCCTTTCTTCACTTCTCCATTTTCATTACTGCCATCACTTTGTTCCTATTTAGAAGTCAGTAGTTGCATTTAATTTTTTGCAAGTTGCCTAGCAATTATTTACAAAACATGACATGAAATTAGATTATAGAAGATACAGTAAATCAAACTAGCATATATACCAAATGAATATGTCAGCTGAATAGTTGGAAATTCACAAACTTCACTTATGCATTCTGCATAAAACATCAGGAACGCTTAAGAAATCCAATAGGCAAATACGAATATAGAAGATCATTTAAAAAGATTACAATATGCGAGCTTTTGAGTTGTAATTACATCTCGCTTGAACAATTGGAATGAGTTGCCTTGAAAGCTTGCATATTGTAATCTTTTTAGTTGGCCAATAAAAGGGGTCATTTTACTTCTCACTACATCCATAATGTCTAACATGGTACACCGTAGCACTACAGATGATAATTTAAAAAACACCGTATGACAGAATACAGTGCCCTCCAAATGCCTGGGACAATGTCACATTTGTTCCTTGATCTCCCCTTCTGCTCCACAGTTTAAACTTACAAACTGAACAATTTAAACATCGTGATTAAAGTGAACATGACAGACTTTCACTGAAGGGGATTTGCAGACATTTCGGTCACACAACACTTTTTCTCCACAGTCCCCCCATTTCAGGTTACCGTAATGTTTGAGACAATTGGCACCACAGATGTTTGATAAGATACCTCGGCTTGCTTCTACCTTTTGGAGTCTGTATTGGCCATTGTTCAACATGAGGACAAGACCTGTGCCAATGAAAGTCAAAGAAGACATTAAAAGGCTGACAAAAAAGAATAAAACCACTGGAGACATAAGTAAATCCTTAGGCTGACTGTAAGCAACTGTCTGGAATATCATGAAGAAGAAAGGACACACTGATGGGCTCAATATATCACAAAGGGACCGGAAGGCCAAGAAAGACTGCTGATGACAGAAGAATCCTCATTATGGTCAAGTAAAATTCCCCAAACGCCTGTCCAGCAGACCAAAAACAGTCTTCAGGGTCTTCAGGAGGCAAATGTGTGTGTGTCAGAGACGACTATCAGCAGAAGACTTCATGAACACAAATACAGAGGCCACACTGCAAGATGGAGACCACAAAAGCAGTACGGCCAGATCACTGTTTGTGAAACAGGACATCAAAGTCCCTGCAAAATTCTGGATTAAAGTCTTGTGGACAGACGAGACAAAGATGAACCAGCAGCAGTGTGATTGCAAAAGTGTGGAGACAACAAGAAACTGCCCAAGGGAAAAAGAAGACCACCTCCTTTGTTAAAAATGGGTGCTGGGGGTGTTATGACTTGGGCAAGTATGGTGCCACAGGTCCTGGCACACTTCATTGTGGCACAATGAAATCTGAAGTGTGTAGAAACATCTGGGGCCTGTATAATGCCATGCGTAGAAGTCACACTAAAAAATGGCGTACGAACAAAGCAGAAATGTGAGTACACACAAAAAAATCCAAATGTATAAATCTGTGTGTACGCCAACCGCTACATTCCTCTACTACATAAATCACAGTCTGTGGGAAATGTAACATTCGTGCATGTGCCTGCCACCCCTCGCAGATTCCTACCAGAATTACGCCTCTTTGAATATGCAAATCAATATAAATAGCCCTTAAGCTCAGCATTCTGTGAAAAGGCAATGGCAAAAGCACAGAGGAAATAGAAGAGTTTTAGTTAATACCAAGTGGAGGTAAAGGAAAAACGTACTATTTGTTGGTTTCAGCAGTGATAAAAACAACAAAAGGAAGTTGATTGAGTGACATAGCGTGTCGGAGAAACTTGAAAGCTCAAGTTGACAAAGTTGCACAGTGCCTGAAATAAATAAGAAGTGGTCAGATATCAAAGTCGCCGTGAAAAGGCGAGTCATAGTCTGAGTGTCATATGGAAGCATATTAGGGTATAGAGAAAAGAAAAAAAAATAGGGACACAGCTGAAAAAAATTTTTAAATGTCAACTTTAATCTCGAAATTTCTACTTTAATCACGTCGTTTATTTTCTCATTAAAGTAGGACATCATAAACATTCATCCTAAAATCTTTTGATTTACTAGTTTCTCAAATCCCATCGTAACTAAAGTAGCACGTTAAATACTTTGCTTTGTATTTTGTTCTTCAATGTGCTCTGTGTGTGTGAATCACTACGTGCTTATTAAATGGGCTTTCTCTTCCTCCGACAGGACACAAAATACATTACATTCGTGATA
The DNA here is from genome assembly GCF_900747795.2 of Erpetoichthys calabaricus. Lineage (NCBI taxonomy): Eukaryota > Metazoa > Chordata > Cladistia > Polypteriformes > Polypteridae > Erpetoichthys > Erpetoichthys calabaricus. Next base: position 163,568,768 of record NC_041403.2, on the reverse strand, counting down.
TTACAGCTCTCTGAATAATTTAAATACTAAGATGTACACTTGATATAATTTTCATGATGATAGGAATTAAAGCATGTATTAAACATGGGAACACGGTGGCACCGTATTACCGAAGAGCTGGCGCCCTGTCCAGAGATTGTTCCTGCCTCCTGAAAGATACATGACCATCGATGAAATAATTTATTGGACTAGTACTGTCTCTCTCAAATGTACTAACCTCCAATTCCTGTCCTTCCTTTTCTTTCTCCAAGTAACAAATCAACACACAATCAGGTCTCTAATAGATGCCAAGCCATCTGTAAGCTGCGAATGCCGATTCTTCAAAACCTTTAAGGAACATTGAAACATCTTCATAGTACATGTTTAATTATTCTATTCATCTCTCCATCAAGGGTCACGTCAATCCCTGCAAGCATACAGCGCAAGGCAAGAACAATCCATGAATGGGGCACCAGCTCGTCGCTGTCCACTGTGTGTTCACATGTTTAATTATTAAACAATATAGATTATTTAATAAAGTTTTAAACTTATCTGTATAATGTAATAAACATACTTTACTGCATTTCATCTTAAAAATGACTTCAAGAGATCCAAGAAGATAGTGCTTGGAAATCTAAATCGACTTTGGAGCCAGTCGTCATCATCTGTAAATATGCACTTTATAACTGTAGTGCAAGTTTACAGTGAGGTGATTGTACTTATAAGTACTAACTGTTCTACAAGGAGCACTTGATGGACTGATTGAGTGCGATTAGAGCTCTTGGGATGAAACTGTTTCTGAACCGTGAGGTCCCTACAGGAAAAACTTTGAAGTGTTTGCCATATAGAAGCGGTTCAAACAGACTGTGCGCATGGCTGTGGCAGCGTGTGCTTGATGCTGTAAACCGATAATCTGATCAGCTGCTGTAGAGCTGTGATTTCACACTCAGATACAGTGGGTTAAATACTCAGTGGTACACTGAGAGTAACAACGCTAAAGCAGCTTTAGTATTTGGAATAGTTTGCCCATTCTGTGCACCATTATATGTTTAAGGGTTGATTACAATCAGATGCCTTAAACTAATAAAAATGATATGCGGTTATTTTCAGTGAATTTGATAAAGCCACATCAGGGATGTTAAACTAAAAAATGAAGGGAAACCACATAGGAACGGCAGCACTGCTTTGACGCTGGGTGCCGCCACTTTGTCAAAACCGAACCAAAAACTTGTGTACGGCAGGGATTGAGCTGCCATGAAAATGTGTGTGGCTTTACGCCAAGTTTAGTTTTTATACATCGCAATGTGAGCATGGAAATGGGCGTACACAACATTTTTGTGCATACACACTGTTTATACATGAGGCCCCTGATCTGCTCAAGTTACAGTAAATATTCCAAACTCATTGGATTGCACTTCATCCTACAACAAGATAATGAGCCAAACATACTACTGAAGCACCACAATTTTGAATGGCCAAGCCCATTGTCCATTTTAAATCCAATTGAGCAGGGCTTCCATATGCTGAAGATGAACATTAAGGGGACAAGCCCACAAAAACAAACAGGAGCTGAAGATGGCTGCATTATAGAATTGGCAGAGTATCACCAGAGAAGACCTCAGCACCTGGTGATGTCTGTGAATCACAGACTTCAAGCAGTCATTGCATGTGAGGGATGTGCATGGCTGCCACAGGTCTTGGGACACTTGTTTTCATTGGTGAGGGATCTGCTGATGTCAGTGGCACAGTGAATTCTGAGGTGTGTAGAAACATCCAGTAAAGGCCTCCAAATTCAAATATAGAGACATAGATTGAGGTCATCTTGAAGATGAACCACATATAACTGGGTGGACAAAAAAAGGCAAAAGACAACAAAAGAAAACATAGCGTTTATTGCCAAAGAGTGAAATTTTCTGTTGACTGACGATTGATGTAGTGGTGGTGCCAGAAGTGACGTCAAAGCTCCTCAAACCATTGATCTTCAGGTCTGAAGACAAAAGACAGGAGAGACAGTAGGTTGCAGCGTCAACCCAAGGCATGGGATGGATTTACCAATACAGGAACCTTGAATTTGTCACCCAGTCCCACCTGTGTAACAAGGATTTGCCCCACAAATGGGTCATGGATGAGGCCTCAGTCTCAGTTGCACCTCAGAAAGTAGCAGAATCTACAGAATGAGCTATGGGAGATCTCCTGGCCCTGGCGGTTTTCCCCCCAAACTCTCGTCAGGCTTTTGGAAGCAGTTGACAGCACCTATATACCAGTTTTCGCCTCCAAATACAGCTTTAATCACTCTTTAAAATAGGGTAGGGACTCCACTGACTGTTCAAACTATAGACAAACTAGGTTCTCATACACCGAGGACTTGTGAGACTCACGGCTCAGGTCACTGCAGGGCCTCTGTCTCTTTTAATGAAACATGCCTACGTTAGTCAGTGCTGAATTGGTGGTCGGTCTGTTAGGTTTCTTTCTACTGCAAGCTGACCAATCACCTGATCCTTCACTTTTTATTATTTATATGCTATTGTGCAGGAATGGGGCAAAATTAACAGGATAACAATAAAAGTGTATTCCCTGGAGTTAGAATCTCTTGACATTAAATATAAACGTCCATCCATTGTATTTATGGCTCTTGACTTTACACCACATGTAAATACAACCATTGTTGTCCAGGAATTTGAAGAAAATGGTCATTCTCATTCTTGTACGCTAGTATTAGGGGTCTTAAACTTGTTAATCTGAGAAAGGCTTTACCCAGATACCAGCAACAGCTAAAAGACCACTTGAAAGAAGGAAATGCTGAAGCAGAACTATTGCACGATATCTGATGATTATCAGGCAAATGTTTCACCAACACCCCCCTCCATTACTAATTAAAAATAACATTAATATAAATAAATCAAATGTGAAACAAAGAGGAACTCTTGCTGAAATAGAATGGCATCATGGGAGGTGGTTACTGATTTTTCACTACCATTAAAGATTCCTTGACCTGTAAAACCCCTAAAATGAAGTCTCAAGAATTTGTGGAGGCCAAGCTGATATTAATGAAATCAAAAACAAAGCCTGATCATGACATTGTGTTTGGGTGATGGGTTTAGGTATCTGCTGATGACACCACGCAGAGGGTCAGGCAACCATGACCACCTATGGATTTCTTGCACGTTTTTTTCTGCCTCGTCTATTTCTAGGGACCAAAAAAGTTAAAGATTATTTCTAGAATGGAAATGAAAAAAGGAGGGTAAAGACACAACATTTCAGGTGTAAAGACTTCATCAGGTGTGCACCTTGTAGCACATACCCCAACTCCTAGCAAGTGCAGAGGTTGCCACCAGATTTATGTAGCAAAGAACACGGTACACTTTTAAAATGAAGGATGGATAGAATTGGGCCAACACAAATATAGTGCTGAAAAAAAGTTAAAGGAACACTTTTTAATCAGGGATATTAATCTGATCAGTAAAGTAGCAGAGGGGCTTGTTCATCAGTTTCAGCTGCTTTTGTGCACTAGAGGGGCAACAATGAGATGACCCCCAAAACAGGAATGATTGGTTTAACAGGTGGAAGCAACTGACATTTTTCCCTCCTCATCTCTTTTTTCACTAGTTTAGCATTTGCCTCCAGTCAATATCACTACTGGTAGTATGAGGCCATACCTGAACCCTACAGAGGTGGCACAGGTTGTCCAACTTCTCCAGGATGGCACATCAATATGTAGCATTGCCAGAAGGTTTGCTGTGTCTCCGAGCACAGTCTCAAGGGCATGGAGGAGATTCCAGGAGACAGACATGCAGTTACTCTAGGAGAGCTGGACAGAGCCCCTCGTAGAATGTCCTTAACCCATCAGCAGGACCCACCGGTACCTGCTCCTTTGGGCAAAGAGCAACAGGTTGACCACTGCTAGCACCTTCACAATGACCTCCAGCAGGCAGGCATGCCACTGGTGTGAATATCTCTGACCAAACAATCAGAAATAGACTTCATGAGGGTGGCCTGAGGGCCCAATGTCCTCTGGGCCCAGTGCTCACTGCCCGCCCAGCACCGTGGAGCTCGATTGGCATTTATCATAGAATACCAGAATTGGCACCCTGTGCTTTTCACAGATGAGAGCAGGTTTACCCTGAGCACATGTGGCAGACGTGAAAGGTTCTGGAGAAGCCGTGGAAAACATTATTCTGCCTGTAACATCATTCAGCATGACCTGTTTGGTGGTGGGTCAGTGACGGTCAGTCTGGGGAGGCATATCCATGGAGGGACGCACAGACCTCTACAGGGTACACAACGGCACCGTGACTGTCATTAGGTATCAGGATGAAATCCTTGGACCCATCGTCAAACCCTTTGCTGGTTCAGTGGCTCCTGGGTTCCTCCTGGTGCATGACAATGCCAGGCCTCATGTGGCGAGAGGATGAAGGAATTGATACCATTGACTGGCCACCTCACACTCACCTACCTGATCCCAATCCAATAGAACACCTCTGGGTGTGACATTATGTTTCGGTTCATCCGCCACCGCCAGGTTGCACCTCAGCCTGTCCAGGATCTCAGTGATGCCCTGGTCCAGATCTGGGAGGAGATCCCCCAGGACACCATCCGTCATCTCATTAGGACATTGTCAGGCATGCATACAAGCACATGGGGACCATACAAACTAGTGAGGATTCGTAAAAGCAGTATTAATGTTTGTGATGTGCCATCTGTTGGAATGACATAAACATACCAATACAGATAAACAGACACACAGACTCTTATCCTTTCATTAAGGCAGATTAGGATTTTAGTCAGAATGATATGAGAAGGTAAAATTAAATTTAATTGCATCATTCATGAAAATAAGAAGAGCCTAATAACCAGCACAGACGTTAGAAGTGTTCAACTTCAGTCCGTGCGGACCCCCGTGGCTGCAGGTTTTTATCCCAATCAGATTCACAGCCTTTGTAAAGATCGTCATATAGCGGGTTTTGGGTGCAGTTGATCAGCAGATAAGGAAAGAAAGAACAAGCAGAGTGCCACAGAGTTGCAAAGGCAGCTCTTTATAACCTTGTTGATTTTCAGAATGTGCTTGTGAACTCCCACCATGCCACCCATTGGCACATCCTGAGGGCACATGAATGTCTGCGTCCATTTTATTTATGCTTGTTTTTGTCTATATGTCTTATGTTACTTGTGTTCTGTGAGTGGTCCCCCAAGAGGCGGGGCCACCTGTCTATCACTGCCAGGGGCTGTCCTCGGTATTATAAAGTGAGGGTTTCCCACAATTCCTGGCAGTTCATGTCCAGTGTGTTAGGGAGTGGTGAGTTCTTGTACTTTTTGTGATTTCCTATATTTCTGGTTTTTGACTTTGGATTTGTGCTGTGGACTTCCTCGCCTTGGACTGTCTTGGTCTTTCAGGTAATTCCTTTCTGCCATTTGTGCTCCACAGAGCTTCATGTGTTTCAGAACATTTTTGTGCAGAATTAATCTTTTTATTTTATAAGGATTCTGTGTTGACCTGTTATTAGCCAGGGTTTTGAGGGTGGTCAGTTCTGGAAGTGCTTGGGACTTCTAATTTATAACAATAACTTTCTCTATTGCTGATTTATTGAATATTTCATTGCCCTGGTGTATGATTTTCCAAAAAAAAAAACAGAAAACATTGAAATTCAACAAAAAACAGGAATAAAGACAAGAAGCAAAACAAAAGGAAAGAAAGAAAAAGCGGACAGACTCAGCCTGAGAACCAATAATTAAAATCCTTTAACAAAACCAAAGTTCCTAAACCAGAATGTTAAAAAGAGCAAATAGACAGCAAAATCCACAAATGTAAGAGAGAGCGCTTGTTATGCCATGCAGAGTGAGATTGTGTTGTGCTTTGTGTCTTCATCTGTAAATTGGATTGATGGAAATGCTTTTGTCTTTCTGTTTGTTGTATTTTATTATTCCATAATGAATGTTTTCTACACGTATGCTTGTGTATTTAATGTGTATTTCCATTTACTTGATATTTATTATACTCCTTGTCCTTTGTGTTTTGAGCCCAGGTTGGTCGGCACACCTGATGCTATGGCTGTGGGATTGTCCTCAAGCCCTCTATAAACTCCAGTTATAAAACCCAGTTTTCCTACAACCTTTGTTAACCTGTAATAGTGAAGGAATTTTAGACACTGTTGAGTTCTGTCATGTACATTATTTTATTTTTTAAATATTTTTCTTATCTTTTGCAGGTCTGTTGACAAAAATGGGGATTGTCTTTCTTCTTTACCTTTTAATTTCAGTGGAACTCATCTCAGCTTCAAGTGAGCAACATTAAAAATAAATAACCCTGCATGTTCTAAAACTACTAAGTGCAGTACCCTTACTTTCTAAATGCCATCTGCTTTGACATTGCATTTGTCATTTCCATAGGTGGCACATCAAAAACTGTGTAGTAAAAGGTTTGTGATGCGCTATCTGTTGGAATGACAAAAGCAAATGCATTTAATGACTGCATTCCAATAGATGTGGAGATCATCTCCTTGTAACAGAGGATATTCTCATGTACTTGGCTTCGTATCCAGGCTCTGCTTGTAATGAGACCCCTAGCTTGGGGGGAGAGGGGGGTGTATGGGGGTTCTATGCCCCTAAGAAGTGCTAAAGCTAGCGATGCTGCTAAATCAGAATGGATGAAAGTGTTGCCTGAAGACCCACAGTTTAACTCTGTGACATTTTTCATTCTATGAAACTCCCAAATTCCACTAATTTATCATCGAAAGTCTTTTTATTTTTTTAATGAAGTATAATGTGATGAATGAAAAGCCTAATGTTTGTCGCGTCTCATTACAGTTTGCCCGGAGGAAGGAGACCTCATTAGAGTGAAACGGATGCTGTTTTCGCACTGGGCCGTGTATGCCGGCAATGGTTCTGTTATTCACATAACTGGTAAGGACGTACAGAACATGTCTTCTGTTTCTGTTTTTAATTTGTTGTTTTATGTTACATCGATGTAGTCCTTCTTAATGTTGTCTGATATTAGCTTAACTCAATGTACCTGTGTTCTTGCTTTGAGCAGTTACATTTAAAATCCTTGTTTGAACAACCTAAATCGATCGAACCTGTTGATTGATAGTGAGCTGTTTAACTTCTTTTGAATTCATTTTAATTGACTTGCTCTTGACGACTCAGACCCCTTAATTGTTTTTTTCCTTAATTAGCAGCCAAACAATAATGACGTACAAAAAGAGCCATAACAGGACCAGTAAACTGTGACCATCATACATCCATCCATCCATTATCCAACCCGCTATATCCTAACTACAGGGTCATGGGGGTCTGCTGGAGCATATCCCAGCCAACACAGGGCGCAAGGCAGGAAACAAACCCCGGGCAGGGTGCCAACCCACCGCAGGGCACACACACATACACACACCAAGCACAATTTAGAATCGCCAATCCACCTAACCTGCATGTCTTTGGACTGTGGGAGGAAACCCACGCAGACACGGGGAGAACATGCAAACTCCACGAAGGGAGGACCAGGTAAGTGAACCCAGACGGGTCTCCTAACTGCAAGGCAGCAGCGCTACCACTGCACCACCGTGCCGCCCCACCATCATGCAATATCCGAAAATTAATAGGGTGGAGGTCTCAGGAATGTCGATCTGCTCAGGTCCCCATTGCTCTTAAGAGAAAATCAGCAATTTCAGATAATGCCTGGTATTGCACCACGAGAGCAGCGACAAGCCATGGAATTTAAGAATTTAGTTAATGACAAGACTTGCCTAATTAAGTAACTGGTTGGAGTGAAATTGGTTGGAGTTTGAGGCCCTGACTGAGTTGGTCTTCTGTTGGCTCACTCACTTCACATTTCATTTCTGTTTGGGTGCCATTTAAGGAAAGAAGTGAAGCAATTCAGAGGAACGATGAGGAAATTCAGGGAAGAAAAACGTCAATTAAAATGAAAGGAAAAGGAGTTAATTAGCAGCAAAACTGGTCACCAATTAAGAAAAGGGTTAGAATGAAAACCTGAAACCACTGTGGTCCTCCAGGACTGGAGTTGAGGACCCCTGCTCTACGACTGTCAGGTCAGGTCAGGTGGGGGAGTATGCACTGGTAAACCCACCACACGACAAAACAACTCAGGATCCCAGTTGGCAACCCCCCTCAAGAGTAGACACGCGGTCCAGTCCCATCCTCCAGAAATGACCCTCTACAGTGCATCCGGAACGTATTCACAGCGCATCACTTTTTCCACATTTTGTTATGTTACAGCCTTATTCCAAAATGGATTAAATTCATTTTTTTCTGCCGAATTCTGCACACAACACCCCATAATGACAACATGAAAAAAGTTTACTTGAGGTTTTTGCAAATTTATTAAAAATAAAAAAATTGAGCAATCCCATGTCCATAAGTATTCACCGCCTTTGCTCAATACTTTGTCGATGCACCTTTGGCAGCAATTCCAGCCTCAAGTCTTTTTGAATATGATGCCACAAGCTTGGCACACCTATCCTTGGCCAGTTTGGCCCATTCCTCTTTGCAGCACCTCTCAAGCTCCATCAGGTTGGATGGGAAGCGTCGGTGCACAGCCATTTTAAGATCTCTCCAGAGATGTTCAATCGGATTCAAGTCTGGGCCACTCAAGGACATTCACAGAGTTGTCCTGAAGCCACTCCTTTGATATCTTGGCTGTGTGCTTAGGGTCGTTGTCCTGCTGAAAGATGAACCGTCGCCCCAGTCTGAGGTCAAGAGCGCTCTGGAGCAGGTTTTCATCCAGGATGTCTCTGTACATTGCTGCAGTCATCTTTCCCTTTATCCTGACTAGTCTCCCAGTTCCTGCCACTGAAAAACATCCACACAGCATGATGCTGCCACCACCATGCTTCACTATAGGGATGGTATTGGCCTGGTGATGAGCAGTGCCTGGTTTCCTCCAAACGTGACGCCTGGCATTCACACCAACGAGTTCAATCTTTGTCTCATCAGACCAGAGAATTTTCTTTCTCATGGTCTGAGAGTCCTTCAGGTGCCTTTTGGCAAACTCCAGGCGGGCTGCCATGTGCCTTTTACTAAGGAGTGGCTTCCGTCTGGCCACTCTACCATACAGGCCTGATTGGTGGATTGCTGCAGAGATGGTCGTCCTTCTGGAAGGTTCTCCTCTCTCCACAGAGGACCTCTGGAGCTCTGACAGAGTGACCATCGGGTTCTTGGTCACCTCCCTGACTAAAACCCTTCTCCTCCGATCGCTCAGTTTAGATGGCCAGCCAGCTCTAGGAAGAGTCCTGGTGGTTTTGAACTTCTTCCACTTACGGATGATGGAGGCCACTGTGCTCATTGGGACCTTCAAAGCAGCAGAAATTTTTCTGTAACCTTCCCCAGATTTGTGCCTCAAGACAATCCTGTCTTGGAGGTCTACAGACAATTCCTTTGACTTCATGCTTGGTTTGTGCTCTGATATGAACTGTCAACTGTGGGACCTTCTATAGACAGGTGTGTGCCTTTCCAAATCAGGTCCAGTCAACTGAATTTACCACAGGTGGACTCCAATGAAGCTGCAGAAACATCTCAAGGATGATCAGGGGAAACAGGATGCACCTGAGCTCAGTTTCGAGCTTCATGGCAAAGGCTGTGAATACTTATGTACATGTGATTTCTCAATTTTTTTATCTTTAATAAATTTGCAAAAATCTCAAGTAAACTTTTTTCACGTTGTCATTATGGGGTGTTGTGTGTAGAATTCTGTGGAAAAAATTGAATTTAATCCATTTTGGAATAAGGCTGTAACATAACAAAATGTGGAAAAAGTGATGCGCTGTGAATACTTTCCGGATGCACTGTATCAGGTGTTATGTGAGCGTCCCCTTTGGCCTGGTCCAGGTAATTTGCCTCATTCAGGACCCCGTGAGCAACAGAAAGTCAAACCAGCAGTACCCAAGGACCCTCTGAAGAGACACACATGAAGGAGTCCAGTCCATGTCTCATAAACAGAAAGCACCAGGACTCTAAAGACTTGGACCTTCGTCCTTTTGCAGACATCAGGAGCGCCACACACCCCTTTATGACCTCATGACCCCCCCTGCTCTCCCAATCCGTCTACTGACTTCATAGGAAGAGTCACCAGAGACGTGAATGTCACTAGCGAGGTAAGTAAACCTCTCGATGAGGTCGACACTCTCTCCGCAGACAGACACACTGCTGATGGCCGTGCCCAAGAGGTCATTAAAGGCCTGGCTCTTGGTTTTTGTCCTGTTCTAAAAACCCACAGTCATTCCATGGCAAAAAAATTGTTTTCTTTTTATTTCAGGAAGTCTTGAAGAGCTGTCAGAAAGATATCTGCAGTCGCTGTCACCAAAGGATGTTCCAAGTGAGCAAGGATTTCATGAGTTCCTGTCACTGATCAGGAGAAACAGCACAGCAGAAGACATTGAGGCCCAACTAAAAGCTTACATAAAGAAAGAAAAGTTTGAAAAGATGCTCGCTGCAGATACTTTTGCAGTTGCCAACAGTCAGTATGATAACCGAAAGTTACTGGGCTTCAATTTCAAACCTTTAAGAAAAAGTAAAATTTTGGAACGCCTCAATCGGTTTCTTGGCAAGATCTACCCGTACTCGTTATTCTATCTGAACTGTGAGCATTTTAGCACATTTGCTCGCTATGGCACTGCAATCTCTGACCAGGTGAGTATTGAAAGTCTGCTGAACTGAGCTTCTTACTAAAGCTGATGTCACATTACAGGACTTTAAGTCCATAGGTTATGTCAGACTTGCTGACTGCAGTGGATCACGTTGTAGCAACCGCACAATACGGAAACGCGATTCCTACACTTCACAACCCGTACAGGGGGGTGGACGATGTTTGAAAGCATAATAGCACAACCATATTCGGTCCTAGTCCCCTCTTGCCAAGATTCCCTTCTTAATAATTTGCAGCAAATAAAAACACAACAGGAAGTTGAACAGAAAAAATATATTAACAGTTGCTGTTACATTAACTTGACCGGTGCCTGAGTACTCCTTAGTGAACCCCTTCCCCAGACGCCCTCCCTAGCGCCCAAATACTAACCCCCGGTTTGACACAGACAAAAAAAAAGTAAATAATAAGAAAAACTGTTCTTTGAGAAAGCAAAAGGAAGATTTCACTTAGTCCAAAATATAGGAAAACAAGAAACACTGCAGTTTAGTTCCTCCGTGAAGGCAGGAAACACACTCGGCCTTTTGGCGGAACGGCTTCTCCGCGGACTATCACGAAGAATAAAACTCAGGAATCCGACTCACCAGACGGGAGCACCCGGAGAACACCAGACCCTGGCCTCTTCTCGGGGATTCGTCCTTGAATATTTCTTCGGGGTGGCCACCCATGAATAGCAGACGTCCCTGGGTGAAGTAAAATCCTGAATAGTTCTTAGAGCGTGGATAGTCGCTGCGATGCCTTCAGCATTATCCTTTCTTTTTTCCTCCTTACTTGTTCCGCCATTCCCCTTAAAAAGAAAAAGTTTCCCGCCGAAAATCCTTGCCCCTCTCGGTTGTTATGGCAACCTTACGCCGGCAACAGGCAGCTGGAAAGTGTACTCGGGCGGGATCCTCCCAGAACGGGACGTCACCAAAGGTGCCTGAAGGGCTATTTAAAACACCCTCCCAGTCAACATTATAAAGTGACGGACAATTCAGAAGGCTAACCCGACTGTCCATTATGCAGCCTTGCAACAACGTCAACTTGCATGACTGAAAATCACTGGCCATGTCACATTTAGTGACTATGAGACAAACTTTCCGCACCATTGTGCTGATGTTTTACCTGACATTCAATTATGTGCCACCTGATGGAGCCGGTGATTGTACGAAGGGTAAACTGGCACACTTTGTTATTACATGCATTACAAAATCATTCCAATAGATGGTGCACTGCAAACTTGTCATGTCATTTTCTAGCCCACTCAGTCCAGCCCAGGGTCATGGGTTGCTGGAGCCCATCCCAGCAAATATGGGGCGCAAATCCTGGACAGGCTACCCGTCCATCACAGGGAGAACACACACACGCACACACAATTCACCTAAGCTGTATGTACTTGGACAGTGGGAGGAAAACCACACAGACGCAGGGAGACCATGCAAACTCCACGCAGAAAGTACCGGAGACACAAACTCTGTTCTTCATACTGTGCTAGTTTAAGCTGGGGCGGCACGGTGGCGCAGTGGGTAGCGCTGCTGCCTCGCAGTTGGGAGATCTGGGGACCTGGGTTCGATTCCCGGGTCCTCCCTGTGTGGAGTTTGCATGTTCTCCCCGTGTCTGCGTGGGTTTCCTCCGGGCGCTCCGGTTTCCTCCCACAGTCCAAAGACATGCAGGTTAGGTGGATTGGCGATTCTAAATTGGCCCTAGTGTGTGCTTGGTGTGTGGGTGTGTTTGTGTGTGTCCTGCGGTGGGTTGGCGCCCTCCCCAGGATTGGTTCCCTGCCTTGTGCCCTGTGTTGGCTGGGATTGGCTCCAGCAGACCCCCGTGACCCTGTGTTTGGATTCAGCGGGTTGGATAATGGATGGATGGATGGATAGTTTAAGCTGCAAACGTTAATGCCCAATATGTCCAACGGGGAGTAACTGCTAGACATAAGTCGAGTTATCTGTGAGTCCACCTGGGGATGGGTCTGGATTTGTAAAAGCAGTGTTAATGTTTGTGATGCGCCATCTGTTGGAATGAAAAATGCAATGCATTTTATTACTACAAATGTTTGTGATAGATCTTTTGGTTCTTCCTTGAGTCCATTTCACGCCTTCTGTCCTGAAAGTCTGCCAAGGGGCCTCTGAAGAGATGTCAGGTCAACTGTGATTTACACCTTTGTTATCAGATGAAGTCCAGGCAGATCCTGATATGAAGAGGTCAGTCACTTAGCTTGAAATGTAAGTTGGCCTGGAACAAGAAATGACATAACTTGTTGGTTAAAGGTCCGTTGTTTGGAATCTATCATTGTACCTTGTGTCAAAGATGAGGAAAGAGCCACAAAAAAGAAATGCGGCAGCCACATGTATAATTTTTCCTGGCTGTAAATGGATGAATTTTTATTACAGATATGTACAGGTTCCGGTCCAAAACAGAACTAACTGGTGAGGTTGAGATGGTGGGTTTTTAAAGTGTGGCAGAGGAAGTGAGGTAATTATGTCCAGAAGTGGAAGTGGCGTCATCGGGATAGTGACCAGAAGTGACGTCATGGGCCACCTGACTGGAAGTGACATCATGGAGGCCAGGCAGAATTTCCTGTGATGGGTCTGCAGTGGAAAAAGAGAAAGGATCAGTACGCCTCGCCAACCCCTGGTCTGGGGTGGAATTACCTTCCTTAAAGCTCTTTAGCTGCCTCCCATGCGCACGTGTGTGACACTAGGTCTTGGCATTCAGGGCGGATAGCCCCGAAATCGCTGACTCCAAATATTTGTACATTCGCCAGGATCTACTCATCCAGGAGGTCTTACACAATGCATATTTTTCAGACGGAATTGTAAGTTTAACATGTGAAATGATCAGTTTCCATTTTCCACAGACACACATACAGACACAGGCACTGACAGTGACAGAGTGGTCTCCAGGACTGAATTTAATCAGCTCGGGTTTAGGGGAATAAAAAAGCAAAAACTCAGTCACCATGTCACCCAAAACTCCACCTGCCAACCATAACAACTGTTAAAGTAAGAGGGATTGGCATTGTATTTCTTTTCATTTATTTTGCAAAATATACTGAATCATGTATGTATATTTTTGTTAACACAGGCAGAACGTTTTCTGCTGTCTTGGGGAAAAAAGAAACGCATTTCAGTGGCATCAAAGAAATTACAAAATCTGATGAATGCTTAAACCTAAACTTTTGGCTTTGGCAAGAGGTAAGTAATGATGCATTCTAAATAACTAATTTATGAAATAAGCAGGAATCCACCTTAATAAAAGCATAAGTGTCTGTGTATCTGTGTGTCCATCTAGTTGCTGTGTCTCGGTCATTCCAACAGATTATCATAATAATAATAGTAACAATAATTATTCTTTACATATATATAGCGCTTTTCTCACTACTCAAATGCATCAGAAACATCTCTTATAATAAAATGCACTGAATTTTGTCATTCCAACAGATGGCACATCACAAACATTAACACAGTTTTTACTATCCAATACCAAATGGCACTTAACAGAAACATCCATCCATCCATCCATCCATTTTCCAACCCGCTGAATCCAAACAGGGTCACGGGGGTCTGCTGGAGCCAATCTCAGCCAACACAGGGCACAAGGCAGGAAACAATCCTGGGCAGGGTGCCAACCCACCGCAGGACACACACAAACACACCCACACACCAAGCACACACTAGGGCAAATTTAGAATTGCCAATCCACCTAACCAGCATGTCTTTGGACTGTGGGAGGAAACTGGAGCGCCCGGAGGAAACCCACGCAGACACGGGGAGAACATGCAAACTCCATGCAGGGAGGACCCGGGAATCGAACCCAGGTCCCCAGATCTCCCAACTGCGAGGCAGCAGCGCTACCCACTGCGCCACCATGCCGCCCTAACAGAAACATATGCATTGCATTTGTTATGCAATCAGATGGTGCATTTCAAATATGTGTAGAAATAAAATGCATTGAACAACCATTCCAACAGATGGTGCTCCACAAACATTGACACTGCTTTAAGAAATTCCATACCAAATTACATATAACAGAGACATTTGCATTACATTTGTCATTCCAACAGATGGCACGTCACAAACATTGACACTGTTTTAAGAAATCCCACACCAAATGACATATAACAGAAACATTTGCATTGCATTTGTCATTCCAAAAGATGGCACATCATAAACACTGACACTGTTTTAAGAAATCCCATCCCAAATGACATATAACAGAAACATTTGCATTGCATTATGTCATTCCAAACGATCGCACATCACAAACATTGACACTTCTTTAAGAAATCCCATACCAAATGACATGTAACAGAGACATGTGCATTGTATTTCTCATTCCAACAGATGGCACATCACAAACATTGACACTGTTTTAAGAAATCTCACACCAAATGACATATAACAGAGACATTTGCATTGCATTTGTCATTCCAACAGATGGCAAATCACAAACATTGATACTGCTTTTATGAATCTATCGTCAAAGACTACATCAGTGTGAAGGACCACTCCCACCTCTCCCATTGTCCCACTTCCATCTGGCAGAAGTTGCTGTAGCATCCACACTGGTTCTGCACCACCTTCGACCCCTTGGCAGTCCAGCCTCTGAACTCTGTGCTGCCCCCCCCTGTACTCAGATCTGTTCCTGGTTTATTTACATGCAGTGCATTAGTTGCAGTACTAATCATAGTACAGTGTAGTTTTTTTAGTTGTCTTCTACATGACCTCTGCACTTGTCCACCGGGGAATGTTATTTCGTGCCACTGTTTGCTGCAATATGGTGTATGGATGCTATGTCAGTAAAGCCACTTGATTTAGCCAATGAAACAACTCAATGGCAGCCATTCCTGTCACAGGCCTTAACACAGTGCCCCCCACTAATACCTTTTGTCTTCTCTTCACAGTGGCCCAGCGACTTTCTAAATTATGAAATTCTGGAAATAATGACGGAGTAAAAGTCAGGAGTCAAAGACAAGGTGGATGATGAGGTGGAAGCCAACGTAACACGTGAACGATTTAAAGGACGTTGCCAGCTTTGTTCAAAGTTTCCAAGTTGTAGGGTGCACTGCTGTTTGAGTAAAATTCGCTTATTTTTACGGCTAATACATTTCATTGAAGCAAAGACGATAAAGGTGTGTGCGTGTTTGATGTGTGTAATTTGGCTTTTGTGTGAAGCCCGGTTTACAGGGTTAATTAAACTGGATATGACCCTGAATTAAAGGGGGAAACGAACTTACTCAATGCCCACCTTAAAGATCTGCACCCCCTCATAGCTGGACTTATAGAGGCAAGAAATAAAACAAATTCTGTAATTCACAAAAGTATTTAGTTACCAGCAGTGAGCCTTTAGTTGCAGGGTTTTTGCTTGGTTTAATTTTACGAAAATTCATTTTAAAAATGGCAATTAGAAATCAGAATAATGTCAAATGGGACGCTCACTGTGTGGATCTTTTCTGGCAATGCAGAAAGTCTTAGTGATTTGGGACACAAACGGGGGGCATAGGAGGGGGTAAGGGGGTGAAGTGTAATCGAATGTGGACCTCCGCAATGTAAAAATGTCTGCTGTGTAGAATCAAACCTGTCTGCAGTCGGATAAGCAAGTAGGCAGACCCCCTTCACTTTCTGCGCACTTCGTTGTGTTCTAAGATTCAGGTGGGCCATTTGTGCCCATCAACCTCCACTCAGAAAACCCAGACGGAGAAATTGAGAACACCTTTTCAGAAAGGTGAGTAGATTTATTACAAATCAAACCCTGAAGTCTTTCATATCTATAAGCACTTTGCTTTGCCACTTCAAACTGAGTTTGCTGTTAGTCCACATTTACAGTCGCAAGACTCACTAGCATCGTCGCAGTGTAGCTTAGTGCTGCGGACCACAACCAGGACTCTGTGCGAATGCAGTGGGCTTCTTGGAGTTGGAGGCTGGGAACAAAGCTGCGTAACTCACTTAGACCACCACCTCGTGAGCAGGTTCAGTGGACTCAGTATGGTAGGTGACGTTACAAGATGAATTCCTCGAGCATCAGACAGACTGTTGTGGGCATGAAAAAGACTTCAAAATTTTGGAAATATCTGTTTTATATTTATATTTGGGTTGGCACACAGCGGGACACTGAGTTAAATATATTTAACTCTGTGCCTTAGAAAAGACAAAGGATGCATGGAATTATTTATATTGTGTTGTATAAGAAATGAAAAAAAAAACACATCCGCATAAAGGGTGGCATGGTGGCACAGTGGTAGTGCTGCTGCCTCACAGTAAGGAGACCTGAGGTTTGCTTCCTGGGTCCTCCCTGTGTGCAGTTTGCATGTTCTCAATGTGTCTGCGTGGGTTTCCTCCCACAGTCCAAAGACATGCAGGTTAGGTGCATTGGTGGTCCTCAATTGTCCCTAGTGTGTGTGTGCCCTGCGGTGGGGTGGCGCCCTGCCCGGGATTTGTTCCTGCCTTGTGCCCTGTGCTGGCTGGGATTGGCTCTAGCGGACCCCCATAACCCTGTGTTAAGATAGAACGGGTTGAACGATGACTGACTGACATCAGCATACATCGATATTCAGTAAAATATTGGAGTGTCGTGGAGGCATCACATCACATCACATCAAATCAAATCAGCCATGTTACCAGTCAAAGACAGACAATAGAATACCTTTAGAAATATTTGATATCTCTTGCCCTACGTATAAAAACCAAGAGCCAGGCTTTAATGACCTCTTGGGCACGGCCATCAGCATTGTGTCTGTCTGTGGAAAGAGTGTCGACCTCGTCATCGAGAGGTCTACTTACCTTGGCAGTGACATTCATGTGCCTGGTGACTCTTCCTATGAAGTCAGTAGATGGATTGGGAGAGCATATGGGGGGTCATGTGGTCATAAAGGGGTGTCTAATGTCTCTGCAAAAGGATGAAGGACCAAGTCGTTAGAGTCCTGGGATCCCTGTCTGTGAGACATGGATGCTTTCCAGTGACCTGAGACGAAGACTGGACTCCTTCATGTGTGTCTCTTCAGAGAATTCTTGGGTCCCACTGGTCTGACTTGTCCTGAATGAGGCACATGACCTGCATTGTGAGGGAGCGTCAGTTACGGCACTATGACCATGTGACGCGTTTCCCCTAGGATGATCCAGCTCTGAGGACCCTCATTGTTGAGGACCCGAGTGGCTGGACCAGGCCAAGAAGTCGCCTATGTAACACCTGGCTGCGGCATATAGATGGTCATTTCCGGAGGGTGGGACTGGACCGCGTGTCTGCCTGGGGGGTTGCCAACCGGGATCCTAAGCTGATTCGTCATGTAGTGGGTGAAGCAACCCGCTCTACCAGTGCCTGCTCCCCAACCTGACCTGACCCACATGTACCTTCAGTACCTCTACCTCCTGAACCTCTCCTGACCGACACTTTCTATGTTAAGCGAGTTCTCGTAAAGCCATCTTCTCAGACTCTGCTTGCTTCAGGATGGCTTTTATACTTCCAATCTTTGACTCTCAGTGTGCCTCCTACTCCTTCTCACGTGTCTCAAACTCACACTTCTTCTTGTGATCGCGTCATCAAAGTCAAAGGGATAACCAAACACACCCATACCAAGCCCTTAGCATTCTCTTATACAGTAGATATACAATGATACACAGCTGTAGCAACTGGACAGACAGACTGACAATGCGGGATCTGCTCCAGGCTCCAGTTTGAGAGCTCTTGAACCCGACACCGTCGGTAATGTAACCGCATGAGCTGCACAGTGAAGACATCAACGATGAAACAAGGGAATGGTGCAAAAAGGTGCAAAGTGCTTTTATTTAAAAACAAACCAAAAACAGTTTCCAAATAAATAATGCAGTGTTGCAAATAAATAAATAATCCAATAAAACCAGTGAAAAGGTGGAGGATAAAAATACAATAAATAAATCCTTTAAAAAATGGGGTTAAAATCAATGGCTGGAAGCAGTCCTTTTTTTTTTTTTTTAAACAAAGCCTGGTGATCTCTTGCTACTGACGACTTCCCTGCTTCTCCCATCAGGCTGATTCACGCTATACCTGCAGCGGACCTTCTCTTTTTGTGCTGGTCTGGTGGCCTCCCGATCCCTGGCTTCGTTCAGCCCTCACCAGACCGAGACTTGGCTTCCCACATCGGACAGAACGCTCACGCTGGGGTTCCACTCCAAATCTCCGACTC
Organism: Erpetoichthys calabaricus; assembly: GCF_900747795.2. Classification (NCBI taxonomy): domain Eukaryota; kingdom Metazoa; phylum Chordata; class Cladistia; order Polypteriformes; family Polypteridae; genus Erpetoichthys; species Erpetoichthys calabaricus. The sequence goes on along the minus strand of NC_041403.2, from coordinate 163,550,004 downwards.
CTGCTGCCTTTGCAGCGGTGAGCCAACCTTCTCCTGGTCACTCCTGCTCCACACAAGCGCGAGAATGGTAAACCAGATATGGACGCAGGGACATGCCCGTGGAAGCAGGAGATATAGTGCGCAGGCGCCTACAGTCACGGCTCAAAAACGAAACAGCGCGATCCAGCACGATCCACCGAGAACGCAGGAGTCATGGCTCAAAAACGACACAGCTCAACTAACGCGCAATCCACCGAGAACGCAGGAGTCATGGCTCAAAATCTGACATGCCGCAAACCAGGCAGGCACGGCTCCAAAAAGAAACAGCTCGACTGACCGGGCTACAAAGTGAAACGGGAAACACTACGGAGTCCGTAGTGGTCCAGAATGCACCACATGATAGTATGGAAGGAGCTCCGTATTAACAGTGGGGGGCCCCAGAGTGACACGGGCGGACGCTCCGTATTAAACGTACGTCATCCTCACACGTCCAAACTATACAGCATAGGTGGATCACATTCCAGTGATGCATTATTGACAGTACAGTAAACATCCCAGGATCGCAAACAAATGGAAATTAGTACTCGAAAAAGGGAGAATATAATCACCACGGACCAGGTGTCATTGAAACAAAAGCAGGATAAAGCGAGGTCAGAAATTAAAGACAGAGTAGGAAACAAAGTAAAACATCATAAGGAGGTTAAAATACGGGGACAAACACATGGAGAGCAGGTTAGAGATAATGAAAACTGGAATTCAACAGCTTCTAAAACAACGTAGGCACATGCAGAGCAACATACAGAATATGAAAGCAGAACAAAACGACAGTTAAACGTCCACACCACACAGCGGAGGCAGATCCGGAAGGTGCAGGTGCCTACACAACATGGTGAAACCCGACATAATACGGAAGGCGCAGGCGTCACCGCCATATTGTGCGTGGCACCACTGCGGAGTGAAGTTAGGAATAATGTGCTGCTTGGGATCTTACAAAACGCTGAACGCGACCCACCTGGATACGATCAGTGAACGCAGGCGCCTACGACGCGCGTCTGAAACTATGGAAGCAAGGCAGGCATGGGTTCAAAACGAACAAGCTCGATTGACGGATATACAAACACGAGGCCGCCTGGATATACTCAATGAACGGAGGTGCATACAACGCGCTTCTGGAATACCGCGGGCAATGCGGGCACGGCTCCAAAACGAATGAGCTCGAGTAATAAATTTCAGGATACCCAACACCGGGGGTAGGCGAGCGAAGTGAGCGGGGGGCGGAGCCCCCTTGTTATATATAACAGGACGTGGATCAGGTGTGGTGATTAGCAGCTCCAGGCATCAATTACGGACAAGCTGCCTCCTAATCGCAGGTGTTTGACACAACGCATGTAATTACATTTCATTGTTGCTGTTATTTCTGAATATGACTCATTGTTACAAAAATGTTCAATAAACAAGATGTGACAATAAACTTTTTTATGAAGCAGCTCATCAACTTTCAAAACGGTTAACAAAGTCTCAGAAAACGCGTGAATGTTACACCGTGCCAACACTTTTTTAATTATATGATTCACTTATCTGGTAAAACTCTGAGCAACAGGAAAGTAAGTTGCATTGCAGACGTTTCTACAAGTCGCTGACATGACGGTGAGTTCACACCATTTACTCTGCTGTGGTGACAATAACCTGTAAGGATTTGTTTGTGCCACCAGGTGGGGCTAAAGGAGTGTTTAAAATAAAGAAAACTACGCAAGATGATTTCTCCCTTCTCGAGGTCCATGTGAAACTGTACATTCATCATCAAAGTGTCGCTCTCTTTATAGGATGGCTAATTTCAAAAAAACATATGAATAGTTTTAAATGGGACTTTTCAAATTCGAAATATTTGTACAGGGCTCTCGATTCAAGACAAAGCAACACAAATGTGAACTTTCTCAACTCTCTTTCCTCGTAGGCTAAGCGAACCAAAGAAATAAGTCCACTCTTGAAGAATAAATGACAGGTTGGAGGTGGGTCTTCAATACAAAAGAGTTTTGATTTTCTGGACGCTTTTATTTACTGTAATCGAATGGTAAGTGTCCATGTGTCCGTGTATCTGTCTGTGTGGTGTAGCGGGTCCACAGCTCAGATTGAAAGTCCAGTTTTAAAGAGATAATCGCCGCACTCGCTGCTTAAAGAGGGGGCGTGGCAGCGTGGCCGGGGCGGTGCTTCGTGATTGTGGGCGGTCCTTGCTTAAGTGCACAGGTGAGGAGTGGTCCGCATCCGTAATTGATGCCTGGAACTGCCAATCGCCACACCTGATTCACGTCCTGTTATATATAATAGAAGTGTGAGTGCAGGGGGGGAGAAAAAAGGAACGAAGGGTAAGGAAGAAGGCAGCAGCTGGAAGCGCGTGCAGACTCGCGGATGTTTACAGGCAGCTGGGAGAGGCGAGCCCTAGTGGGGTGTTTGGCTGACACCTGGGGGCCGACGGTAGTGGTCACTCCTGCTGAGCATTTCTGTGGAGCAGGAGTGACCAGGAGAAGGTTGGCTCACCGCAGCAAAGGCAGCAGGAGTCGAAGGTTTGAAGTGGAACCCCAGCGTGAGCGTCCTGTCCGATGTGGGAAGCCAAGTCTCGGTCTGGTGAGGGCTGAACGAAGCCAGGGATCGGGCGGCCACCAGACCAGCACAAAAAGAGAAGGTCCGCTGCAGGTATAGCGTGACTCGGCCTGATGGGAGAAGCAGGGAAGTCGTCAGTAGGAAGAGATCACCAGGCTTTGTTTAAAAAAAAAAAAAGACTGCTTCCAGCCATTGTTTTTAACCCTGTTTTTTAAAGGATTTATTTATTGTATTTTTATCCTCCACCTTTTCACTGGTGTTATTGGATTATTTATTTATTTGCAACACTGCACTATTTATTTGGAAACTGTTTTTGGTTTGTTTTTAAATAAAAGCACTTTGCACCTTTTTTGCACCATTCCCTTGTTTCATCGTTGATGTCTTCACTGTGCAGCTCATGCGGTTACATCACCGACGGTGTCGGGTTCAAGAGCTCTCAAACTGAAGACCGGAGCCTGGAGCAGAATCCGCATTGTCACAGTCTGTCTGTCCAGTTGCTACAGCTGTGTATAATTGTATATCTACTGTATAAGAGAATGCTAAGGACTTGGTATGGGTGTGTTTGGTTGTCCCTTTGACTTTGATGACGCGATCACAAGAAGAAGTGTGAGTTTGAGACACGTGAGAAGGAGTAGGAGGCACGCTGAGAGTCAAAGATGGGAAGTATAAAAGCCATCCTGATTCAAGCAGAGTCTGAGAAGATGGCTTTACGAGAACTCGCTTAACATAGAAAGTGTCGGTCAGGAGAGGTTCAGGAGTTAGAGGTACTGAAGGTACATGTGGGTCAGGTCAGGTTGGGGAGCAGGCACTGGTAGAGCGGGTTGCTTCACCCACTACATGACGAATCCGCTTAGGATCCCGGTTGGTAACCCCCCAGCCAGACACACGGTCCAGTCCCACCCTTCGGAAATGACCATCTATATGCCGCAGCCAGGTGTTACATAGGCGACTTCTTGGCCTGGTCCAGCCACTCCGGTCCTCGACAATGAGGGTCCTCAGAGCTGGATCACCCTTGGGGAAATGCGCCACATGGTCATAGTGCCATAAATGACGTTCCTCAAAATGCAGGTCATGTGCCTCATTCGGGACAAGTCAGACCAGTGGGACCCAAGAATTCTCTGAAGAGACACACATGAAGGAGTCCAGTCTTCGTCTCAGGTCACTGGAAAGCATCCATGTCTCACAGACAGGGAGCACCAGGACTCTAACGACTTGGTCCTTCATCCTTTTTCAGAGACATTAGACACCCCTTTATGACCACATGACCCCCCATATGCTCTCCCAATCCATCTACTGACTTCATAGGAAGAGTCACCAGGCACATGAATGTCACTGCCAAGGTAAGTAGACCTCTCGATGACGAGGTCGACACTCTTTCCACAGACAGACACAATGCTGATGGCCGTGCCCAAGAGGTCATTAAAGCCTGGCTCTTGGTTTTTATACGTAGGGCAAGAGATATCAAATATTTCTAAAGGTATTCTATTGTCTGTCTTTGACTGGTAACATGGCTGATTTGATGTGATGTGATGTGATGCCTCCACGACACTCCAATATTTTACTGAATATCGATGTATGCTGATGTCCGTCAGTCATCGTTCAACCCGTTCTATCTTAACACAGGGTTATGGGGGTCCGCTAGAGCCAATCCCAGCCAGCACAGGGCACAAGGCAGGAACAAATCCTGGGCAGGGCGCCACCCCACCGCAGGGCACACACACACTAGGGACAATTGAGGACCGCCAATGCACCTAACCTGCATGTCTTTGGACTGTGGGAGGAAACCCACGCAGACACATTGAGAACATGCAAACTGCACACAGGGAGGACCCGGGAAGCAAACCTCAGGTCTTCTTACTGTGAGGCAGCAGCACTACCCACTGTGCCACCGTGCCACCCTTTATGCGGATGTGTTTTTTTTTTCATTTCTTATACTCCACAATATAAATAATTCCATGCATCCTTTGTCTTTTTCTAAGGCACATAGTTAAATATATTTAACTCAGTGTCCCGCTGTGTGCCAACCCAAATATAAATATAAAACTTGATTTCCAAAATTTTGAAGTCTTTTTCATGCCCATAACAGTCTGTCTGATGCTCGAGGAATTCATCTTGTAACGTCACCTACCATACTGAGTCCACTGAACCTGCTCACGAGGTGGTGGTCTAAGTGAGTTACGCAGCTTTGTTCCCAGCCTCCAACTCCAAGAAGCCCACTGCATTCGCACAGAGTCCTGGTCGTGGTCCGCTGCTGGTCCGCAGCTCTAAGCTACACTGCGACGATGCTAGTGAGTCTTGCGACTGTAAATGTGGACTAACAGCAAACTCAGTTTGAAGTGGCAAAGCAAAGTGCTTATAGATATGAAAGACTTCAGGTTTTGATTTGTAATAAATCTACTCACCTTTCTGAAAAGGTGTTCTCAATTTCTCCGTCTGGGTTTTCTGAGTGGAGGTTGATGGGCACAAATGGCCCACCTGAATCTTAGAACACAACGAAGTGCGCAGAAAGTGAAGGGGGTCTGCCTACTTGCTTATCCGACTGCAGACAGGTTTGATTCTACACAGCAGACATTTTTACATTGCGGAGGTCCACATTCGATTACACTTCACCCCCTTACCCCCTCCTATGCCCCCCGTTTGTGTCCCAAATCACTAAGACTTTCTGCATTGCCAGAAAAGATCCACACAGTGAGCGTCCCATTTGACATTATTCTGACTTCTCATTGCCATTTTTAAAATGAATTTTCTTAAAATTAAACCAAGCAAAAACCCTGCAACTAAAGGCTCACTGCTGGTAACTAAATACTTTTGTGAATTACAGAATTTGCTTTATTTCTTGCCTCTATAAGTCCAGCTATGAGGGGGTGCAGATCTTTAAGGTGGGCATTGAGTAAGTTCGTTTCCCCCTTTAATTCAGGGTCATATCCAGTTTAATTAACCCTGTAAACCGGGCTTCACACAAAAGCCAAATTACACACATGAAACACACACACACCTTTATCGTCTTTGCTTCAATGAAATGTATTAGCTGTAAAAACAAGTGAATTTTAGTCAAACAGCAGTGCACCCTACAACTTGGAAACTTTGAACAAAGCTGGCAACATCCTTTGAATCGTTCACATGTTACGTTGGCTTCCACCTCATCATCCACCTTGTCTTTGACTCCTGACTTTTACTTCGTCATTATTTCCAGACTTTTCATAATTTAGAAAGTCGCTGGGCCACTGTGAAGAGAAGACAAAAGGTATTAGTGGGGGGCACTGTGTTAAGGCCTATGACAGGAATGGCTGCCATTGAGTTGTTTCATTGGCTAAATCAAGTGGCTTTACTGACATAGCATCCATACACCATATTGCAGCAAACTGTGGCACGAAATAACATTCCCCGGTGGACAAGTGCAGAGGTCATGTAGAAGACAACTAAAAAAACTACACTGTACTATGATTAGTACTGCAACTAATGTACTGCATGTAAATAAACCAGGAACAGATCTGAGTACAGGGGGGGGCAGCACAGAGTTCAGAGGCTGGACTGCCAAGGGGTAGAAGGTGGTGCAGAACCAGTGTGGATGCTACAGCACCTTCTGCCAGATGGAAGTGGGACAATGGGAGAGGTGGGAGTGGTCCTTCACACTGATGTAGTCTTTGACAATAGATTCATAAAAGCAGTATCAATGTTTGTGATGTGCCATCTGTTGGAATGACAAATGCAATGCACATGTCTCTGTTATATGTCATTTGGGATGGGATTTCTTAAAACAGAGTCAATGTTTGTAATGTGACATCTGTTGGAATGAGAAATGCAACGTAAATGTCCCTGATATATGTAATTTGGTATGAGATTTCTTAAAGCAGTGTCAATGTTTGTGGTGCACCATCTGTTGGAATGAGAAATGAAATGCACATGTCTCTGGTATATGTCATTTGGTATGAGATTTTTTAAAGCAGTGTCAATGTTTGTGGAGCACCATCTGTTTGAATGGTTGTTCAATGCATTTTATTTCTACAAATGTTTGTGATGCACCATCTGATTGAATAACAAATGCAATGCATATGTTTCTGTTAAGTGCCATTTGGTATTGGATTAGTAAAAGCTGTGTTAATGTTTGTGATGTGCCATCTGTTGGAATGACAAAATTCAGTGCATTTTATTATAAGAGATGTTTCTGATGCATTTGAGTAGTGAGAAAAGCGCTATATATATGTAAAGAATTATTATTGTTACTATTATTATTATGATCATCTGTTGGAATGACCGAGACACAGCAACTAGATGGACACACAGATACACAGACACTTATGCTTTTATTAAGGTGGATTCCTGCTTATTTCATAAATTAGTCATGTAGAATGCATCATTGCTTACCTCTTGCCAAAGCCAAAAGTTTAGGTTTAAGCATTCATCAGATCTTCTAATTTCTTTGTTGCCACAGAAATGCGTTTCTTTTTTCTCAAAGATAGCAGAAAACGTTCTGCCTGTGTTAACAAAAATATACATACATGATTCAGTATATTTTACAAAATAAATGAAAAGGAATACAATGCCAATCCCTCTTAATTTAACAGTTGTTATGGTTGGCAGGTGGAGTTTTGGGTGACATGGTGACTGAGTTTTTGCTTTTTTATTCCCCTAAACCCGAGCTGATTAACTTCAGTCCTGGAGACCACTCTGTCACTGTCAGTGCCTGTGTCTGTATGTGTGTCTGTGGAAAATGGAAACTGATCATTTCACATGTTAAACTTACAATTTTGTCTGAAAATTATGCATTGTGTAAGACCTCCTGGATGACTACCCTAGCAAAGCTACAAAAATTATGAGCCTAAAAATTTCGGGGCTATCTGTCCTGAATGCCAAGACCTAGTGTCACACACGTGCGCATGGGAGGCAGCTAAAGGGCTCGAAGGAAGGTAATTCCACCCCAGACCAGGGGGTGGCGAGGCGTACTGATCCTTTCTCATTTTCCACTGCAAAACCATTACGGGAAATTCCACCTGGCCTCCATGATGTCACTTCTGGTCCAGAAGACGCCCCTTTCCGGTCACTAACCCAATGACGCCACTTCCGGTTCCGGACATAATTACCTCACTTTCTCAGCCGCACTTTAAACACCCACCATCTCAACCTCACCAGTTCTGTTTTGGACTCGAACTTGTACACATCTGTGTACTCTTTTTTGTGGATCTTGTCTCATCTTTGACACTAGGTACAATGGTAGATTCCAAAAAACGGACCTTTCTTTTTCCAACAAGTTATGACATTTCTGTCTTGTTCCAGGCCAACTTACATTTCAAACTAACTGCCTGGACTTCAACTTATAACAAAGGCGTAAATAGATAACAGAGTTGACCTTTCATCTCTTCAGAGGCCCCTCGGCAGACTTTCAGGACAGAAGGCGTGAAATGGACTCAAGCAAGAACCAAAGGATCTATCACAAACATTTGTAGTAATAAAATGCATTGCATTTTTCATTCCAACAGGTGGTGCATCACAAACATTAGCACTGCTTTTACAGATCCAGACCCACCCCCAGGCGGACTCAAAGATAACTCGACGTATGTCCAGCAGTTACTCTCCGTTGGACATATTGGGCATTAATGTTTGCAGCTTAAGGCAGCACCCTGGCACAGCAGTGGCGCTGCTACCTCACAGTATGGAGGACATGGTTTGTGTCTCGGGTACTTTCTGCATGACGTTTGCATGGTCTCACCGTGTCTGTGTGGTTTTCCTCACATTGTCCAAATACATACAGATTAGGTGAAGTGTGTGTATGTGTGTTCTCCCTGTGATGGACGGGTGGTCGGACCAGGGTTTGCGCCCCATGTTTGCTCCGGCAGCCCTTGACCCTGGTCTGGATTGAGTGGGTTAGATAATGACATGACACGTTTGCAGTGCACCATCTATTGGAATGATTTTGTAATGCATGTAATAATAAAATTAGAATTAAAGGGACGAGATTATGGCTGAACTCGGTGGGCCAGTTTACCCTTCGTACAACACTGGCGGCTCCATCAGGTAGCACACAATTGATTGTCAGTAAAAGAGGCGAACACGATTTGCAGTCACTAAATGTGACATGGCTAGTGATTTTCAGTCATGCAAGTTGATGTGATCCACTGCAGTCGTCAAGTCTGACTTAACCTATGGACTTGAGGTCCTGTAATGTGACATCAGCTTTAGAAAGACGCTCAGTTCAGCAGACTTTCAATGCTTACCTGGTCAGAGATTGCGGTGCCATAGCGAACAAACGTGCAAAAATGCTCACAGTTCAGATAGAGGAGCGAGTACGGGTAGATCTTGCCAACAAACCGATTGAGGCGTTCCAAAATTTTACTTTTTGAAAAAGGTTTGAAATTGAAGCCCGGCAACTCTCGGTTATCATACTGACTGTTGGCAACTGCAAAAGTATCTGCAGCGAGTATCGTTTGAAACTTTTCTTTCGTTATGTGATACTCTCGTTGGGCCTCAGAGGAACCCGAGTCTTCAGAGTCTCCTGCTGTGCTGTTTCTCCTGGTCAGTGACAGGAATTCATGAAATCCTTGCTCACTTGGAACATCCTTTGGTGACAGTGACTGCAGATATCTTTCTGACAGCTCTTCGAGAATTCCTGAAATTAAAAGTAAACAATTTATTTTGCCAAGGAATGACTGTGGGTCATTAACGTTTGTCCAGTCGTAGAACGGGATAAAAAGCCAAGAGCCAGGCCCAGAGGTGTGACCAGAACATCATGTGTGGGTGGGCATTTGGCTTGTCTGGGGGGCAAAAAATATCCATCCATCCATCCATCCATCCCCATTTTTGTAGGGGGGTTAAATAATAATAACAACATAGTTTAATATAACATATAAAAGCAAAAATTGTGGCATAAATCATAACCTATTGTTCAATAAAATTAACAGAGGCAATGGAACTGGTATTATTATTTTTTGTGAAGAAATATAGAACTACATCTACAAGGTAAATATCCATCCATCCATCCATTTTCCAACCCGCTGAATCCGAACACAGGGTCACGGGGGTCTGCTGGAGCCAATCCCAGCCAACACAGGGCACAAGGCAGGAACCAATCCCGGGCAGGGTGCCAACCCACCGCAGGGCACACACACACAAACGGGCCAGTTTAGAATCGTCAATCCACCTAACCTGCATGTCTTTGGGAGGAAACCCACACAGACACGGGGAGAACATGCAAACTCCACACAGGGAGGACCCGGGAAGCAAACCCGGGTCTCCTAACTGCGAGGCAGCAGCACTACCACTGCGCCACCATGCCGCCCCAAGGTAAATATCAATAAAGTCAAATGTATACAACATATAAGAGACAATCAGGTGTTCTTCAGGGATGGAGTTCTGGACAAATCTAATCACTACAGACAAATTCTCAGTGTTACCATCATTTTTAATGCAAAGTCCAGGAGAGTCAGCTTTTTCATATTTGGTCCTGATCTCTTTTACCACCATTTTGGCAAGAGTCTCAATTATTTCATTTTGAATTACATTGGATGTGTATTTTGCGTTGTCTGGGATGCATTTTACAATTTCTGCAAGTTTGGCATCTTTTTTGATTGTGTAATCAAAGAACTTAAGGAAAAGTCCCTCCTCACCACCTTCGTGATTGTGACCACGCAGAGCCAGTCCATTGACTGCAAGGAACTGAACGGCCTCCCCAATGCTTTTCACATCACATCTATTCTTTTCTATCTGGGTTGGACCCAGTAGTTGAACTATATGCTTTCACCCGTCTCTGCCCGGCGCCGATACTCTTGCCATGCAGACATGACTCTGACGTGCGGGATACTAGACGCGTGTTTGTGGAAGCCGCCACCATCTTTTTCTAGAGCTTTCTTCCAATTAGTGTAGCTGTGCTTGGTGAATATGTCCTCGCGGTCAGAATTGGAAAAACTAAATTTGCGGCAGGCAAAGCAAAAGCTGGCTTCACGGACAACAGAATATTCAAGCCATGGTGGAGACTGATACCAGCTTGCACTAAAACGTCTGAGTGTCTTTCCGAATGCGCGCTTGGGATAATTCATTAAAACGGGCTGTGATGGGTTATCCATATTTAAGTCAGGCAGACCGGACTGTATATTTTGTTGAAGGCAGAAGTTTGGAGTACCCGACACGGGCGCAGAGCTGGAGGATTGTGTAGGCTTATCTACATCTTTTGGAGTTTCAGTTCCCGACGTGGGTGCGCTGTGCTCCGTGTTGGTAGCAGCGGTGCTGGGCTCAACCGTGGAGCCAGCAGCTTGCAGAAGGACAGAGGTTGATGATGTCTGCTTTTTAATAAGCCACCTATGCATAGCCTTTGGTGTTACCAACCAGAAAAGAAAAGAAGAATGGAACGTATACGCTGTTTTAATTAAAGAATGCGGTCAACAGGTTCAAAACATGCTGCAAAATATGCGGCGAAGTGAACTGTGAGCAGCACGGTGCCTGTCTAGTGGAGGAGACACTGATGGATACGCCGCAAATTCAAACAGCCAATTGGAAAGCAACTCAGTTTTGAAAATCAAATGTTATTCTTCTCCGGAGTTTTCATTGGACAGACAGAGCATTTCGCAGGGTGGGCACGGCTTGTCTCTGGGGGGCAGTGCCCATCCCAGCCCCCAGCCCCCCGGTCACGCTTCCGGCCAGGCCTTTAATGACTAGTGATGGGAAGTTCGGATCATTTTACCGACTCGGACCTTTGAGTCTCATTCAGCAAAATGAACGAATCCTTTTTCGAGTCATTTCGTTCATTTTAGCAAAATATAATTAAAATGTTACCTGTTACCTCCCTAACACATCTGCTGCTTACACAAATGTTGATCACACTACAAACAAGACAAAACCATAATGCTATAAGAAACATCCATCCATCCATCCATTTTCCAACCCGCTGAATCCGAACACAGGGTCACGGGGGTCCGCTGGAGCCAATCCCAGCCAACACAGGGCACAAGGCAGGGAACCAATCCCGGGCAGGGTGCCAACCCACCGCAGGACACACACAAACACACCCACACACCAAGCACACACTAGGGCCAATTTAGAATCGCCAATCCACCTAACCTGCATGTCTTTGGACTGTGGGAGGAAACCGGAGCGCCCGGAGAAAACCCACGCAGACACGGGGAGAACATGCAAACTCCACGCAGGGTGGACCCGGGAAGCGAACCCGGGTCTCCTAACTGCGAGGCAACAGCGCTACCACTGCGCCACCGTGCCGCCCCTATAAGAAACAGAAAATATTAATTCATTGTTTACCTGGGTCTTTAGTCTATGATTCGCTCACCTCGCCTCTTATCTGACAAGTTTTCGGGTTTGAGTCGTTCGTTCATCACGTGACAGCCCAATTAGCTAACCAAGGCAGTCTGAGCCGGAAACAGAATTGATTAGTTCATCGTATTTGTTCATCACGTGACAGCCCCATAAGCTTAACCTCTGAGCTGGAAAGAGAATTGATTACAGTAATCCCTCCTCCATCGCGGGGGTTGCGTTCCAGAGCCACCGGCGAAATAAGAAAATCCGCGAAGTAGAAACCATATGTTTATATGGTTATTTTTATATTGTCATGCTTGGGTCACAGATTTGCACAGAAACACAGGAGGTTGTAGAGAGACAGGAACGTTATTCAGACACTGCAAACAATGTCTCTTTTTCAAAAGTTTAAACTGTGCTCCATGACAAGACAGAGATGACAGTTCCGTCTCACAATTAAAAGAATGCAAACATATCTTCCTCTTCAAAGGAGTGCGCGTCAGGAGCACAGAATGTCACATAGAGAAAACAATCTCTAGCAAACAAATCAATAGGGCTGTTTGGCTTTTAAGTATGCGAAGCACCGCGGCACAAAGCTGTTGAAGGCGGCAGCTCACACCCCCTCCGTCAGGAGCAGAGAGAGAGAGATAGAGAGAGAAAAACAAACAATCGAAAATCAATACGTGCCCTTCGTGCTTTTAAGTATGCGAAGCACCGTGCTGCATGTCGCTTCAGGAAGCAGCTGCACAAAAGATAGCAACGTGAAGATAATCTTTCAGCATTTTTAGACGAGTGTCCCTATCGTCTAGGTGTGCAAACAGCCCCCCTGCTCAATCACCCTACGTCAGGATCAGAGAAAGTCAGTGCAAGAGAGACAGAAAAGTAAGCTGGGTAGCTTCTCAGCCATCTGCCAATAGCGTCCCTTGTATGAAATCAACTGGGCAAACCAACTGAGGAAGCATGTACCAGAAATTAAAAGACCCATTGTCCGCAGAAATCCGCGAACCAGCAAAAAATCCGCGATATATATTTAAATATGCTTACATATAAAATCCGCGACAGAGTGAAGCCGCGAAAGGCGAAGTGCGATACAGCGAGGGATTACTGTAGTTCATTCCTTGAGTCTTTCGAGTCATTCGTTCTTTTGTCACGTGACCACTTACTGGCTCAGTACCTCAGTCAAATACTAACATAAAATTCCATTTGTTGTATGTTGGATCATATTTAGAAATTATCATAAAATTATCAAAAATATCTAAAACGCATTTTCTTATAAAAGAAAGTGAATGAGTGAACGAATCACTCCCACGAGATGACTCATTCTTCCTGAGTCACATTAAAGATTCGTTCAAAATGAACGAATCGTTCAAGAACGACCCATCACTGTTAATGACCTCTTGGGCACGGCCATCAGCAGTGTGTCTGTCTGCAGAGAGAGTGCCGACCTCGTCATCAGAGGTTTATGTACCTCGGCAGTGACATTCAAGTCTCTGGTGACTCTTCCTATGAAGTCAGTGGATGGATTAGGATAGCACGGGGGGGTCATGATGTCACTGGAAGGGGTGTGTGGTGCTCCCGATATCTATGCATGGTTGCTTTTCAATGTCCTGAGATGAAGACTGGACTCCTTCGGTACTGTGGCTCAACGGAGAATCCTTGGGTACCACTGGTCTGTGTTGTGGTTACTCATAGAGTCCCGAATGATGCACATCACCTGCAGTGTCAGTTATGGCACTACGGCCATGTGGCACAGTTACTAGGGAATCCATTCCCGGACATTTTTCATTCCCGCATTCCTGGGAATGAAACTGCTGTAATTCCTGGGAAAACGGGAACGGCCAAGCTCGCATATATAGCGGGTAAAAGTGCAGCTCGTGAATGCCAGGACGGGGCAGAGTTCATTGACGTCTGTGCTGTTGACAGCTTTGAACAGGAACTTGAAATTGCAATGCGTCAGTCTGTTGCATCCGCATTATCTGTGCCAAGAAACTTGCCATCACAGAATGATGACAAGAAACTGGATGCATCAGTAAAAGCTGAAATGGAGGTGTTTCAGAGCAACAGCAAGCGTGGGCATCGTTTAGAACAAGTGTATCAGTATCTGATGACTGTGCCACCTACTTCAGTGGAGGCAGAGCATGCTTTCTCAGCGGCTGGCATACTCTGCACGAAGGTGCGCTCTCGCTTGGACAACCGCACGCTGGACACGTTGTGCTTTCTACTTTCTTATTACCGCAACTAAAGATACATGTAGTTGTATGACAGCATGAACTGCTTGTAGATAAGGTTAGTCTTTTATTTGTGTCAACATATTGCAGTAGTTTTATTAAAAATAAGTGTTGGTCGTTCTAAAACCGTTCACATGTGAGATGCCCATGCACTGTGTCATCCCCGAGAGCCCGGGATTCCCGGGAATGGATTCCCTAACAGTTATTCATTGTTGAGGACCCAAGTGGCTGGACCAAGGCAAAGGGGATGCCCACGTAAGACCTAGCTGTGGCAGATAGAGGGTCATTTCTGTATGGAGGATGGGACTGCTCTCTTTGCCAACTGGGATCCCGAGCTATTTTGTTGTGTGGTGGGTGTACCAGTGCATGCTCCCCAACCTGACCTGACCTGACAGTCGTAGAGCAGGGGTCCTCAACTCGGGTCCTGGAGGACCACAGTGGCTGCAGGTTTTCATTCTAACCCTTTTCTTAACTGGTGACCAGTTTTTGCTGCTAATTATCTCCTTTTTATTTTAATTGACTTGTTTTTGCCCTGAATTTCTTCATCACTCTCCTGAGTTGCTTTAAATCTTTCCTTTAATGGCACCCAAACAGAAATGAAACGTGAAGTGAGTGATCACTGCCAACAGAAGACCAACTACATCAGGGCCTCAAACTCCAACCAGTTGCTTAATTAGGCACCCAGTCTTGTCGTTAATTGAATTCTTTAATTCCATGGCTTGTCGCTGCTCTCATTGTGCAATAGCAGACATTTCCGAAATTGTCATTTTTTTCTTTTTCTAAGAGTACTAATGAAATGTTTTGGGGACCTGAGCAGATCTTCATCTTTCTTTAGTTTCAGATATTTCATAATGGACTGTGGTATAGCGGGTTCGCTGTAAAAAGGCCAGTTTTTAAATAATCCATTTGGCCGTGTCAGTCTCCGTGGGCACAATCGGGCAGCCGCCAGGAGTTGATGAGATAATCGGGGCGAGTCGCACCTGCACGTGATTGGTGTGATTATTCTCAGTTGCTTCATCGGCTTCCTGCGGTGGGTGATTGAGCCGCCGAGCCGTGTAAGTACGGGCCGGCACGGGAGATCGGGAGGAAAATCGGAAAAGAAAAATGAAGGAAAGGCGGCACAGGCGCCCCCATCTTAAATAGGGAGGACAGCCGCAGTCAGGGGTCCAGTATGGACGGATCGCACCCACTGACAGTGTGTAGGAGTGCGTTCAGGGGCAACTGGGCGACAGACAATCATTTACCAGTTAGGTAATAGTTAGGTTCAAAGAGATTTTTTTAATTACATTTAAATGACAATGTATAGGGCTCCGGGAAATCCACAGCATCACCTGCTTTATGAGAGTCCCAATACATTGAGAGTAAAGAGATTCCTTAAGCCGCACTTGCAGGTCACCCTTTTGTATTCTAAATATCGTTATCATACATAACAATCAATACAATTTATATAAGGTATAAAGGTGATGGAGGATCGCAGGAATCATGGGAAAGAGGGGTCCTTTCATCGGATTAGTGCTATTTCAGCTGTGAAATGGCCAAATGGGGGAGGCAGCTTGATGGATGAGGTCTCCAGGACTCTAAACAAATCCAAATAATATTATGTGATATCATCCATCCATCCATTTTCCAACCCGCTGAATCCGAACACAGGGTCACGGGGGTCTGCTGGAGCCAATCCCAGCCAACACAGGGCACAAGGCAGGAAACAATCCTGGGCAGGGTGCCAACCCACCGCAGGACACACACAAACACACCCACACACCAAGCACACACTAGGGCCAATTTAGAATTGCCAATCCACCTAACCTGCATGTCTTTGGACTGTGGGAGGAAACCGGAGCGCCCGGAGGAAACCCACGCAGACACGGGGAGAACATGCAAACTCCACGCAGGGAGGACCCGGGAATCGAACCCAGGTCCCCAGATCTCCCAACTGCGAGGCAGCAGCGCTACCCACTGCGCCACCGTGCCGCCCTATGTGATATCATCTACTGTTAAATTCTAATCTGTACTTCTAAAATTTTTATTTTTATACTGTATTGAGGATTTGTTCTGTTCCATGTATTGTATTGTATTGACCCCCCTTCTTTTTGATACCCACTGCACGCCCAACCTACCTGGAAAGGGGTCTCTCTTTGAAGTGCCTTTCCCGAGGTTTCTTCCATTTTTTCCTACAATATTTTTTTTTTTGGGGAGTTTTTCCCTGTCTTCTTA
Source organism: Erpetoichthys calabaricus (assembly GCF_900747795.2). Classification (NCBI taxonomy): domain Eukaryota; kingdom Metazoa; phylum Chordata; class Cladistia; order Polypteriformes; family Polypteridae; genus Erpetoichthys; species Erpetoichthys calabaricus. The sequence continues at coordinate 163,533,748 of NC_041403.2, read as the reverse complement.
GAGAGTCGAGGCTGGGGGGCTGTCAAGAGGCAGGGCCTGTTAAAGCCCATTGTGGCACTTCCTGTGTGATTTTGGGCTATACAAAAATAAATTGTATTGTATTGTATACAAAGGATTAGCAATTTTGATTGCAGAATATGGGTGGCACGGTGGCACAGTGTTCACTTCCCGGGTCCTCCCTGCGTGGAGTTTGCATGTTTTCCCCGTGTCTGCGTGGGTTTCCTCTCACAGTCCAAAGACATGCAGGTTAGGTGGATTGGCGATTCTAAATTTGTCCTAGTGTGTGGTTTGTGTGTGTCCTGCGGTGGGTTGGCACCCTGCCCAGGATTGGTTACAATGCCTTGTGCCCTGTGTTAGCTGGCATTGGCTCCCCATGACCCTGTGTTTGGATTCAGCGGGTTGGAAAATGGATGGATGGATTGTAGAAGATAATGTAAGAGAGTTTGTTCCAGCTGCAGAATAAAGTTCGTTCTTCAATTATAAATTTATTTTCAACATTTTAAATCACGTTGTCATTTAAATATCATTAAAAAAAATCTCTTTGAACCTAACTATTACCTAACTGGTAAAGGATGTCGCCGGGTTGTCCTTTCACCCGTAGGAGTGGGCTCGATCGAGGTGGAGTCCTCCCTAGAGATCTGAGGGACGACTACGTGTGCGAGAAGGAAGACGGAAGGACAACCGACCCCGAGCGGTCTGGCAGACATATCGGTGAAGGCAGCCAAGATAGGGGTCGGTAGCGAGAGGACAATGGCTGCTGAAGTCTCTTCAGCTGAGCAAACCTTGAATGAGCTGGAGAGACTGGGAAGGAGCTGTGCATAGGCTGGTGTGGCTCCGATGTTTGCTGCAGGTTTTAATTCTCGTGTTTTAGCCTTGTTTAAAACCTTTGGGATTTTTACCTTTTTATGGATTCTTTATTTATGGACATTTTGGAGCACTGCACTGTTTTGAACACTTTTTTATTTTCGGTTTTGACTGGTTTTGTAATCAAAGCACTTGCACCTTTTGCACAGTCCCCTTGCTCAGTTTGATTTGTCCCCATCAGACATTACATAAATCTGGAAGTGGGAGTATGGAGCAGGACTCGCACCCTTACAAGGACAGACACAGTTTGCTGGTCCTGTTTTGGCTCATTTTGTACCTCGTTAGTGTTTGGTAACTACTTAAGGAAAAAGAAACAACTAAGGGGTCTGAATCTTCAACAGCAAGTCAATTAAGATGAATTCAAAAGAAGTTCAGTAGCTGCAAAAACAGGTCACTATCAGTCAACAGGCTCCATCGATTTAGGTTGTTCAATCAAGGATTTCAAATGTAACTGCTCAAAGCAAGAACAGACTTACCTTGAGTTAAGCTAATATCAGACAACATTAAGAAGGACTACACCGATGTAACATAAAACGGCAAATTAAAAAGACGGAAATGGAAGACATGTTTTGTACGTACTTACCAGTTGTGTGAATGGCAGAACCATTGCCAACATACACGGCCCAGTGCGTATACAGCATCCGTTTCACTTTAATGAGGTCTCCTTTCTCTGGACAAACTGTAATGAGACCCGGCAAACATTAGGCTTTTCATTCATCACATTATGCTTCATTAAAAAAAATAAAAAGACTTTTTATGATAAATTAGTGGAATTTGGGAGTTTCATAGAATGAAAAATGTCACAGAGTTAAACTGTGGGTTATCAGGCAACACTTTTATCCATTCTGATTCAGGGGTGTCTTAGGGGCTTAGAACTCCCACACATCCCCCTCTCCCCCCAAGCTAAGGGTCTCATTACAAGCAGAGCCTGGATACGAAGCCAAATACATGAGAATATCCTCCTGTTACAAGGAGATGACCTCCACATCTACTGGAATGCAGTCATTAACTGCAATGCATTTGTCATTCCAACAGATGGTGCATCACAAACCTTTTACTACACAGTTTGTGATGTGCCACCTATGGAAATGACAAATACAATGTCAAAGCAGATGACATTTAGAAAGTAAGGGTACTGCACTTAGTAGTTTTAGAACATGCAGGGTTATTTATTTTTAATGTTGCTCACTTGAAGCTGAGATGAGTTCCACTGAAACCAAAAGGTAAAGAACAAAGACAATCCCCATTTTTGTCAACAGACCTGCAAAAGATAAGAAATACATTTCAAAAATAAAATAATTTACATAACAGAACTCAACAGTGTTTAAAATTCCTTCACTATTACATTTTCAAAAAGGTTGTAGGAAACCTGGGTTTTATAACTGGAGTTTATAGAGGGCTTGAGGACAGTCCCACAGCCTGGGCTCAAAACACAAAGGACAAGGAGCGTAATAAATATACGAGTATTACACAAAGGACAACACAATCTCACCCTGCGTAGCATAACAAGCGCTCTCTCTTACATTTGTGGATTTTGCTGTCTATTTGCTCTTTGTAACATTCTGGTCTAGAAACTTTGGTTTTGTTAAAGGATTTTAATTATTGGTTCTCAGGTTGAGTCTGTCCGCTATGGTTTTTCTTTCTTTCCTTTTGTTTTGCTTCTTGTCTTTGTTCCTATTTTTTGTTGAATTTCTGGGAAAGAACTCTTCAGGGTTAAAGAATTTCTTTTGATATTCTCGGGCAAGGTTTTTTTTTAACTCATACACCAGTGGAATGGAATATTTAATAAATCAGCAATTGAGAATGTTATGGTCCTGAGCTAGGAGTCACAAGCACTTCGGGAATTGACAACTAGAGGGCGATATCACCCTCAAAACCCAAGCTAATAACAGGTCAACACAGAATCTTTATAAAATAAAAAGATTTAATCTGCTCAAACATGTTCTGAAACACATGAAGCTCTGTAGAGCACAAATGGCAGAAAGGAATTACCTGAAAGACCAAGACAGTCCAAGGCGAGCAAGTCCACAGCACAAATCCAGTCTAAAACCAGAAGCGTAGGAAAAAAAGTACAAGAGCTCACCACTCCCTAACAGACTGGAGATGAACTGCCAGGAATTGTGGGAAACCCTCACTTTATAATACTGAGGACAGCCCCTGGCAGTAATGGACAGGTGGCCCCGCCTCTTGGGGGACCACTCACAAAACACAAGGCACATAAAACATATTGACAAAATGAAGCATAAATTAAATGAATGCAGACGTTCATATGCCCTCAAGATGTGCCAAAGGGTGGCATGATGGGTGTTATCAAACGCTTTCGGAAAATCAACAAGGTTATAAAGAACTGCCTTTGCAACTCTGTGGCACTCTGCTTGCTCTTTCTTTCCTTATTTGCTGATCAGGTTCATCCAAAACCCGCTATATGATTATCTTTGTAAAGGCTGTGAGCCTGGTTGGAATAAAAACCTGCAGCCACGGGGGTCCCCAATTATTGGAGTTGAACACTTCTAACGTCTGTGCTGGTTATTAGGCTCTTCTTATTTTCATGAATGATGCAATTAAATTTAATTTTACCTTCTCGTATTATTCTGACTAAAATCCTAATCTGCCTTAATGAAAGGATAAAAGACTATGTGTCTGTTTATCTGTATTGGTGTTTTTACATCACAAACATTAACACTGCTTTTACGAATCTCAAAATGGCATATAACAGAGGAAATAAGCATTGCATTTGTCATTCCAACTGATGGCGCAGCACAAACCTTTTCTTAATTTTTTTTTTTATTTGATATACTTTATTAATCCCCAAGGGGAATTTGTCTTTTCTCATGATCTTGAAAGGTCAGAGTTCAGGGTTAGCCATTGTACAGCATAACTGGTGCAATTTTCAGGTTAAGGGCCCATTAGAGTAGGATCCTTTCTGGCAGTAAGTTGAACCTCAGAGTCCCCTATTCATAGTTAGCATTTGTCATTCCAACAGAAGGCATATCACAGACATTAATACTGCTTTTATGAATCCCATACCAAATTGCATATGACCAAGACATATGCACTGCTTTTTCACTTCCAACAGATGGCGCATCATAAACATTAACACTGCTTTTATGGATCTCAAAACAAATTGCATATAACAGACACATATGGATTGCATTTGTCATTCCAACATATGGTGCATCCCACTACTTTTATGAATCGCATAAAAATGGCATAAAACAAAGACATATGCATTGCATTTGTCATTCCAACAGATGGCACATCACAAACTTTGTAGTAACGCATTTTATTACTAAAAAGGTTTGTGATGTGCCATCTGTTGGAATGCATTGCATTTAATTACTGGATTAACTACAAAATACATTCCAATAGATGCTGAAGTCTATGTCAATTACTTAGATTTCAATCCAGTTGGTGCATTGATATAGCTCTCAATGTTCTATCAGCTTTTATTTTAAAATAGAATTTTCTACTTAATTTTTCTGTTTGGCCTGTGCTTATTAGAAGCAGGCCATTACCTTTCAGTTTGATGATTTTTTCATCTACTGGTCCATCTGAAGTGTGTTAGAAATGACAGAGCCGAGGCACTGCTGCTTTATAGCAGGCGTCTTTCAGTCCCGTGGACTTTTTGGTGGTTCTTTCCCTTTTTTAATGTTTTTTTTCATTAGCAGATTACAGTGTACCTTTCTATTTTATACATTTAGAACTGAGAAAGAACACAGAAACCTGTATCACCCCCATCACATACACTATAACAACAGTAATATTTTTTTTCTTCTCTTACCGATGTTTCGAGGGTCTCGCTGTCTGCGTGTCTGTGGTTAATCATATCAGCTCTCATCATCTTTTTATATATTCTCAAAGCGGAACTGCTAGTGAATTCAGACAGAAGCTCATTGCTTTTATCTACTTGACATAAACTGCTGTGCCAGCAAAAAATAAGACAGTTTTAATTCAGTAAAGTTTTAATTAAATCATCTTTGAAAAGATGAGGATATGCCCTCATTTTCACAAAAATATGTCAAATAAATGGGTTGTTCAGATGTAATTGGGGTGGCATCAGAGTTAGGCTTAGGGTTAGGGATGGAGTCCAAAACTCTCATAAGTCTCTTTCAAAATTCTTTAAACTGTACCAGCACTACAGTGAGGATTATCTTCTGCAATGAAGTTCAGTGAATGAGGAGATTCTTCATTGATAGAGGATACCCTTCTCATGTTATGGATGGGACCCTCAGTCCAGTCAGAAGTAGCTGCCGCTCTAAGATGGACCCCAATAAAGAAACCCACATCTCCACCCTGACAAACTCGCTCTCTTTCCCATAAGTCAGTTCCCCATTTTGCTAACTGACCCTTTCTCAACCCCCTCTTGGTATTTTTCCATTGACCACCTAAGCCTACAGTCATGGCCAAACGATTTGAGAAGGACCCCAGTGTTGGTTTTCACAAAGTCTGCTGCTTCAGTGTTTTAAGATCTTTTTGTCAGAAGTTTCTATGGGATACTGAAGTAGATTTACAAGCAGTTCTGAAGTTGAAAAGGCTTTTATTGACAATGACATGAAGTTTATTATTTGCAGTGTTTGGCCCTTCTTTCTTTTTCAAGACCTCTGCAATTCATCCTGGCAGGCTGTCCATCAACTTCTGGGCCAAATCCTGACTGACGGCAGCCCATTCTTGCAGAATCAATGCTTGGAGTTTGTCAGAAATGTTTTGTTTTTTTTGTTTGTCCACCCGTCTCTTGACCACAAGATCTCAAATGGGATTAAAGGTCTGGAGAGTTTCCTGGTCATGGACCCAAAATGTCGATGTTTTGTTCCTCGAGCCACTTAGTTCTCACTTTTGCTCTATGGCCCGGTGCTCCATCATGTTGGTCACCAAACTGTTCTTGGACGGTTGGGAGATGTTGCTCTCAAAGGATGTTTTGGTCCCATTCTTTAATTAATGGCTGTGTTCTTAGGCCAAATTTTGAGTGAGCCCACTGCCTTGGCTGACATGAATGGTCACAGGATGCTTTACTCTTGGCGGGACACAGGACTGATGGTAGCGCCGCTCACTTTTTCTTCTAAAACAGTCGCAAAAGGGATTCCCCAAGCAGTCCTCAGCAGTCCAATCCCAGAATATCAGTCTGTCCCTGATGTTTTTATTGGCTTCTTTGCCGCCCTTCTTGACGCCCACCAGGCTGTCCCTCCAAAAGTCTTCGCCTCGCTCCCACCTGCCTGCTGCCATTCCTGAGCCAGCTCTGCCCTTGTGGTGCCCACAGCTGAATCAACTTTAGGAGATGGTCCTGCTGGTTGCTGGACTTTGTTGGGCGCCCTGAAGCCTTCTTCACAACAACAGCGGAAATGGGTTGTTTGGGATTAATGTTCATTTTCATGGCAAAGAGGGACTTTGCAATTAATTGCAATTCATCTGATCACTCTTCAGAACACTCTGGAGTAGACTGCAAATTGGCATCATAAAAACTGAGGCAGCAAACTCTGTGAAAATGAATATTTGTGTCATTCTCAAAACTTCTGGCCATGACAACTTATCGTCCGCAGCCTACTTCACTGAGGACGGCCACATTCCCAAACCAGACACTTTGAACTTTGTGTCCCTTGCAAATACATCACCAGTAATCCCCTTGTATCTGGTCCATCTGGTGAATTCAATATCAAACAACTGACCTCTTGCTATTCTAAAAATTGTATTAACCCTTAAACCGCCACCCCTGGAACACCAGTTTTTTTTTTGCTGCACTTTTAAGGAAATGTCACAATTCACCAAGAAAAAGTGAAATATTAATGGAACACAATTGTTTTCATGAAAAAGAGCATCACAATTACTGCAACACTATAAAAAAAAAAACTACTGCAATAATCTATTATTACATGCACAAGGTGCAACTGACGCCATTGATGAAATTTAGTAAATCACCGAGCCAACTGCGCTTTAACTGTCTCCACGCAGGCGCACAGAGGCCAACACTGACGCTTGCAGGCCAGTCTAGTGCAGTGGCTGAATCCTGGGGACAGTGATGCTGATTCACTAGGGGGTGCCAGTGGTCATGAGCTGGCTGCTCAACGAAAGTACGGCACTGACTGATCAGCTCTGGCGTGCTGGCAAATTGCACTGGGAACCGACTATAGGCAGTTGTGGCGATTCAAGGGTTAAATCCATTTCTTGTAGGTAATGTCCGGCCATGTGCGCAGGTGAAACAGGAAAACGGCTAGCTGATCATTTCAGGGTGCAGGTCTGAGCCATTAAAATCAAAGAGCCCACAAATAATAATAATATATTTTATTTATATAGTGCCTTTTCCATGCTCACAATCCTTGCTCATAGCCATACTGAGCTTTCTGTTTGTGTTCTTTCACAGGGATTCAAAGACACTTCACAGAAGAAACTCAGCTTCTTTTCAGCCTGGGATCAGACATTTTTTTCTCTAATGTCAGCTGATTCTCTCCTACTCTCACGCTTTCTCCTTTCATCTGCCCTGACTTTGCTCCATCCTGTCCCTCCTATATTTGTCATATTTGTCACCTGCTGCTTTCATTTCAGCTTGTAGAGGGGCCGCATAGAAGGTTTGTGTGTACGTATGTCCTGTTGAGTGATTGTTAAGTGTGAATAACAAGGCTGGTCACCCCGATTCATGTTTGTAAAATGGGGTTTGGTGCCTTTAAACGGGTTTGCACTGATGTGGAGGGGCTTGTGGGATTTGTGGTTTGTGGTTTGTACCGATAAAACCAGAAGAGACGGATGTGGCAGGACTTTTTGATTGTACTTGTTCTCCAATCAGCTTCATCTTCAGCTGCTCCTAAACCTTTCATTAACTGGGCATTTGTAGCAGAGGAGGAGGATGGCACTTGGCTATCGGATTTAAGGATGGCGGTGGGGTCTTTATCTTCCTGATCCAATCCACCGATGCTCTTTGAGAAGAGGTGTGCCTCTGAAGACTTTTCTTCTGGACTCTGGTGGTAGGACCAACAACGCTGTTTGGGGGGCCCTGCTTTTGTGGTCCATGTGTCCCATTCGAGTGGATTTGTCAAGTTATATTCTCCAGTATATATATATATATTCAGACTACAAATACCATGAATATATATATATATATATATATATATATATATATATATATATATATATATATATACATATATATATATATATATTTGAGATGCTTCTAAGAGGAACCCTTTTAAAATCTCTCTTCAAGGTCAAATTCTTTATATGTATGTGAAAACATTCCACCGTCAGAATATTAATGTACAAAACCACGTATCACTAATGATAACCAGCTGTCATGACATCAAGGCGAGTTATGACTACAACATCCTACATATCAAGACTGAGAGTATACTTGTAATTAGAGTATTTTTCTAGAAGATGCCCTGCTAATTTCTGCATGACACCGAATTGTCGTGGTTTTGTCATGAATTATGAATTGCACTTTTTTAACAGATTATATCGTAATATTTTGTTAAAGTCTGCATGTTATCTTGCAGAAAATTTAGCTGAATACTGTAATGAGAAAATCCAGTGTATTGTAACATTATTTTTATTAAATTTGTGCACACGTTTATACAGTCCACACATACCGGTAACAGCGTTTGATGTAACTGGCCTCGCATGGGGTTGGTCAGCCCTGGGCTCCAAAACCCCCCGCCACCCCCCTAAAGCCTAGGACAGTATTTCCAGGAAGCAGTTTATTAAAAACGAACATGGCGCACTTCTTTCCATCCTTTTACCAGAGTTTGTTTTCAAAACCACTTCCATCGCCTACAGTAAGGACTTTTTCCAGGACTGTAAATATCATCACGTGGGGGTTTGTTTGTGGGGTTTGTTTAGTACTTTTGTTGTTATTTTGCTATATATTTGTGTGTTGGGTGTGTTTAATCTGTATGGGCTTTTCCTGTGGTGTTGTTGGATGGCAGGGTGGAAAAACGGTAGGGCTTAGGTGTTGGCCCGATTTTGTCCGTCCCTCATTTTAAAAGCGTAGCAACTTCTCTGCTACATACTGTAAATCTGGTGGCAACCTCTGCACTTGCTAGGAGTCGGGAGATGCGCTACAAGGTGCACATCTGATGAAGTCTTTACAGCCGAAACGTTGTGTCTTTACCCTTCTTCTTTCCTTTCCCAGTGTAGAAATAACCTTTAACTTTTTTGGACCCTAGAAATAGACGAGGCGGACAATGACATGCACAGAATCCACAGGTGGTCATGGCTGCCTGACTCTCTGCATGGTGTCATCACCAGATACCTAAACCCATCACCCAAACACAGTCCATCTGAGATGATCAGGCTTTGTTTTTGATTTTATTAATATCAACTTGGACTCCACAAATTCTTGTGACTTCATTTTAGGGGTTTTACAGGTCAAGGAATCTTAAATGGTAGTGAAAAATCAGTAACCACCTCCCATGATGCCATTCTATTTCAGCCAGGGTTCCTCGTTGTTTCATGTTTGATTTATTTATATTAATGTTATTTTTGTTAATTATTAGTGGAGGGGGGTCGTGGGTGAGACATCCGCTTGATAAGTCTCAGAGATCGTGCAGTAGTTCTGCTTCAGCATTTCCTTCTTTCAAGTGGTCTTTTAGCTGTTGCGTGTATCTGGGTAAAGCTTTCCTCAGATTAATAAATTTAAGCCCCTAATACAAGCTTGCAATAAGCAGGATGACCATTTTCTTCAAATTGCTGGACAACAAGGGCTAAATTTACATGTGGTGTAAAGTCAAGAGCTATATATACAATGGATGGAAGTTTGCATTTAATGCCAAGAGTTTCTAACTCTAGGGAATAAAAAAAATTTGTTATCCTGTTAATTAGGCCCCAATCCTGCATAATAGCACATACCTAATTAAAGTGAAGGATCAGGTGATTGGTCAGCTTGTAGTAGAAAGAAACCTGACAGACTGACAACAAGCTCAGCACTGACTAACGTAGGCATGTTTCATTAAAAGAGACAGAGGCCCTGCAGTGATCTGAGCCGTGAGTCTCACAAGTCCTCGGTGTACGAGAACCTAGTTTGTCTAATGTGTGAACAGTCAGTGGGGCCCTACCCTATTTTGGAAGAGTGATTAAAGCTGAATTTGGAGGCGAAAATTGAAATGTAGGGGCTGTCAACTGCTTCCAAAAGCCTGACGAGAGTTTGGGGGGAAAACCGCCAGGGCCAGGAGATCTCCCATAGCTCATTCTGTAGATTCTGCTACTTTCTGAGGTGCAACTGAGACTGAGGCCTCATCCATGACCCTTTTGTGGGGCAAATCCTTGTCACACAGGTGGGACTGGGAGACAACTTCAAGGCTCCTCTATTGGTAATTCCATCCCATTCCATGGGTTGACGCTGTTACCTACTCTCTGTCCTGTCTTTTGTCTTCAGACCTGAAGATCAATGGTTTGAGGAGCTTTGACGTCACTTCTGGCACCACCACTACATCAATCGTCAGTCAACAGAAAACTTCACTCTTTGGCAATAACCGCTATGTTTTCTTTTGTTGTCTTTTGCCTTTTTTTGTCCACCCAGTTATATGTGGTTCATCTTCAAGGTGACCTCAATCTATGTCTCTATATTTGAATTTGGAGGCCTTTACTGGATGTTTCTACACACTTCAGAATTCATTGTCTCACTGCCATCAGCAGTTCCATCACCAATGAAGAGAATTGTGCCAGGACCTGTGGCAGCCATGCATGCCCAAGCCATGCATATCCCTCACATGCAATGACTGCTTTGAGTCTGTGATTCACAGACATCACCAGGTGCTGAGGGTCTTCTCTGGTGATACTCTGCCAATCCTCTAATGCAGCCATCTTCAGCTCCTGCTTGTTTTGAGGGGCTTGTCACCTTAAGTTTCCTCTTCAGCATATGGAAGCCCTGCTCAATTGGATTTGAAATGGACGATGGGCTTGGGCATTCAAGAATTGTGCTACTTCAGTAGTATGTTTGGCTCATTATCTTGTTGTAGGATGAAGTGAAATCCAATGAGTTTAGAATATTTACTGGTACTTGAGCAGATCAGATGTTTCTGTACACTTCAGAATTCATGGTGCCACTGCCGTCAGCAGTTCCATCATTAATGAAGAGAAATGGGGCAGGCCCTGTGGCAGTCATACATGCCAAGCCATAACATAATTTCCCCAGCACCGCCATGTTTAACAGATGAGGTGGTCTGCTTTGGCTCTTGGGCAGTTTCTTGTCATCTCCACACTTTGCTTTTGCCATCACACTGCTGCGGGTTCATCTTTGTCTCGTCTGTCCACAAGACCTTTACCTAGAATTCTGCAGGATCTTTGAAGTCCTTTTTCACAAACTGTAATCTGTTTTTGTGGTTTCCATCTTGCAGTGTGTTCATGAAGTCTTCTGCTGATAGTCGTCTCTGACACACACACACATTTGCCCCCTGAAGACTGTTTCTGATCTGTCAGACTTTTACTTTGACCATAGTTGAGGATTCTTCTGTCCTCAGCAGTGGAGGTTTTCCTTGGCCTTGCAGCCCCTTTGTGATTACTAAGCCCACCAGTGTGTTCTTTCTTCTTCATTATATTCCAGACAGTTGATTTTGGTCATCCTAAGGTTTTACTGATGTCTCTGATGGCTTTATTCTTGTTTTTCAGCCTCATAATGGTTTCTTTGACTTTCATTGGCACAGCTCTTGTCCTCATGTTGAACAATGGCACCTCCAGACTACAGAGGGTAGAAGCAAGCTGAGGTATCTGATGAAGCCATGAAACCCACCTGAGGAATAACAAACTCTTGTGACGTCAATTGTCCCAAACATTATGGTGCACTGAAATCGGGAGGCTGTGTAGAAAAAGTGTTGTGTGACCGAAATGTCTGCATATCCTCTTCAGTGAACGTCTGCAATGTTCACTTGAATCACGATTTTCTGAATTGTTCGATTTGTAATTTTAAACTGTGGAGCAGAGGTGGAGATCAAGGAACAAATGTGACTTTGTCCCAGACATTCGGAGGGCACTGTATTCTGTCCAAGAGTGTTTTTTAAATTATCTTCTGTAGTACTAGGGTGTTGTACCGTGTTAGTCATTATGGATGTAGTGAGAAGTCAAGTAAAATGACCCCTTTTATTGGCCAACTAAAAAGATTACGATATGCAAGCTTTCGAGGCCACAATGGTCCCTTCTGTAATTACATCTCGCCTGAAGAAGGGGTCTGAACGGCCTCAAAAGCTTGCATTTTGTAATCTTTTTAAATTATCGTCCATACTCGTATTTGCCTATTGGATTTCGTTAACCATTCCTTGAGTTTTTTTACAGAGTGCATAAGTAAGCTTTGTGAATTGCCGACTATTCGTCTGACATATTAATTTGGTGTAAATGCCAGCTTAATTTATTCTATCTTCTGTAATCTGATCTCCTATCATGTTTTGTTAAAGATTTAGTAGGCAATTTGCTGACCTCTAAATAGAAACGAAGTGAATGGCAGTAACTGAAATGGAGAAGTGAAGAAAAAGAGGTGTTTGTGCTGCCAGAGAAACATTCACAACATCACGCTGAATACATTAAGGAGACGGCTTGAGCAACTTTTCTTCAGAGGAAGTGGTCTGACATTTTAAATAAAACATCTTCTCTCCCACTTAATATTAACAAGATAACAATTTTTACTGAAAAAATGATTTTGTAGAATTTTGATGCTTTTTTGTATTGAATCTACGATTTTTCACCAGAAATTGCCAGTGAAATGTACCTCTCTAAAGTCCAAAACAGCCAGACTTAACGTCAGAGATTGCTAAGAGGGCTCGGACTTACTCCTTGGTTATGGTGGTTTTACATGTAGGTTCAGCCAGCAGTTTCAGTTAGTTGAGACCTTGAAATAATAAGCGTCTGACGCAACGTGTTTCAACCTTCAAAGTCTCACAAGATTGCCACGTGCAAGTCAGATGGAAATTCGACTGCCTTTCAGACAAGCTTGTGAGGGATTGCTGGCCATATATTCCGGCCGCCAACACCTCCAAGCCGCCAAATGGAGCCCTACCTGCGACATAGGGATGCCCCGAGTTCCAGCAGGGCATCATGGACTATGGAGTTTTAATATACAGCCCTGCTGGATAACGTTGGGGCCGTCAGGAGTCACTGCAGGGAGGCTCACAGAGTGCTACGTGCCCTATAACCCGGAAGTGCATCATAAACACATGACCAGAAGGAATGACGTGCTTCCGGGGTGAAGAAGTGGAGTTTTTATATGACCTGGAAGTGTTCCTAGTCACGTGGACAGAGAGGGCGAAACACTTCCAGGTCAAGGACTATACAATAATCCCTCCTCCATCGCGGGGGTTGCGTTCCAGAGCCACCCGCGAAATAAGAAAATCCGCGAAGTAGAACCCATATGTTTATATGGTTATTTTTATATTGTCATGCTTGGGTCACAGATTTGCGCAGAAACACAGGAGGTTGTAGAGAGACAGGAACGTTATTCAAACACTGCAAACAAACATTTGTCTCTTTTTTCAAAAGTTTAAACTGTGCTCCATGACAAGACAGAGATGACAGTTCCATCTCACAATTGAAAGAATGCAAACATATCTTCCTCTTCAAAGGAGTGCGTGTCAGGAGCACAGAATGTCACATAGATAGAGAAAACAATCTCTAGCAAACAAATCAATAGGGCTGTTTGGCTTTTAAGTATGCGAAGCACCGCGGCACAAAGCTGTTGAAGGCGGCAGCTCACACCCCCTCCATCAGAAGCAGAGAGAGAGAGAGACAGACAGACAGACAGACAGAGACAGAGTTTGTTTTTCAGTCAAAAATCAATACGTGCCCTTCGAGCTTTTAAGTATGCGAAGCACTGTGCAGCATGTCGTTTCAGGAAGCAGCTGCACAAAAGATAGCAACATGAAGATAATCTTTCAGCATTTTTAGATGAGCGTCCGTATCGTCTAGGTGTGCGAACAGCCCCCCTGCTCAATCCCCCTACGTCAGGATCAGAGAAAGTCAGCGCAAGAGAGACAGAAAAGTAAGCTGGGTAGCTTCTCAGCCATCTGCCAATAGCGTCCCTTGTATGAAATCAACTGGGCAAACCAACTGAGAAAGCATGTACCAGAAATTAAAAGACCCATTGTCCGCAGAAATCCGCGAACCAGCAAAAAATCCGCAATATATATTTAAATATGCTTACATATAAAATCCGCGATGGAGTGAAGCCGCGAAAGGCGAGGGATCACTGTAAAAGGACTATGGGAAATCCCAGATGGCGAGCTGAGCTGGGTGGAAGGGTGGCAACGCGTCTGGGAGTGGAGGATTGGCTATTGTTTATTGATTATCGTGTTATTTATGAGTATAGTGGAGTGGAGAGTGCTTGGTGCACATAATTATTATAAAATAAAATCATATTGGACTTTTATCTGGTGTCTGGCGTCTCGAACAAGGGTTCAAGGGTGCGATAGCGCCCTCAATCTGTTACAAGCTGCAGACTTGACAGATGTCACAGGGTGGGTGATGGCCGCCTACATCTGTAACATCTGAGAATGTAAGACACGCATGTCATATCTCAGCCGGGGTTCCTCTGCCTCTGCCTGGGGTTCAAGTTCATGGAAGGCCCTCCGTTTTAAACGGGGTGGGGGGGGGGGGGGGGGCGTCTCCTGGTGCTTATTGGCAGGTGGCCCCACCCCTTGGGGAACCACCCAGAAAACACAATGCATGTGGCAGAAAACTGATCCACACATAGAAACCAATTATCAAAATTGGCAAAAACTGCATAATTCTATGATGAATGAACACGAATACCAATAATAATTAAAGAGTTAAAAATTAATGGAAAACATATAAAAGAGGAATCTAAACTAAAATCATTGGGAGAACCCTGACTTACACATAGCAGCACCGAAATGTAGTAGCAGTGAGACTACCGAAGATGAAGTCCACTTAAACGTGATAGGCATTTCGCAATTTGACACTGTTTCTTTTTAAAGATGTACCTTTGAGCAAGGCAGCTTTAGAGGAAGTGGTCTCGCATATTTTACAAGATCACAATGTTGACCACAAAAAAATAGTGCATTCAAAATGTGACGCCTTATGAGACACACTGCACCGTGAGGTTTGCACTTGCAACACCACAAAAACAAACATCTCAGAAGTTTGAGATGTTCATAACATGATCTGAGCAGAGTTTGCTGGCGCTAGCGCACAGGTTTCTGGGTAATTGACCAGGCTGTACAGTCATCGTCACTTTAATTTAGACCTTGAAGTCTAAAGGTAGAGTTTAAAATCAGAACCATGGGGTTAAAACTTCAAAACTTCTCATAATCTCCATTACATGCAAACTGAAGCTTTTGCTAAAAACAATACGATCTGTTTATCTTATTAGTCCTTCATTATCAACCAAACAGCTGCTACTCAATATTAATAATACAAACTGAATACTTGCAAACCACTGGTCAGGTTAGGTCAGGTTGGCACTGGTACAGCACGTTACTGCACCCCCTACACCACAAAACAGCTCGGAATCCTTGTTGGGAGCCACCTAGGCAGACATGGGGTCCAGTCCCACACTCTGGAGATGATCCTCTATCTGCTGCAGCCAGGTGTTATGTTGGTTCCCCCTTAGCCTGGTCCAGCCACTTGGGTCTTCAACAATGAGGATCCTGCAAGCTGGATCACTATTGTGGGATTCGTGACACATTGCCGTAGTGCCATAACTGACGCTCCCTCACATTGCAGGTAATGTGCTTCATTCGGGACTCCATGAACAACACAGAGTTATACCAGAAGGACCCAAGGATTCTCTGAAGAGACACACATGAAGGTCTCCAGTCTTCACCTCAGGTCACTGTCTCTCAATCATATAGCCAGAGAGGAAGGATTAGGACTCTAAAGACTTGGACCTTCGTCCTTTTGCAGAGATATCGGGAGCGCCACACAACCCTTTCCAGTGACCTCATGACCCCCCATACTCTCCCAATCTGTCTACTTACTTCATAGGAGGAGTCACCAGAGACATGAATGTTGCCGCTGAGGTAAGTAAACCTCTCGACGAGGTTGAAACTCTCTCCGCAGACAGACACACTGCTGATGACCGTGCCCAAGAGGTCATTAAAGGCCTGATGTTGGTTTTTATCAGGACCCTCACCAGCCCAGACACTCAGACTCCTCACTCAGTCTCTCGAGTGCCCCAATCAGAGCCTCCATTGACTCGGTGAAGATCTCAGCATCGTCAGCAAAGTCAAGATCCGTGTATCTTTCTTCACCAACAGATGCCCCACAGCTGCTGGACACCACGACCTTGCCCATCACCCAGTCCATACAAGCATTGAACAGAGTAGGAGCAGAAAACACCCCTGATAGACCCCAGAATCAACTGGGAAAAAGGCAGAGGTCCTGCTTCCACTCTGCACAGCACTCACAGTATCAGTGGACAAGCCGGCCATGACATCCAGCCACTTCGAGGGTTGATCTGACCATACTCATTTTATTTTATTTTTTTACAAAAACAAATTTTCCAAATTGGGGTCTCAAGCATTTGACATTCTGTCTATACAAACTTGCCACCAGTGCCAGAGCTTAATACTGCTTCTTATTGTCTCACATGCCCACCAGAGGATCGCCTTCATGGCTTCCCTGAGGTATGCAGTACCACCCCGGGATGAGAGGGGGTGCTGTTGCTAGCGCTCTTGTCTTTTTTTTTTCCCTTACAGTGCAAAGAAGACACCCAATGAGGGCAGCTGAGCTAGAGGAGCCCCGCCCCTTCCTCTCCAGACCGTGTAAAGTGGCGTCACATTTTGGACCTGAGCATCCGAGGGACTGGAGCTCCCCCAAAGCCTGACCCTTTTTGTATTTCAATGCTAAGCCTCTGCCTGTGATTATTTGTGTTTGAGCACCACTTGTACCTGTTGATTTATTTTATTTTTCTGCCTGTTTTAAACGGGGTTGGCACGGTGGACAGTCCAACTTATTTTGGACTCATTCTGTCACTCATGTCACATTCATCTTGAATACCACAGTAAGGGGGAAAAGGAAACACGATGTGCTTCTCTGGTGACGTCAGCTGATCGCGGTCTGTGTCAGCCCTCATCTTCTCTGCACTACAGCAGCCACCCATTTCATCTGAGGTTTCAGCTATTTGAGGTAGCATTGGTCCACATTGCTTCTGATAATTGCCATTCTACTTAATGAAATATATAAATAATATTAAAAACAATAAAGCCCCCTGTGTCCGGGTGCAGGAATGGCTGGTCACGGAAAGAATGAAAAGACGGAACAACTCCCATTTAACTGAATACACTGTACAGGTGGCCCAAAAAAAGTATTCGGCTCTTCAATGCAGAACTGAGGGTCATTTTTACGGGAGCTCCGTCCGGCAGGCCACTCTGGTCACAAAAGGCACCTCCTTCAGGATAGCTGGGCTTCTTATAGCACACAAACTGGAAGGGCCGGGCCAAGTGCCCTCACTGGGTGTTTTCTCAGAGCTCCATCCTGGTCTGATTAGTTGAGATAAAATACTGATGGGATGCTGAATAGATGGACGAGATGTGATAATATGAAGGGTCGTCTTTGCCAAGGTGAGTTGGAGATGGTGTTCCTTCATCCGGGTTGCAATCTCAGTTACCTTACAGGCCAAACCTTGCAAATGATGCTCAGGGCTGGGGAGACATCTGAGACCACCAGAAGAGGCTCTGTCAGGGTGACTCTGTAAAAGCTGAGCACTCCCATTATGAGCTGGAGACCTAAAACCTAAAAGTCACCTGAGCTGAAGAAAGAGAAACAAGGAACATTTAACTAGGGACACTCTGAGTGTCCTTTAACTGCACTGGTGAGGCCTCATCTGCAGTACTGGGCGCAGTTTGGGTCTCGAGGGTACAAAAATGACAAAGCAACGCTGGGAAAAGTCTAGAGAAGAGCAACCAGGCTGATTCAGGGCTACAGGAGATGAGTTATGAGGACAATATTCAAAGAGCTGAGCCTTTACAGAAGATGAAGAGGAGACCTGACTGAAGTGTTTAAAATCATGAAGGGAATTAGTGCAGTGGATCGAGATGGTGACTTTAAAATGAGTTCATCAAGAACACAGTTGGAAACCTAAGTTTAAGTTTCACACAAACACAAAGAAAGAGAACTACAGACACATGGAATAAGTGACCAAGTAGTGTGGTACAAAGCAGGACATTAAGGACCATCAAAACTGGACTTGATGTTATTTTAGAAGAATTAAGTGGATATGACTGGCCAGCTTTGTTGGGCTGAATGGCCTGTTCACGTCTGGATTGTCCTAATGTTCTAATTTGAATACACAATACGAGGTCCGAAACTTGAAAGTATCCCTCATGAGAAGAACTAAGGAGTTGTAGAGGACTCGTCACTATCAAGAGCCAGACAGTGTTCAGAGGCCATTAAGAAGGCTAACAGAATGTCAGGTTATATAGCGCCCTGATGTGTGGAGTACAAGTCACAGGAGGTTCTGCTCAAGCTTTATAACACACTGGTGAGGCCTCATCTGCAGTTCTGGGTGCAGTTTTGGTCTCCAGGCTACAAAAAGGACAAAGCAACGTTGGAAAAGTCTAGAGTAGAGCAACAAGGCTGAGTCCAGGGCTACAAGGGGTGAGTTATGAGGAAAGATTAAAAGAGCTGAGCCTTTACAGTGATGAAGAGGAGATCTGACTGGAGTGTTTAAAATCATGAAGGTAATTAGTGCAGTGGATCGAGACGGTGACTTTAAAATGAGTTCATCAAGAACACGGGGACACAGTTCGAAACTTAAGTGTAAGTTTCACACAAACATCTGGGAGTTTGTGTAAAGGAAGAGAACTACAGACACATGGAATAAGTGACCAAGTAGTGTGGTGCACAGCAGGACCTTAAAGACCTTCAAAACTGGACTTGATGTTATTTTAGAAGAATTAAGTGGATACGACTGGCCAGCTTTGTTGGGCTGATTGGCCTGTTCATGTCTGGATTGTTCTAATGTTCTAATTTGAATACACAATAGGAGGTCCGAAATTTGAGTGTATCCCTCATGAGAAGGACTATAGAGGTGTAGAGGACTTGTCACTATCAACGGCCAGACAGTGTTCAGAGGCCATTAAGAAGGCTAACAGAATGTCAGGTTATGTAGCACCCTGATGTGTGGACTACAAGTCACAGGAGGTGATGCTGAACCTTTATAACACACTGATGAGGCCTCAGCTGGAGTTCTGGGTGCAGTTTGGGTTTCCAGGCTACAAAAAAGGACATAGCAACACTAGAATTTCATATACAGAGCACCCTTCACAGAATGAAATGGTTCTTTGTGAAGCACTGAAGGAACCACATAACCCAGTAAAGTGTCATTTTAGAAGCAGTATTTAAAAGAGTGGAGAAGCATAACAATATCCAGAGAAGAGCGACTAGGCTGATTCCAGGGCTACAGGGGATGAGTTATGAGGAATGATTAAAAGAGCTGAGCCTTTATAAACACGAAGAGAAGACCTGACTGAAGTGTTTAAAATTATGAAGTGAATTAGTCCAGTGGCTCGAGACTGTTATTTTAAAATGAGTTAATCAAGAACAGGGGGGCACAGTTGGAAACTTGTGAAGGGAAATTTTCACGCAGGCATTAGGAAGTTTTTCTTCACACAGAGAACAACAGACACTTGGAATAAGCGACCAAATAGTGTGATGTGCAGTAGGACTTTAGGGACTTTCTGAATTCGACTTGATGTCATTTCAGAAGAATTAAATGGATGGGACTGGCGAGCTCTGGTGGACTGAATGGCCTGTTATCCTCCAGATTGTTCTGATGTTCTAATGAAATACGAGTAGGGGATTTTTCAATTGAAAAACGTGAAACTCACTTTTTTTGGAGGATTTAAAGTTTCTTTGGGGGTGCTCTGTAAAGCCTTGTTCACACTTTCGTGTTCTGTTTTGTCTTACTGACAGTGACCGGGTGGCAGACCCCATCTCATGACGCTCCATCTGTGAGGCCAAAGTATCGAAGAGTGTGAAAGTGTGCATCATCCATGGCTGTCACTAGAGGGCAGCAAAGCTCCAGTATTTGAATAAATATCCACAATGCAAAGGTAGCGGCAGTATGTTGATATTTAGATCTAATAATTATTTTACTGTGATGCCCCTCAGTTTTATTATTATTATTAATTATCTGACACTTTTATCCACGGCAGCTTACAGTTTTGAGATGCCATTAGTTACATTCCTTTTGTTTGTTTGTTGTTTCCAATTGGAGCCCAGGAAAGTGAACCGACTGCCTCAGAGTCACACAAGATTTGAACCCACAACGTCAAGAGCTGAAGTCCAAAGTCTTCACCGCTTTACGGCCCACTAGGCCTAATTTCTTGAATCAATCAGTCTGTAAACTTTCCACCCACCCACTCACCGTTTCCATATCCGTGTTCTGCTTCAGTCAGGTATTCCCCCATCTGCCTGAGGTTCAGATTCACGTTTTACGTGTGTTTTGTCCATTTGTGTCTCTTTAATTTATGTTGATGTTACTTTTGTTAGTTGTTTGCATTTTTCTTTCTTTTATCGTGTCTCTGTATTTAAGCTGCCCTGGGTTATGTTCTGTGTATTTTATTGGTGGTCACTCACCTCCAAGAACTGCCCTCCGTCCCTATAAATCCAGAGAGTCTCCCGCAGACCTTGGCAGTTCATTTTGAATTCTCTCCAGGAGGTTGGTGAGTTTTTGTGTTCCTCTGTGTTTGTGCTTTTTGATTTCTCTTTTTTGATTTCTGTTTTGGGACTGCCTTGTGTTTTAAGGCAATTCCATTTTCCCTTTGTGCTCTACGGGCTTCACTGTGTGACGAAGATTTCATTTTTATGAAGTTTCTGCGTTTGCCTGTTTATTTAGCCAGGGTTTTGGTGGTCTATCCCCCTCTAGTGGGCATTATTGGAAGTTGATTTTCAACCTATGATTTATTTGCATAAAAGAAGGCACTCAAGATTTCATTCCTTCCAGGTAAGGAGTTTATTTAATAAATACACTAAAAGCCCATTCTGTAAAATGCATGCTCTACATATTTTATTAGAAAAATCATTTGGAGTTATCAAGAAGTTTGGGATAATCTTTTGGAAAACAATTGTGAACAAGTTAGTGACCATGGATCAAGAAAATGAAGAACAGCAACGAATTGACCAAATAACAAATGAGAGTCGAGAGCTAAGCAATAACAGGCTAAGAAATGCCATCAGGACATTTACAGTAGTGTCACAAAAGTGACCTCGTAGTGTGCATTTAGGGACATCCACTATTCACAAGGACAGAATTGGCCTGTTGTCAAAGTGAAGCAACATGATCAGCTCATCTGAATCACACTTCACCATCCTAACGGGATTTAATCCACACTGGCAAGTCCTTCCTTTGCCCAAAAAAATCTGTACATTGGTGATAGTTAAACCAGTTATGGCAATGGATGTGTAGATAAAAGATTCTGAAACAGTGAAAAGAAACATCTTAACAAACATGAGACACCAGCCTAGCAGCACAAAGAAGAGGATTTACTGCAGCAGTAACTATCAGGGGGTCACAAAGTGCAAATGTGTGGAGAGACACCTGGGCTGACTTCAAGAAGTTTAACCCCCATGGCACCTGTGGTAGGTGACAAACTGGGCCATGTTTATGATGTTCAGGTCACACAGCCTGTCCTTGTCACCCACTGGTTTCCCTCGGAATGCCAGGAACACTTCGGGCCCCAAATCCCCCCGGAGCTGCTGCTTCAGCTTCTCAATGGTGTCCGAAGCCTTTGCCTTTATATCGATTGTCTTGCCGGAGTTACCGATGAAGATCTGCACCCGCACGGTGTGGTCGCCTTTCGCATTCTCAACCGCATCAGTCTGCAGCTTAGTAAGGTTCACATGGAGAAGATTTAGGGGCACACTGGGGCCAGGGTCCTAGGAAAGAAACAAAAAAAAAACCATAATATTAAAGGGGCAAAGCCAAATATTAAAATGGTAAAGACTGAGAGAAAGAGGAAGGGGGCTGTCATGCCGATGCGGTGAGACCCCACGTCTTCACACCTTCAACTCACTGGAGTCTCCTGTGAGGACAAATCGTAAGCAAAAGACGTGTAATTTATGAGAAAAATCTTCGGATGGGATATGTGAAAATGGGATTCTCACAGATATAATTTTTGAAATTGTTTAAATTATTCTAATTTGTTTAATTGTTCAACTTTCTAAGGACAATTTTAACTGGTCAAACATTACAAGGTGGATAGATAGATAGATAGATAGATAGATAGATAGATAGATAGATAGATAGATAGATAGATAGATAGATAGATAGATATGAAAGGCACTATATGATAGATAGATAGATAGATAGATAGATAGATAGATAGATAGATAGATAGATAGATAGATAGATAGATAGATAGATAGATAGATAGATATGAAAGGCACTATATGATAGATAGATAGATAGATAGATAGATAGATAGATAGATAGATAGATAGATAGATAGATAGATAGATAGATAGATAGATAGATAGATAGATAGATAGATATGAAAGGCACTATATGATAGATAGATAGATAGATAGATAGATAGATAGATAGATAGATAGATAGATAGATAGATAGATAGATAGATAGATAGATAGATAGATAGATAGATATGAAAGGCACTATATGATAGATAGATAGATAGATAGATAGATAGATAGATAGATAGATAGATAGATAGATAGATAGATAGATAGATTCTTTATAACTAAGACCCCCCCCCTCTCCTTCCCTCCCTTCTTTTCTTTCCCTCCAAACTCCACATTCCCTCTACTTTCATTTTACTAATTAGAGGGTCACATTACATCACTGCCGTAACTGGTCTTGTCATTTTATGAGGTTCCTCGACTTTAAGATGTTTACTCACATTGGAAGGGGCACACAAGACCTCCTCAGTACAGACTTTTGGTTTCCAGTTGTCCAAACCTGGGGGGTGGAGAACATTCTGAGGGGGCGTCCACCTGTAATAGCACACGTTCTGCAAAACGAAAAAAAAATAGTTTTGTCAATACATGCTTATCATCTTTCTTTCTTTCTTTCTTTCTTTCTTTCTTTCTTTCTTTCTTTCTTTCTTTCTTTCTTTCTTTCTTTCTTTCTTTCTTTCTTTCTTTCTTTCTTTCTTTAGGCTTTGAAAGCCAAGAAACAAAAACAATCACACAATAAACAAATAAATAACATTTTGTAGACAGTAATAGTTGTGTATATTTATGTATATTGTTATGCTTCTCCATTCTTATAGTTACCGCTTCTAAAATGACTCTTTACTGAGTTATGTGGTTCATCCAGTGCTTCACAAAGAATCATTTCATTCTGTGAAGGGTGCTTTGCATATGAAATTAGTTCTTTAGGCTTTGAAAAAGTTCTTGATATGTGGACAAAATAGAAGTTTTAATTAATAGTAGGCTGCCAAGCAGAATATCAACAGATCGAGAAAACCTGAACTCAGTCTGTGTTATTGTATGCAGCGAGAGTCCTTTGAAAATCAGGAACCCATCAACATTTTCCAAATCTGTTATCACCTATTCATGGAGCCTCTTACAGATCTTAATAAATGAAGGTTCTTTCTGGAAGTTCTTTTGGGAACCAAAATGGATCCCCTATGGCATCACTATGAAAAGCCATTTTGACACCTTCATTTATAAGAATGGACTCATTCGTTTTCAGAAACCTATTTTTCTTATAGAATACAATGGATGACAAGAAGTTGCCCTGACAGAAAAAGCACGAGAAACAATGGAATCTCACGTGTCAACCCATTCAAAATGGACTCCCAGTAGCCAGTTGAGTCATCCACCCTAACTCTAAGTGCTTAGTAGAGTCCACTCATTCGTATAGCACCTGTTTTTGGTTTCATTTTATGCCATCGAGTGTTGTTTGTGTTTTACTTAACGAGAGAGCCCTGTTGGCACCCCAAACTTCTCCGGAGGTGACGACTCTTCTTTCTTGACCCCCCAACCCATCCCTACTGTATCAGGTGCCGTCAACTTGTGTCACCTTCCAGACCTGTCCCACCTTGAGGGAGTTCTCCAGCTGTAGTCTATGAGGTGGACCCACTCTGGTGCAGGCTGAATGATGGAGAATGGCTCTCCAAAGGCGTATGGTTCTCTGGCGCTACAAACTGAGCTAATGGTAGGTAGGCTGGTTGGTAGACCTTTGTTACCCAAGGAAGGAAATTTGTTTGTAGCAGGAAAATAGAAAACACAGGAAACCAATGCAAAGATACAAAAAAAGTAATCCAAGAGACAACATATGAGGGTCATTGTTATAAACAGTCCGCACACCCACAAGATGTCTACAAATAAGAATAACTAACTAGAGCAGCACCCAGTACTAATCTGTAATTCAGCACCATCCCCACATTACAATAATTCAGATGTTCTGAGGATAAGAGAGTTCTCAAATCTGTCGCCGTTCACCCTTGGAAACCTAAATCTGGATGCCTGGTGGCAGCAAATGAAATGGATGATGTCGTCTCTCCTTCTTTCTCACTCGTTTGTGATACAAATAACAGCTTACAAATCGTACAATCTTTGCCATTCACACTGGCCTGGTTATGAAGGAAGTAATGCACAGTATAAACAACGTAATCTTATTATCACTATCGAAAACAGGTTGCCCCCCTTCATAGCTGCTGTCCTGAAGATGGCAGTAGTTGTCCTTGAATTTCATCAATTCAATGGCAGGCTTCTCTGTAAGAGGAACTAAACTGAAAACACCATCAGCCTGCTGCTAACCTCGAGCCGGGGGGCCAGTAGACTCCACCGCACTTGTCCACCACAGAGTTTACCACACACACTCACACACAGAATTCAACTTTCGCCCACCTGCAAAACCAGCGCTGTCGAATACGCCCTTGGCACACAGCCTTTGGATCGCCCCCCTTGTGTTAAGGAGCTCATTATGCTGATTTACAAGTGCGAAGTTGGAACAGTAAAGGACTTAAGCACGCAGCATTTCCACCAACGTCTGCCTACTTTAAACAGGCAGTGATACAGAGCTCCGCACAGGTGGGCTGAAATGGTAAGAGGAACTGTGCCCACCGAGGGTCCGGCTAAAAGGCCGTCTAGTCCGCACGTCAGGTGTTTTATACATACCGCCATGTAGCTATGCTGTCGAGTTCTTTCTACTTCTGTATGCAGTCCTTCCTTCTTCGCTTCTAAAAGCTTTCTTTCAATATTCGTATTAATACTTTTTGCTTGTCTGTGTTTTTTTTTCAGCTCCGCCTACTGTACACGCCCTGGGATCTCCCTCTTATTATCCTTTCGCTTTCTCTTAGGTTTTCTTAGAACTCAAATGATTTCTCAAATCTATTAGACGCGTAAACAAAGTCATGAATTTTATTGGCCACATTCTAGCCACTCTCTCACTCTCATCTGAAATAAGCTTCAGTATCATCCTGGCCGCTCTCCATGTTACCTGACACCTTGTTCTATAATCTTCTAAAATGAAAGCTAAACCACAAAAACATTAGTCATCTGTGCCTGTGCAGGCCGAACCTGAAAGGAAAAACATTTCAAAACAATGCAGCTTATTTTTTTTGTATAGTGCTCTTCACTGAGTGTGGGCTCGGAGCAATTCTCAGATAAAATGCAAGTATAGATTATACTGATTACTAAATGCAGAGCTGGTACACATTGTAACTACCACAGGGGTTGGACGGGCATCCCAAACAGAAAAGGGGATGGTTCCTTACCCGGGCGGGAGGCTCCGAGCAAGCAGATGGGTATCCCGACCAGGAGAGAGAAAGGAGCCAGACCTGGAAGTGATGGCTGGTTTGGAATGACAGACAGCCTGGTGGAAGATGTCACTGGGGCAGAGGCGTGACCAAGGTGGGGGCTTGGGTGGGCACTGCCCCTCAGGGACAAGCCGTGCCCCCCCTGCGAAATGCTCTGTCTGTCCAATGAAAACTCCGGAGAAGAATAACATTTGATTTTCAAAACTGAGTTGCTTTCCAATTGTCCCGTTTGAATTTGCAGCATATCCGTCAGTGTCTCCTCCACTAGACGGGCACCGTGCTGCTCACAGTTCACTTCGCCGCCCATTTCGCAGCACGTTTTGAACCTGTTGACCGCATTCTTTAATTAAAACAGCGTATACGTTCCATTCTTCTTTTATTTTCTGGTTGGTAACACCAAAGGCTATGCATAGGTGGCTTATTAAAAAGCAGACATCTACAACCTCTGTCCCTCCACAAGCTGCTGGCTCCACGGTTGAGCCCAACACTGCTGCTACCAACATGGAGCACAGCGCACCCACGTCGGGAACTGAAACTCCAAAAGATGTAGATAAGCCTACACAATCCTCCAGCTCTGCGCCCGTGTCGGGTACTCCAAACCTCTGCCTTCAACAAAATATACAGTCCGGTCTGCCTGACTTAAATATGGATAGCCCATCACAGCCCATTTTAATTAATTATCCCAAGCGCGCATTCGGAAAGACACTCAGATGTTTTAGTGCAAGCTGGTATCAGTCTCCACCATGGCTTGAATATTCTGTTGTCCGTGATGGCAGCTTCTGCTTTGCCTGCCACAAATTTAGTGTTTCCAATTTGGACCGCGAGGACATATTCACCAAACATGTCTACACTAATTGGAAGAAAGCTCTAGAAAAAGATGGTGGCGGCTTCCACAAACACGCGTCTAGTATCTCGCGCATCAGAGCCATGTCTGCATCACAGCAGTCATCATTGGTGTGTCTTCAGCTGCATGCAAAAGCTCTTTCTCTACTTTGAACCGCATTCTCACTCTATTCCGCCGAGCAATGCTGCATTCAAGGAAGAGAAATGTAGTCATTCTGGCACATGAGAAAAACATCACAGAAAATCTAGACATGAATGAATTTATTTCAGAATTTGCCAAGAGTAACCGCAGACTGGTCCTGTAGATAATATCCAGGTTAAACGCTGGAAACTGATGTCCTATAGCCTCCCATGACTACAATAAGCCACGTTTCTGTTATTGCTCTCATATGTTATATACATTTGACTTTATTGATATTTTCCTTGTAGATGTAGTTCTATATTTGTTCACAAAAAATAATAATACAAGTTCCATTGCCTCTGTTAATTTTATTGAACAATAGGTTATGATTTATGCTTTTATATGTTATATAAAACTATGTTGTTATTATTATTTGACCCCCCCTACAAAAATGGGGATGGATGGATATTTTTCCCCCCCCCCCCCCCAGACAAGCCAAATGCCCACCCACACATGATGTTTTGGTCACACCTCTGCGCTGGGGACTCTTTATTTCCCCAGGTGCGCAGTACAGAACCAGTAGGGCATGCTGGGTAAGTGTAGTCCAGCAACACAGTCCATGGGTGTTGCAAGGGGGCGCTGCAGGGAGATGCGCTGCCTAATAAATGGGACTTCTGTATGACTCAAAAATACTTCCATCGGGCAGTAGCCCTGGCACCTTAATAAAAGTGTCTGCACTCCCTTATCCAGGGAGTCGGAGCTGGGAGGACGTGGAGCAACACTCACCTGGAGGAAGGTAGTGTGGAAGTGCAGAGCGAGAAAGAAAGAGAAAAACTTGTGTTTGTGCTTTGCAAGTTTTGGAGGTATTGTGTGGAATAAATCTTCCATTATCTGAACCCAGGACTCTTTGTGTGTTCGTGTTTTGGGGTTTGGGGGCTTGCTGACAGCTCAGTTCCATCACAACATATAAATACAAAATTGTTAAAACACCCAGAGAACAATTTAGAAACTGATTAAACATAATTGGAAGCCCACAAGATCTGTCCATGAATGAAGTGATGAATTATGGCCGCTTGACAGCAGAGGAGGTTAAAATTGTAAACAAGAAAGTCAGAAACAAAGACAGCCACCGGGCCACCTAAGCCACTCCTGGGTTTTCAGCTTGGGAGTCATTGTCTCCAGCAGGGGATATTTGTGTTCTTTTAAAGAAATTCAGGGCTTACTTGAGTCTGTATATATTGTGACGTGTGAGTCCCTGTCTTGCACCCCAAAACACAAGGCTGAGTCTCAGTACTTTAGCAAAACCAGCTTTATTCTGCTTGAAATATGAATAGTTATTTATTGTAGCGGGATCTGCCGCTCTCCTATACACAGACAGGCAGGGTCATGGCCAGGTTAGTGGCCAAGTAATACAGCTCTGTACATTTATAATGTTCCTTGCATCACCCATTGATGACATGTGCTTATAGCACAACCACGATCAGCTCAGGAGTTGCTTTGGCAGTGAACTGCTGCAGCACTGTGAACCTGAGGTTGCCCCAGCAATGGATAAACAGTCTTCCACAGACGCAGTGATCGTACTTCAGGATGCTCTTCGGCGTCTCGTCCAATTGGGGGGAGTCCCAAAAGTCTCAAAAGAGTTTAGAAACCATCCATCCATCCATTATCCAACCCGCTATATCCTAACACAGGGTCACAGGGGTCTTCTGGAGCCAATCCCAGCCAGGACAGGGCGCAAGGCAGGAACAAATCCCAGGCAGGGTGCCAGCCCACCGCAGGGCACACACACACACAGACACACAAGGGACAATTTAGGATCGCCAATGCACCTAATCTGCATGTCCTTGGACTGTGGGAGGAAACTCATGCAGACACGGGGAGAACAAGCAAACTCCACACAGGGAGAACCCAGGAAGTGTGGAAGATGAATGTTCTCTTCGTTCCCTTGTACTAATCCATGTCTGAGAAGTTAAGCAGAAGGAAGCTTTACATTTTGTAAAAGCATGCTTTGCTGAGCAAACAGAAAAATATTTGTCCAAAGGACTCAAGGTCTAAGCATTCCACACATCAGTCTGCCTTATCATATTTTCCCTTAGTTTACATCTGAATGCCATAACAAAGGGGCCAAGAAATCAAGTTGCACAGGGGGTGTTGAAGGGGCTCAAGGATTGTGTATAATAAAAGTGTCGACTGTTGCATTTCATAATGATATTAAATCATGCATTCTAGGGATATAAAAACTTTGCCCCACCCAACAGACAGGGTTCAGAAGAGCCCTGACGCTGTCATGTAATATTGATTGCCTATTTTTCTGAAACTCTGCTCACTGTGCCGATGAAAAATAAAGCTGCTATATGACCACACCTGCAGTTTTGTCTAAGTCTTCGTCCACAGAAGCAAACCCAGGTCTCCTAACTGTGAGGCAGCAACGCTACCACTGCACCACCATACCGCGAATTTAGAAACCTCACAATATAAATATATCATTTATATAATTATAATGATTTCAAATGAAGAGAAATCAGGGCAATGCAGGTGAGGATTAGCGCCATAAGATGTTCTTGAGGTAGTCTGTGTACTGCTTGTCCAAGACGACAGCAGTTTAGAGAGAGCGTGGATTCAGTAGGCAAAATTGTCACAGGGTTTGTAACTGGGAAGACAACCATTTAACACTCATGACGTGTCGCCAGGACTATAGTCAAAAAACAAAGCGGTAAAGTGCTAGCCAAAAAGGGTACAGGTAACTTGAGGCCAAAAATTCGAGATGTAAATTGTAAAGATAATCGTACCAAATGCTCTGTTTACTGTTACGCAATACCCAGGGTTTAATTTTAATTTGGATTATAAAGTATCTTTGTTCTGATTTTTATTTATTATCTCTTGGCGAATATTCTTTGGTTTGTTAAGTTTGTATTACCTGATGTTATTAGTTCATTTATTTGTTATCTAACTTATGTGCACTTCAGATTGAACCTAAGGAGGCAGGACCCCTTGGTGCCACAACTAAGGGACTAAGACTAAGCTGGCTTCAGTGCCACTGCAGCGACGTTTCACCAAACTTCTGTTCTTTGGCTTTCCTGTATTTTTGGATTTTCATGATTATTATTGGATCCTCTGGTTTGCGAATATTCTATGGATATGTCTAGGTACCGCTCTTTGGATTCAGGTCTGGCTTTGTTGGTCATTGTTTGCCATTTATAGCCATTCATTTTTAATTTTGCTCATATTTTTTAATTTATATTTTGTTAATTACTCTATAAATATAAAAAGGAACATTGTTTTGTTTTTGTGGGTCACTCTCTCACTTTAGAACGTTGTAATAATTGAAGACGGAAGGCCTATTTGGACAGGATTAGTTTTACACGAGGAGAAGTGGTAAAGTAAAGCAGTTCTTACCAGAGGTCCTCTGTAATTTTAGTCCCATCTGAACCGCTCATATCAATGACTTTTTACATATTTCGCATTCACGTCTTGGTAAAGATTACAAAGTATTTCTATAAAAAGTCTGAAAAGAAAACAGCCCAGTTTAAACTAGCTAACTGTGAATCGACATGTCAGTAAAATTCCACCATTTGAGCAATTCGGACGGGGGTCAACTTATAGATAACAATTACTTCTTAGGAGAATCAGCTTTAGACAAAAAGGGGACATGAGATACGACCGAGGTAATAGGAATCAAAATGGAGAATTTGATTTGAAAAGAATGTTATATTTTGTGAGATCTTGTTCTAGTCTTGTTTAAATTTCTTTTAAGACTTCATCATTATTGGACTGGTGCCTTTATCCAAGGTGTCTTACAACATTTGAGATATGATTGATTACACTTCATTTGTTTTTCCAATTGGAGCACAGGCAGGTGAAATGACTTTCTTATGGTCACCCACTGGTGTCAGCAGTGGGATTTGAATCCACAAGCTCAGGGTTTGAAGCCCAAACTCTTCACCACTCTCACACACTGCCTGCCTTTCAGACCAGAATGAATCTGACGTAGATGGAGAATGGCAATATAAATCAGAGCAGCTAATAACATTATTCAGAAGCGAGGACTACAGCTCTTTAATCCTAGTAAAGTGTTTTATTACCACCGTCCACACATTTCACCATATATTACTGAGAACACAATGCAAATACTATGAAACTGCAAAAAAATGGAAGATCTGAGCCCATTGCATGACTTTGCTGAGATCCCCGCTTAAACTCCAGATAAGATGATTGTGAGAATACTGGGGTGAAATATTCAGGAGAATCATCTGAGAAGCAGAAAACAAAAGACAATGTCTCCATTTGATTACTTTCTGATCTCATTGTTGTCGAGGAGAAACCAAAAAGATCTCTTTTCTCTGATCTCTTTTTTGATTTTTTATTCCTATGGGAGCTTTGGTTGATCTTGAGAAGGCCGAAAGCCTCCTTCTTGAGTTTTTATTTCTAAGCGTCATCTGGAAGTGAAATGAAGCCTTGAGTTTCATTTGAGAACTTCAGGTTTGGTTTAGGGTTGCATAATATTACAGCCAACCAAGAGCTTAAAAGGAAACATGCAAGATTCCCTGGACCCAAACTCTCTGTTTACAAGAACCATTCGCTGTTTCCCATCCAAGCCATCATTCCTTTTGAGTAAGAACTTTATTTTCTTAAAGACTCCTTAGACAACGTCTTCTTCTTTAGCATTATATGTGCTTATCTTCTGCTCCACCTTTAAAAGTATTTTATGGGATCTCCCTCATCTAACGACTTTCATTTTTCCTTTACCAGTAGTTTCCTGTAATGCAAATAGTTTCTTGTCAGCGGGGAGAATGGTGGTGTGATATGATGAGACCTTTGACCACACGCCTAGACACATCCCTGCATGTTATGTTTATTGCCCCCTTTGTTAGTGTGAGGGTGTGTGTGTTTTGGGAGTGGGCCCTGTGATGGAGGCTTGAGTCCTGCCTTCTACCCGGTGTTTCCAGCCCCCTGTAAGCAGATCAAGTGGGCTGAAGGTTCATTTATTATGTCTTGAATTTGGTTAAGTACAAATTAATTTGTAGAATGTGAGACTCTGTATTGTATTACTCACGATAGTGACTAATGTGTACATTCTAATTAAAAATACCACAACCATTTTTTGATCAGCAACTAAAACCTCACACTGTTCCAGTGAGGTGCTGAGGTTTCTCCCACTGCTCTCGGGTCCCAATCCAGGTGGTCCGTCATGTGGTGGGTGCAGCAATGAGCTATCAGCACATGCTCCCAACCAACTGTCTTTTACTTGTAAAATTGACGTATTTCGCAAATTTTTAAGCTTTTCCTCCATGCCCCAT
The DNA here is from genome assembly GCF_900747795.2 of Erpetoichthys calabaricus. Classification (NCBI taxonomy): domain Eukaryota; kingdom Metazoa; phylum Chordata; class Cladistia; order Polypteriformes; family Polypteridae; genus Erpetoichthys; species Erpetoichthys calabaricus. The sequence continues at coordinate 163,501,973 of NC_041403.2, read as the reverse complement.
CGCCTACAATGTAAAGCACCAGATATGTTTTTAAATTTAGAGAAAACTCTCAATTTTGGAACATAATTTTACATTGCAAATACATAAAATGGCATGTCTGTGAGGAAACAACCCACAGGAACATTTTCCCGCTCAAAGGTTGATCTTTGATGATTCCTGAGACTTCACAGAGATTCTCATTTAAGAATGAACTTCGTCACAGATGTCTCTCCGAGAGTTCCTTAGGAAGCAATAATATATACAGTGGAACCTCGGTTTGCGAGCATAATTCATAGTCCAAAGCACTCGTATATCAAAGTGAATTTCCCCATAAGAAATAATGGAAACTCAGATGATTTGTTCCACAACCCAAAACTATTCATATAAAAACGATTAATACAAAATATAAAGTAAAAATACATTAAACAAATTAACCTGCACTTTACCTTTGAAAAGAATCATGGCTGGTGTGAGTGAGTTTCTAAACTCTTGTGGGATTGCACCCAATGGGACGACATGTGTCCCAAAGCAATCACAGTCTCCCAGCACTGTAGCAGTTCGCAGTAAAAGCGAATCCGAAAAGATCGCGGACATGCTATAAGCGCCTGCCGTAAATGGGTGATACAAGGAACAAGGAACATTATAAATGTGCAGGGCCCTGCCTGACTGCTGTGTCTGTTTCAAGCTAAATAAACCTGGTGTTGCTAAAGTACTGAGACTCAGCTTTGTGTTTTAGTGTGCAAGACGGGGACTCGCACGTCACAGCACACACACACACGAGCACGCGCGTGCACACACACATATACACACACACGTCCGCGCGAGCACTCACACACATACACACACAAGCGCACACACAGTCACAATGTTAATGCTGTAGTAAACAGTATACGCTTGTACGGATGTTTATTATGAGTGAGGCACGCCGACTCAGACGGAGAATAGGAGACGATTGCTCACAATCCCGCAGCGAGAGAGAGAAGAACCATCAGCTCAGTTGTGATCACATGACGCTCAGCAGACAAAGAGTATATATACTACTCGAACTGCAAGACCACGTTCATTTATCAAGTCAAAATTTATTCAAAATTTTAGCTCGTCTTGCAAAACACTCGTAAACCAAGTTACTCGCAAGACGAGGTTCCACTGTATAACATTGATGTTGTTCATTCAATGTAAATTTTCTCTTTCAAGCAACTTAAGATTAGTCATTTAGTGTTGTAGCTTGAAATATTTGGTTTCAGATCTCAATAAAAGTAAAAAAAAATTGTTTGTACCAAAGTAAGTTATGGTGGAGGGAATAAACATAAAAATCCTATTTCAGTTAACCTAATATTTTAGGTTGTTCGTGTGCTGTGTGCGAGGGGCCGTTTGTATATTCTCCCGGTTGAACTTTCCAGCATGTTGGATTTCCAACTGACAAAAAAGAAGAACACTTTCACGAGTGGAGGGGACGTGACTATACAGGTCTGGTCATTTTCAGCAGCAGACTTTCATAATGGAGGATTTCTGGTAAGTAACCCTGTTTCTCAACTGTTAATTTTAAGTATAAGAACTCGAATTAAAACATACTTTCAAGAAAGCTGTAGAAACGTTTAATAATTTTTTGTTGTATATTTAAGATTTACACTGCAAAATGCTTGTGTATTTGCACTAGATTTTTAAATAAATGTAAAAAGTACAGCATTGGGATGTGTTATGTTCATAATATTTCTAATAGCATAAAAACAGGTTACGACCAATAAACCATTTTAAATTGTAACAGCTTAAAAAATAGATTTACTTCAGTTTAAAACAAGTGAATTACACCCAATGACCCTAAATGATTTGCCTCAACTTAAAAAATAGATTTACTTCAGTATTAAACAAGTGAATTGCACCCAATCACTCTAAACGATTTCCCTCAACTTAAAAATTGTGGGTTCAATAAGATAAAAAGAATTATATTGGTTCAGATTGATAATATTAAGTGTGAATCATTACCTTAATTATTTTAAGTTGAATGGAGGTTATAGTTGTAGTTGTGAATTTCCCCTTGGGATTAATAAAGTATCTATCTATCTATCTATCTATCTATCTATCTATCTATCTATCTATCTATCTATCTATCTATCTATCTATCTATCTATCTATCTATCATATAGTGCCTTTCATATCTATCTATCTATCTATCTATCTATCTATCTATCTATCTATCTATCTATCTGTCTGTCTGTCTGTCTGTCTGTCTGTCTGTCTGTCTGTCTGTCTATCATATAGTGCCTTTCATATCTATCTATCTATCTATCTATCTATCTATCTATCTATCTATCTATCTATCTATCTATCTATCTATCTATCTATAGTGCCTTTCATATCTATCTATCTATCTATCTATCTATCTATCTATCTATCTATCTATCTATCTATCTATCTATCTATCTATCTATCTGTCTGTCTGTCTGTCTGTCTGTCTGTCTGTCTGTCTGTCTATCATATAGTGCCTTTCATATCTATCTATCTATCTATCTATCTATCTATCTATCTATCTATCTATCTATCTATCTATCTATCTATCTATCTATCTATCTATCTATCTATCTATCGTTTTTTCAGTGCGTTTCGCCAGATATTACTGAGCGCACAATGCAAATACTTTCAATTTGCAAAAGAAATGTCGAGATATGCCACTTGGAAGATCTGAGCCCATTGTGCAACTTTACTGAGATCTCTGCTGACACTCAAGAGGAGACCCCTGTGAGAATATCGGGGGGTAAAGTATCATGAGAAAAATCTGAGAAGCAGGCGACAAAAGACAAGGTCTTCATTTTATTTCTTTCCAATCTCATTGTTGTCGAGGAGAAACTAAAAAGATATTAAGGGGTTCTCTTTTCTTTTTGATTTTTCATTCTTGTGTAAAGCTTTGACTTGAAAAATACCAAACTGGCGGCATCAGTAAGGAAAGGTCTTGTCACACACGTGCGCATGGGAGGCAGCTAAAAGGCTCGAGGGAAGGCAGTTCTGAGGCATGCCGGGATGTGGCAGAGTGCACTGATTCTTTTTTTCCCTTGCCTGTAGACCATTCCCTGGAGATCTCACCTGGCTCTCATGACGTCACTTCCGGGACCGAGCCAATGGAAGAAGACCTTACCGGCTCCGGCCCCTGTGATGTCACCTCCGGGCTTGAACCAATGGCCGATGATCCTGAGCCAGACCCATACGACCTCACTTCCTGTCTTCCCCTTTAAAAGTCTAACCGTTTCCCCTATGTGTCAGTCTTGTTTTGGACTCTGTATTATGCACAACTGTGTTCTTTATTTGAAGAAACAACTTAGCAGCCAGGATACCATATTATACGGGTGGCTGCCCCAACCCTTTATCAGTGTGATGTCTCATTATTATGACAGTCTCTTTATGTTTGAACGTGTTCCATTGGCCACTTTATAATTGTGCATTAGTGCAGCTCTCTCAGGCTGCTAAGTGAAACAAGCACTATAAAAAATAATAAACCAAAAATGAAATTGATATTATAATTTGTTTTGTTATAAAACTGGGCTTAAAAAGAAAATCCATAGGAAAGCACCCTGAAAACAGAAAGTAAAAGTCCCTGCATGTTGAACTGATCTGTTTATCTGACTGCCCATAGCCCCAGATCTCATGTCCTATTATCAAGTGATCTTAAACCAACCAGATGAGGTTTCAGCCTGCTGCAGCCTTGCCTTTCTTTAAAGTTTTATTGAACTTACAGGCCACATTTCAAGATGTGAAACTCCATGCAGTTAAAAGGCAGCAGCGTTTTATGCTGTCAATGTGTCCAGGATCGGCACTTCAACCTCTGAGGTTCTCTTTCTGGGTAATACTGGAAATGCCTAAACTGATGGCCTCGATTCACACACACGTCCTGTAAAATGTACCTCTTCAACATTCACTCAACACAGATAAGCACAAATATAAATTAAGAACATCTCGACACTGGCTCAGCTTCGATACCAGGGGCTAAAAAACCGCTCTGCTCATGAGGCATCCCTAGGATTCACTTACACGTCGATCTGTCTTCAGATGGCGTCCCCTGGTCGGGTTCACTTTATAAAACTCTAGCAAAAGCCGGGAGCCGCTACTCTTGCTTGGGGGCTACACCCTTGACAGGACTACACTGTCAAACAGAAGCCACAGGATAATGGCTGCCCCTAATTGTAACCTAAATGGACGCAGCTCGTTTCATTAACAATCATCGGCCATTGCTAAATGTCAGTACACAATAGGACAACTGCAGCAAAGCAACTTCAATCATCACTTATACTTTGCTTTGCTCACGAACCCCCCCGGGGAGTGCTTTGCGTCTCTGCCACTTGCATTGTGAAGGGATGGAGGCTGAACGCATGCTAAGGAGATGCAGACGGATCAGCTGCTGGCTTGCTGCTGCTGAGCTGCGTGTTCTGCTTGTCGTGCTTCACGTCAGTCATTTAAAAGCCTGCACAGCAGCCGTCCTTTTGTCTCACTGTGAGACAAGGCATGGATCTTGCTTCTTAAGGTTGTAATGTCTAGTCTCGCGTGACGTCAAAGTGTCTCTCTGAGATGATCACGTCTCGACCCATGATGTTTTTATTATAATAGATAGATTTATATGAAGGAGGAACCAGCTGTAAATGTTTCCATCTTACCATCATAAAACACTCTACTAGGATTACAAAGCTGTAGTCCTTGCTTCTGAATAATACGATTAGTTGCTCTAATTTATATTACTGTACTCCAGTTAGATCAGACTCGTTCTGGAAAAAAACACAGGTAGTGTAGCAGAGTGGTGAAGACTTTGGGCTTCAAACTCTGAGGTTATGTGTTTAAATCCCACTTCTGACACCACTGTGTGACCATGAACAAGTCACTTCACCTGCCTTTTTTAAACCTTAAACAATTTCTTGTATTAGGAATTTGTTAGTTTTCACATACCCCTTGGGGTCAGAGCACAGGTTCAGCCAGTGTACAGCACCCCTGGAGCGAGGGCAGGTTAAGGGCCATACTCAAAGACCCAGCTGAGCAGGATCTCCCTTGACAATAACAGGGATTCGAACCGGCAACCTTTTGGATACCAGCACAGATCCTTAGGCTCAGAGCCACCATTCCACTCTGTGCTCCAATTGAAAAAACAAAAGAAGTGCAACCAATTTATCTGAAATTTTATAAGACACTGTGGATAAAGGCATCGGTCCAATTAAAAAATATGAAGACTGCAGCAAGACTTGAAAGAGCTCTCACTAATTGCACAATGCTTTTCAAACCACATTCTCCATTTTGACTTCTTTCACCTCAGTCGTGTTTCTCCTTAGGAATTCTAGGAGAGACATCCGGGACAAAGTTGATTCTTAAATAAAGCATAAATTAGCATCTCTGTGAAGAACACTGAGCAATCAAAGATCGAAATTTTCCTGGAGGAGAACGACATGGTGCTTCATCAAACAATGTAGCTATGAGGAACCACGCAACTCAGTAAAGAATGATGAGGTGCCATTAAAGAACCAGGATTTTTAAGAGTGTAAGGGAGAGATCTAAGAAAATATAGGAAAGTATGTTGAAGTGGTACGGACATGTGATGAGGAGAGACAATGAAGATGTGGGCAAAAGAATGATGGGATTGGAAGTCCAGAAGGTGTGAAAGTGAGGGAGGCCAAAGCAGAGGTGGATGGATAAAGTCAAAGAAGATGTGAAGAAAATGGGCCTGACTGGTGAGGAGCTGCAGGACTGACTTGTATGGAGAAGGGTGATCAGGCACATCAACCCCACACAGCAAGTGGGAAAAGATGAAGAGGAGGAAGAAGAAGAAGAAGAAGACCAAGAATCTGCTATGGTTAGCTCCACACTCAGGATGGAAAATCGATGGATGGTTAGGGAAATCGGAACTACAAAGACTCCCGGAGAAGGGTGCCGGATGAGAACAGGAGGTGATGTGAGCTCATTACCTTCTTACCAGTCATCTGCTCCAAGTTGTGTGGTTGATCAGGCACATCAACCCCATATAAAAGTGGGAAGAGATTTTTATTTTTTCGATTTTGAAATAATTCCTTATTGTCTTTTCACATGGCCCTTTTGGGGGTCCGAGCACAGGGTCAGCCATTGTATGGCACCCCCCCTAGGGGCCTTGCTCAATGGAGATGAAGGTAAAGGAGAAAGAAACACACAAAAGGCGAATCAATTAAAACTTTATTGACAAAAATGAAGCATTCCAAAAAGACCAAAATGAGATTAGTTTAAGATTTCATTGCTAGAGTTTTCAAGAAAGATGAACGTTAGTCTTGCTTTATTTTAGCCAATCACCACAGACGCCAGCTTTAATTATCCACTCTTTGCCATCTTCAAATCTTACCAAGTTCTTTCCATTCACAATTTACAGTCACCTTCTTACTTTTAATTCAGACTTATTTTTCTTTCATTGCGTTTGAGAGTTTCCTTCAATAATGAAGTGAGAAAAGCATTTTTTTTTACAGTATTGTGGTTAATGTGGTTAGCTGATTATTTCTTCTTTATTTTCATAAGAGAAGTGAAGCCAGCCCAAAAGTTGAAGCTAGGAATTTGTTTTCTAGACATTTCTAAAATGTGATCATGAGGCTAAACAAAAAAAAATGCTTACTTAATAAAACTCATAATGTACTTCCGTTCAGGACAACGAGCTGTGAACGTCAAGACACCTCGGGGCTCCTCTTGAGTTAGCCACCACGGCACCTATGGTAGGTAACGAACTGGGCACACTTCCGGATATTCAGGTCACACAGCCGGTCGTTGTCCCCCACTGGCTTCCCCCGAAATGCAACTGCCACGTCTGGACCCAGAGATTCCTCCTCCTCTGAGAGCATCTCCTTCAACTTCTCCACCGTGTCGGTGGCCTTCAGGTCCAGTTTGATGGTCTTGCCAGTGTTGCCGATGATAATCTCCACGTGAACTGTGTGGTCACCTTTGGCGCTCTGGTCCTCAACTGCCGTCAAATTCAGGTGGGTGTAGGGTGTTGAGATGGAGTTGAGTTTGGGTGAAGGAAGAGAATATTGCATACACTGCCCATAATGAGACTTCAGTTTATTCCGGGCAACCTGGAATTATAAGGAATAGCCAAAACAGTCACTCCTTGGTGTCAATTACAACAAATATTAGAGGCAATTATGTGACATTTCATATAAGGGGCACTGATGGGAATAATCGTTCATCTAAAGCTGATGTCTCATTGCATGACTTCTAATCGAAGGGGACAAGCTGAGGTTGCTGACTTTGTGGCCTGTGGATGCCAGATTACGCAATTGGCAAGAGCAGGGGATGGCAAATTAGATAGATAGATAGATAGATAGATAGATAGATAGATAGATAGATAGATAGATAGATAGATAGATAGATAGATAGATAGATAGATAGATAGATAGATAGATAGATAGATAGATAGATAGATAGATAGATAGATACTTTATTAATCCCAAGGGGAAATTCACAATGGATGAATGATGACTCCATGACAACTTTCCAGCACCATTTTACATATCCCGTGCTGGCTCCATTCTTTTTTATCATTGTAACTGACTCTGTCATGTGCACCTCTGCAGAACAATTCATTACCCGTCCCAGAGAAAGCAAGCGAATACCAGAACAACAGGTCAATGGCTTAGCCCATCGGAAGTCTTTACTTCACAGGGATTCTCATTTACATTTCATTTAAGAATCCACTTTGTCACAGATGTTTCTCGGAAACTTCCTTAGGCTTAGACAAAAAGGAGACACGAGATGTGACTGAGGTAAGAAAGAGGTTAGGAGCATACGCCGAGAGTGTGTTGCTGCACCCATCACACAACAAACCATTTGGACTGGGACCCGAGTGCAGCAGGTGACACTTCAGCACCACACTAGAACAGTGGGAGGCTTTTTTATGGTGGCTGGAGTGCCAATTCTGCCACCAACCCCCAAGTTTTTCTCTGCAGGTGATGGAGAGCCTACATGCAGGGCTGGATGCCAGTTAACGTCTTACCCAGGAAGGAGCAATTGCAGGTTAAGAGCCTTACACAAGGGCCCAACAGAGTGAAATCACTTCTGGTGTTTATAGGACACGAACCGACAACCTTCTGATTGCCAGCGCAAATTCCTAGCCTCAGAGCCACCACTCTGCCCTATAATGAAGTAAAAGGAGTCCAAATTGAGGATTTGGTTTGCAAAGCCTGGTGTAATTTGTGAGATCTCTTCCCAATCTTATTTTAATCTCTTTCAAGACTTCACTATTTTATTTATTATCAGACTGATGCCTTTATCCAATGAGTCTTACGACATCTAAGAAATGTTTGGTTACATTTCGTTTGCTAATTGGAGAATAGGCAGGTGAAGTGACCTTCTTGTGGTCACACAGTGGTGTCAGAAGTGGGATTTGAATCCACAACCTCAGGGTTTGAAGCCTAAAGTCTTACCCACTGTGCCTTTTCATCGAGAATGAGTCTGACCTAAGTGGAGCACAGCAATATAAATTAGAAGAAGAAACTACATCTTCTTCTACTTTCGGCTGCTCCAGTTAGGGGTCGCGACAGCGGATCATCTTGTTCCATATCTTCCTGTCCTCTCCACACCCATCACCTGCACGTCCTCTCTCACCACATCCATAAACCTTCTCTTAGGCCTTTCTCTTTTTCTGTTGCCTGGCAGCTCATTGGAAGAAGGATGCTAAGGATAGAGCTGCCAGAGAAAAAGAGGAAGGCCTAAGAGAAGGTTTATGGTTTATGGATGTGGTGAGAGAGGACATGGAGGTGATGGGTGTAACGCAACAAGATACAGAGGACAGGAAGATATAAGGTGAAAACAAAAGGCAGGTGAAGCGACTTGTTCATGGTCTCACAAGTGGTGTCAGCAGTGGGATTTCAACATATAACCTCAGGGACTGAATCCCAAAGACCTACCCACTGTGCCACACTGCCTTCCATTTCTTCTTGAATGAGTCTGACCCAACTGGAGCACAGCAATATAAATTAGAGCAATTATTCAGAAATAAGGACTACAGCTTTATAATCCTAGTAAAGTGTTTTCTTACTACTGTCCATACATGTTACTGAGCACACAATGCAAATACTTTTAAACTGCAAAAAAAATCTCAAGAACGCCACATGGAAGATCTGAGCCCATTGTGTGACTTTGCCTCATCGAGAACACGGGGACACAGTTGGAATCTTGTTAAGGGTAAATTTCATGCAGACATTAGGAAATTGCTCTTCACAGAGACAAACATAGACATGTAGAATAAGTGACCAAGTAGTATGGTGGGCAGTAGGACCATAGAGACCTTCAAATGTTATTTGGGGTTGGACTGGCCAGCTTTGTTGGTCTGAATGGCCTGTTCTTGTTCTAAATTGTTCATTTGAGAAAAATACAAAGTTGAGAAAAGACGCACGAGAAGCAAAGGTGCTGGTAAGCCTTCTTGACAAGAGCTGAACGTGTTAGGTCAATCAGTGATGACCACTACCAGATGTTTAAAGCTGCCCACCTGATCTACAGCATCCCTTCGATAAAAGCTGGACCTTATATTTACAATATAGTGACAGTGACAGCAAAAAAAAATATCAAGGCATTAGAGACAGATCAGCACGTACCTTTACAAGTGGTCTGCAGACTGCCACGGACATGGTTTCGCCTTTCTTTCTCGCTTGTCCTCTCTGCACACAGCTGCAGTGTTGGATCTCTAAATAAGAAGGTTGTCTGGAAATCCCCTGAACATCTCTGACTGGAGCCCCGCCTCGAGTCTTTTCCTCTTTCATTTTTCATAAACGCTGCAGAAAGTGAAAAAAAAACTAGATAAACCTGCGCGTCCAAAAATGAAATTAGGGCAAAATTTGCATTCACAGCCGTGTTTGGCTTCCAAATATCCATCTCACATTTTGTACCCTTCATGTCATCCTGCCTTAGGAAAATGTCATTGCTCAGAGGTCGATCTTTGATGGCTCAGAAGACTTCACAGAGATTCTCATTTATTTAAGAATCAACTTTGTCACAGATGTCTCTCCTGGAATTCCTTAGGAGAAAGAGCTTCATACAATAAAGGATACTCGAGATAAAATGAGAATTTGGTTTGAAAAGTGTGGTAGACTTTGTGAGATCTCTTTCTAATCTTGTTCAAGACTTCATATTTATTATTGGACTGACGCCTTTATCCTGGTTACATCTTTCAAGATATGACCAGTTACGTTGCCTTGGTAATTGGAGCACAGGCAGGTCACATAGTGGTGTCAGTAGTGGGATTTGAATCCACAACCTCAGGATTTGAAGCCTAAAGACTTCACCACTATGCCACACTACCTCCCTTTTCATCTAGAATGAGTCTGACCTAACTGGAACACAGCAATAAAAATTAGTGCAACTAATAGTACAGGGAGATTCACTCGAAAGAGGCCCTGAATATTCTGTAATAACTCTGACTAAGATAAAGCAATCTGAACAAAACAACATGCAAGGAGCAGTGAGGTAGGTGCTGGACAGCCGTCGCGACATTTACAGTGCATCCAGAAAGTATTCACAGCACATCACTTTTTCCACATTTTGTTATGTTACAGCCTTATTCCAAAATGGATTAAATTCATTTTTTCCTCAGAATTCTACACACAACACCCCATAATGACAACGTGAAAAAAATTTACTTGAGATTTTTGCAAATTTATTAAAAATAAAAACATTGAGAAATCACATATACATAAGTATTCACAGCCTTTGCTCAATACTTTGTCGATGCACCTTTGGCAGCAATTACAGCCTCAAGTCTTGTTGAATATGATGCCACAAGCTTGGCACACCTATCCTTGGCCAGTTTCGCCCATTCCTCTTTGCAGCACCTCTCAAGCTCAATCAGGTTGGATGGGAAGCGTCGGTGCACAGCCATTTTAAGATCTCTCCAGAGATGTTCAATCGGATTCAAGTCTGGGCTCTGGCTGGGCCACTCAAGGACATTCACAGAGTTGTCCTGAAGCCACTCCTTTGATATCTTGGCTGTGTGCTTAGGGTCGTTGTCCTGCTGAACGATGAACCGTCGCCCCAGTCTGAGGTCAAGAGCGCTCTGGAGCAGGTTTTCATCCAGGATGTCTCTGTACATTGCTGCAGTCATCTTTCCCTTAATCCTGACTAGTCTCCCAGTCCCTACCGCTGAAAAACATCCCCACAGCATGATGCTGCCACCACCATGCTTCACTGTAGGAATGGTGCCAGGTTTCCTCCAAACGTGACGCCAGGCATTCACACCAAAGTGTTCAATCTTTGTCTCATCAGACCAGAGAATTTTCTTTCTCATGGTCTGAGAGTCCTTCAGGTGCCTTTTGGTAAACTCCAGGCGGGCTGCCATGTGCCTTTTACTAAGGAGTGGCTTCCATCTGGCCACTCTACCATACAGGCCTGATTGGTGGATTGCTGCAGAGATGGTTGTCCTTCTGGAAGGTTCTCCTCTCTCCATAGAGGACCTCTGGAACTCTGACAGAGTGACCATCGGGTTCTTGGTCACTTCCCTGACTAAGGCCCTTCTCCCTTAATTGCTCAGTTTAGATGGCCGGCCAGCTCTAGGAAGAGTCCTGGTGGTTTTGAACTTCTTCCACTTACGGATGATGGAGGCCACTGTGCTCATTGTGACCTTCAAAGCAGCAGAAATTTTTCTGTAACCTTCCCCAGATTTGTGCCTCGACACAATCCTGTCTTGGAGGTCTACAGACAATTCCTTTGACTTCATGCTTGGTTTGTGCTCTGACATGAACTGTCAACTGTGGGACCTTCTATAGACAGGTGTGTGCCTTTCCAAATCATGTCCAGTCAACTGAATTTACCACAGGTAGACTCCAGTTAAGCTGCAGAAACATCTCAAGGATGATCAGGGGAAACAGGATGCACCGGAGCTCAATTTTGAGCTTCATGGCAAAGGCTGTGAATACTTATGTACATGTGCTTTCTCAATATTTTTATTTTTAATAAATTTGCAAAAACCTCAAGTAAACTTTTTTCACGTTGTCATTATGGGGTGTTGTGTGTAGAATTCTGAGGAAAAAATGAATTTAATCCATTTTGGAATAAGGCTGTAACATAACAAAATGTGGAAAAAGTGATGCGCTGTGAATACTTTCCGGATGCACTGTAAACTCCGTTTGCAACTTCTGGGTGCCTACTGCCCGTACCCCTTCACTCAGTCACTCCATTTCTCATCAGGATGGTGGTGTCCATAATTGAGCAGTGCGTCTTAATGGTGCAAACCTATTGGGTCACCAATTCGTTTAAGCGATGTCAGAATCAACTGGTTGATTGTGAGTTAACGGAAGGTTACTTCCAGCAAGATGGAGCGACGTGTCACACATCGGCAAGGAGCACATGGCAGAAATTGAGTTCTTCTTCTGCAAAAGGGACATTTCAAAGGGGCTTTGGCCACCACGGTCACCGGGATCTGACATCACCGACTTCTTCCTTTGGGGTCTGCTCAAAGGAAAAGTTTATCAGAACAAGTCTTGCACTGCGGAAGACCTGATGGAAAACACTGAACGTGAAATTGCTGCTATCCCCCCGTCGAGACGCTTGCTGATATGTTCAGGAATGTGGAGCATCGCGTGAAAATGTGTCTGGCAGAAAACGGAAACCACTACCAGCATGTAATACAATCGATTACACATACGTCAAGGAAGAGAGTGGATTTATTTGGCTCAGATTGCTTCATCCTAACAGAAGTTACAACCGAATATTCGAGAGAACCTCCCCGTACTATCCAGAAGCCAGGACTACAGTTTTGTAATCATAGTCAAGTGTTTTATTATTACCGTCCATACATTTCACCTGATATTACTGAGCAAACAATGCAAATACTTTCAAATTGCAAAAAAAAAAAAACAACTCAAGACACTAGTTGGGAGATCTTTGCCCATTGTGTGACTTTGCTGAAACTCAAGAGGAGACCCTTGTGAGACCACTAGAGTATTTTATCTCAGGAGAAACATTTGAAAAGATGGAGACCAAAGACAATGCCTCCATTTGATTTCTTTCTGATCTCGTTGCTGTTGAGGAGAAATCAAAAAGATTTGAAGGAGATCTCTTTTTTCATTTTATACCTATGGGATGGGAAGAGTTCTTTGCATATGAAGTTAGTTCCTTGTGCTTTCAGGAAGTGCCCAGTAGTTGGACAAAAATGAAATCTTTTTATGGTAGCCTACATAGCAGGACACAAACAGATTCTGTTAGTTCTCTCTTGGAGATAAAACCGTCAGTGGAAGTATCTCAGGAGTGATGGAAGAAGGGAATGTGAGATCGACAAGTGGGTTGGAGAGGGGGCAGATGTTCGGAGGATGTTGTACGGGTCCGTGGTGGGGAAGCAGGAGCCGAGTATAAAGACAAAACTCACGGTTTACCGGTCAGTATAGATATCCCCGTCCACACCTCTGGTGGTGAGGTGTGGGTAATGACCAGATGAATGAGATCTCAAGTACAAGCAGCAGACATGAGGGGTCTTCATGGCCTGACTGGACTGACCCTCCATGAGAAGGGGAAGAATTTTGGGATATCCTCAGAGTAAAGTCCCTCCTCCTCCAGATCAAGAGAAGCCAACTCAGGTGGTTAGGGCGTGTTAGAAGAATGGAGAACCCGGGGCAGAGGGAGAATATCTCTCGGCTGGCTTGGGAATTCCCCAGGAACAGCTGGAATGAATAGTTGGGGATGGGTGAAGTTTGCTGCCACCACCACCCTCACCTGAAGAAAATGAGATGATTTCTCATTTGGGTTATGTGATCATCTCCCTTCTGACCAGGATGTTATATTATGAGGCACTCATAAGTGTCAGACTCTGTGTGACCTTTCATTCATAAATGCAAATTAGGAAAAAATACAATGGGCGTTAATGAAGTATCATAAAAAAAAAAAAAGACACCAAACCAGTGCCAAAACAAAGAGGCGGCTTGGCAGGAAAGCACGTGATTTCTGGGCAGGCAGTCAAGCTTTGCTTTGCTTCTTTTCATTTGGAAATTACCGTGTCAACTGCTCTGGTGAAAACAAAAATAATGACACCGCACGCATGATAAAGAACTATGGAAGGTAAAAGACAAGCGAGAACAAAACAAAATGACAAAGACTATGGTGAAAGTGAAAGAATGTAAGAGAAGAAACATGGTGAATACCAGACTTGCTGGTCACATATCGAGAGTGTCTGCTCCCAGCTGACTGCCAAGGAGGTCATGAGCTCACATCACCTCCAGTCCTCATCCCACACCCTCCTCTAGGAATCTTTTCAGTGCTGATTTCCTTAACACCTCCATTTTATTATCTTCCAACCTGAGTGTGGAGCTAACCATAGCAGCTTCTTCTTCTTCCTCCTCCTCCTCTTCATCTATTCCCACTTCCAGGTGGGGCTGATGCTCCTAATCAACCTTCTCCACACAGCTCACCCTGCACCTTCTCCTCACCGGTCAGCCCTTCCCTTCAGATCTTCTTTGACTTTATCCATCCACCTCTGCTTTTGCCTTCCTCACTTTCTCCTTCCCTGGACCTCAATTCCCATCACTCTTTTGCCCACATCTATCATTGTGTCTCCATATCACACGTCCTACCACTTCAGCCTCTTTTCCTGTCCTTCCTTAGGTATCTCTCCCTCTTTTGTTGTCTCATTTTGTATTCAGTTCTTTTTTGTAGCTCCACACATCCATCTCAACGCTCTCATTCCTGCCACATCTAACGTCTTCTCCTTTACTGTCTCAGCTCTAGACATCACTTCTCATCTTACTACGGTGTTCAAACCTGACCTTTCACCTTGGTCTTAATTCTTCGAGCACACAACACTCCTGCTATGTTCTTCCAACTGTTCCATCGGCACTTCACTCTACGGGTTATCTCTGCACCTCGGGCTACCACTGATCCTGGATATTTAAATGTATCCCCTCTTTTCAGTGGCTCTCCCCGCACTCTAACTTCTGAATCCTGATCAACATTAAATTCCATATCTTCTGTCTTCTTCCTATTTACCTTCAACTCTTCCTCTTCCAAAGCCCTTCTCCTTTCTTCCAATTTCCTCTTTTCTGGTGCTACACAACACAATGTCATTAAAAACTGGGGTGGGGATTGGTCTTTTATTCAATGACTCAACACATACATAACCAGATGAAACAGGTAAGGACTTCAAGAAGACCCCCGGTGCAGACCTCCTCCAACTGGGATCTTGCCTGTGACCCCAACCCCAGTCCTGTGAGTACCACATTTCAAACGTTTATTCTACAAAAACACTACAGGATTAAACAAATTTCATAGCGACACAAGAAAGGGTATACAAAAATGATTTTTTTCACCGTGTTTTAAAAGGTGGTGGCCATCGTTAGCGATACACTCTTCGAGACGATTTCAGAACGCTCGCACGACTCGTTGGGCCATTTCGAGGTGAACAGCGTCCTTGAGGGGCTTCAAGGTTTTGAGGTCGAGGTGTGTCGACTCGAGAAGAAGAAATCGCGCGCAGCAAGATCAGACAATAGTGAAGGCCACCCGACATCGCCGTGCAAGGAGATCAGCTTCCCCGGAAACATCTCCCAGCAAAACTTGCATGGATCTCTCCGTGCCATATGAGCTGGAGAATGTAAAATTGATACCCTTACAGTTTGGCTGTTTTCAGGGGTTTGTATCTGGGCCGGACTGCAGGGACTGTCAACCATGAAAAGTAAAAAAAACTAATAATGATAACATAAAATAAATGGGGCGGAACCATGGCACAGTGGGTACTGCTGCTGCGTTGCAGTTAGGACACCCGAGTTCGCTTCCCGGGTCCTCCCTGCGTGGAGTTTGCATGTTCTCCTTGTGTTTGCGTGGGTTTCTTCCCACAGTCCAAAGACACGCAGGTGAGGTGTATTGGCGATCCTAAAATGTGCTTTGTGTGTGTGTGTGCCCTGCGGTAGCCTGGTGCTCTGCCCGTCCTTGCGCCCTGTGTTGGCTGGGATTGGCTCTTGAAGACCCCGTGACCCTGTAGTTAGGATATAGCAGGTTGGATGATGGATGGATAAAATAAATGTGTCCACTGGTCTGTGCTATAAACTTGTTTTCTGTATGATTCCAATAATTTTGATATTTTTTATAGTCGCTGAATATAGGCACTATATAATAGATAGATAGATACAGTTAGGTCCATAAATATTTGGACAGAGACAACTTTTTTCTAATTTTGGTTCTGTACATTACCACAATGAATTTTAAATGAAACAACTCAGATGCAGTTGAAGTGCAGACTTTCAGCTTTAATTCAGTGGGGTGAACAAAACGATTGCATAAAAATGTGAAGCAACTAAAGCGTTTTTATAACACAATCCCTTCATTTCAGGAGCTCAAAAGTAATTGGACAAATTAAATAACTGGAAATCAAATGTTCATTTCTAATACTTGGTTGAAAACCATTTGCTGGCAATGACAGCCTGAAGTCTTGACCTCATGGACATCACCAGATGTTGGGTTTCCTCCTTTTTAATGCTCTGCCAGGCCTTTACTGCAGCGGCTTTCAGTTGCTGTTTGTTTGTGGGCCTTTCTGTCTGAAGTTTAGTCTTCAACAAGTGAAATGCCTGCTCAGTTGGGTTAAGATCAGGTGACTGACTTGGCCATTCAAAAATTTTCCACTTCTTTGCTTTAATAAACTCCTGGGTTGCTTTGGCTGTATGTTTTGGGTCATTGTCCATCTGTATCATGAATCAATTTGACTGCTGTATTTAGCTGGATTTGAGCAGACAGTATGTCTCTGAACACCTTACAATTCATTCGGCTGCTTCTGTCCTGTGTCACATCATCAATAAACACTAGTGTCCCAGTGCCACTGGCAGCCATGCACGCCCAAGCCATCACACTGCCTCCCTCCACCGTGTTTTACAGATGATGTGCTATGCTTTGGATAATGAGCTGTTCCATGCCTTCTCCATACTTTTTTCTTGCCATCATTCTGGTAGAGGTTGATCTTGGTTTCATCTGTCCAAAGAATGTTTTTCCAGAACTGTGCTGGCTTTTTTAGATGTTCTTCAGCAAAGTCCAATCTAGCCTTTCTATTCATGAGGCTTATGAGTGGCTTGCACCTTGCAGTGCACCCTCTGTATTTACTTTCATACAGTCTTCTCTTTATGGTAGACTTGGATATCGATACGCTTACCCCCTGGAGAGTGTTGTTCACTTGGTTGGCTGTTGTGAAGGGGTTTCTCTTCACCATGGAAATGATTCTGCGATCATCCACCACTGTTGTCTTCCGTGGAAGTCCAGGTCTTTTTGCGTTGCTGAGTTCACCAGTGTTTGCTTTCTTTCTCAGGATGTACCAAACTGTAGATTTTGCCACTCGTAATATTGGAGCAATTGGGTTTTTTCTGTTTTCGCAGCTTAAGGATGGCTTCTTTCACCTGCATGGAGAACTCCTTTGACTGCATGTTGTCTGTTCACAGCAAAATCTTCCACATGCAAGCACCACACCTCAAATCAACTCCAGGACTTTTATCTGCTTAATTGATTAAGGACATAACGACGGACTTGCACACACCTGCCCATGAAATAGCCTTTCAGTCACTTGTCCAATTACTTTTGAGCCCCTGAAATGAAGGGATTGGGTTCAAAAAACGATTTAGTTGCCTCACATTTTTATGCAATCGTTTGGTTCACCTCACTGAATTAAAGCTGAAAGTCTGCACTTCAACTGCATCGGAGTTGTTTTATTTAAAATTCATTGTGGTCATGTACAGAACCAAAATTAGAAAAAGTTGTCTCTGTCCAAATATTTATGGACCTAACTGTAGATAGATAGATAGATAGATAGATAGATAGATAGATAGATAGATAGATAGATAGATAGATAGAAGGCACTATAAAATAGATAGATAGATAGATAGATAGATAGATAGATAGATAGATAGATGTGAAAGGTGCTATATAATAAACTATATAACAGATAGATGTGAAAGGCGCTATATGATAGATAGATAGATATGAAAGGCACTATATGATAGATACAGATGTAAGATGCTATATGATAGATAGATAGATAGATAGATAGATAGATAGATAGATAGATAGATAGATAGATGTGAAAGGCACTATATATAAGAGATCGATAGACAGAACTTTATTCATCTTTATTTATTAAGGGGAAATTTGGCAGTCACCTTACGCCCCCATTACGCCACTTGTCTGATTATTTCATGTCTTGATGGTTCTTTACATGAAGAGAAAGTAAATCCAAGAACACGGAGGTATTTAAACACAGGTGGTTTGCTGCACGTCCTGTACACGCAGTGCCTTCACAAAGGACTCAGATCCTTCACTTTTTTCACATTTTGTTTGGTTGCTGCCCTCTGCTAAAATCGTTTCAGTTCATTTTTTTCTACCCACATCAAGCAACATTTGAATATGCCACAATGACAAAGCAAAATCAGGATTTTCAAAATTTTGCAAATTTATTAAAAATAAAATACTGAAATATCAGTGTATCAGTGTATTCTTACGCGCATGAGTTATAATGCAGCACGTTGTCACTCTGGCACGGTGCTCAGGGAGTATTTTTACACACCTTTCCTTGACATTTCTGTCTTTCTTGTCTGTAAAATCTCTAAATTTATTTGCCATTAGCAGAGAAGCAGAATACTTAAACGTGTTGTACGCAACCTCCTAAAATGTAAAATATTTCAGAACAGTGACTTCGTCGTGACCCAGATAAACAGAGCAATGTAGATTATGTAACATGACGGGGACTTTTCTCTCCGTGTATTTATATTTTGTATTAACTGCCTTTAGTTTCGGTTTCTTTCTTTTTGAGTGCAGGTTTCGTAAATACTGGCCGTTACAGTCTTGCTAATAAGACGGGAGCCCTCTGCTGGCCAAATGGAGTATTACAGTTAAAGCCAAAAGTTTCCGTCCACCTCGGCTGAAGACTTTCGAAGCCCTATGCTTCACAAACCCCACCCGTGTCACGTTGCTCTACAATTCATGCGTTTGGTGAATTAGATTATCTGCTTCATTTCCATAATGTCACAATAATAGATGCAAAATTGATCGACCAGATTCATAGTTAGCATGTTGCCCCTTTGCTGTGGCACTACGGATTGTGCTCGGGTGCTTGAATGATTCTTGAGATGTGTCCAGGACTTGACTGAAGTTGGACAAAGTTTAGAAAAGTGCACACCTGGGTACAGAAAGTCCCACAATACACACTGCATGTCAGGACAAAAAACACAAGCCATGTGATCAAATTTTGGGGAGGCACACATCAAGGCAAGGGGATCAAACCATTTTTTAAACTTTGAGTGTCCTCTGGAGCTCTGTGGTCCCAAAAACTATGAAACGAAAGATGTATGGAAACAGCGGGAGTCTTTCTTGATGGGCCTTGGGCAGGGAGGTCAATCTAGCAGACCTTTAGAAGTCCTCTGCTGGGATGGGAGGACCCGTCAGAAGGACGACCATCTCAGCAGCACTCCGTCCATCAGGCGTTTATGGCAGAGTCACTTTGATCTACGCATGTCACATTGTAAGGAAATTGAAATAACTGTGACCTTGGCATAAGTAAGCTGCTAGAATGGAAAACACCACATATTGTAAATTAAAGCATTCTTCTTTTTTTTTTTTCTTTTGGCTGATCCCGTTAGGGGTTGTCACAGCAGATCATCTTCTTCTATCTCTTCCTGTCCTCGTCATCCTGTTCTGTCACACCTACTACCTGTATGTCCTCCCTCATCACCTCCATAAACCTTCTCTTAGCCCTTCCTCTTCTCCTCTTGCCTGGCAGCGCTATCCATAGCACCCTTCTCCCAATATACCCAGTATCTCTCCTCTGCACATGTCCAAACCAAAGCAATCTCGCCTCTCTGACTTTGTCTCCCAACCGTCCAACTTGAGCTGACCCTCTAATGTCCTCATTTCTAATCCTGTCCATCCTCGTCACACCCAATACAAATCTTAGCATCTTTAACTCTGTCACCTCCAGCTCTGTCTCCTGTGCCACCGTCTCCAGCCCATATAACATAGCTGGTCTCACTACCGTCCTGTAGACCTTCCCTTCCACTCTTGCTGATACCCATCTATCACAAATCACTCCTGACACTCTTCTCCACCCATTCCACCCTGCCTGCACTCTCTTCTTCACCTCTCTTCCACAATCCCCGTTACTCTGTACTGTTGATCCCAAGTATTTAAACTCATCCACCTTCACCATCTCTACTCCTTCATCCTCACCATTCCACTGACCTCCCACTCATTTACACACATGTATTCTGTCTTGTTCCTACTGACCTTCATTGCTCTCCTCTCCTCTCTAGAGCATATCTCCACCTCTCCAGGGTCTCCTCAACCTGCTCCCTACTCTCGCTACAGATCACAATGTCATCAGCAAACATCACAGTCCACCGGGACTCCTGTCTAATCTCGTCTGTCAGCCTATCCATCACCATTGCAAATAAGAAAGGGCTCAGAGCTGATCCCTGATGTAATCCCACCTCCGTCACTCCTACCGCAGACCTCACCATGGTCACACTTCCCTCGTACATATCCTGTACAACTCTTACGTACTTCTCTGCCACCCCTGACTTCCTCATACAATACCAAAGCTCCTCTCTCCTCACCCTGTCATTTGCTTTCCCCAGGTCCACAAAGATGCAACGCAACTCCTTCTGGCCTTCTCTAAACTTCTCCACCAACATCCTCAGAACAAACATTGCATCTGTGGTGCTCTTTCTTGGCATGAAACCACACAGCTGCTCACTGATCATCACCTCACTTCTTAACTGAGCTTCCACTACTCTTTCCCATAACTTCATGCTGTGGCTCATCAATTTTATCCCCCTGTAGTTATTACAGTCCTGCACATCCCCCTTATTCTTAAATATCGGCACCAGTACACTTCTTCTCCACTCCTCTGGCATCCTCTCACTTTCCAAGATTCCATTAAACAATCTGGTTAAAAACTCTACTGCCATCTCTCCTAAACACATCCATGCTTCCTTAGGCACCACATCCTCTTTAATAAAACCCCTGTGTGCGTCCAGTGTCCGTGTGTGTGTCTTCTGGTGAAGTGCGCCTGCGCGGGGCACGGTGCAATGCTACAAGGCAGATGCTTCAAAGGCCGCCTGACGGTAAATGAGGTAAGACCTAAAACATAAAACACGAAAAATCCAATCGGGTACTGAGACGCGGAGACCAGCTTCCCCATTGTTGTGCAAGCGTTCACTCTGAGGATGTCAGATTTGCGAATAAGAAGCTTCGCCTGGTAAAGTGTAAAGTGAAAGTCATTGAAGGGGTTTTCCTAAATACAGTATACGAATTTTCATGATATTACAATACAATGACTTTTAAAAGTAGATTTATTTTTGCGCACATTAAATCAGTTGCTGGGGAGAATCTGCTGATTGCCCACTGTTGTGACACAAAATTAAATGCATATTACGGACAGCAAAGCCAGTATTACTGTCAGAGAAAATTACAGGCATTTTACGGAAAAAATTTAATGAGGTAAAAGGTCCCTTGCCATTTAATATAGACTGTTCCTACTAATGTTTATGAACTACTGTTCTACTGCCCGTTATTGTAACGGGCTTAATGTCTAGTACTGTAAATAAAAGCATTAAAAGTAAAATCTAAGAGCAGACCTTAGTCTTCACTCTTCTACCGTTTTTACTGCCACAGACATCAGAACGTACCATTGCCAGTTCTTCTTGTCCGCATTTTGTTTTTTTTTTATATAGTTTGCATTAACATTTATTTTCTATTTGCTGAAATACCCAACGTTGCTCGGAAGGGAAATAAAGTGTTTTGTTTTTTTTTAATTGTTTGAAAAAAAAATAAAAATAATAATAACTTTAAAAATAAATTAACAAACAATGAAGACTCACTAACGTGCTTGTCTTGCAGTCTTGTATGTACCTTACCATCCAGCTGATGCTCTGAACTGGCCAACTCGATTTCATTTCAAAAGTAACAGAGGCCCGCACGGTGGTGTCGCTCAAACATTAAGAATGCTGGCAATAACCTCCAGTTTGCCCTCTGGTGGTCGTTCCGAGTGTTAACTGGATGAGAACTTGCATACCCGTAAGACCACTACCCGCCACCCTACCCAGAAGGGGGTGGGTTAGGGTTGATTCATTCATTTTCCAACCCGCTGAATCCAAACACAGGGGGTCTGCTGGAGCCAATCCTAGGCAACACAGCGCACAAGGCAGGAACCCAATCCCGGGCAGGGTGCCAACCCACCGCAGGACACACACAAAAACACCCACACACCAAGCACACACTAGGGCCAATTTAGAATCGCCAATCCACCTAACCTGCATGTCTTTGGACTGTGGGAGGAAACCAGAGCGCCCGGAGGAAACCCACGCAGACACGGGGAGAACATGCAAACTCTACACAGGGAGGATAGGGTTGATTTCACCCTACAGTATTTTTAGTCGAACAATGAGAAACATGTGTACTAAGTGTCATGAAAATCGATCCAGCCATTCGAAAGTGATGCTGATAGATAGATAGATAGATAGATAGATAGATAGATAGATAGATAGATAGATAGATAGATAGATAGATAGAACTATGTAATAGTGGATAAATGGGGATGGTTATGTCAGAAAGGGCATCCAGTGTAAAATTTTGCCAAATCAATGTGCGGACAATTTTTTTTGAGATGATCCACTGTGGCAACCCCAAATGGGAGCAGCCGAAAGAAGAAGAAAGTAAGACGGTAAAACCAGGAGAGGGAGAGAATAAAAATGGCAGGATCAGATTCAGCGGGTGGTCAGGTTGCCCAATTTGGAGTAATAAGAGCGGGTGCTCTGAGGGTGGGAGTCACTCCGGCTGAACTCTCGAGTGGTGCAGGAGCTGCCGATTGCCCTTTTGGTCACCCGACTTATACCGAAAGATGGTGGTGGGATGAGGGAACTGGGCTTGTGGTATCATCACGTACGCCGAAGGATGGTGGTGGGGACAAGATGAAGGCTGATAGCAGTCGTTGGCCTCTCGGCTCTGCTGGGCAAACTTGTATGATGAGGAGGGGAGACGAAATACAGAGAGTGAGAGGCTGGGGCTCAAGGGGAAGAAAGAGAAATTTAATCCAATCCTGAGCTTTCCTTTATTGTTAAGTTAATTGGAACTATTTAACCCTTTAAACTCAGCCCCACTGTTATGAACCCACCGATGGGATCAAACAATAATGCAACACAGAAAAAAAAAAGCATAAAAACATTTACTCACTGCCATAAACTATCATGCTTTGCTATTAATATATCATAGTGCATACCCCACTACAATGTTGCAATGTTTATTTTTTCCCTCAGAGACGGGTGCATTGTTACATCACAGCAACACCCGAGACCCCCAGGCTTTTCTGAACATTCTAATTCAGTTACTTCCATGTTTCACTTTTTTTTATTCTATAAAGACTTTGGTCTTGTAACCATTGATGTTGTAACTTGGATACGTTATAATTTCTTTTATCAACCATTACAAGTGTCATTAGAGA
Organism: Erpetoichthys calabaricus; assembly: GCF_900747795.2. NCBI lineage: Eukaryota > Metazoa > Chordata > Cladistia > Polypteriformes > Polypteridae > Erpetoichthys > Erpetoichthys calabaricus. The sequence goes on along the minus strand of NC_041403.2, from coordinate 163,478,572 downwards.
TTGTCTCGTGTCCCGTCCAGAGGTACAGGTGGGCCCCTTGGCAGGAGTTGAGGCCAGAGTGGAAGGACAACAACAGACTGGAATCCCATCCAGGTCAAGGACTGATCCCTTGCCAGGGAGGGATGAAGGAATCAGGGGAGTTAGTCTTCCCAGAGTTTATACTTCCCCAATGCACTAGAGGGCAGCATTGCGTCACGGCCCACAGGCATGCTGGGAAGTGTAGTCCCCTAGAGAAGCCCTGTAGCATGCCATGGGGGCTGCCTGGAGAAAAAAAATCCCTGCCTTCAAGAAACTGCCAGCTGACACACAAGTGTTTCCGTCGGACTTCTGGGCAGATGCCAGCTTTACTCCCTGGATCTGGTTTAAAGGGAGCCACAGTGCCTTGCCTCAGAGAACAACACTTAAATTACAAAGAGAAACAGGAGTAGAGAGAAAAGGAAGGATTCTCCATCCATTTATAGTAAGTTCCCTACTGCATATAAGGTACTTGGAGGAATAAAATCTATTGTAACTGAACCTGTGACTGGGTGTGCGTCAGTGGTGTCTGGCTTCCACACTATGTTTATATTATATATAAATATATATAAAAAGTTTTTAATAATTGATATGTATGCTACGGATACTTATAAGAACACAGCAAAAGACGATAAAAATTGCTACCTGTTAAGTATTCCATAATTTTTTTTCTGGACGTCACTGACACATTCACCAACACTTTTACGATTTTTGGAAGCCTATTCCATACCTGTGGAAATAAAAATAACATTCAAAAGTACATATTTATGTAACAAATGTTAAAAAGAATTTGCAGCTTATTCTGATGTAACGTGTACAACGTAACTAACTGGGTGAAGGATGTTGAAGTTCTAGTCAGTTAAATCAAAGGAGCAGAAAACAGCAAAAAATGGGCTGGAGCTTAAAGGGTTAATGGTCAGCCCGGTTTTGAATCACAGATTATTTATTGAACTGCACTTTATGAACGCTGCTGGACTTTGGATTGTTTGAAAATAAAAAGCACCGACCACTTTTTGCATCAGACTTTATTGTTTGTGTCCTCAATTGTCTTAGTCCATGTTGGTCTGCTGGCGTCCGGGGCATCACACCCCATAAAGAGCCGATGTAACACTGAATTTGGATTAAAGGGTTGGAGAGTATTATATATGCAGTTATCTGAAAGTAATGAAAAAAATCTAAAGATAAATTAAAAATGTCCTAAATTTTACACACTTAAAACATACATACAAATTTTTTATTATTACATCTGGACAAGGCACTTAAAGACTTTATTTACCTGTGCCGCTACGATCGTAACTCACTCTCAGTCATTTTGGCTTTTGACAAAAATGTTACGGTGTGCGTGTGTGTTTGACGTCTTCACACGTTAGTTCTACTAACTCATAAAACAGGCTGCTGGAATACCGGACACGACTTGAACCTCCAAGCTTCTCCTTACATTCAATGTTTACAAAGAGTCAATCGAGACTTTACTGGTGTGCCCTCATTTTACTGCTTCTTGTGCGCCATCCTCTGCCTTCGTCTTTTTGTGAGGCTTCCGGCTCTTTGGTTCATTCTTCTTTTTCTGCATAAGGGCTAGTGTGTCTCTCTTCTCAATCTGCCGCAGCTGCTTCTTCTTCATGCGCTTGATCTTGGCAGGGTTGTGGATCTGAGAATTATTTCAAAATGTAATTTAATAATCAGGTCAAATTTTGCTTATAAAACACATTTAAAACAACAACAACAAAAGCTGACCACAGTGAAGTACCTAAAACTCAGCATACATAAACTTAATAATAAAATTAATATATTAAGCACAGTGATGTACATAAAACTAAGAGTAAACTTCATAAGAAAATCAATTTATTAAGCACTAGCTGTCCCCTGCAGCTCCGCCCACGTAGTGGTGAAACAGGACAGTGAGGAAGGCCCTGCCCGGCACCCCACTCACGACATCACGCTTCCCCCTCCCTTCGGCCCACAGCCTAGCGTGAATATATCACTCCTGCAAACGAACTATGATTCTTAACGTAATGAGAGAAGGTGCAAAATCAACTAGAATGTTCAAGCAAATTACAGAAAAAGACCCGATCTAAATCCGTTAAGTAGTTCTCTTGTGAAAAGCAGACAAACATACAGACGTTGGATTTTATCTCTCTCTATATTTATTATCCTTGTCATCTTGTTCCGTTACACCCATCACCCGAGTTGTCCTCTCTCACCACATCCTCCACAAGGCCTTCCTCTTCTCCTCTTACCCGGCAGCTCTATCCTTAGCATCCTTCTCCCAATATACCCCTCATCTCTCCTCTGCACATGTCCAAACCAGCAAAGTCTCGCCTCTCTGACTTTGCCTCCCAACTGTCCAACCTGAGCTGACCCTCTAATGTCCTCATTTCTAATCCTGTCCATCCTCGTCACACCCAGTGCAAATCTTAATGTCTTTAACTCTGCCACGTCCAGCTCTGTCTCCTGCTTTCTGGTCATTGTCACCGTCATCAACCCATATAACACAGCTGGTCTCACTACCATCCTGTAGACCTTCCCTGTCACTCTTGCTGACATCTGTCTGTCACAAATCATTCCTGACACTCTTCTCCACCCACTCCACCCTGCCTGCACTCTCTTCTTCATTTCTCTTCCACACTCCCCATTACTCTGTACTGTTGATCCCAAGTATTTAAACTCCTCCACCTTTGCCAGCTCTACTCCCTGCTTCCTCTGACCTCCCTCTCATTTACACACATGCATTCTGTTTTGTTCTTACTGACCTTTATTCCTCTCCTCTCATATCTCCACCTCTCCAGGGTCTCCTCAACCTGCTCCCTACTATCGCTACAGATCACAATGTCATCAACAAACATCACAGTCCACAGGGACTCCTGTCTAATCTCGTCTGTCGCCTGTCCATCACCATTGTAAATAAGAAAGGGCTCAGGGCCGATCCCTGATGTAATCCCACCACCATCACTCCTATCGCAGACCTCACCACTGTCACACTTCCCTCGTACATATCCTGTACAACTCTTACGTACTAAACATGATTAAATTAATATATTAAATAATTCCTCTGTACTCACCACTTGGACAATCTCAGACTTGAGTTCATTCTCGGCCTTTCGTTTTAGGTTTTCCTCCCTGCGTAGGCGCTTTGCCTGAAAAGCAGTAGATTCAAATTTACAATTAATCTGACGGTGCACTGGAAGGACAAATGACATGTGTATAGCACAGTTACTTACATATTTCAAGTTCAGGAAATTACTTAGGATAAAGGTGAGATAATTGAAAAGACTGACCTGACAGCCTAGTAGTTTACAGTCTAACACCTTATCCACAAGGTCACACTAAATAATGAAATATCTCACAAGGTCCATCATCTTTCAACCCACTCAGTTCAATTCAAAGGCTCAAAATAAAGGAAATTGTGTAATGTATGAATGAGAGTTACGTTTAAAAAGACCGGGGGTTTACATCCCAGGTGGTCCCTGCATAATGTCTGCAAGCTCTTCCCATGTTTAGTAGCGACATAACACAGAAAATGGTGGGGCTGACGCAGAGTGAAATCAGCTGATGTTACCAGGTAAGAGTTACCGGCCTAAGGGAACCTGGGCCAGGTACAAGCCACTGTTGCTACAGGGTGTAATCAACACGATATGGGAAAAAAGCATAAAAGAAGCAGGCAGCAGTTACAAGTCCCAGAGCATACTTCTCTATTCTCTTTATTCTCATTTACCCAGAAATATATAAACGCTTCAATCTCTGCACAGATCAACAATGAAGATCAGTTAAACAATGGTGCATGCCAATTTCCTCTGCGAGACAACAGTGTAAACACATTTACTTTGGTTCAACAATAGTATTGTGGTCAGCTATCAAAAAGTACCTGAATAGAAACCAATGTCCCTAGGCAGTTCTGTACCACCACACTGTGTGTAGATGAGATCCTAATCAAAGCAGGTGACTCTTTAGCAAGATAGTTAAATATTTACAGTGCATCCGGAAAGTATTCACAGCACATCACTTTTTCCACATTTTGTTATGTTACAGCCTTATTCCAAAATGGATTAAATTCATTTTTTTCCCCTCAGACTTCCACACACAACACCCCATAATGACAACATGAAAAAAGTTTACTTGAGATTTTTGCAAATTTATTAAAAATAAAAAAATTGAGAAATCCCATGTACATAAGTATTCACAGCCTTTGCCATGAAGCTCCAAATTGAGCTCAGGTGCAACCTGTTTCCCCTGATCATCCTTGAGATGTTTCTGCAGCTTCATTGGAGTCCACCTGTGGTAAATTCAGTTGACTGGACATGATTTGGAAAGGCACACACCTGTCTATAGAAGGTCCCACAGTTGACAGTTCATGTCAGAGCACAAACCAAGCATGAAGTCAAAGGAATTGTCTGTAGACCTCAGAGACAGGATTGTCTCAAGGCACAAATCTGGGGAAGGTTACAGAAATATTTCCGCTGCTTTGAAGGTCCCAATGAGCACAGTGGCCTCCATCATCTGTAAGTGGGAGAAGTTGAAAACCACCAGGACTCTTCCTAGAGCTGGCCAGCCATCTAAACTGAGCGATCGGGGGAGAAGGGCCTTAGTCTGGGAGGTGACCAAGAACCCGATGGTCATTCTGTCAGAGCTCCAGAGGTCCTCTGTGGAGAGAGGAGAACCTTCCAGAAGGACAACCATCTCTGCAGCAATCCACCAATCAGGCCTGTATGGTAGAGTGGCCAGACGGAAGCCACTCCGTAGTGAAAGGCACATGGCAGCCCGCCTGGAGTTTGCCAAAAGGCACCTGAAGGACTCTCAGACCATGAGAAAGAAAATTCTCTGGTCTGATGAGACAAAGATTGAACTCTTTGGTGTGAATGCCAGGCATCACGTTTGGAAGAAACCAGGCACCGCTCATCACCAGGCCAATACCATCCCTACAGTGAAGCATGGTGGTGGCAGCATCATGCTGTGGGGATGTTTTTCAGCGGCAGGGACTGGGAGACTAGTCAGGATAAAGGGAAAGATGACTGCAGCAATGTACAGAGACATCCTGGATGAAAACCTGCTCCACAGTGCTCTTGACCTTAGACTGGGGCGACGGTTCATCTTTCAGCAGGACAACGACCCTAAGCACACAGCCAAGATATCAAAGGAGTGGCTTCAGGACAACTCTGTGAATGTCCTTGAGTGGCCCAGCCAGAGCCCAGACTTGAATCCGATTGAACATCTCTGGAGAGATCTTAAAATGGCTGTGCACCGACGCTTCCCATCCAACCTGATGGAGCTTGAGAGGTGCTGCAAAGAGGAACTGGCGAAACTGGCCAAGGATAGGTGTGCCAAGCTTGTGGCATCATATTCAACAAGACTTGAGGCTGGAATTGCTGCCAAAGGGGCATCGACAAAGTATTGAGCAAAGGCTGTGAGTACATGGGATTTCTCAGTTTTTTTATTTTTAATAAATTTTCAAAAACCTCAAACTTTTTTCACGTTGTCATTATGGGGTGTTGTGTGTAGAATTCTGACATATTCCAACATATACTATGTGATGTCTACTATCTGCTTTCGGGGAGATGATTGATCTCCAAGGTTATTCCTCTTTTTATTTTATTTTATCGTAGAATCAACTCTCCACAGTGGCCAGCAGTGCAATCGTATGGTGCATGCGTACGGGCGCCGTTCTCATTCCCTACAACCTTCTCCGTCACTTCCCCTCCCTCTTCATATCTTATCATTCGTGAGGCAGATCGAAGACTTAAGTACCATCTTAAGTGAAAAATTAAGGAAAACGTACTAAGTAATTGCAACACAAACACTGACTTAATTAGTTTTAACGTGAAAAGATTCCGACGAATGAAGAGAAGAAGAGGGCCGCTAGGGTGGAGAAAAGAAGAGCTGCTCAGGAAGCAGCAAGCACATCAACCTCTGAGCAAATGAATGGTAAATGTACAGAGAAAGAAAGAGGATGAAAACTAGGAATGTTCAAGTCAAGTATATTCACTGCACGTTATCGTTATAGCAGTGCACCGTTATTGGTTAGTAAATAATCAATTAAATAACCAGAACACCTGGACAAGCAGAATGAAAATTAGGTTGAAAATACTGTTAATGACTCCAAAAAAAAAAAAACTATATATTCCCCATATAACTGCTAAGTACATTTTAATAAAAAAAAATATCTACTAAACTTAGTTTGCAATTTCTACATGGACTACAAAACACAGAAACTGGGAAATAGCAAATCAATTAAGTAGGCTAAGAGTAAAATGAAAAACGGAAATTGGTTGGAACAAAAACCTGCAGCCACAGGGGGTCCCCAGGACCGAGTTTGGGGCCCACTGTATTACACAGATGCAATTTAATGCTACCATCATAACTGCCCAGCCACCTCGAATACCGTCACGAACCTCCTTCTCTTTGGCTTTGTCTTCTTGCAGCTGCCTGGCAAAATGTTTCATCATCTTTTTCTCTTGTTTCTCTTGCATCTTCTTTTCCCAGGAGGTGCAGAGTGACTTGCTCTTCAGCATACTTGAAAACCTAAGGTGATCAATTGAAAAAGAGAATGCACTGAAAGGTGGAAAATGGCTAAAACATTTAATAGGTGTATGTAAAGCTCACGGCTGTATCACCAAAACACCTGAGAGAACACAAGCAGTTGGGCAAAGAAGAATGGGGGGGAATAAATGACAGAGCTGATGGAGAGGGAGACCTGTGCACACAAACTGTCAGTTACTATGCACTGACGTGAAGGGTGTGGACGCTTATGTGGCCTATTATCTTTTATATTTGTAATTAATTTAGAGAGAGATCTGTTTTCACTTTGCATTAAAGGGTCTTTTCTGCTGACCCAAGTAAAAACGATCAACGGTGAGTCAATGTTGCATAACAATAAAACGTGAAAAGTTGCAAGGTTCTGAATATTTTTATAGGCACTGCATGTCCCCTTTCAGTGCAATGTTACTACATATCAAATTATGCGATAGCACTTCAGTGCAGCACACCAGTATGTACAGCGCCCTCCATAATGTTTGGGCCAAAGACCCTTTTTTCCTTGATTTCCCCCTCTGCTCCACAGTTTAAAATGATAAATTCAACAATTCTTCAGACATTGTGATTAAAGTGCACATTGCAGACTTTCATTTAATGGCATTTTCATACATGTTGGTCACCCAACTCGTTTTCTACACGGTTGTCCACCCAAATGTCCATTTTTGGGACATGGCAAAGGCAGTCATATTCTGGACGTTGTCACATATCCCTAACATGCAATGACTGCTTGAAGTTTGCATTTACAAGCTGAAATTGGGATGCGCTAGAGCCCACCGAGTATATAGCAGTGGTCCCTTGCATTACAGGCTCTGTGGGTGTGAGGTACTCAGCGTGATCAAAGCTCAGGAGAGACAGAGACAGATGAAGAGCTCTGATTGATTGATAGATAGATAGATAGATAGATAGATAGATAGATAGATAGATAGATAGATAGATAGATAGATAGATAGATAGATAGATAGATAGATAGATAGATAGATAGATAGATAGATAGATACTTTATTAATCCCAATGGGAAATTCACTGAGTATTGTGGTGTGATTTGGTATTTTGTAGCTGCTTGGAACTGCTGTTTAATTTGTTTTTCCTAATTATTGCTACTTTGTGGCCATGTGTTGAATACTAGTTGTGTAAGCCCATGCTGTAAAGGGCCCGGGGTCCTAGAAACTATTAAAATCATCAGGGAAAAAAAAAAAAATTCACGATCGATCTTTACTTGTCCCCAGGGTGAAATTTGGTGTACATTTTGAAACGAGCTATGGAAATTTTCCTTGTTTTTAATGTTGGTTGAGAAGGAAATAACCCAAAATCAAGTACTTATTACACATTTTTTGCTCTCAATCTACGACGTTATTTTCCATTTTCTTACTCTTTCCCCGACGAACCCAGAATCAACAATACTCTGTTCAATGCTTGTATGGACTGGGTGTTGTGCAAGTTTCTTGGGGTCCAGCGGCTGTGGGGCATCCGTTGATGAAGAAAGGTTCACGGATGTCGACTTTGCTGACGATGCTGTGATCTTCACGGAGTCAATGGAGGCTCTGATCAAGGCTCTCGAGAGACTGAGCGAGGAGTCTAAGTGTCTAGGCTTGTGAGGGTCCTGATAAAAACCAAAGAGCCTGGCCTTTAAGAACCTCCAGTGCACGGCCATCAGCAGTGTGTCTGTCTGTGGAGACAGTGTCGACCTCGTCGAGAGGTTTACTTACCTCGGCAGTGACATTCATGTCTTTGGTGACTCTTCCTATCAAGTCAGTAGACGGATTGGGAGAGCATGGGGGGTCATGAGGTCGCTGGAAAGGGGTGTGTGGCGCTCCTGATATCTATGCAAAAGGACAAAGGTCCAAGTCTTAGAGTCTTGGTGCTCCCTGTCTTGAGGCACATAACCTGCACTGTGAGGGAGCGTCACTTACGGCACTACGGCCATGTGGCACGTTTCCCTGAGGGTGACCCAGCTCGTTAGATCCTCATTGTTGGGGACCCGAGTGGCTGGACCAGGCCAAGGGGTCACCCATGTAACACCTAGCTGCGGCAGATAGAGGGTCATTTCCGGAGGGTGGGACTGGACCGTGTGCCAACCGGGATCCCAAGTTGTTTTGTCGTGTAGTGGGTGCGGCAAAGCGTTGTACCAGTGCATGCTCACCAGCTTGACTTGACTTACTCTTTCAAAATAGTCAGGAATTTATTTTTAGAAGGTTAGAAAGATGTCTTTGTATTGTTCAGAAAAGAGAAAATTGTTTCATTGGTTTGAACTTTGAAAAAGTTCCACCAGGACATTGCTCAAATGGAGAGACCTTATAGTTGAACAAGAAGTGAGCCCAGGTCAGCAGGCATCTCTTGGCCATTCCACCATGAAACACCTTCAGAGGATTACATGGTGGGATGGAGGGACTACCTGGTGCTCTCTTTTTTAGAAGAAAATTGCCTCAGAGCCTGTTGAAGACAGGTAATATAATAATTTAAAAAATAGCTGCTATCTCTTGCCCTACATGTACCCTTTCCTCACTATCTGCATGTGTCGAACATGCTTAGCTTCACATGGACTGTTCTGAAGTGCACTTTGCACCTGACAGCCAGCCTACTGTAGGAATGAATGATTTGGTTACCCCTTTCGGATATGAGTGGGCTTTCATAATGAAATGACCCCCCAAACACACACACTCTGAACATGGAGCCGTCACAGATCAGTTCAACATGAATGCTCATGACACGATGACCCTGCATACTCGGCACCACCAGGGCCTCACATCAGGTACTACTTTATTAAATATGCGTTAGCTCAACTGCGGATCCACCGATGGATTAATCCCGCATGTAAAAACTGCCCCCTAAAGCTCTACCCTTGCCAATTACAGACCGTCACCTCTTTTTTGTCCTGTCTTTCCAGACGCGCCCAGACTTCGGCTTCCCCAGCGGAATCGGTACTTGGTTGTTCGTGACGGGTTTGCCGTTTGTCAGCCGGACCTGCTCCTTTTCACGTGCGGCTTTCGCTTCGTCCTTCTCCATTTTTATCCGTTTTGACTCCCCGCCGTCCTGTTTCTGTGGCCCAGTCGACTCCTCTTTCTTGTCCTCTTTGACCGGACAGTCGGTTTCTTCGTTAACAGCTCGATGCGCCTCGCCACTACGATCGATCGGTTTCGGCTCGACTGCCTCATCTTCGGCTTCAGCGCTTCCCTGGCTTCTGGACTCTTTCTTTGCCGGAGATGTCGCTTCTTCTGTAGTCTGTGGTAAAGTTTCCGAGTCTTTCGAAGTTGTGTCCTCTACTTCTTCGGAATGAAGCCTCTGCGACTTTCTGGCGGGTCGGCGGCGTGACTGAGGCGTCTGCTGAGCAGCTTCTGTGACCGCAACCGGCTGAGATAGTAGTCGGCGACCACTCCGGGTCTGCAGCGGTTCCTCCAGCTCTAGACTGGGACTCGGATCAGATGAAGGATTTTCGACAGTTTTAATCTTAACACTCCGCCGAGACATGGTAACCCTGCAAAAAATTACAAAGCAAGTCACACGTGGATCAAGCGTCCTTCCGGGAGACGCACGTTGCTCTCCCCTGAAATAGATCGGTAATGCAATATCATAGAAAGTGCCTGCTGCCACCTAGCGGCTTGAATGACTAATCTCGGTAATGTATTTTCAAGCGGTTCTCAACCTTTCTAGTGCCGCGACCCTTTAATACAAGTTCCCATGCTGTGGCGACCCCAACTGTAAAATTATTTTCGTTGCTACTTAATAACTGTAATTTTGGTACTGTTATGGTGTTGTTGGTGGTACTTGCCGCCAGTGTCAAGTCTGGCTTTCTTGACTCCATCAGCTTTGCTTCTAAAATACTGGGTATCCTTGCCGGCAAAGCTCAGATGCTTGCTATCAAAATGACGTTTCAGTTTGTTCGGCTTCATAGATTCGGCTGATAGAACTTCATTACAAATAACGCATTGCGGTTTCTCAATTCCTGTTGTAACTATTGAAGTAAAACCATATTGTAAAAAATCGTCACTATATTTTCTTTTCTTAACGTTCTTCTCTACATGATCCATTATGTCATGGGTTGGTTCGCTAATGAAAATATTATATAACCATAGCTTCAATAACATGAACTATAAAACGTTTGTTTATGCTTTACTAATTAGAAATGAATGTGATTTCAATTACGTCACGAAGTGCGTAATCCCTGCAACGGCCCGTTCGATGTACAGTAATGTAAACAGTTAAAAATAATAAAGTTACGACAATTAAAACGTTTGAAAGTATTCTGATTCAATTGTCTGCAACATCTATCCTCGAATGACAATTATAGTAAAAAAAACTAGTAACTACCACTGGAAAAAAGTTGTACAATATCAAGTTTTACACATTAGAATAGACAAAACCCATATTTCCAATGGTCTTAGGTGACCCCTGGCAAATCGTCATTCGACCCCCGACGGGGACGCGACCCACAGATTGAGAACCGCTGCTTAGGTTACTAAATCAAGGGTTTGCAGTAGTGGCTGCTGGTTATGTTGCAAATAAAAGTAGGGGATGCTAAAATGGAGTTTATATTAAAAAATGTATAAAAATGGAAAAATCTTTAATTCAATGCTGTCTTCCATATGAGAGTTGGCATAATATAGTTCTTCACTGCTGACGATCTTTACCTTTCTTCATAAGTGCTTGACATCTGTCAAAATCAGACCATTTCTTGATGTTCGTCAGTCATCCTATTATTGGTCTTCCTCTGATTTCATTTAATTTCTATTTGTCCTTGAAGCAGTCAACTCTGCATATTGTCCCACCTTAAAAGATGGCCACAATATGCAGCTTTCTTCATCTTGATCATGGGGATGATATATTTCTTTGAATTCGCCAAATTTACAACATCCTCATTTTCACTGCTCAAGGTATCTTCATCAACGTTCTATAAAATGCTTCTGTCTTCTCCATGCTTGCTTGAGTGAACATCCACGTTTCACGGCCATATACTAAAGACTATATCTAAAATTTGACGATTCTCTTCCTTTGTTTAGAATAGTGGACTTTGCTATAAGACTGATGTTCATGCTTTAAATGATCCTGTAGCTATCAAAATTCTTTTGGTACTTTCTTCATTGCATTATCCATCTTCTGTCAGTATATGGTCCAGGTATGTAAATGTTCTAAGTTGTTTCCCCACCATATTCCCCCTGGGGACAAATAAAGTTATAAATAGAGGCAGACAAATATTGACAAATAAACAGATAGTCCACCTGAAGGTAAGCATGTCCAAGCACGGCTAGTACTTAGATGGGAATACCAACCATGAAAAATTTGGTTTGCTGCTGGAAGAGGTGTTGGTGAGGCCAGCAGGGGGCGCTTATCCTGTGGTCTGATTGTCAAAGTCAAGTCAAAGTGAACTTTATTGTCATCTCAACCATATACAATATACAATTATACAGATAGACGAAATTGCGAAGCTCACGGTCCACAGTGTAACAACATGACGTGCAAATAATACATTAAAAATAGAATTAAAATTTAAAATTAAAACACAAACAAGACAAGACATTGCGCAAAGACAAGACAGAGAAGTAGCAGCAATATTGATGTGTAAGATATGTAATATAATAAATAAATAACAAATAATAGATATAGATAATACAGAAATGATCAGTGTATGATAATAGTTGTTTAAGACGTGTAGACAATGACAGGTCAGAATGTTTCACAGCAGAAGGATATCAAGAGTGTCGAAATCCTTAAAGGTCACGATGAGATTTTCAGTTCTGTTCTACCTGCACACTCGTCTTTACAGGACAGTGGCTCGCATGTATAAAAGTTCTGGTGGTTGAGGCCGTGTGGAAGGTGCCAGGGGGCAGCCTGGTGTTAAGGAGTCTGACAGCTTGGGGGTAAAAACTCTCCTGCAGCCTGGCAGATCTGGCTTTGATGCTGCAGTTTCTTCTCTTGGATGGCAGAAGTGTGAAAAGTCCATGTGTGGGGTGTAAGGGGGGTCCAGCACAATGCTGCAGGCCTTGCGGACACTGCGTTTGTGAAATATGTTCTGTAGTGAAGGGATAGGCACCCCAATAATGTTCTCTGCTGTCTTCACTATCCTTTGCAGGCGCTTGCGGTCGGATATGTTGCAGTTGCCATACCAGACAGTGATGCAGCTGGTCAGAACACTCTCAATGGTGCCTCTGTAGAACATGGTGAGGATGGAAGGGGGAAGACTTGCTCACTTCAGTCGCCTCAGGAAGTGTAGTCTCTGCTGGGCTTTCTTGATTAGTGATGAGTTCCTCAGTGGAACCCAATGCCCCAGTGCAGTGACATTCCTGGTCATAAAAGACTTTATAAACAGTTGGGTGTAATCCAATGTACTGGATAAATTACCCAATGCAACCTAGTTATTTTGTCCCCCAATCATCCTCTGTCTGTAACCGATTAAATATTTCTTACCCCTTCACCACCTAACAGCCATCGTGTGATGAATGTACTGGCGTAAAAATGGCTACCTGTGAACGCTGCACATAAGTGGTGGTTGAAGTGGCTCCCAACTCATTATTTAATAATAATTCATTATATTTATATAGCGCTTTTCTCAGTACTCAAAGCACTATCCACACAGGGAGGAACCGGGAAGCAAACCCACAATCTTCCACAGTCTCCTTACTGCAAGCAGCAGCACTACCATTGCGCCACCTGTGAGGACTAGAGTACTTTGAGTAGCGAGAAAAAGTGCTATACAAATGTAAAGAATTATTATTAGTATTATTATTATTATTACAGTAGTAAGTGCTGCACCTCAAGTAAAACTTTTACATACTTGTCTTCAAAAAAAAAAAGTTTTTTGCTACCGTCAAAAATTTTAGGAGGTCTATTTATAGATTTGAAGGTGCTCTATCAATATCCAGTGTTTAAGTGTTATACTTCCTTTCACATCTATCTATCTATCTATCTATCTATCTATCTATCTATCTATCTATCTATCTATCTATCTATCTATCTATCTATCTATCTATCTATCTTAATCTTGATCATCAGCACTCTCATTCTTGTTACTAGCATGTGTAACCACAAGGAGCGCCACTGAGCCAATAAACCCACATACAGTACACAGTAATATACACCCAGATCTAATTATGCAATTTTCATTACGCTATAACTTAAGTTTATTACAAAAAAATTCTTTTTGTTGCCGATAGATGGCAGCACCTGCCCTGTATTCGTTTATTACAAGATCCATCCATCCATCCATTTTCCAACCCGCTGAATCCGAACACAGGGTCACGGGGGTCTGCTGGAGCCAATCCCAGCCAACACAGGGCACAAGGCAGATATTTCGAACAATTCTTTTGTCTTGCATTGTTTCCCTGCATTGCATTAAAAGTTGCATAATTAGATCTAGACCACCTTATACAGTACAATTCCAGGTTCAAATACATGATTTTATTTGTCATAATCGCCTTGTTTTCCAGAACACCAACAAAAATACACCATTTACAATTCTCTCCTTCTTCCTCCAAGAATGTTGCCCGCTGCCTCCCGACTCTGACTCAATTGAAGTGAGGTGGCAGGCTATTTTTTAAACTTGATGTGGGAACTGCTTTTCTTCTCATGTCCTGGTCTCCCAGATACCAGGGCAGTCCTCCCCTGGCAGCGCCCTCTGGCAGTATCCAAAGACCCCCAACTGGGCTGCATTTCCGGACTCCAACTCCCATGCCACATTGCAGGTGTTTTAATCTTGTCCAGCCTTGAGGGACACTGCCACCAACCCTGATGGAGAATGAACCGCTCCCGGTAAGCGTGTTTGCCCAGTTCATCCATTATGGCCTCCTGGCCGGGTATGAATCCATCCTTTATCCCTGCCAGGATGCCCGTCATTTCTCCCTGACACCTACACATGCTGTTTGTTTTCATTGCATTCATGGCTTTCCCCACTTCATTAGTAACATTTAAAAATCTCCTGTAACTCTGTTTCTATTTCTACCCTCAAAACAGTGTCATCAATATATCAAAATGTATTAAAAACTACTCCATCGAGCTTTATTCCCTTAAAATGCTGCTGACGATATTTTCAGAATATAAATTGAATCGACATGGTGAAAGAACACATCACCATGCACTCCTCTCTTAATCCAAATTTATTGCGATAAACCATCATTCTGTTCGAATAAATTCCTTTTGATTTCAATACAGGGGTTATGAATTAATCTCAGATCTTTTGATTCACTATCCAGTTGTTATAAGCAGTTAATCATTTTTGTAATCAATGAAACACAAATGTTATATATTACAAATCTAGGTGCATGAATTTAAAAGCAAGAAAACCATAACGTAGCAAACGACAGGACTCGTGCTACTGTATTAAACTTTCACGTAATTAAAGCTTTACGTTGAATCGTCTATGTTCTTCTTATTTTTTATTGTGTCGAAGTTTCTATTAGTATAACGGTTTCTTTAATTGGGTGCGTTGTGTACTTCGCATACTACTCCATAAATAGCCTTAACAAAAATAACAGCACTTTACAGTCATAGAACAAGCGACAGTGTCTGTTCCAAGGTGGGCGGGGTCTCTTGGGGGCGGGACGTGAGGGGGAGCGGCACCAGTGGCTTAAACCACGACCTTGAGGCGCGGTGACGTCAGCCACATTCGCGCGACACAGCCCGCCGGAAGTGGGAGTGGGGTTGTCGATCGGAAACAGATTTAAGGAGGTGAGCGGATATTTACGTTAATTTTTTTTTTAAACAATATAAAAAAAAAAACCCTCTCGCGTGCTACTGTTTACGAAGAGCACAGTTTGTATGCCGTAACTTTTTAGGTTAGCGCCCCTCGATGCAAGAGGGACATTTCTAGACTAAACATGTTGTAATTTTTCTGCTTGGTGTGCCGTCTGAGACGGACGGCTTTGATTTCGTTTAATTAAACAGATGAGCTGTGCATGAGGTTTGGTGAAGCAGAATAAATAAGCGCAGTAATACCCCGATCATGTTCATTGAGGATTGATGTTTGATAGCAAAATTAATTTTTTTCTGTTTGCCATCCCGAGACCCGCTGCGTCACCCAACTGAGTTTGTGACTGTTGCTTGACTTCTCCTTAGGAACTTGTTTAGTTTAATTTTTAATAGCTTGTGTAGTATGAATTTTCGTCATGCCACATTTTCTTGCTTTATAAAACTGGTGGATACTGCACGGTGGCGTAGCGGTACGAGCCGTTGAAAGGTAGCTCCACGAGCAAGGGTTCGACTCCGTAATATCGCGATCATTTTGCCGTATCCAGTAGAATTTCCCGATAAGTAAACTGCTATCAATTGATTCTATGAGGGGGAAAAAAGCTTGGTAGGAAAGCTGATGAGTGAAATTATTTATTTATTCGAGAACAAAGATGTGCGAATGCCAGCCGAGTGTAAATCTCAGAAATAATAGGCAAGATGCCACTGGAACCCACTCGTTCAGAAAACACAGCCGATACTTTATTACTAGTTCATGAAGATTAAAAAAAGTCTTCTGGAATATTTTTTATATTTGCGATTGTAATCGTTTATTTACACCTGAGTGCGCTCCGTGGCTCATTACCTCGGGTGGTGTTACTTCTTGCACGTGAAATTATTGCCTCACCGTCTTCTCTTATTTCTTTAGGAGTTTCATGTTTCTGCACATTTTATGCTTTATAGCTGGATTATCCTTCCTTTTTGTCTGCTAAAAATGTATTAGTCTTGAAAGCAGCGTTGGACTCGATTTATGAATTAACTCTAATTCCAATTCAATCAAGTAGTACTAGGGTGTTGTACCGTGTTAGCCATTATGAATGTAGAGAAAAGCCAAGCAAAATGACACCTTTTATTGGCTAACTAGAAAGATTACAATATGCAAGCTTTCGAGGCAACTCAGGCCCCTTCTTCAGGCAAGACGTCTTGCCTGAAGAAGGGGCCTGAGTTGCCTCGAAAGCTTGCATATTGTAATCTTTCTAGTTAGCCAATAAAAGGTGTCATTTTGCTTGGCTTTTCTCTCAATTCAATCAAGGAAATAGAATTAAAGTTTAATAATATATATACTGGAAGTTGAATTTATTTCAATGAAATTCTGCCGGCGCATCTGTGAGATTAGTTCGATTTTTAACTATTACTATTAGTAATACTACTACTATTACGGGTGTCCAGCCTCGATCTTGGAGGGTTACTGTGGCTGCCTGTTTTCATTCTCTCTCCTTGCATACTCGGTGATCACGTTTTGTTGCTAATTAACTTTTTCTTCACCTTCACTTTAATTGACTCGGACCCCTCAGTTGTTCCTTTGTTCTTTAATTAGCAGCCAAATAATTCTGAGATACAAAACGAGCCAACACATGACCAGCTAACCAGTGTCTGTCATTTATTCATTTGAAAATAGAGAATAGGCTGATCTTGCCCAGGTCCACAAAACATTTTGATGGTGGTCTTAGACAAAAGAAAATCAACCCCCGATGGCCATTTTGAAAATGTCCGCAGTGGCAGAATGAGAGCACCAGCAAGCCAAGGAATTAAATGGTGGGTTTAATTAACAAGAGTCAGTTTCTAATTAGGAAACTAGTTGGAGTCTGACGCACCCATTTCGCTGGTCATCTGTTCAGTCATTTTACTTCACATTTTGTTTTGTCTTCCGTTAAAAAAAGAAACAATTTAGAGGGCCGAGTACTTGAATGAAGGGAAGTCAATCAAAATCAACAGCAGAAATTTATGAATAAAGTCACGGGAAGGAAAACCTGCAGCCACTGTGGCCTTCCGGGATCAGAGTTGGACAAACAAAATAAAAGTTTCATTGTAAGACATATGAAGACCGGTAAGGTAAATTAAGCAAACTGAGAACCTGAGGTTTTGTATATACAGCTTATGCCAGTACAGGCTTACAAAAATAGCTTTTCTGTTTTTATAAGTGTAAGTTGCTAAATAAGGTGGTGTAAATTGGTACTGTCTGGCTTGCTTTAAACCATATGATACAATAGCAGGTAATTTTCACAGATACACTTAACATTCTTTCAGTGCTATAGCTTTACTTTTATTGCACAGAGCCACCATTACATTCTCAAATTTCACACCAGCAAGACTGAATCTGTCAGGCCTACAGATTCTGCCTATCTAGTAAGGGAAGTGGTTCTGGTTGTCCTTAGTATGGACTGGTAGGCTTAGGTGACTTGGTACCTCCTGTGTGGCTGTGGATGGGGCTTTGGTATCCACATAACATAAAAAGCTTTGTTCTCTTATTTGGGGTTTCAGAACAAACCTTTGTATTTTGGAAATGTTGCTAGAGAGTGTTAGTAACTCCTTGATGTTGTGTTTTTCTTCACCCATATCCACCAGTCAAGTCTGAATCCTAGGTCCAGGGTGACAACCAGTCCACGTCTACAAACCTTGCCAGACATTTTTCAGTAGAAGATTGAGTTGTTGTGAAAGTTTTGCTTGGTGGCCGGTACATGGTGAAGAACTCGGAGCATTATTTCCTTTAATAACATTACATTTTGCCAATGTGAAAGGACATAATTGGGAGAAAGAATCTAACGACGCCTGCTGCCTAATCCACACCAATTCCTTGTACTCCTCTGTTACTGGTGCCAGCATACGGCTCAATAGGAGAGCAGCTGGTGCTTGTTGAAGTGTGGCATTTGAGTGAGTCTGTTATCATAAGAACATAGCAAGCTGGTTACGTTTGCAGATGATACCAAGATAGGTGGATTAGCAGATCATTTGGAAGGAGTTGGATAGCAGACTGGCCTGGGTAGATTTGTGGCAGATGAAATTTAATGTCAGTAAATGTAAAGAATTACACATAGGAAGTAAAAATGTGAGGTTTGAATACACAATGACCGGTCGGAAATTCAAGAGAAGACCTTATGAGAAGGATGTAGGAGTCATAGTGGACTCTAAGCTATTGACTTCCAGACAGTGTTCAGAAGGCAAACAGAATGTCAGGTTATATAGCGCCTTGATGTGTGGAGTACAAGTCACAGGAGGGTCTGCTCAACCTTTATAACACACTAGTGAGGCCTCATTTGGAGTCCTGGGTGCGAAAAGGACATAACAGCAGCAGAAAAAGTACAGAGAAGAGCGATTCAGCTGATTCCAGGACCACAGATGATGAGTTATGTGGAAAGATTAAAAGAGCCGAGCCTTTACAGTTTAAGCAAAAGATGATTAGGAGGAGACATAATTCAGGGGTTGAAGATTATGAAGGGAATTAGTCCAGTGGATCGAGATGGTGACCATAAAATTAATTCAGCAAGAACACGGGGACACAGTTGGAAACTTAAGGGTAAATTTCACACAAACATTCAGATCGCTTTTCTTTATACAGAGAACCACAGACACTTGGAATTAGTGACCAAGTAGTGTGGTAGACAAGGAGGACTTTAGGGACTTTCAAAACTCAATGTTATTTTGGAAGAATTAAGTGGTCAGGACCAGTGAGGTTTGTGGGCTGAATGGCCTGTTCTGATCTCGATTTTTCTAATTTAAGCTATCTTGTTCATCGTTTGAGATTCAGTTGGAAAACCTATGCAGACAAGTAGACAACAAGTAAAATTCATACGCACAACATCTGACTAGAGGATGCTAGAACCGTGAGGTACACTTGGCCACATCTGGGGAACATTCTTCCACAATCTACACAGACCTCTAATGTTCTTCTGTGAACTTGATGATACAGGCAGTGATGTTCTTTTGTGATGACCACAGGGTTTTGTTCCTTCCTTTCCAGAGATTCTGGATATTACTGCTAGTCAGCTTATATCTCACTGTTATCACCTTATGAACATAGACCTTGGGCAAAAAAAAAACGGATCTACAGACCCAAAATCACTTGTTCTGGACTGGAACTAATGCTATTTGGTGCTCTCCTGTTTACTTTTGTATGCATCTTTGTAGTTGCTAATTTTCAAATTTTACTCTATAAAATACCTTTCAAATTCTTGTCTGCTCCTTTTCAATTTGTGATCATCAGTCTGTGTTCTTGTCTTTTATGTTACTGCTGCTGCTGTACGCATATGAATTTCCCCTTGGGATTAATAAAGTTTTATCTAATCTAATTTTAGGACAAGGTGATATTTTGTGTGGTATAAAAGCAACATCTGAATTAAATTCCGTCATGTGGCATTCATCAAGCCTGAGTTAAATACGTTCAAAATGAGGCATTTCTCGTGACCTGGAACATTGTTATGCTAGTTCTTCATCACTATTGTAAGTTAAAGAGCCATTTTTGTTCACCTAATGGCCTTCCCCTTGCATTTGGGCGAACATAAACCAGATGCTGGTGTGGCTGTTTTGCTCCGCTAATGACATTCGCACTTTTGTTTTGCTTTGATTGTCAGTCAGTTATTAATAGTTAACCATGCTTGCTTGCGCATTTTATTTTGTATTGCTAATTTAATCCTTTGTCTGAGCTGGCTTTATGCAGCGCATAGTTACACACAGCTACTGTGAGATGCCTATGTTGGCAGAGAATGCAAAAAAAAAAATTACAAAAGCCATTTCAAGTACTGGATTTGTGACAGAAATGCAGCTATAGACCGTATTTCGCTAATTATCTACTTGTGTTAAAGCCAGAAATGAAGTTCAAGAACAGAAAATAAATAACAAGCACAGCTTGGGTTGCATCTGAGCTCGTATATATTCATAGTCATGTGTTTCTGAATGCATTCAGAGCTTTTATGCTAAATCAGTTGATACATATGAGGGGTGTACTGAGCGTAATGCTTGGCAGTGCATAACTCCTTTATTAACAACACGAGACAAGTACAGGCACATATTATGTGTGAAGTAACCCTTTGTTTGCAACTTGGTACAATTCAAAATTGTCTCTACCATTCACCACTTTTGAACCCACATGTCAAATCCACTTTGGGAGAAACTGTCTTTGGGAACTCCCTGGTCCGGCATCTGATGGCTTCGTCCACTTTGCCTGTATCATCGAAGCTATCGATGGCCATCTGCTACATGGTTTGTCTTCAGCACTGGTGTTGCCTTCTTTAAACATTTGAACAATCTAGACGGAAACAGGCTATTTAGCCCAAAGTTCTCGCCAGTCTCACCCACCCAGTTCTCCCAAAATAAGGCTTTTCAGCCCAACAGAGCTCGCCAGTTTTATCTACCCAATTCTTCCAAAATAAGGCCAACAAAGCTACCCAGTCCTATCCACCCAGTTCTTCCAGAATAGGACCATTCAGGCCAACAAAGCTACCCAGTCCTGTACACCCAAATCTTCCAGAATAGGACCAGTCAGGCCAACAAAGCTACCCAGTCCTATCCACCCAATTCATCCAGAATAGGACCATTCAGGTCAACAAAGCTACCCAGTCCTATCCACCCAATTCATCCAGAATAGGACCATTCAGGTCAACAAAGCTACCCAGTCCTATCCACCCAATTCATCCAGAATAGGACCATTCAGGTCAACAAAGCTACCCAGTCCTATCCACCCAATTCATCCAGAATAGGACCATTCAGGCCAACAAAGCTACCCAGTCCTATCCACCCAATTCATCCAGAATAGGACCATTCAGGCCAACAAAGTTACCCAGTCCTATCCACCCAATTCATCTAGAATAGGACCATTCAGGTCAACAAAGCTACCCAGTCCTATCCACCCAATTCATCCAGAATAGGACCATTCAGGTCAACAAAGCTACCCAGTCCTATCCACCCAATTCATCCAGAATAGGACCATTCAGGTCAACAAAGCTACCCAGTCCTATCCACCCAATTCATCCAGAATAGGACCATTCAGGTCAACAAAGCTACCCAGTCCTATCCACCCAATTCATCCAGAATAGGAGCATTCAGGCCAACAAAGCTACCAAGTCCTTGGCATCAGAGGTAGCCTACAAAACTGGATCTCCGGTTGGTTTACCGGCAGGAGACAAAGAGAACACTCCACATGGATCAAAGTTATCAATGGCCTTCCCTCATGGGTCTATCCTTGGAACTTTTACATTTTCTGATTTCTATTAATGACATTGATCCTGGTATAGTTAGTAAACTAAATTTGCAGATGACACTAAAATTGGAGAGATTATAGACACTCAGAAGGCAGAAAAATAATTCAGAAAGATCTGAGTACACTTCAGACCGTGACGAACACTTCGAAAATGCGGTTTAATGTTGAAAAGTGCAAAGTGCTACACATGGGCAAGAGGAACCTCACTTATAAATACAACTTGGGACACACTGACATTCAGGAAGCTACCTCTGAAAAAGATTTAGGGGTATACTGTATGTAAACACAGTATTTTCATCGACTCAGAAATACGCAGAAGCCATTAAAAAGCAAATCAAATGTGAGATTATATCATAATTTAAATCAAGAGTTGCTATGCTCAAACTATATAATGCACCAGTAAGACCACATCAGAAGTACTGTTGTAGTTTTGGACACCACAGTACAAGAAAGACATAGCAGCATTTGAAGCTGTGCAGTGGACAGCAACCATGTGCATCCCAGGATTTAAGAACATGTCCTACTGGACCAGAATCAGAATTAAACTTATTTAGTCTCGAGCAGAGAAGACTGCTGGGGGTCCTAACCCAGGTCTTCAAACCCTCAACGGCATTGATAGAGCAGATCCAGCAACATTCTTTCAGCTTCAGGTTGAATCGCATACTCAGGGATGCCGGTGGAAATTATGGGGAAGTGCATTTAATACTGAAGCCAGGAAGCACTTCTTTACACAAAGAGGTGTGGGACTCTTGAAAAATCTCCCGAGACATGGAGTTGAAGCAGAAACTGTCACAGAATAAACTTTCCTACATCTTCAAAGAAGGCAGTTACTGAGCCCGGATGACATTTCTTTATTTGCACAGAATTACGCACACACGTCTCAGTCCATGGAGTAAGCTATCAATTAAGCAGTTCATTTATTTTTATACTTTTTCTAATTACCATTACCTCAATACATCACGTCATCTGACACCCCTTTTGAATTTTAAATGCACCCCTTTCCTTCTCTTAGGTTTGCCACACCCCTGTCTTTGAATTGTCGCCGCCCACTTCCACATGCCGTAGACAGTTGAAAGTGCTATCTCTTTGCACGTCTCGCCTACCGTAGTTTATGAACCTGACAATAAAACGTGTTCAGGTCAGCTTAGAAATAATGCAGTAGGTGCAGAAATTTAGAAATGAGTTTGTCTGTTTAGTTTTGCTCAAGTCAGGACTCTGACCACAGCAGCATTTTCACCACAATGTTAAATTCTGTGTCAGAAAATTGAACTTCCTATATCATACTGCTGCAAAGTGTCTTCTGGGTTGTCCGACTTTATGAATGCATTCATGACCGACAAATGAAAATACAAACACTAATTTATATAATTTTTTTTTTTTATTTGCAGGGAATCGACCAATGCACCTCACGCACAAGAGTATGAAAGCAATACGAAAGAAACAGGCAATGCAACTTCATTATGGAATTAAATAATACTCTCCGGTTGAGGATCTAAGAAGGGGACACCAGAAACAACCCCAGATGCTGAAGAAAAAAGTAACGTTTATGAATACAGGAAACTCGTGTAGGTGTCGGTCTCCTAATTAAAAGTAATTCATGGTGCTGGTTATATAAATTGGGTTGAATGTTATTTTCAGCAAAGATGAAGATTGTATGAAACGCAGAGCTCCTGGACTTTAAAGAAGCACAACTACAAAAGGAAAATTTTGGAAGTTTGATGGATCATAAATGGTGTCTTGTGGAAATGTAAATATATTTGAGAGTTTTGCAACAGAGTCTTGTCATGACTGAATGCATTCACCGTCAGATTTGAGATCATTCAAACATATCCAATAGAGCAATCGAGCTGTTCCAATATACACCTAAGTGAAGGCTAAACTACCAAGATGATGGACAACCGTTTTGCGACGGCCTTAGTGATTGCATGCGTCCTTAGCCTCCTGTCAGCGGTGTACCTCTGTGCTTCAATAGGAACAGACTCTTGGTATGAATACCACAGCCCACCACTAGTGAAAGACAATAGCAGTGTCGATGTTTCCCAGCGCTGGGAAGATTTTAACGAGATGGATGAGAAAGCATATAGTGATGTGCTTTTCCAGATGAATGGGACTGTTGGATTATGGAGGAGGTGCATTTTAATGCGCAGAGACTTTCACTGGTATCAGTCCCCAGGTATGTCTGTCTGTCCTATCTATCTGTTATATAGTGCCTTTAACATCTATCTATCTATCTACCTACCTACCTACCTACCTACAGTGGAACCTCGGGTCACGACTGTAATTCATTCCAAAACTCTAGTCGCAACCCGATTTGGTCATGACCCGAAGTAATTTCCCCCATAGGATTGTATGTAAATACAATTAATCCGTTCTGGACAGTGCAAGCTGTATGTAAATATATATATTTTTAAAGATTTTTAAGCACAAAAGTAGTTAATTATACCATAGAATGCACAGTGTAATAGTAAACTAAATGTTTACTTACTTCTTCTGTAATGTTTACTTCTTCTGCTTGGGCCCGTGCTCTCACTCGCTCGCTGCACAGGGAGAGACTGAACACGTGCAGAAATCATTGGCGCGTACGAACCGGACAGGAAACTGGCTTGTTCGTCACCCGAGTGTGTGGTCATCAACAGATGCAAAAGTTTGGCGAAGTTTTTGGTTGTAATCTGATTTGTACGTGGTCCGAGATGTTCGTGACCTGAGGTTCCACTCTGTCTGTCTGTCTTATGGCTATGAGCATCAACAGGTAATTCAAATGAGGCAATTCCTTTATTATAAAGAAATGTCATAACAGGGGATCATCTCCAGAATCTAAGAGCCGTTCTTCAGTCTCATGAAATAACATTGGCAACCTGCAAATCTTGCTCTTCACCAAAGTCTCATCCTTGGTAAAGTCCTTCATTGAACCATCACAGACTCACTTAGAACGTACTAGACATTGGAACGAAGGGTTTTTCCTCTTTGATTGTGCTCAAGCATAATTTGGCGAGCAGTTAACTTCTTCTATCTATCTATCTATTGTTGCAATAACAAGACATTACACAGATAAAGGTTTGGGGCAGCCACCCGTATAATGTGGTATCCTGGCTACAAAGTCGTTTGTTGTATGCACATCAGTGCTCTTTATTGAACAGAGTCCAAAACAAGAGTGACACATAGGGGAAACGGTTAGACTTTTAAAGGGGAAGACAGGATGTGAGGTCATATGGGTCTGGCTCAGGTTCATCTGCCATTGGTTCAAGCCCGGAGGTGACATCACAGGGGCCGGAGCCGGTAAGGTCTACCTACCTACCTACCTACGACTGCTAAACCCACCTTACCAGTTAAGGATTGTTACACCATTGTTTCCCCGACTTTACAGTTCCTTTTTTTATTTTTTCTGTATCATCCTTTCACTTTACAGTACAAAACCAAAAAAACTGTTATTACTCAGGAATCTGTTCAGCATTATAGAGATAAATAATTACAAGACTTTAAATGATTTTTAAATTAATTCGTTAAACCAAAATACAGTACCCTTAAGTAAGCAGCCATAAAGGTTTTGCGAGTGGGTCAAGTCTCCATTAATTTTCAATGATTCTTGAAATGGATGAATAACACTAGGTTTTTAGACCGGGTCACTCTTTGTCTTAGTGACTGTAAGTCTTCCTGGTCCTTGGTGATCTTTGTTTTATCATTAAGGAAGTCTCCCGCCATTTCACAGATCCTCAGTCTCTCTCCAGCACTCGTCGTATGCCACGTCTCGCGTGTTGTTTGTTCGCTGCTTGTTTTGTGTGCACCCTTTGTTTCTGTGAGCAAATGTCTCCTAAAGGGCAATTAAGTGGTCAAAACAGTCCCTGAAAGGCTAAGAGGGAGTGTAAATGTCTCCCTCTCGACGAGACAATAAAAATCTTTTTAGAAGTCACATGTTGCTTGCTGAAGTAGGCTGTAAGGTCGATAAGAACAAATTGAGCATTCACGCAACAAAGCAGAAAAAAATCAGAAATTCGCTGAAGTGTCAGTGCAGCCTCTATGACACCAAAAATGGCCTCTCTGGCTTGCAATAAATGAGCACTACTGAGAGGAGGTTGAGGAGAGCAAGAGGAAGGAGTTTTAAGGCTAGTAAGGCATGGCTGGCAAGCTATGTTAAGAGCCCACCAGCCTGAAGAACTTAAAGATCATGAGAGAATCGACATTGGCTATTTATGTAGCCTTTATATTGTATGAGGCATTATAAGTAAAGTATATGAGAGGATGCGCGTAGGTTATATGCAAATACTATGCCATTTAATATAAACATCCATGGATTTTGGTATCTGCAGGGATTGATGAAGGGACGACTAAAATATTCTGAAAGTGAAAAATACTTCTGCCGTAAAACAAACGGAAGTTAATTTGACCAAAATTATTTTTAATTTGACCAGTTTTCCACTGAGTTTGATATCTTGAGAAAATGGTTTGTGGTAGAGAAATTCCAGTTACACAAATGGAGTCGGCACATCTATACGGTACACCAATATTTTTTTTTAGCGTCATCTATTTAAATGTAACAAGTTAAAAAGTCGAACTAGAGGATGTTTTGTCAGTCTAAGTTCTCGATATTAGATTTGTAAGGCTGTGTCTTGTCGCTGCTGCAGTTTGTGGTTTTCATGGATTTCAGGATATCAGGAAGTTGCATCCAAGGATTTGAGGGAGCCCAGTTAAAGAGGCGCTTTATGCAGATGATGTTGTCCTCTTTGCCTCACCTTCGGCACATACCTGCGTGATTTGCTGATGAGTGTGAAGTGGCATGGACAGGGGTCAGCACCTCCGAGTCTTGAGGTTGTTTCTCTCACTCGGGATTGAGAAGTAATGGATTGTGCTCTCCAAGTGAGGTGGGGAACACCTCTGCAAGTATGGAGAGCCACCGAGTAGAGTCGCTGCGCCTCCAGGCTGAGAGTATACACTTGAGGTGGTTTGTTCATGTAGTAAGATTAACAGACTCCCATCCCTAAATGATGACTCCCCACTGGAGCTGCTTCGGGCACATCCCATTGGATGGAGTCCCTGCAGCAGACACAGGACACCCTGGAGGGATTAGATGGCTTGGGAATGCTTGGAAATTCCCCAGGAAGAGCTGGAATCTGTGACTGGGAATAGGAAGGTCTGGGTTAACCTGCTTGACCTGATGCCACCTCAACCTTCACTGGAGAAAAGATAAGACGAGATGTCTTACATTCCTGACCAAGTTCATTTTTTTTGTGCTGCTTTTCAGTTTTTTGGTCCATAAGAATGGATAGCATAGTTGGGAAGTAGTTAATGTAGCAGTCTTACAGCCCCAGATAAAAACTAAAGTGGATTTCAGGAGAACATACAAGTTCCACACGCACTGCACAGTGACCTACTTTGAAATTAAACCAGCCCTCTGCAATACTGAGTATTTTATCTAAACAGAGCTTGAATGTGTCTTTTATCTCTATATTAAAAATCGTTTCTGTCGTATCTATGTTATTCAGCCTTGACCAGTCCCCTCCACACCGCTCGCCCAATCATGACTCCTACTGCACACATCCTTTCTTCATCCCACCCCGTGACACTCTCAGTGCTAACTCGCCATTCAAGGCAGAAAAGCAAATCATCTATTCAAGAACGTCAAATTTTAGATTGTGATAGAAAAACAATGGCGAGAAAAAGATAATTAACAAAAAAGAGCTGCATATATTTAAAATCAAGAACAAAGAGAATCGTCCCATAAACGAGAAAGAGAAAAATATCCCAAACAATATGCACGTAGAAATGCAAAAAAAGCAACGTTTGTAGAATGTAAGTTAGAGGATTAAGTACTGTATATACTTGCTGGATAAGTTCGGGGCTTATTTTTACCATATGATTTCCGGTATTTGTCGGTTGTTATAGGTCAAATGCGGAAAACTCACACTATTGGTCCAAGAGATTACAATATGCTGACGCCCACCTCAGAGAGTAACCACGGAGCACACGGACTTTCTTTTCTATGTATTGTGCCCACGTGACGACACAGTAATACCTGAACTATTCTGAAGCGACGTTTGCACTGATTTGTGTTTTTTGTATCTCACACCCTCGTACCCTTTTATTGTAAGAGTATTCCTTATCTACGATGGAGCGTTCGATCAGAAGAAAATATGAAGCTGGTTTTAAATTAAACGTTGTAGAAGTGGCGAAATAAATTGGTAACTGCACTGCTGCAACAAAATTCAATGCGTCTGAGAAACTGATGTGAGATTTGAGGAGGCAAGAAGATGTAAAAAAATAAAAAATGTAAGTGTTGCATTTTAGAAAAAACGAGCGTATAAGTCAAGGTCTGAATTTATGATCGATTTTTCGGGTTTCACGACCCGACTTATATGTGAGTATATACGGTAATTCATAATATTGTTTTTGACGAAGTGTAATTTTAATTTATTTACTTTTTAATATGTTTACATTTTTTAATTTACTGCGTTTTATTATTCATTGGTATTTAAAATAGACCGTTGTAGTGAAATACTCAAGTAACTGATTTTCTATCTGTAATAACTAAGAACCAAACCGCCTTCCTCCCGTGCCCCTCATACTCTTCTATATACCATCTCTTTAAATACAATTGCTTTCTCTAACAGAGGGGTGCCCTGAGACTTTTTGAGGGGCTCAGCCTCCTGCTTGCTTTGCTTGCCCAGCCCCCTCTGGGGGGTGTTGCATGCCAGCCACTTCGCGTCTCTGCCGCTCGCGTTGTGAAGAGGAGGGCTGAATGCACGCTAAGGAGATGCGGTTGGATCAACTGATGGCTTGCTGCTGCTGCCGAGCTGCGTGTTCTGCTGGTTGTGCTGCACGTCGATCATTTCAAAGCCTGTACAGCTGCTGTCCTTTTGTCTCTCTGCCTTGCCTCGCGGAACGTTATAAAGTGTCTTCAAGAAAATCCCGTATCGTCGCCTTCCAAGATTTCTTTTTTTTATAATAGAGAGATATTTGACTTAGGCTGATAGTTGACCCTGAATTTGGTCTTTGGTGAGTGTGGTTGTTAGAGTCACTGTGCCATATGAGAGTTTGTTCTGCCATGGTGTTTCCTGTATAAGTGTCTCCGAAAGACCCCTCATTGGAATATGTTGGTTCATAAAACTGACCATCCATCGGAATGAATCATTTGAGAATTGGCATTGGTTTGGGATAAGGTTTGTGAGATCTTTATCTTTGCCACATCTAAGAGCGCACTTCAATTTGCTGTTTAACCTTTTGTGGGTGCCTTGTTCCTTTTTCAGATCCTCAGCTGGTGACGCAGTGTGTGAGCTTTACACTTCAGCAGCAGTTCACACCAAAATACAACGAACCTGGTAACCACAACAGTGGAGAAGACATGCTAAGAACCTGTAAGTTAATACTGAAGTATTTTTCATAATTTATTAAGATAAGTTATGAACATGAACACATATTTACATGATGTTTGGGACAAAGTCATATTTTTCCTTGATTTCCTCCTCTTACTGCACAGTTTAAAATGACAAACAATTCAGACATGAGTAAAGCGCACATGGAAGGGGATTTGCATACATTTCGGTCAAACAACACTTTTTCTGCCTGGTAATTACGTCTGGATTGTTTTATTTGTAATTTTAAACTGTGGCGCAGAGGGGGAAATCAAGGACAAAAATTTCTTTGTCCCAAATATTATGGAGGGCTTTGTATTTATGCATCTTATTTGTGAACATAACAACCTTAACTCTTTTAAGGCAGATGTCGACTTCTGCCAACAGCAGGGGTTCAGGTTAGATGTTGACTTTAGTTGACATCCAGGGGCAGAGGGGTAATAGTCGGCTGCAGACGTCAGCAAAATTCACCATCACGTTACGGACCCTCTTTAGATTCATTAACTTGACATCAAATCCCTGTGTGTGTGAGGAGCGCTGAGTAAACGACGTCTAGAATGGCACTGACGTTGGGCAAAAGAGCAAGATAGATAGATAATGAAAGGCACTATATGATAGATAGATACATATATACATACTTTATTATTCCCCAAGGGGAAATTCCCATACTCCAGCAGCAGCATACTAATAAAAAACAATATTAAATTAAAGAGTGATAACAATGCAGGTATACAGACAGACAATAACTTTGTATAATGTTAACGTTTACCCCCCACCAGGTGGAACTGAAGAGTCGCATAGTGAGGGGAAGGAACGTTCTCCTCAGTCTGTCAGTGGAGCAGGACGGTGACAGCAGTCTCTCGCTGAAGCTGCTCCTCTGTCTGGAGATGATCCTGTTCAGTGGATGCAGTAGATTCTCCATGATTGACAGGAGTCTGCTCAGCGCCCGTCGCTCCGCCACAGATGTCAAACTGTCCAGCTCCGTGCCTACAATACAGCCTGCACCAGTTTGTCCAGGCGTGAGGTGTCCCTCTTCTTTATGCTGCCTCCCCAGCACACCACCGTGTAGAAGAGGGTGCTCACCACAACCGTCTGATAGAACATCTGCAGCATCTTATTGCAGATGTTGAAGGACGCCATCCTCCTAAGGAAGTGTAGTCGGCTCTGTCCTTTCTTACACAGAGCATCAGTATTGGCAGTCCAGTCCAGTTTATCATTCAGCTGCACTCCCAGGTATTTATAGGTCTGCACCCTCTGCACACAGTCGCCTCCGATGATCACGGGGTCCGTGAGGGGCCTGGTCCTCCTAAAATCCACCACCAGCTCCTTCGTTTTGCTGGTGTTCAGGTGTAGGTGGTTTGAGTCGCACCATTTAACAAAGTCCTTGATTAGGTTCCTGTACTCCTCCTCCTGCCCACTCCTGATGCAGCCCACGATAGCAGTGTCGTCAGCGGACTTTTGCATGTGGCAGGACTCCGAGTTGTATTGGAAGTCCGATGTATATAGGCTGAACAGGACCGGAGAAAATCCAGTCCCCTGTGGCGCTCCTGTGCTGCTGATCACAATGTCAGACCTGCAGTTCCCGAGACGCACATACTGAGGTCTGTCTGTAAGATAGTCCATGATCCATGCTACCAGGTATGAATCTAATCCCATCTCTGTCAGTTTGTCCCCAAGGAGCAGAGGTTGGATGGTGTTGAAGGCGCTAGAGAAGTCCAGTAACATAATTCTTACTGCACCACTGCCTTTGTCCAAGTGGGAGAGGGATCAGTGTAGCATGTAGATGATGGCATCCTCCGCTCCCACCTTCTCCTGGTATGCGAACTGCAGAGGGTCGAGGACGTGGTGGACCTGTGGCCTCAGGTGGTGAAGCAGCAGCCGCTCCATGGTCTTCATCACATGTGACATCAGAGCGACAGGCCGGAAGTCATTCAGCTCACTAGGACGTGATACCTTTGGGACTGGGATGATGCAAGATGTTTTCCAAAGCCTCGGGACTCTCCCCTGTTCCAGGCTCAGGTTGAAAATGCGCTGTAGAGGACTCCCCAGCTCCATCGCACAGGCCTTCAGCAGTCGTGGTGATACTCCATCTGGACCCGCTGCTGTGCTGGCACTAAGTCTCCTCAGCTCTCTGCTTACCTGGGCTGCTGTAATTGTGGGTGGGGGGGGGGGAACTCTCTTCTATGCTGGTATCAGCAGAAGGATGGGTGGAGGATGCAGTACTCTGAGGTGAGAGTATGTAGCAAGAATGTAAGCCGTGTGACAGTTGATCTTGGAAAGCTGCCGTTTAATGTTAAATGCATGCAGCGCTTGCTTTGTATGCTTTTTGCGGAAAAAAAATTCAGACCTGGGAGAAAAGGGAAAAAAAAATTAGCCCTGAAAGAGTTAATAGTCCTGTACAATAACTTGAGGAATATGTTAAATTGTTGTTGCATAAAATTGGTTGCTTCTGTTCTGTTGTTACTACTCTTTTCGTTTTGGGCAGTACAGTAGATTAAGTGTGCCTCACTACAATTGTCTCTTTCTGTCCACAGACCTTTGGCGCTGCCAGTTTCTCCTTCCATTTGTCAGTCTGGGCCTCATGTTCTTTGGAGCCCTGATTGGCCTGTGTGCTTGCGCCTGTCACAGTTTGTATCCCACTCTTGGGACGGGAGCACTGCATCTATTGGCAGGTAACTATGGTCCTCAATTTTGAGAACTGAGAATACAGAAGTGGAGTTGGGGCTGGAGGACATGCCTTGTGACAGGATTTCATAACATCAATGCCGTATTGTTTTGATACAAATGACAATTTTCTTGAGTTCCTTAATATCTGAATCCAGCTGAGGTTAATATACTCTACTGAAATTTGCAGTTTCTTTTAATCAGCCACAACGAGCAGCTTCAGTGTCGAAGACATAGATTGTGGATTCCATTAAGCCTTGGGCAGAGTATTGGCACACTTATATTAATAGAAACCAGTAAATACGCCTTTCCCTACAGCAGTGCTTCCCACTTTAATTTCTTAGATTTCACATCCTCGCCTTCTGGGTGTTTCTAGTTTTCTCTGATTTCAAGCCATACTTTGAAGAGAGAAACAGTGAAAGTGAACGATTGCCTTAACCAGCCGTTGTGTTGGAACTGGCAGGTTTCTTTCTGTTTGTTAAAATGGCTTGCGTTGCTTTGCATAATGTGAAAAAGGCGCTATATTGCGCCCGACCTGGCACAGACTCACACGGAGGCACGTGTAAAATAAAACAAATATTTATTTTTCTTCACCTGTGGGGCACATCTTCCCCGTGAACCCCACAGGCACAACACAGTCCTAGAAAGCACAATCCACCAACACAAAACACTGCCTTCTGACACCACCACTCCTCCCGTCAAGCTTCGTCCTCCTCCTCCCGACTCTGGCTACTGAGTGGTGGTTGCTGGCCCCTTTTATAGCCCACCCGGAAGCGCTCCAGGTGCTTGATCACCTGTTTCTGGTTGCACTTCCAGGTGGGGCTGAAGATTCGTCCAGCCAGGCTCAGGGCCCCATGCAGCGCCAACTGGCGGCCACCCCAGATCCTAACAGGGCTGTGCAGAACTCCATCTCCCATGGAGTCCTGCGGGAAGCTGAGGCACCGCTCCAACCCAGGGGGGGTGGCCATCTAGCGTCCAGGGGGAGGTATTGCACCGTCCAGGGCTGCTCCCCCTGAATATACAGTGAAGAGGCGTCCCAGCTGTCCACCACAATATTCTAATTCAGGGTTGACTTGTGGCTTTCATCAAGTGCAATTCAAATTGACACTTCAGTCCATTGTAGTAAAAATTTAATGTAGATTTCATAGTGCAAAAGTATTCAATCCCCTAAGTTTCTGTATGACAAAAGATTTGTACACATATTTATCCATTCAGTATTTTTAATGTGAACTCCTCTTATGTTCTAACATCATATTTCCAGATTCAAAATAAACCATTTTCTGTAGATATTTAATTTTTGTCATGTAGAAAATCAGGATGACTTTCAAGGGGGATTGAATACTTTTGCTCCCCACTGTAGATGCGGTGAATTCACTTCACTTTCCGCCCACTTTACCGTGTTGTTGATTTCATTTGAAATGGTTCAATTTGTGATTTATGCCCATCGACCAACTTGGACTCAAGTGACCCATAATGTCAAAGTGAAAACATGTTTTCACAAAGGTTTACAAATTTAATAAATAACAAAAACTGAAATCTATCAGTCGCGTAAGCATCCAAAGCCTCTGCTGTGTCTCTCTAAATTGTGCTCAGATGCCTATTGTTTGCTTTAATTCTTCTTGAGATGTTCCTAGAATGTGATTGGAGTCCACCCGTCTCAAGCTGAATTGATTTTATCATGAATTGATCATTTAGAAAGACGCATGTGTACCTGTGTAGGAGGTCCCACAATTTACACTGCATGTCGAGGCAGAAGCCACACCATTTAAGTCCATGGAACTCTCTGTAGACCCCTGTCATCAAATTGTGGTGAGGCAAAGATCAGGGCAAGGAGATCAGTCCATTTCTAAAGCTTTGGGTGTTTCCAGAAGCACAGTGTCCTCAGTAATTGTGAAATGGAAGAAGTCTGGAACTTCTGGGACTTTTCCTAGAGTAACTGGACAAGAAAGACC
Organism: Erpetoichthys calabaricus; assembly: GCF_900747795.2. NCBI lineage: Eukaryota > Metazoa > Chordata > Cladistia > Polypteriformes > Polypteridae > Erpetoichthys > Erpetoichthys calabaricus. The sequence goes on along the minus strand of NC_041403.2, from coordinate 163,445,168 downwards.
AGAACCTAGCAGTCACTCGAACAGATCATTAGAAGTCCTCTGCCAAAATGGGAAGATTGATTGATTGAGCAAATAGTTGTTTGTGGTAGAGTGGCTAGCTCCTGGAGTTTGCAATGCTAGGACTCTTGAGGGCATGAGGATTAAGATTATCCAGTCTGATGAGACAAAAATTGAATTCTTTCACATGTTGCTACCAGCATCAGGCTATAGGCGTGCTTCTCAGCGGCAGGGACGGGGAGGCAGGTCAGAATTGAGGGAAGGGTGAATGCAGCCTCAAACTCCGGCGATGGTTCACTTCTCGGCAAGACAATCACCCAAAATGTCTGACTGTCCTTGAGTGGCCCAGACTTAAAACCCACAGAACATCTGTAGAGAGACCTGAAGATGGCAGTTTAAAGTCTAACAGACCATAACTGCATCTTCCGGGAAGAATGGAAAAAACTGCCACAATCCTGGGGTACAAAGCTTGAAGAGACACCCCAGGAAGACTCCAAGCTGCAATTGATACCAAAGGGGCTGCCACACAGTAGCGAGTGAAGGGTCTGAATACTTGTCAGAATGAGAGAGTTCAGTTTTTGAGTGTTAATAAATTTCCAAACCTTTCCGCAAAACATGTTTTCACTTTGTCATTATAGTTTATTATTATGTTATTAAGTGCAGATTGATGGGCAAAAATGGCAGATTTATCCACTTAAAATCAAGTCTACGACACAAGGAACATGCAAGAGCTGAAGGGGTCTGGATACTTTTGAAATCCTCTGTATAATACAACAGTAGCATATACTATCATTTAATGTGTGAAAGCAGGAGACCAGTCCCTCAGATGCAATGCTTCACATCATTGTACTTATTTGAGTGCACCATATTAGTTATTTGCAACTTGTATGTTTTTCGGTTTGAAAGCAAATAAGAACTTTGTGTTCACTGTTGCCTAATTGAATACACTTACCAGCTTCATCAAGATGCCAAATTAGCCCTGGGGACAAATAAAGATCTGTCTGTGTGTCTGTCTGCCTATCAGTCTATTGTGTACTGTCCTTCATAATAATACATTTTATTTAATTGGCAACTTTCTTAGCACTCAAGGTCACCTTACAATGAAATTAAATGTTAGTAAAATAAAAACAAATAGAATGATAAATTAAACAGCAATAATTAGCAAACAAACAAAGATAACAGGCAGTAAAAGTACAAAATTCACAATTCATATCAATCTGTCTGTCTGTCCATTTATCTATTATAGTACCTTTCCTATCGGTCTGTCTGTCTTTCAAGTCTCTTACAGTGGGTACGGAAAGTATTCAGACCCCCTTCAATTTTTCACTCTTTGTTATATTGCAGCCATTTGCTAAAATCATTTAAATTAATTTTTTTCCTCATTAATGTACACACAGCACCCCATATTGACAGACAAAAAAAAGAATTTTTGAAATTGTTGCAGATTTATTAAAAAAGAAAAACTGAAATATCACATGGTCCTAAGTATTCAGACCCTTTGCTCAGTATTTAGTAGAAGCCCCCTTTTGAGCTAATACAGCCAGGAGTCTTCTTGGGAAAGATGCAACAAGTTTTTCACACCTGGATTTGGGGATCCTCTGCCATTCCTCCTTGCAGATCCTCTCCAGTTCTGTCAGGTTGGATGGTAAACGTTGGTGGACAGTCATTTTTAGGTCTCTCCAGAGATGCTCAATTGGGTTTAAGTCAGGGCTCTGGCTGAGCCATTCAAGAACAGTCACAGAGTTGTTGTGAAGCCACTCCTTCGTTATTTTAGCTGTGTGCTTAGGGTCATTGTCTTGTTGGAAGGTAAACCTTCGGCCCAGTCTGAGGTCCTTAGCACTCTGGAGAAGGTTTTTGTCCAGGATATCCCTGTACTTGGCCGCATTCATCTTTCCCTCGATTGCAACCAGTCGTCCTGTCCCTGCAGCTGAAAAACACCCCTACAGCATGATGCTGCCACCGCCATGCTTCACTGTGGGGACTGTATTGGACAAGTGATGAACAGTGCCTGGTTGTCTCCACACATACCGCTTAGAATTAAGGCCAAAAAGTTCTATCTTAGTCTCATCAGACCAGAGAATCTTATTTCTCACCATCTCAGAGTCCTTCAGGTGTCTTTTAGCAAACTCCATGCGGGCTGTCATGTGTCTTGCACTGAGGAGAGGCTTCCAACAGGCCACTCTGCCATAAAGCCGTGACTGGTGGAGGGCTGCAGTGATGGTTGACTTTCTACAACTTTCTCCCATCTCCTGACTGCATCTCTGGAGCTCAGCCAAAGTGATCTTTGGGTTCTTCTTTACCTCTCTCACCAAGGCTCTTCTCCCCCAGTAGCTCAGCTTGGCCGGACGGCCAGCTCTAGGAAGGGTTCTGGTCGTCCCAAACGTCTTCCATTTAAGGATTATGGAGGCCACTGTGCTCTTGGGAACCTTAAGTGCAGCAGAAATTTTTTTGTAACCTTGGCCAGATCTGTGCCTTGCCACAATTCTGTCTCTGAGCTCTTCAGGCAGTTCCTTTGACCTCATGATTCTCATTTGCTGTGACATACATTGTGAGCTGTAAGGTCTTATATAGACAGGTGTGTGGCTTTCCTAATCAAGTCCAATCAGTATAATCAAACACAGCTGGACTCAAATGAAGGTGATCTCAAGGATGATCAGAAGAAATGGAAAGCACCGGAGTTAAATATATGAGTGTCACAGCAAAGGGTCTGAATACTTAGGACCATGTGATATTTCAGTTTTTCTTTTTTAATAAATCTGCAACAATTTCAAAAATTCTTTTTTTTTGTCTGTCAATATGGGGTGCTGTGTGTACATTAATGAGGAAAAAAATTAAATGATTTTAGCAAATGACTGCAATATAACAGAGTAAAAAACTGAAGGGGGTCTGATTACTTTCCGTACCCACTGTATATAGTGTCTTTCATATCTATCTATCTATCTATCTATCTATCTATCTATCTATCTATCTATCTATCTATCTATCTATCTATCTATCTATCTATCTATCTATCATAGTGTCTTTCATATCTGTTTGTCTGTCTATCTATTATAGTGTCTTTCAAGTCTGTCTGTCTATCTATCTATTGTGTCTTTCATATCTATCAATCTGTCTCTCTGTGTGTCTGTCAGTCTGTCCATCCATTTATCTACTATAGTGCTTTTCCATATATATTATATAGTGAAAATATAAGAAGGAGACAATACTCTTGAGAAGGTTTGGTGTTTTACCTTCCCCATATACTGAAAGGTCCACTCGCCTTGTACAGACTTTTACATTCATACAATGAACTACAGCCAGGACAGGGTACTAGTGAAACAGTCGGATTTATATATGGGACGGACAGGAAGTTGTGTACAGCAGGTATGATGGGATAATGATGTGGAAGCGTGGAGCCGGAAATGATGTCCTCAGAACGGGCCAGAGTAGCGGTTGGTGTAAACACGGAAGGGAACTCAAGTGCGTGTCTTTGTAAAGGTTTGTTTATTTGTCTGTTTTCCTGCTGAATAAAAGAGAGAGGTGTTAGTACTCTGTTCCAAACCCACTTCCTGCTCCCTACTTGCACGTGTGTGACAATATACAGTGCATCTGGAAAGTATTCCCAGCACATCACTTTTTCCACATTTTGTTATGTTTCAACCTTATTCCAAAATGGATTAAATTCATTTTTTTCCTCAGAATTCTAAACACAACACCCCATTATGACAACGTGAAAAAAGTTTACTTGATCTTTGCAAAATTTATTAAAAATAAAAAAATTGAGAAAGCACATGTACATAAGTATTCACAGCCTTTGCCATGAAGCTCCAAATTGAGCTCAGGTGCATCCTGTTTCCCCTGATCATCCTTGAGATGTTTCTGCAGCTTCATTGGAGTCCACCTGTGGTAAATTCAGTTGACTGGACATGATTTGGAAAGGCACACACCTGTCTATAGAAGGTCCCACAGTTGACAGTTCATGTCAGAGCACAAACCAAGCATGAAGTCAAAGGAATTGTCTGTAGACCTCCGAGACAGGATTGTCTCGAGGCACAAATCTGGGGAAGGTTACAGAAATATTTCTGCTGCTTTGAAGGTCCCAATGAGCACAGTGGCCTCCATCATCTGTAAGTGGGAGAAGTTGAAAACCACCAGGACTCTTCCTAGAGCTGGCTGGCCATCTAAACTGAGCGATCCGGGGAGAAGGGCCTTAGTCAGGGAGGTGACCAAGAACCCGATGGTCATTCTGTCAGAGCTCCAGAGGTCCTCTGTGGAGAGAGGAGAACCTTCCAGAAGGACAACCATCTCTGCAGCAATCCACCAATCAGGCCTGTATGGTAGAGTGGCCAGACGGAAGCCACTCCGTAGTAAAAGGCACATGGCAGCCCGCCTGGAGTTTGCCAAAAGGCACCTGAAGGACTCTCAGACCATGAGAAAGAAAATTCTCTGGTCTGATGAGACAAAGATTGAACTCTTTGGTGTGAATGCCAGGCGTCACATTTGGAGGAAACCTGGCACCGCTCATCACCAGGCCAATACCATCCCTACAGTGAAGCATGGTGGTGGCAGCATCATGCTGTGGGGATGTTTTTCAGCGGCAGGGACTGGAAGACTAGTCAGGATAAAGGGAAAGATGACTGCAGCAATGTACAGACACATCCTGGATGAAAACCTGCTCCAGAGCGCTCTTGACCTCAGATTGGGGCAATGGTTCATCTTTCAGCAGGACAACGACCCTAAGCACACAGCCAAGATATCAAAGGATTGGCTTCAGGACAACTCTGTGAATGTCCTTGAGTGGCCCAGCCAGAGCCCAGACTTGAATCTGATTGAACATCTCTGGAGAGATCTTAAAATTGCTGTGCACCAACGCTTCCCATCCAACCTGATGGAGCTTGAGAGGTGCTGCAAAGAGGAATGGGCAAAACTGGCCAAGGATAGGTGTGCCAAGCTTGTGGCATCATATTCAACAAGACTTGAGGCTGGAATTGCTGCCAAAGGTGCATCGACAAAGTATTGAGCAAAGGCTGTGAATACTTATGGACATGGGATTTCTCAATTTTTGTATTTTTAATAAATTTGCCAAAACCTCAAGTAAACTTTTTTCACGTTGTCATTATGGGGTGTTGTGTGTAGAATTCTGAGGAAAAAAATGAATTTAATCCATTTTGGAATAAGGCTGTAACATCACAAAATGTGGAAAAAGTGATGCGCTGTGAATACTTTCTGAATGCACTGTATATTTGGGCCATTTCCATTTTAGTAAATTTTAAATGCAAATAATCTTCTATTTTTCTTGTTCTATTAAAACATTTACTTGTGTTTTTCAAGTCTAACATTTTTCATTTTTCTTTACAGGAGTGTGTACTCTGGGCACAGTGGGCTGCTATGTGGCTGGCATCGAGTTGCTGCACTGCAAGACAAAGTTGCCACCAGGGGTAGAGGGCACATATGGGTGGTCCTTCTGTTTGGCAGCTGTGTCTGCCCCACTACAGTTCATGGCAGCTGCCTTATTCATTTGGGCCGCCCGCACAAATCGACAGGAATATTCACGCATGCAGGCTTACCGAGTTGCATGAGCCTGAGAGACAAGTGGACCACCTGAGGCCATGTGAATGCACTGTTTATGTACTGCAGCCGTGGCGCAGTGGTCTGGCTGTGCACTGACGAACATCTGAGGTTTTGCTTTTTGCTGTTTGGTTGGATCATGGCAAGAGAAAGAAAGAAGGTTAGTTTAACAAAAGGAGTCAGGTGGGTTACAAAATTCAGTCTTACCATTTAATTGATGGAAATGCAAAATGAATTGTCCTTCTCCTCGGGTCTAGCTCTTTTCTAATTTTAGGTTTAAACATTTCTTGTTATCTCCATAACACTTTAATTTTTGATTTCATATCGTTGACAGATGTGTGAAAACAAATAGGAAAACTACTTAAACTATGAAACGATCCCAGATTGCCATGCTGCACTATATGTTATGTCTGCCCTGCATTAAATTACAGATTGCAGTGCGGTATGAAGACTTTAATCATAGATTTAACATGCATATCAATTGATTATAACTTACATACTTAAACTAAAGAATATACAACACAGACATGTTCTTTCAACAACTGAAATTTATTCAAGACAAATTTATTTTACTTTTTTCAACCATCGTGTTTCCTGCCTAGCAGCACTGAGAGTAAGGCCGGAATAAACCCAGGATGGGATGGCACTCCATCAAATGCCATAGTTTCATGCCATTTGTTTTTTTGAATAGGTAAATGTCTGGTTTTACCCTTCGAGGGTACAAATAAACCATAAAAAATGTTTATCTAGGGGCAAGTAAGGTAGTAACATGCTCTCTCAGTAAAAGGGAGAAATATTCTGACCTTATACAGAAATAAACCCAAGTGTACTGTATTATTTGCATAGTGAGTGTGTTAAATTGCAAATTTAGTTACGGAGAAAACTGAGAAATGGCAATTTAATGCTTTTTTTTCTCTCCTAGAATTGAGAAATTGCAATTTAATACATTTATTTTCTCATTTTTCCTCTCCTAAATTTAAAAGGAGCTTAAACAGACTCGTGCCACATTTCAGTTTTAGTTCATGATGAGCAAAGCAGTAACAGATTTGTTTCGCATACAGTTTGGTGAAATCGCTCCTACAGTTTGCTTTACATTTAAATGTCATAATAGCAAAACTTTCAAAAATTAAATTTTGTACGTTTTTCAAGCGCTCGGTAGCTTGGAAAATAAGCAATTTTACTCCCTAAGAGCTATTCCGCCACCAGAACCACTCTTACTTTCCACAGCCGATCATCAGAACTGCCCTTCCTTCCATGCGATTCCACTCAATACCATCATGCTGCCAGTTCCGCCTCACACCAAGTAACACCATCTGCCTTTAGTTTCCCCAACTTTGTAAGCCACTCGCCGGTGGTCTCATACCCGGTTCTGCCGGTCGTGCAAAGGGTGCATGCACGAAGGCGGCCGAACATTGAGGGCGGCTGCAACAAAACGAAGGCTCGGCGCGGGACTCGTCTTTTCCCGTCAAACGGCGATAACTTGCTTCAAAGAAAAACGGGCAAGTCACAACACGTGAATTGTGGCAGCTCAAGTACGCAGCACATCAATCAAATGTTTTTGTAGTGTTAATCGGAATTTTACTGATGAATTAATTAAAGTCGTCGCCAATTGGTTAAATGTGTAAGTCAAGTTTTCTTCCTACAACGAAGAAATTTTCGTTAATTTTTTTTGACATTAAGGAAATTGCAAACCTTTTTAATTTTAAATACACTGGTTAAGAAAACGAGTGAAGGTATTATAGGGTGAGGGAGCGACTGAAATTAAATGGCACGATGGCGGCTTCACCTCTAGAACCGGGCCTGTACCCAGGTCAGTGTCTTGTGCTCTGTAGCCACACACTCCACCTCTTTGCACGCTCTTTACTCAAATCAACGGTGCCATGATGTTGCCTCATCGAGAACAAGGCTGCAGATGGGACGAGTAAAATAAATGTACTAATGGTGTGGACTTTTGCTTGAAGTGAAACAATTTGTTTTGCAAATTATTTTCTGAAGCGAAACTTAAGTTTCACTGTGAATTCAATTTTGCATGAATCATTTAGTAAGCTACTAGCTATGTAGGCTTCATTCGTTCAGTGAAATTTTCACAACAGCTTTGTTTTCAAAGAAGTGTAATGGCTTTTTAATGCAAGATCGGCCACGTGTTCATTTTCTGCGTTTGATTTTGCTAGATTACAGGAAGCCATACATGCTTAACTGACTATCATTGCTGAATGTGTTAATTCGCTCTTCCTCTGAACCTGTTAATTCCTTTACAATACAATTTATTTTTATATAGCCCAAATCACAGATGTGCCGCAATAGGCTTATTAAACAGGCCCTGTCTTTTGTCAGCCCCCCAGCCTTGACTCTCTTAAGAATTCCCAAAAAAAAACCTTGTAGGGAAAAAAATGGAAGAAACCTTGGGAAAGACAGTTCAAAGAGAGACCCCTTTCCAGGTAGGTTGGGTGTAAAGTGGGTGTCAAAAACAAGGGGGTCAATACAATATAATAAATACACAGAACAAAACACAAGTCATCCTCAGTACAATACAATAGTACAATAGAAACATCACAAGTACAGAGCAGAATTCAACAGTAGATGATATCCCATAATACGATTTGGATTTGTTCAGAGTCCTGGAGACCTCGACCATCAAGCTGCATCTACCTATTGGCCATTCCACAGCTGAGTCAGCGCTGGGCCAGACAATCCAAAGAAAGGACCCCCTCTACCCAATGATTCCTGCGATCCTCCATCAGAGATGACTTTACCTTTACCTTACTTTACTTACCTTTGCAATATTACAAGAAATTCAGGAAACAACCCCAGCCAAGAGGCCAGTTTATCACAGTGCATACACCCACGTAGTCATTCTCACTTGCTGCGGAGTTTAGAGAGTTCACCTAATAGACATGTAATTTGGAGTTTGGCAGACAGAGGGAATTCACCAAATCCACTCCAATTACGTTTGTGCCAGAAGGTGTACAGCTGTGTGAGGCCGCATTTTCAGTGACCCATGCAAATGCAGAACTTGCTAAAATGAGCTTTCTGAGGTGATTCAAGCTTTGTGGGTTAGAAAGCAAGAAATATTTCTCCCTAAGGGTTATTCCACCACAGAAACCCGCTCACTATTACTTTCCTCAGCGGCTCTTCAGAGATGCCCCCAAAGTTTCACAGCGCGTTCCGTGCGGTTCCATGCAATATCATCACATTTTATTGCCTGCATGTTCATGTTGCCACTCATTTCAGGGCAGGTAGCACCATCAGTTTACTTAGCTTCATAAGCTGACCAGCGGTGGTCACATACCCATGCCAGTGTATTTCAGCAACATTGGCAGAAATTCAGGTGACAACCCTAGCTGGGATGCCAGTTGTGTAGTTTAGAGAGCTGATACACACGTACTTCTGGTCAGAGCGGGGGAATACACCAAGTCCTCTAACCAGGTTTGTGCCAGAACGTATATCGCTGTATGAGGCCATATTACTAACGCCCTATTCCAAGTGTAGAACTTACTAAAATGAGCTTTTGGAGGTTTTTCAAGCTTTGCAGGTTGGGAAGCAAGAAATATATTCTGCTGCCAAAACTGCTCACTTCAGTGATGCCTCCAAAGTTTCATAGCTCCTTCCATGCAGATCTACGTAATATCATCACACTGCCTTGCCTGGATATTGATGTTGCCATTTCCAACTCACACCACTGATTACAGGGCAGGTAACACCATCTGCTCTCAGTTACCCAAATTTCATAAGGTAATCACCAGTGGTCACATAGCCACGGCAACACTGGGAGAAATTCAGGAGACAACCCTAGCCAGGCGTTCAATTCATCACCAGGCCTACATGAACATACTAATTCTCCTACACACTGGAGAGTTTAGAGAATTAACCTAACAGACATGTAATTTGGAATGTTGGGGCAAACCTGTGCAGAGAGCGGGCAATGCGCCAAGTCCTCTCCCACCAAATTTGTGCTAGAAGGTTTATAGCCACATGAGGCCACATTATTAATTAGAGTTACCGCTTGTGATGTTTCACCTACACACTTTGTTCTGTTCATGCGAATTTTTGGCAGAAAACGTTTGCTTTTTTGGCACAAAAAGCAATTAAAGAATGTCTTCCGCATGAAACAAAAAGCCATCTACACATGGCAAGCATTTATTACATCTCTCTTAATAAAATTCAACCACAAAAATGCCGTTTCCATCAGACCTGACTATTATTTATTGTATACATTGTAGTAAGGTGAGAGATCAGTGTGTCACATCACAACTTTGCTAATTCAGGTGTCCGTGTTTTCTTGAGCACCATCACAACGGGACCCACCCCTTGGGAGGGCGTTCACGAGTTGCTTATATTTTCCATTTGTCGTATAGCAAATGAATACAGCAAAGCACTGCACCGGTCTAATCTATATACTTGTTAATATAAACTAAAAAAACTTTAAGAAATGCAGTGCTAGTGTTATTGCTCTTTAATCGTATATTTGGCCAAATTGAAATTTATTAACATAACACATATTTAGTTTAATAGTATCAGTTGAGGTTTTAACAGTTTTGATTTAGTTTTGAGATACATCATGAGACATTTTTGTCTGAAATTGAGCATGTCCTGGCTCGGCAGGAGACAGATACCTAATTTTTTGAGGTGAACCAGGAGTTGTGTGCAAAAGGCAAAAAAGTAAAACAAATAAAATGTAAACGAAGTGATCGAAACTCCAAGTTGGGACAAGAATCATAGTTAAAAATCGAATTTTAATGGCAAAGATAGTGTTTTCTTTCCTGCCGATCGAATAAAGCAAGGTGCCAACACTGACATTTTATCCCTTCGTGCTGATGAAATCTAGGTCATGACCTTGGAGACCACACCACTTGGAAACAAGACATGACCTTAACAACCGTTACACAAAATGGAGTCTAATATAGAAAAAAATGTAAGAACCTAAAATTCAACCCTGCTCACGACCTATCATTTAAATCCTTTTCAGTCGGGCAATAGCAAATGAGCACAGCCATCACTTCACTGGTATTATCTATAAATTATTTAATAAAAACTAAAATAATTTTAAGAAATGCAGTGTTAGTAGTATTGTCTTTTAACCATTTATTTGGCCAAATGGAAAGTTATTAGTTTGGTTTAAACGTCATGAGACATTTTTTTCTCACATTGATAATATCCTGGCTCGGCATGAGATAGATAACTAATTGTTTGAGATGAATCAGGAGTTGCGTGCAAAAGGCAAAAATAAAACAAAATATAGATCTACAAAATGTATTGTAAAACACTCAAAAGAAAAATGGCTTATCAAATAGTCAACATGGCAGGCAGGAGAAAAGAGAAAAATGATAAGACTGAATGCTGTATCTCTTATCTCGTATCCATTTGCTAACCTTCTGCTCCATGAACCAAACAGCAAAACCTCATCATTTTTCTCCGGCATGGACCCTTAAATGGTGTACTCTATAAAAGAAGAGAAGCTTGAAAAACACCGAAATTGTCTTGCAGTCAAAGAACCACTCCAAAGCAAAAAAAACACTCGAGGGCTGTAGAGTCTCGATATTTCAGTGATCGACAGCTGCTGGTCCTTTTTAGCAGATCTGAATCTTCCACTTAACTTTTCTGTACAGTAACTGCAGAGCAATACGGCTGAACTTCATGCTGGTCACAGGTTAGGATTTATTCAGCTAAAATGATTTTCTCGTAAAGATTTCTGATGTTGCTATTCCAGACAACTCCGATGTTAAGAGGATGGCTTGACTTATTGGGAAATTTTTAAGCTGAAATCTGATGGTTCTTCCAGAATTTTCCCATGTGCACGAAGGCACCATGCGCTAGTGTAGCATTATTTTCAGGGTGTTGAACGTCCTAAGGAGCTTGCACACGTGTTGGTAAGTTTGGAAATTAGATTTCATTGTTTCTGTTCCCCTTGTTTTTTAAAAAAAATCAAGAGAAAATATACTGCAGGTAAGAGTGAAAATGTAATCGTTTTTGAAGGAGAAGATGAAAATCCTCCTCGTTGGAGTGTGGCAATCTACTTTGTGTGAATATGTCATAATGATTATAGTAGGTAATCGTCATTTAAAATGTACAAAATAAACACAATAATCAAAAAGTGGGACAGCACCTGCATCCAACAAGAGTATTGGAGATTAAATTTGATTTTTTTTGCCAACTCTGTATTGCGGTCAGGTAGCTTGTGTTCAGCACTGCTACCTTTCAAATCCAGAATCCTGGGTACAAATTCTATGCCCAGTTGTTAGTTGGTGTTGAGTTTGCACATTCTACCAGGTTTTTCCTCACATATCCCCAAAGATGCTCATGTTGGGTCAAACAGAGAATTCAGTCTTCTGTGTTGTAAATTTGGCCCTGAAAAGGACTGCAGCCCTGAACAAGTCTTGTTCCTCTCCTACGCCTGATGCTGGCAAGATAATGCCACCCCATGAGACAACGAATAGGATTTGTCAGGTTGAGTATTGTATTGTGGCCTCTTTGTTTGTACCCAAGGCTGTTGTGAGTAAAGAGGCTGTGTTATTGAATTTATATTTTGCCACTGGTGGCAGGGGATGGATGTTCAACCATCATTTTATTTGTCTTTCCAGGAAAGTAAATCTTTTAAAGCAGCAAGGCAAAATCAGAATAGCAATAGGTGTAAATATTAATTCTTTGGATGGTGCAAGTCTCTGTCTCTTCTCCGCTAATCATGTGCCAGTAACCATTTGAAAATGCTTACGTGCAATAACAGAACTGCATAGTCCGGTAGGGAGGCACATGGTATCCTTGGTGGACGTATTATCATTTCTTATATGCACATACCTACTATTAAAGTAACACAATACTCTTTAAATTTTTTTTAATAAATGTGGTTTTGCTGAGCATGATTTTGTGAATTGATAGGGCCCATCAGGCTTCTGCACAAGCACTGCAGAACTGGCCCAGGCTGAGATGGAAGGCCCAGTCACCTGTAGTGCTGCTACAAACATAATGTTTAGCTTTCTTGAAACATACAGAATGACTTCTGAGGGAAGTTCACAATCCATTACACCTATAATCACAACCCAGTAATGAGAATTGTAGCGACCTTATTCCAGCTGAATTATTATTTTTTGGACAAATTCTAATTTGTATTTGTGTTACCATTCAGAATGTGACTTTTTTAGCATGTGTGTTTTGTTTTTGTTAATATATATTAATGAAGATTTATCTCTGTGCACATTTGTAGTTGGTCATCAACGTATTGTTACCACTCCAAGACTCTTTTGCATGTCATTGTGCTTTGTTCTAGTGTGTTAAATTGTAGACGTTTTAGCATTATCTATGTCTAGAGGCACTATTGCTTGTGCCTGTGAGCACATAAAAAACATGAAGGTTTTGTTAATGATAATTAAAGGTTTGTTTTATGTGTAAGGAGATTTCGAAGATAAAGATGCGTCTATCCCTTATGAATTAATTGTCCAACCTTGCCCAATCATTAATACTATTGAAGGGAGAAAGGATATGTGGATTCCACAAAATAATTTATTTTTGAATGATTGTTCATATTGCTTTGAGAAGAAAATTGTTTATTAAAGTCTAAATGTATCTTTAGTTTAATAATAATCTGAATTAATAAATCTCAGGCATAGTTTTTTTAAATGGCTTGTTTGACCATGACTAGCATCTCTTAGTTCCATAAGATACTGATTTAAAATTTTATAAAGCAGATGAAAATATGAAGGAAGTGTCATTCGGGTTAGTTGATTTATGAAAGTATTTTTCTCATGCCTTTAGCTAAATGTCTTGACTTAGTTAAAAGTCGTTCATATTTTGTTTAAGCAAATGTTAGCGATTCTGCTGTTATATTTATTCATATGTTTTGTGACTTTTCCATTGGTTGGGGTTGATATGAATGAAGTAATTTTTAAATGTTGGTTTAAATGGAAATAACCACTTTATTATAGTGTATAAATGTACTTAATGTTTCTTCTTCATAATTGTTTTCTACAAACCTGTGTTTTCAGTTTTGAAGTTATGTAGCAATAACGAATAAAATGATTGTAGGTATTGCCATGTGACGACTGTACTACAAAATAAAATTCTGGAAATTGAGAACGTTTATCTTTTCAGTTAGCAGCACATCCAGTATATATGATATATGTGTGCAGGTCTGGACTTGGGGGACATTATTGAGGAAAATGCATTTGTATTACAAACTAAATAAAATAAGGCTGCCAAGAGGTTTGGGATTGTTCTGTTTCTCCTCCTGTCTATAAGATCATTGTTGGACATGTATTTTTAGTTTGGTTTAATTTAGATTTTGTCATTTTTATAAAGCGATTATGTGATGGAAAGGTCTAAATTCTTTTCAAGACAGTGTTTTTATGTCCAAATTGTTCTTAAATCATTTTTGGAAATCAGGAGCTAATTATGAAGTAAACTAAACTCAATATTTTTGGTTTATGTAGTCACCAGCTAAAATACCACACGTTGCCCAAATATATTTGTGTAAGGGGTTAAGATAAAAAAAGGGGTTAAGGGGTCAAGATAAAAAAATATATATTTCAGTGACCATTTTCCCATTGCTGCCATCATCTACACAACCTCTCTATCAATTTGTCTGATCTCGTGAGTCGAGAATTTGTTCCTTTTGTATTTGATGGGATTCCACAAGTGTGGTAAGTCTTGCTGGGTTGGAATCATTAACGCCTCTTCTTTTTATGTCCTGCTTTAGTGTGGTGTCATGAATACGTACACCTGTATGGCTAAATGTTAGTGGACACCTGATGCTCACACCTATATGCGCTTGTTTACCCTAACCCATTTCAAAACCATAGGCATTAATATGGATTTGTCCATTCCATAACCGTGTCCACTCTTCTGGGAAAATGTTCCACAAGATTTAGGAGTGTGTTTGTGTCCCCATTCAGCCAGAAGAGCATTTGTGAGATTGGATAAGAAGACCTGGCTCGCGATCGACATTCCAGTTCATCCCAAATGTTTCAGTGGGGTTGAGGTCAGGGTTTTGTGTAGGCCACTTTATGGACATACTAACACAGTCACGCTGGGACACGATAGGGACTTCTCCAAACTGCTGCCATAAAGTTGGAAGCATGCAGTTGTCTAAAATGCCTTTGTATGCAGTAGCATTAACAGTACCCTTCACTGAGACAAAGGGCCTTAGCGCAAACTTTGCCATTAACTCACCTCCACCAAACTTTATAGTAGGCACTATGATGTCCTGAAGGTAGAGTTCTCCTGATATCCACCAAACCCAAGAATCATCCATCAGATTACCAGATAGTGAAGTGAGGTTCATCACTCAAGAGGACACGTCGTTTGCACTGCTTCAGAGTCCAATGGCGGCGTGCTGTACACCCCTAAGCCAACAATTGATAGTGTGCATATTTATCATAGGCTTGTGTACAGCTACCCGGCCATGGAAACCCATTTCATGAAGCTTCTGCTGAGGTTTGGAATTTTGTTGTGAGTGATGCAGCAGAAGCAATTTGTAGGCGTTGTGCACTTCATCACTTAGCAGCCCCGCTCTGTGATCTTGTGTGGTCTCCGTTTTCGCCTATCATTCAAACTTCCCCAGAGGTATATTGAACCCCAAAAACAGACTCGGGGTTCCGGTAGGATAGACACTTTATTCTGTTTCTGATGTTGCACTTTTCTTATCTTCTTGTTCCCTTTTTTTCTCTCTTTAAAAAAACAATAAAAAAATAATTTATGAAAAAACAAAACAGAGACTTTTGAAAATGCTCTTCAGAGCCATGTCCTTCTGAAAACGCTGGCTCACCTTTTCAGTGTGGATGGCTGAAAATGTAGAGTTTTGAAAACGCTGACTCTAATCGCGCTCTGATTGGTTCGTATCCCTTCCCTGACTGCATCCTGCTTGTTGCAACATCTCCTTCCCTGATTGGTCGCCCTTCACAGAAGAAAATCATATTCCAACACAGCAGATCTAGAGGCACATGTGTCTTAACTTACGTGTCTGTATCTAAATTGTGTTTCTCCTGAGATGCACGTACACAGCATAGACAAATATTTCCATCATGTGTTTTCTGTCATTTTAATTCGGGAAGAGAGACTTTCGTAAACGATGTGAAAACGCTAGTGCGGACAGAGATCTTTTTACTTTAAATCAGACATTTTTAAATTAAATCGTACAAGTGTTGACATAGGCTGAATTGTTCCTGTTTTAGTGACTGTTCTCCGTGTTGGGTTAACATCCTGTCCAAGCACCCAGTCTTGCCTAATTGTTATCAAACTTTATCCAGCGTTGAAGTTCGATTTAGTTTAGTATTAGGATGACTGGCTGGATATTTTGTTTAAGTTGGGTTGATGCTGCTCCCTGTAACCTTCAATACAATAAGTCATACAATGAAAGCTATGAGTGGATTATTAATCTCTATTATAAAAGAAAATCTTGAGACAAGACTATTTCCAAGAGATTTTTTCAAGTCCCGTGAGGCAAGACTATTGCCAAGAAATTTTATCAAGTCCCACCCTCCTTTTACCCATTTCCGCTTAACGGCCCGCGGTCCTCTCGCCTCTCATTCTTGTGAATGCTTTTGTCAGACACCGTTACTGTGCTCTCGGCTCTTATAAATTTTTATGTTTTCCTCACTTTAAGTTCCCAATAAAAGAAGACTTATTATGTCTAAATCTTATTGAAGAATTTCGTCCCGAAGGGTTATCAACAGAAGAAATGAGTACACGGGCAATCCTAGCACCGAGAAACGATGAAGTCAAACGAATTAATGCAAAAATTGTCGATCGGTTACACAGCAAATTGGTTAAATATGCATCAATAGACTATGCTGAAACAGTTGGTGGTGATGGTGCAGAAGATGCAAACATCAATTTACAATATCCCGTAGAATATCTGTAAACGTTAACACCGTCCGGTCTTCAAACGGCCAAATTACTGTTGAAAGTAGGATGTGTCGTAATGTTATTGCGTAATTTATGTCTGAGTGATGGGCTATGCAATAGGACAAGATTAGTTGTATTCAAAATTGGTCGAACAATTCTGACATGTAAAATTTTAACAGGCGACAAGAAAGGTAATGTAGTACATCTTCAGGGGATAACATTAGACACCAACGGAGATCTTGATATGCCATTTGTATTAAAACGTTTACAGTTTCCCGTTAGAATAGCTTTTGCTATGACAATTAACAAATCACAGAGACAAACATTTGAAAAAGTCGGTTTATTTATTAGAGAGAAAGAAATGATATTTACTCACGGCCAGTCATACGTTGTGTTGTCACGATGAAAGTCCAAACATGGAACCAAAATTCAAAGCGATATTAACGAAAAGTTAATTCAAAAAATTGTTTTTAGTAAAGTTTTACAGTAAAAGCGTAAGTTTAAAAAGTATTTGCGTGTTAATTTCAAAGCCGAACAGAACAAAAACGTATAACACAATGAATAACTGTAATGCAACATGAAACATAATTTTCTTTCAATTTATTACGTTTAAATATTTTTTACTATGTTTAATTACTCACTGTGGCGCCCTGCCCGGGGTTTGTTTCCTGTCTTGCGCCCTGTGTTGGCTGGGATTGGCTCCAGCAGACCCCCTGTGACCCTGTAGTTGGGATATAGCGGGTTGAATAATGGATGGATGGATTACTCACTGTAATGTAAAATAGTTAGGTCTATTATGCATACGTAACAGTTCCCATGAAAATAACAATCTGTTTAAATTGTACATCTGCATCCCCATACACAAGCGGCAGATCTGCAAAGTAGCTAACGGGTAGTGCCCACACGGGGGGTTGGCGAGTGAAGTGAGCAGGAGGCAGAGCCCCCTAGTGCTTTTAAAGAAAATTATTTCCTTGTGTCCAAGTGGGTTCCACCTCAGGATGTCCTCTCAAAAATCTCAAATGTCATGCATGTAAAATTAGGTAGCAAATTAGAAAAGAGCTGTTGTTCAAAAGCCAAGGCGTGTATATGGGGTTACATCTCGAAGAAGCAGCGTCCCATTCAGGGCTGCTTCTTATCCCACTTTGTACTTACTGAGAGGCTTCATTGGCCCTCAGCCCTTCATACTCCCTACTGAGTGAGCCAATACCCAACCCGATCCTGATATTTTACATTAGATAATGTCTCAAATCAAATCCAGAATTATAAATCTGTGTACTTAGTATCTGGCTGTAAGCCCCAGAGTTCCATCTGTTCATGTATTTGTCTGGGCGCTGAATAAATCTAATCGAAAAAGCAACATTTGGTGTTAAAATTCCTTGTAGGCATAACCTGGTGGAGATAAACCCTCTGTGACCCCACAAACTGAGCACAGTTTGACTAATGCCTGGCCTCATGTGAATCCATATGCAGATACTTTGTATGAAGGGATGGTCAGTCTTTGTTACTCACTTCTGTCTGTGTATTGGTCGAATGTGCAGGGGTGGACCGGGCAGCCTGTGTGGTCTTTAGCTCGTATATAGTTGTGGTCCCACTTTAATTTTCCTGAAGGTTGCTAATAATGCATGGTTATCTCGGTTGACGAAATCCTTCTATGACACACTGAGTTGCACTGTCAGAATGTGAGTGGGCTCTGACTTGCTTGAGGAACAGGGATGGGATCAGGACCAGCTGACGTACACTATATTGCCAAACGTATTGGGTCCCCCCTCCAAATCATTAAATTCAGGTGTTCCAATCACTTCCATGGCCACAGGTGTATAACATCAAGCCCCTAGGCATGCAGATGGCTTCTACAAACATTTGTGAAAGATCGGGTCGCTCTCAGGAGCTCAGTGAATTCACTCCTGGTACTGTGATAGGATGCCACCTGTGTGTTAGTGGTATTCTAACAAAGAGGAAGCAATTGGGAACAATAGCAACTCGGCCTCTATGTGGTAGGCCACGTCAAATCACAGAGTGGGAACATGCTGAGGTGTGCAGAATTCACCATCTTTTTGCAGAGTCAATAGCTACAGACCTCCAAAAGCTCAAGAACAGTGCAGCGTAGAGAGAGAGCTTCATGGCATTGGTCTCCATGCCCAAGTAGCTGCATCACCAAGTACAAAGCAAAGCGTCTGATGCAGTAGGGTAAAGCCCACCACACCGTCACTCGACTCTAGAGAGCAGTGCACTTGTGGCCTCTGGAGTGACAAATCACATAATCCAATGGACTAGTCTGGGTTTGATGGTGGCCAGGAGAACGGTACTCGCCTGACTAAATTGTGCCAAATGTACAGTTTGCTGGAGGGGGGATTATGGTGTGGGGTTGGGCTTGGCCCCTTAGTTCCACTGAAAGGAACTCTTAATGATTCAGCATACAAAGCCATTTTGGACAATTTCATGCTCCCAACTTTGTGGGAACAGTTTGGGGATGGCCCCTTCCTGTTCCAACATGACTGCGCAGCAGTGCACAAATCAAGGTCTATAAAGAAATGGATGACCGAGTTTGGTGTGGCTGCACGGAGCCCTAAACTCAACCCGATAGAACACCTTTGGGATGAATTCGAGCAGAGACTGCGAGGGAGCCAGGCCTTCTCGTCCAACATCAGTGTCTGACCTCACAAATGCTCTCCTGGTCCAGAATTCCCATAAACACACTCCTACACCTTGTGGAAAGCCTTCACAGAGGAGTGGAAGCTGTTAGAGCTGCAAAGGGTGGGCCGACTCCATATTAAAGTCTGTGTATTAAGAATGAGATGGCATTAAAGTTCATGTGTGTGTAAAGGCAGGTGTCCCAATATATACTGCTTCCAGGGCTGGTCAATGCCTCCACTCCCCTACAAACACCAGCGAATACTCGCGCTGATAGCACTTCACACCATGATACCTGCTGTGGGATTTGTGTGTCGCACAGACATTGTGATCTTAGGCTTGTGTGCATTTGCTCGTCCATGGAAACCCATTTCGTGAAGCTCCAGTCACACAGTTCATGAAGGTACCATAAAGTTGTGCAAACAGCTTAGTGATCTGCACAAGTCAACATCCTTTGGTGAATCCCAGCAGGTTTCACCCCCTCTGCTCAAAGAAATCTCACTACAGCTCGTTGGTTAACAATCCCACAATTTGGCTTCAACTAGACTAACGGCAGAGCACTGCGCTCTGCCTGTTCGAACTACCTTTCAGCCATTGTGAATGTGTTGTATTGCACCGGGTCATATCTGCTGCAGTTACCACGTAATTTTCAAATTGCTTTGCTTTTTGGTTTACCTTTGTAGTTAAAATGGAAATGTTTTGTTTGATACATTTTTTGTGTATTTGCGATCATTTAATTGTTTGCTTATTGTTATGGATTAATCAGCTTTGATCCAAACACGAAGCATTCACCACCTTGCTGTCGTTATGCCCGTCTCTTCTCTGTACCCGTTTTCCAAATGTTTCATGCCTTAGCAGCCTGAGTTTCTTCTTTTTCAAAATCAAAACTCACTGACTGTCATGCTGGTTTGAAAGCTGCTTTACATTAGAGGGCACCATAACCATAACTGACACATTCCACCCATAAATTAGGTGCTGTCATCTTCCCAAGAAACCCTTGCCCTGGTTGACTTGAGCCGAGTATAAAAAGGATGTAATATGACTCAAATATTTAGGGTTAGCTGGAGCTCACACGGGCTGCTTGTGTAGCTTTAAGGAAATATTGAAATTGAATAAAACAAGGACTGTGTTCCGAGCTGGACCGATGCACCAGTGAATAATAATAATAATATTTATTTGTATAGCACATTTTCATACAAAAAAGTAGCTCAAATGCCGATTCTTACCTCGTGTCCATTACTAGCCAGATTTGAAAATTTGTATGTTTGTATACAAATGTATGTATTTTCATGAAATCCATTAGAATATGAAAATAATTTTCTTTTAGATAAATAAAAAAAATAATAAAACCAGAAGGTAAATAATTACTGAAAGCAAATAAGATAAAAATGTGCAAGTCAGTAGACCAAAATGTTCATGACTGCTGATCTAAAGAGTGTGAGTGCAAATTCAAGCTGCTTGTCACGTGTGCTCCATACAATGAAATTCTAGTTCATTTTCTAGTGACAATAATACAATGACAGTAAAAAACACACACACACAAAAGTCACATATTATACATTTATATACAGTGCCCTCTATGATGTTTGGGACAAAGACCCATTTTCCTTCGATTTCCCCCTCTGCTCCACAGTTTAAAACGACAAATCAAACAAATCATACCTCGTAATTAAAGCGCATGTAGACTTTCATTTAAGGGGACTGGCATACATTTTGGCCACACAATACAGGGTGGTCCAGATCTAATTATGCAACTGTTCAACTGACAACCGTCTCCCCGCCATTTTGGAATTAAGGGCAGGTGCTGCCATCTATCAGCAACAAAAATAATTTTAAGTGAAATCTCTACGTGCAGGGCAGGTGCTGTGACTTCTCTATGTAATAAACTTAAGTTATAGCATAATGAAAATTGCATAATTACATCTAGACCACCCTATAGTTTGACTACAAACTTTTGAGGCACCATAATCCATATCACTAACCGAGAATGGTAAACCGGATGGCATGGACGCAGGTACACGTCGATGGGACCATGAGACGTACTGCACAGGCGCGTACAGTGCAGGTCTCATAAACCGCAAGCGAAGTCATATCCACCGCGCACGAAGGAGTCACGGCCCAAAAACGAAAGAGCTCAACTGACGTGAATGAAAAATGAAGCAACAACGCGCCCATAGCTAATGACTAACGGCACAGCCACACAAAAAAGAGGATTCTGCGCTGCAGCCCAGATTCAAACGGAAGAGGCTACGGAGGCCCCACAGGTCCACACACCGCCATATTGTGAGTGGCGCTACTGCGGAGTGAAGGCGCAGGCGTCACCGCCGTATTTTGAGTGGAACTACTGCGGAGTGAAGTTAGGAATAATGTGCTGCTTGGGATTGTACAAACCGCTGAACGCGTTGCACCAAATTCAAACACAATACAGCTCGACGATACAA
This sequence comes from Erpetoichthys calabaricus, assembly GCF_900747795.2. Lineage (NCBI taxonomy): Eukaryota > Metazoa > Chordata > Cladistia > Polypteriformes > Polypteridae > Erpetoichthys > Erpetoichthys calabaricus. Next base: position 163,423,719 of record NC_041403.2, on the reverse strand, counting down.
ACACGAGCCCACCTGGATAAGATCAATGAACGCAAGCGCCTACAATGCGCGTCTAAAACTGCAGAAGCAAAGCAGGCACGGGTTCAAAACGAACGAGCTCGACTGACGGATATACAAACACGCGCCCGCATGGATACAATCAATGAACGCAGGCGCCTACAACACGCATCTGAAATGCCGCAGGCAAAGCGGCCACGGCTCCAAAATGAGCGAGCTCGAATAATGTATTTCAGAATACCCAACACCAGGGGTAGGCGAGCGGAGCCCCCTTGTGTTTGGGATAATTGGCGTCACAGGTGTTTGTGACTCTTCAGGTGGGTTTCACAGCTTCATAAAATACCTTGTCTTGCTTCTACCCTTTGGAGTTTGTAGTGGCCATTGTTTAACATGAGGACAAGTGCTGTGTCGGATGAAAGTCAAAGAAGACATTAGGAGACTGAAAAACAAGAAATAACGTCAGCGAAACCTTAGGATGACCACAATCCACGGTCTGGACTATCATGAAGAAGAAAGAACATACTAGTGGGCTCAGTAATCACAAAGGGACTGGTAGGCCAAGAAAGACACCCCATTGCTGAAGACTGAAGAATCTTCACTATGGTCAAGAAAAAGCGTTAAACGCCTGTCCAACAAATCAGTCACAGTCTTCAGGGGGCCAATGTCTGTGTGTCAAAAGACTTCATGAACAGAAACACAGAGGACACACTGCAAGATGGAGGCCACAAAATAAGGATGGCCATATTACAGTTTAGAAAAAGGACTTCAAAAAGCCTGCAGAATTCTGAGTAAAGGTCTTGTGGACAGATGAAACAAAGATGAACCTCATCAGAGTGATGACAAGAGCAAAGTGTGGAGATGACAAGGAACTGCTCAGATCCAAAGCAAACCACCTCATCTGTTAAACATGGCAGTGCTGGGGGTCTTATGTCTTGGGCATGTATGGCTGCCACAGGCCCTGGCACACTTCTCTTCATTGATGATGGAACTGCTGACGGCAGTGGCACAATGAATTCTCAGGTGTTTAGAAACATCTGATCTGCTGAAGTTCCAGTAAAGGCCTCCAAACTCAGTGGACGGCACTTCATCCTACAACAAGATGATGAGCCAAACAGACTGCTGAGGCCACACAGAAGTTTATCAAAGCTACAAAGATGAAACTCCTTGAATTACCAAGCCAGTCACCTGTTTTCAGTACCACTGAGCAGATCTTCCATATGCTGAAGAAAAAACTGAAGGGGACAAGATCCCTGAAACAAGTAGGAGCTGAAGATGGCTGCATTAGAGACTTGGCAGAGCATCACTAGAGAAGAACCCTCAGCACCTGGTGATGTCGATGAATCGCAGACTTCAAGCATCCGTTGCATGCTGGGATATGCGACAAAGTCCTAAATGTGGCTACAGCTTTAATAGACCTGCCACTGCTGTGTCCAAACATTGTGGTGCCCTGAAGTGGGGGGACCATGTAGACAAAGTGTTATGTGACCGAAATGTCTGCAACTCCACTCAAATGTGCACTTTATTCAAGATGTCTGAATGATTTGATTTCTCATTTTAAACTGTGGAGCAGAGGGGTGAATCGAGGACGAATGTGTCTTTGTCCCAAACATCATGGAGGGCACTGTATCTGTTTTCCATTGGTCAGCTTGGCCCCTGTAATTTCTTTTGGATTTTTGATCTTCACTGGTGACATGAGCTTTACCAGAATGAATCACTTCACTTTCTGGCAGCACGAGTCTGATTTACAGCAAACTCAGGAGGTGACGGCTGTAGGATTTTTTTTTGTTTCTCCTCTTCTTCTTCTTCTTCTTTTTTTTTTTGTCAGAGATCTCCGACTTCTGACTAATTCTAACTGAAACTCACTCGGCCCACTCGTATTCCTCAGGGGTTTGTGGTTTCAGACTGCGAGTGTGCATCGCACGCAATCAGGGCAGTAACCTTCCGCTCAACTCTGAGCCTTTTGTCCTTTGATAAGAAGGCAGTTGGCCAACGTTTAACCGTTGATTTTATTTGTGTTATTAAAGATTATAACAATATTACTGTACACTCTGCTTAAGATGAAATCAAGTTGAACTGTGAGAGCATCCTCACAAGTTTCCTACACGTCGCTCAACATTACTGTAGCTCTGAAATCATCAGGATGCTTCGGTTATTTTTTGAACTGATTTCTTGTCCTATTGGAATAATGATTAGATAGATAGATAGATAGATAGATAGATAGATAGATAGATAGATAGATAGATAGATAGATAGATAGATAGATAGATAGATACTTTAATAATCTCAATGGGAAATTCATTTAATAATTAGGAACTAACGTTCTTATGAAAATCCGCCCATCCCCGGGTTTGGTTTATCGCATATACAATTTAAAGAGATTGTTATTTTCATGGAAATTGTTACATATGCCTTATTTTCACTTTTACTTTAAAACTTTTGTAAAAACAATATTTGTCCTTTATTTCCTGCCCCGGGTGTGGTTACATCTCTTTCTCGCGGGACGTATAACGCTGCTCGCGTTGTGAAGGGGGGATCTGAACGCACACTAAGGAGATGCAGACGGATCAGCTGCTGCTGCCAAGCTGCGTGTTCAGCTTGTCGTTGTTTTAAGAGCTGGGAGCACATGAAGTGTGTCTGCCAAAAGCATTCCAACAACTGCGAGGTTAGATGTCCGTGAATTTGTTTTAAATTGTTTGTAAGTAGTGTGTGACGTGCAAAAGTCACCATCTCCACGGGTTTTGCTTCCTAAGGTTGTAATGTCTAGTCTCGCGTGAAGTCAAAGTGTCTCTCGAAGATGATCAGGTCTCGATCGCTTTGCCCAGCCCCCCTGGATGCGCGCTACGCTCCTGCCACTTTGCGTCTTTCCTGCTCGCGTTGTGAAGGGGGGGAGCTGAACGCACGTTAAGGAGATGCAGACGGATCAGCTGCTGCTGTCGAGGTGTGTGTTCTGCTTGTCGCGCTGTGTGTCGATCATATGACAGATAGATTGATAGATAGATGGACAGCCATGGAAAGCACCATGTAATAGATAGATATGAAAGGCACTAAATAATATATAGATACTGTAGATGTAAAAAGCACTATATAATAGATTGATAGATATGAAAGACACTATATATATAGATCGATAGATGTGAAATGCACTATACAATAGGTAAAAAGATATGAAAGGCAATAGATAGATGTAAAGGGCACTCTATAATAGATAGATAGATAGATAGATAGATAGATAGATAGATAGATAGATAGATAGATAGATAGATAGATAGATAGATAGATAGATAGATAGAGAGTGTGGAAGCTGGCCCGGACACAGACATGCGGACACCGTAGATACAAAACCCAACACACGTTTATTCATATTCCACTATTTACAAGGTGCACACAACCCCAAAACTCCCCCAAAGTCCAGGCCTCTACAACGCCTTGCCTCTCTCTTCAGGCCGCCTCCTTTCCTCTCCTCCCGAGCTCCATCTCTCTCTGCTCCCGACTCAAGCCCCCGAATGGAGGGAGGCGGCCCCTTTTATACACACCCGGATGTGCTCCAGGTGCCTCCCGATTAGCTTCCGCCGGCACTCCCAAGTGTGGCAGAAGTATCGGCTGCGCACCCGGAAGCACTCCAGGTGTCCCTGGTCTTCTTCCCCCCAGCACATCCGGGTGTGGCGGAAGTGATAAGGGCCAGGGCTCCTCAGGCATTGGGGCACCCCCTGGCGGTGACCACGGGCCCCTGTAGGGTTCAGCTTCTAAGCTCTGTTCCCGTGGTCCCCAAAGCCACCAGGGCGGTCACCCCCTCATGGTCAGGAGGAGGCGTAAGCCCTCCTCCGGTCCTCCTGTCCGTCCCGGCTTGGTACCACTCCCAGCTACTCGCCACAATAGATAGATAGAGATCTATCTATCTATCTATCTATCTATCTATCTATCTATCTATCTATCTATCTATCTATCTATCTATCTATCTATCTATTATACAGAGCATCCAGAAAGTATTCACAGCGCATCACTTTTTCCACATTTTGTTATGTTACAGCCTTATTCCAAAATGGATTAAATTCATTTTTTTCCTCAGAATTCTACACACAACACCCCATAATGACAACGTGAAAAAAGTTTACTTGAGGTTTTTGCAAATTTATTAAAAATAAAAAAATTGAGCAATCTCATGTCCATAAGTATTCACAGCCTTTGCTCAATACTTTGTCGATGCACCTTTGGCAGCAATTACAGCCTCAAGTCTTTTTGAATATGATGCCACAAGCTTGGCACACCTATCCTTGGCCACTTTGGCCCATTCCTCTTTGCAGCACCTCTCAAGCTCCATCAGGTTGGATGGGAAGCGTCGGTGCACAGCCATTTTAAGATCTCTCCAGAGATGTTCAATCGAATTCAAGTCTGGGCTCTGGCTGGGCCACTCAAGGACATTCACAGAGTTGTCCTGAAGCCACTCCTTTGATATCTTGGCTGTGTGCTTAGGGTCGTTGTCCTGCTGAAAGATGAACCGTCGCCCCAGTCTGAGGTCAAGAGCGCTCTGGAGCAGGTTTTCATCCAGGATGTCTCTGTACATTGCTGCAGTCATCTTTCCCTTTATCCTGACTAGTCTCCCAGTCCCTGCCACTGAAAAACATCCCCACAGCGTGATGCTGCCACCACCATGCTTCACTGTAGGGATGGTGCCTGGTTTCCTCCAAATATGACGCCTGGCATTCACACCAAAGAGTTCAATCTTTGTCTCATCAGACCAGAGAATTTTCTTTCTCATTGTCTGAGAATCCTTCAGGTGCCTTTTGGCAAACTCCAGGCAGGCTGCCATGTGCCTTTTACTAAGGAGTGGCTTCCATCTGTCCACTCTACCATACAGGCCTGATTGGTGGATTGCTGCAGAGATGGTTGTCCTTCTGGAAGGTTCTCCTCTCTCCACAGAGGACCTCTGGAGCTCTGACAGAGTAACCATCGGGTTCTTGGTCACCTCTCTGACTAAGGCCCTTCTCCCCCAATCGCTCAGTTTAGATGGCCGGCCAGCTCTAGGAAGAGTCCTGATGGTTTCGAACTTCTTCCACTTACGGATGATGAAGGCCACTGTGCTCATTGGGACCTTCAAAGCAGCAGAAGTTTTTCTGTAACCTTCCCCAGATTTGTGCCTCGAGACAATTCTGTCTCGCAGGTCTACAGACAATTCCTTTGACTTCATGCTTGGTTTGTGCTCTGACATGAACTGTCAACTGTGGGACCTTCTATAGACAGGTGTGTGCCTTTCCAAATCAGGTCCAGTCAACTGAATTTACCACAGGTGGACTCCAATGAAGCTGCAGAAACATCTCAAGGATGATCAGGGGAAACAGGGTGCACCTGAGCTCAATTTTGAGCTTCATGGCAAAGGCTGTGAATACTTATGTACATGTGCTTTCTCAATTTTTTTATTTTTAATAAATTTGCAAAAACCTCAAGTAAACTTTTTTTATGTTGTCATTATGGGGTGTTGTGTGTAGAATTCTGAGGAAAAAAATGAATTTAATCCATTTTGGAATAAGGCTGTAACATAACAAAATGTGGAAAAAGTGATGTGCTGTGAATACTTTCCGGATGCTATCTATCTATCTATCTATCTATCTATCTATCTATCTATCTATCTATCTATCTATCTATCTATCTATCTATCTATCTAACATATAATTCCTTTCATATCTAGCTATCTACTATGTAGTGCTTTACAAAACTATATGTCTATCATATATGCTTTCAGTATATATTTATCTATTATACAGTGCCTTTCATACCTATATATATATCTGTATTGTGCCTTTCACTCTATCAATGATATAGTTCCTTTCATATCTAGCTATCTGTTATTTAGTGCCTTACACAACTATGTATATTATATATGCTTTCATTATATACCTATTATACAGTTCCTTTCATATATACAGTATATATATATTTGTATAGTGCCATTCACATCTATCTATCTATCTATCTATCTATCTATCTATCTATCTATCTATCTATCTATCTATCTATCTATCTATCGACACCCAGAAACACAATGCCTTATAGCACGGGCACAATTTCCACAGCAGTGCCCTAAGATGTGACCCTCAGGTGACCCGGGCTGGCATGCTTTTCTAAATCATAGCCCTCATGGTCACATCCAGTAAGAAGCGAAGTGAAACTTTCTGCACACTTAGAGTGAAATGCTAAAGGTGAGGTCAAAGGTGAAGGATACAAATGGAGCGCCGAGGCTTTACAAGTGTGACTCAGACAGGAAGCGATGCAGACATGTTTGTGGTTCTCCAGGGCTTTGCTCTTCACTTTTGCTTCAGTGTCACTGTCTGGTCACAGAAAGGACAAGTTTTGAGTTGATTGAAAAAAAAAATAAAATCTGCATTTTTCTTTGAAGGAGTGGGAGTTTTACCGTTTGCTGTGATTTGAATCCTCATACCGATTGAGAGCCGAATGGCTGCTGCTTAAAATCTTGTCAGAGATTGTCTGTACCAAGAACAGGCAAAAATTTTTAATAACTCGTGTACAATTTTCTTTTGTTTTACTGACATAAACTGAAGTTTCTGATTACAAAAATGAAGATATGTTCTAAAATAATAAGGTGTACAGTAATAGCCACCTCTGGAGTTTGGCCGACTCCATGCACTAAAATCGCTGACCAGATAGAATGCGGACCACCCTGCCTTTTTTTTTTTAAGGGAGCCCTTCCTGAAGTTTTGTTCTCCCTTTATGATATTGTAATGTTTTACCTGCTGTCTTAAACTGTATCCTTAGCAAAATGGGTCAACATTCATAGGTGAAAGTTTACAACAAATATGCAATTCTGGTATAGTTAGAAATGTATTTTTACATTTTTTTCAGAGCTTAACGTTGTGTTCCTTTTATTCTTTTTGGGAGACGGCAGTTATTGTCAGATGTTTTCAATGATTGGTACGCCACTAAGATTTCCGCCTTCATTGCCAGTGTCATTTTCTGCCGTCCCTAACTGGAGTGGTCTCCTCTCACACCCCAAGCTGAACACACACTTGGACGTTGTCTCTCTTTCTGAGTGAGGCCTGCACTGCCTGTCACTCCTCAGCACCCCACATATGGGAGTCACCATCTTCAGCGTCAACAGCATATGGATGCCCCCCAGGTATGACCCACAGGTAGAATACCCCTGACACATGAATGCTGGTACACCCTTTGGTGATATGCCAGTTACCAACCAACAGTGACTTACTTCTTCTATTGGGGTGTCCCCCTTAGCCTCATAACCCTGAAGGAAAGAATAGCAAGAATCCCCCCTACACCGGGACCCTGTATTTAATTTATCACTTCAATCACTCTAAAAATAAAGACAGAGCATAGAAATTTAAAATCAATGTTGCATTTATTTAAACAAAATGGTACCAGCAGAAAAATAATATAATCCACCTCAATAAAAGGACAAGCATCTCTGTGTGTCTACATTTTTTTTCCCACCACCCAGTTCTGGACAGTTTCAGACCTGTGTATCAGACGTGGTCACGTGTAGCGTGGTGGTCTCATACTGGCAGCTGTTTACCCGGCACACCTCAGACTTGAGGCACAATATGGAATCATTTCAATTAAACAGAACTTTTCCGATGACACAGCCATTAGTTGAGAGTATCAGCAGTGCCCAGGGGAATAAAACAGAGCACCAGTGGGAGAGCAAACTGGACCACCCGCAACTAAACATCAATAAGACAAAGAAGATAACTACAGACTTCAAAAAGGGTCAGCCCACTCTGTACCTGGATCTCATCGACGATGAAGATGGGAAGGTGGTGAGGACCTCGGTGTGCATCTGAATGACAGGCGGCATGTGGAGTACCAACACAGAGGGCATCTGTTTACAAGAAGGGTCAGAGTCGCCTCTGTTTGCTGAAGTGGCTGAGGTTGTGTCTGGCATCTGCAGGACCCACTTACATGTTGTCTACCCGACTGTAGTGGCCAATGTATGTGTACTCCACGTGGTCGAGTGCTGGGGAAATGGCATTAGTGCAGGTGATGCCAACAGACTGAACAAGTAAACGTTAATATTTAACATTATACATAGTTATTGTCTGTTTTTTTCACCTGTATTATTATCATTCTTTAATTTAATATTATTTATTGTATCAGTATGCTGCTGCTGAAGAATGTGAATTTCCCATTGGGATTAATAAAGTATCTATCTATCTATCTATCTATCTATCTATCTATCTATCTATCTATCTATCTAACTGATTGGAAAGGCTGGTTCAGTCTTAGGGCTCGGGCTGGACTCACTGGAGGAAGTGCTGGAGCAAAAGATCACTTAGGAGGAGCACCAGCTGTGGCTGATTCTACCCTTAGCCATCAAACTCCATAATAAGTCACCCCTCAGTTCAGGTGGCACTGTACCCCATGAGCTGAATGGCACTGAGCTCATCTAGTAGACGTCCTCACAGAAAATAACAATATGTGTCAATATGCTGGGCCAATGAGTGGCATTCTGTACTGTAAAATACTATCTATTAATTATATAGTGTCTTTATATCTATCTATCTATCTATCTACCTATCTATCAATTATATAGTGTCTTAACATCTATCTATCTATCTATCTATCTATCTATCTATCTATCTATCTATCTATCAATTATATAGTGTCTTAACATCTATCTATCTATCTATCTATCTATCTATCTATCTATCTATCTATCTATCTATCTATCTATCTATCAATTATATAGTGTCTTAACATCTATCTATCTATCTATCTATCTATCTATCTATCTATCTATCTATCTATCTATCTATCTATCTATCAATTATATAGTGTCTTAACATCTATCTATCTATCAATTATATAGTGTCTTAACATCTATCTATCTATCTATCTATCAATTATATAGTGTCTTAACATCTATCTATCTATCTATCTATCTATCTATCTATCTATCTATCTATCTATCTATCTATCAATTATATAGTGTCTTAACATCTATCTATCTATCTATCTATCAATTATATAGTGTCTTAACATCTATCTATCTATCTATCTATCTATCTATCTATCTATCTATCTATCTATCTATCTATCTATCAATTATATAGTGTCTTAACATCTATCTATCTATCTATCTATCAATTATATAGTGTCTTAACATCTATCTATCTATCTATCTATCTATCTATCAATTATATAGTGTCTTAACATCTATCTATCTATCTATCTATCTATCAATTATATAGTGTCTTAACATCTATCTATCTATCTATCTATCTATCTATCTATCTATCTATCTATCTATCTATCTATCTATCTATCTATCTATCAATTATATAGTGTCTTAACATCTATCTATCAATTATATAGTGTCTTAACATCTATCTATCTATCTATCTATCTATCTATCTATCTATCTATCTATCAATTATATAGTGTCTTAACATCTATCTATCTATCTATCTATCTATCTATCTATCTATCTATCTATCTATCTATCAATTATATAGTGTCTTAACATCTATCTATCTATCTATCTATCTATCTATCTATCTATCTATCTATCTATCTATCATGTTGTGTCTTTCACTCTGTCTACATATTATATAGTGCCTTTCACTCTGTCCGTCTAAAACAAATAAACACATGAACTGATGGGAGTCTAGGACACTCCTAGAGAACGATTCTTTTTATAAATTGAGTTTTGGGTTTATTAATTGCAGACATTTCTAGCATGCAGTGAATGAGGCAGGCCTACAGGGCCAGAATTGCGACAAATGCCGTTGACATTTCCAGGCTCCATGTCCGGCTAATAATTTTTGGCTTGTAATTTTCTGACTCTCGCTGTTACCTTCTCCGCAGCTCATTCTGTTCCTGACATTCTGAAAACTCTCGACTTCCTTCACAGTTCTTTAAACTCCGACAATAACATTTATTTCTAGAGCACATTTTCATACTAATGATGTAGCCCAAAGTGCTTAAGAGGATGAAGAAAGAGAAAAAAGACAAAATATATAAAAAATAAAATTAGGCCGCACTAACTAACATAAAATAAAAGTAAGGTCCATTGGCCAGGGAGGACAGAAACAACAAAAAATTTAAAAATTCCAGATGAAGTTGATTTCTGTATTGAAGCACTCAGGATGAGGAGTTTCTTCTCATATTGTGGACAGGACCCTCAATCGACCTCATAACAGTCACTCCAAGAAGAACCTCAATAGAGAATCCCACATCCCATTGTTCCTCCCATTCCACCCTAACACTCTGTCTCTCCCAATTCCAATTTTGCAGACTGACCTTTCCTTGGGATGCCTTTTCCCCAGACTGTCCCTTGATCTCCTTCCATCAACCACAGCAACCTCTTGCCTGCCTGCACTCACTTCCGAGAGGAGAGCCACATTCTCCACCTGGCTCTTTGAGTTCTGATAGGAGCTCCTGTGTCACTTCCAAATATGTACCTGGTCCCTCTGGCAAATTCAATATTAGACAATAAGCCACTTGCCATTCTTGAAATTGTTTTTACTGCATTTCTTAGAAAGCGTCCAGCCACCTACACAGGTGAAAGAAGAAGACAGCTGGCAGAACATTTCAGGGTGCACAACTGAGCCATTAAAATCAAAGACCCCACAAAAATGATTGTACAACACTTGACATCACTTGGTCACAGCCACACTGATCCGTCTCTTTGTGTTCTTCCACAGGACTTTAACGACAGTTTTCAAAGAGAAACAGGAGAAGCTCGGCTCATGCTTAGCCTGGGATCACACATTTCTCCGGGCCTTAATGATGACTAACTTTTTAAATCTCTCACATTGTCTTCCGAAATGGCAGCTTGTTTCTCCCCTACTCTCACTTTCACTGCATTGGTTTTCTTCCCTCTTCCTCCTCCTATATGCCACCTGCTCCTTTCCTTTTTGGTTGCACATCTGACGAAGGCTTTACAGCAGAACTTTCATGAGTGGAAATAACTTTGAAACATTTTTTTATTATGCAGATGCGCTTACGAAACATGATTCTCTCTATCTCTCTCTCTGCATATATACAGTGTATATATGTGTGTGTGTGTGCATTTGCCTTAGAACATTTTAATACACATAAAGATAATTATTTGCATGTGACCCAACCGCTATTAACAGCACTACTTGCACAGAAAGAAACTGCGTATCCGTTTTACTGACCATAAGGGGTCTCTGGTTCATTTCCAAAACTGTTGCGGTAAATCCAGAAATATCGACATGAAGTTTTTTCTGTGGGTGATCATTCTGACCAATAATAAAGGATGACATCTTCTTCACTCTTCGTGGGTAAGCCGAGTAGAGAGCCCCGATGCGCACGAGCCGCATTCTACTGCAGGACTACGAAGAGATCGGCCGCGCGGAACTCGCCGGGAGCGCGCCATGTGCCTGGAGCTCCTCGGCGGCGCGCAAAGGTAAGCCCTCTTCTACCATAAGCGCGACTGGTGAAAAGTTATAAGGGTAACGCTGCCCGTTTTTAGTGTCCATTCTGTAACTAAAGTGAAAATGTTCATTTGTTTTAAGAGAGCGCTTTCGTGTTGCCTATTTTTATTCATTTATTTTTTATTTCGTTAGCCGCACTGTGTGTTATTTAATGTATACTAATTCCTCGTGAAAAGCGGCGCAGGGCACCTTCTTGTTGTAAGATTCCAATAGATTTCGCTGTTCGAAAAGCGGACTAGCACGGTTAATTACACTTGTTCTCAGTGACACGCAAACACGCATTTCTGTATTTTTTTACACTTTTATGTTGACTTGTGTTTGACATGTGAAGTGCGGTGGGTAGCTGCTGATAAAAAGACGATTCCCGAACCTAATGATAACATCGATCGTATCGTTTGGATACACTTAGTCCACTTTGCCTTCTTGTAATAAATTAATTCAGCGGATGCTCTGGTTGTTGAATAGACCGCAGAAACGGATCAGCACTTCTTTTATTCCAAGGGCAGGACAGACAGACCGCCAGGATCGCTCATGCGCAGTAAAGTGGGCTAACGCATTTACGGAAGTGTAGAGAATACGGCGCTGTAAGTTACATTCTTCATTTTAGAGGCAGAAATTAAAACATTTTCATCCATAAACCATAAAATCCATCTATCCGAGTCACAGGATGTGTTAACCATTCAGGTAGCCAGAGGGCGCAAGGCAGAAGCAGACCCGGGACGGGACTGCGGCCCACCCCATCCTCTTAGAAATGTTGGATCTGCTTGGTGGGGTTTGTGGTTCCTCGTAGACCTGTTGCTTGACAAAGAACCGCTGCATTCTGGGAAGGGTTCTTTGCATATGAAATTGGGGCTTCGGGTTTTCAAGAGGACATGTCAGATCAGGGCAACCTGAACTCAGCCAACAAAAATCTTGTTAAGCCCACTAGATTTCACATGTTTGTTAAAATCTTTTCTTGGTTATGGAGAATGCCATGGATCTAAGTGGTATTGTCATCCGGGTCGTTTTTTTTTTTTTTGTAAAGATGGTGTCCCTATGGCATCGCTCTGAAGAACCACCCTGGCACCTTTATTTTGGAGAGTGCGGTCACCCAGACGGAGCAAATTAGAACTAATTAAAAGTCATGCGTCCAAAGTGGCACATTACTGGGTCGTGTGGTTCCTCGTAGATCTTTTGCTAAACAAAGAACCATTTCATTTATTTTGGGAGTAGGTCTTTGAGTATGATATTGGTTTGAAAAGTTTCCTAGTAATTTCTGGTGTTAGGGGGAATGCAGGCTACCTAGGAGGATACAACTGATCAAGAAATCCTGAACTGAGCCTGAATGTGTAATTTTGAAACGGGCCCCACTGTGATGTCACACATCTACTGGCCTCTATCTATGGAGTCTAACAGATTTTAACCAGTAAAGGTTCTTTCTAGACTCTTCGGCTGGATGGTTCTTTCAAGATCGGTGTTGAGGTACCGCTCAGGCACCTTTATTTTCGAGTGTCTTGTCACGTTCACGGTGCGAAATTCTTACCTGCGTGCCCGACATTGAACAGGGGCAGTGATCAGTCAAAATGGTCGACTTCCTTTTACTTAATCCATCCATCCATCCATTTTGTAAATCCGCTTAACCAGATTCGGGTGGCGGGGAAGCTTAGGATCTCTATAGGGCAGGAACAAATCGGGGAGCCATCACCTTCGCCTTTTTGTTTTCATATATAGAAATCACTGCTCAGCTTACTTGCCATACACCTTAACCCACTTATTCATTGTTGTTTTATACTCTGTGGGGGACAAAACGACCGATAAAGAGCTGGACCAGCCATAAAATAAAAAAAAAAAAACGGGGGCCGTTTTTATACAGCCCGACTAATTAAAATGCCACGAATAACTTGTGTAAAAAAGCAAAGCACCCGGAGAACAAAAAAATAAAGTAAAATCAAAAAATAAACAGAACCAACGACTGCGTCACCGGATCGCCCCTTAAACTATTTTTTGAAAACGTGTCACATTAAAGAAAAGCGTGTTAATGTGATAACGAATAACCACGGGGCGCATTTACCGTTAGGGAGTTTTAGCCTTCGGTCATTCGGATTAGGAAGCTTAGACGAGCCGCTCTCTGAATCCGACGTCGTTACAGAAACCGCTTTGTGTTCGACAAGCCTTAATGATATGAAGATGGCGTGATTTCATGAAAATAAAATAAAATAAAGATGTCAGCACGTTGTTTTTTGCAACGTACACTTAAAATGTCGTCTTCATGTCTGTCTTTCTGCGCTCTTATGGATAGATTTCAGGACATTTGTCAGGAGAGTTCGAGAGCCGTTGAGATTTCTCGGATAATAATAATAATAATAATAATTATTATTATTATTGTTGTTGTTGTTGTTGTTATTTTTATTAATAATAATACATTTTATTGCTATAGCGCCTTTCTCATGCTCAAATCACTTAATACAGCGTGATGAACACATTTCTTAAATTTCAAAAACTCTCGTTTAAAAAGCATGAGGGAATTTCCGAAATCTTCTGTCTTACAAAACTGACTAATTTACTATTTCACACAGGTTAATTAATTTGCGCGCTTTGAGCATGGGAGTAGCGAATATACTTAAGTAAACGTATTATTATTATTATTATTATTATTATTATTATTATTATTATTATTATTATTATTATTATTATTATTTTAGATATCCCTTTAATGAAGCAAATAAGCAAAATACTCCAAATCTGAAAACAGTTAATTAAGTCCCTGTACACCATTATTAAGCCACGCCTTACTCGTTTGACGCGCGTGCAGTGCGGTGTTTAATAAAATATTCGGCATGTATGGACAAACCTGCTAATCCGAGCCCGGTCCAAATCACTTTGGGAGACGCAGCAGACTGACTCATTACTAGGAGTTTATTGAGTATAGATAAGGTGCCTTCAACTGCTGATAGGGTGATCCATTCATTTACTGTGCCCACTTGTCCGGAGGGAGTTAGGTTCCCTCGTAAGACGAATTCTGTTTGTACCCCAACATTGAACCCCTTCTTAGATCCGGGATAGCTGACTGCGCAAACTTTATCTGACGTGACAGGGCCAAAGTGCAGGACGAACACTCGGAATGAACACCACGTTTCAAAATGAAATAACAACAACAGTAATAATAATAATTCTCAAACGGATTCGAAATATGCTTTCACTCGTTTCAAATTGCTCTCCTCATGGCGCTTAATGGTCCTGTATGGCACCATATAGCAGCACTCAATTAATAAAATGTATATTAAGAAGAAAAACTTTAAAATGATGGAAAAATAAAATTCTTGAAAAAAAAATTAATATACAAAAAAATATATATATAAAGCCCCCCAACCCCGAACGCCTTAATTTGCATCACTGTGTCCCGAGATCTTCAAACACATACCTACCTACCTGAACGAGTCCATCACATGGCACCCGCCGCGCGCATGCAGTGGCCAATTGAACTGAATCAGCGGAGCCTTTAGGAGTATGAAAGTCGAGTCGGAGCAACAGAAAAATAAATAAATAAATACACACAGGTAGCACATACAAACTCTACAGAATAACTGAGTAAGGGTTTCAAACTAAGGCTGCTAATCAGTGAAGCAGTAGCGCATCTGTGCCACCCTAAATATTTATAAAGAAAGTCTAAAAAAGGCGCCGACCTCGAAACAATCTACACTATTCTACATTAAAAATATATATCTGTATTTTTTTTAATCTTCATGTGCCTTGCTATTTTCTTGATTTAAGCCTTAGTCTGGCTGCTACACTTTAAATCTTGACTGCTAATGATTTGTCCCTTGAAAGGTTCACAGAAAGTAGGACCCCTGGCTTACTGACGACGCCCTTCAGTCTTAGTGTAATAATCAAATAAACGTGTGTGGGTTTGCGTGCCAGTCTATTTTTGCCAGCTATTACTATACAGTAATGTAGGTGGTGTGCAGGGGCGACAAATGAGAAAAAATTAATTGCTTGCCTTCATGATACTTTGGTATTTATAATTTTCTATCTATCTATCTATCTATCTATCTATCTATCTATCTATCTATCTATCTATCTATCTATCTATCTATCTATATTTATATTATATATATAATTTCTGAATGAATCCTCATCAATACTCATATAATGAATGATATGCCTACACAGTACATTATCATTAAACTATTGTATTCACATGTAGAAATTGTGGAAATTAGAAGTCATGTGTAGAAGTAGTCTGTATAATGTTCCAATAATACCTTTATTAAAATTGTTTTGGTATTGTAAATGAATAAAACTGGAATTTTCTTGTTACAAAGCATCACTAATACAACCAGTGTGTAAATACTTTTAAAGATATTGTTATTGCTGTTTCCAAATGGATGAACTACATTATTTATTTATTTGTTTATTTGTTATTTTCTTGTTTATGTTGTTGTGGTGGTGTTTGTGTAAAAAAGCAAAGCTACAGTTCTGCTGCTGTTCTGCTCTTTTTGTGTCGTCTGATCCTGCAGATGTTAAGATTAAACTGACTTCTCACCCACCTTTCATTGCTTCCTGCATTGACTGTCTTTATAAATGTAACATTTTAGAGTGAATAGTTTTATTTGCATACTCCAAGATTCACTATTAGTTCTCTCATAGTTTAGTATGATCCTTAACTGTCTAATTATTTAATTATTTATTAAAGGCCACTTATAAGAAGAAATAAAAAAGTATGTTCATGTTTTGTTGTTTTTTAAGTGAAATAAGAACAGAATAATATTTGTGAACATCAGAGGCTAAAAGCAGAAATAGTACAAAAAAAATCTGAATTCTGCATAATAAGAATTTAGAATTTAGAAGTCATGTTCTCCTTGCTTGTGTCTCTCGGTGTTGATGGCTGCTGAGGCTAATTGGTGTCTTTCAGTCTCTGACATTTAATTTCAGAAATTTTCTTTGATGGTGCCCATTCATTAATCTTTCATTTATTTAATTTGATATATATTTTTGTAATCTTTTATTTTATAATTTGTATTGTTTTGTGAGGCATCACCTTTCAGATCAGTACTAAATTATTTTTGCATTGGCCAGACTCACAGACAAACGGCCTTTTCACTGTTCACACACATTCATGTTGTTCTCCAGCACAGTCTGACGGTTTGTTTGTCCCTCTAGAATTCTTTGTGGTTCGGCATTTGCAGCCGTGTCCTGTCAGCACAAAGGCCATCACTTTAACTTCTGGGACTTGGTGTTGTGAATTGAACATCTCTGGAAGTGATGAGCACATTAACATCTGACACTGCCATCTGTTCAAGAGCAGACATCTTTTTATTTCATGAGTATAAATCTAGTGGTAAAGAAACACAAAGAAGGTCACCCCATGTTATATAATATAATTATATTATATTATATTATATTATATTATATTATATTATATTATATTATATTATATTATATTATATTATATTATATTATATTATATTAGCCCAGGTAAATGGGGAGGGTTGTCATCAGGAAAGGCTGTAAAAGTTATAAAACATTAACCCTACATGGAAGTAGGAAAAGTTATTATATTATATTATATTATATTATATTATATTATATTATATTATATTATATTATATTATATTATATTATAGATTAGATTAGATTTGATTAAATTTGATTTGATTTGATTTGATGAGATTAGATTAGTATAGTCAGGGTGAATAGGATTAATGAGTTTACAGGGCTGAGTAGCCTGTTCTTGTCAAAATTGTTTTAATTATATTATATTATATTATATTATATTATATTATATTATATTATATTATATTATATTATATTATATTATAATCAATTAGATTAGATTAGATTAGATTAGTACAATCAAGGTGAATAGGATGGATGAGTTTATTGGGCTAAATGGCCAGTTCTTGCCAAAATTGTTCTAATGCTCCTATATTATATTATATTATATTATATTATATTATATTATATTATATTATATTATATTATATTATATTATATTATATTATATTTCCCTGTGGTGGGCTGGTGCCCTGCCCAAGGATTTGTTCCTGCCTTGCGCCCTGTGTTGGCTGGGATTGGCTCCAGCAGACCCCCGTGACCCTGTAGTTAGGATATAGCGGGTTGGATAATGGATGGATGGATATATTTGATTTGACCTGATTTGATTCGGTTTGATTTGGACAATCAAGGTGAATAACATAATTGAGCTTGTTGGTCTGAATGGCCTGTTCTCATCAAATTTGTTCTAATGTTCTAATTATATATATATTAGACAAAGAGCCAGTTTCGACAACGTAAAATGAAATGGGCACGAGTTTGTGTCAGCATTGTATGAAGAACAAATGATAAGTAATGAAGAAGTTGTTTTGTAATGATTGTAGTCCGCTTTACTCATTACTGTACAGGCTTGTACTGTTAGTTGATGAATTTTCCAGGCCTATAGTATAATATTGAATGATGAATGTTCCAGTACAATATGGAATAGTAATAAGTATAAGCACCACAAACCTGTTATAGGTGTATTGAATGAATGCGTAATTGAATCAGAATGCGTAATTAGGCCTCGAGCTGTAGTCGAAATCGCCTTTCAGGCCTCTAGAGCTTTAATCGAAGTCGCCTTTCTCTTTGAATTTTTGCGGCCGTAAATCCGCCGCCTGCCGCGATGTTGGGGTTGGATGTCGGTCTCGTAAGGTTTTTCGGGCAGCTGTGCAGAAGGCGACTGCGCATTTGGCTTTGGACATACATGAGTGAGTGAGTGAGTGAGGAGGCAGGCGAATTATGTATTAAGATTATGTTATGTTATATTATATTATAATATATTATATTCAAATTTATTACATTTGATTTGACTTGATGAGATTTGATTAGTACAGTCAGATTGAATAGGATTAATGAGTTTACAGGGCTAAATAGCCTGTTCTTGTCAAAATTGTTTTACAGTAATTATATTATATTATATTATATTATATTATATTATATTATATTATATTATATTAGATTAGATTAGATTAGATTAGATTAGATTAGATTAGATTAGATTAGATTAGTACAATCAAATTGAATAGGATGGATGAGTTTGTTGGGCTAAATAGCCAGTTCTTGCCAAAATTTTTCTAATGCTCCTATATTATATTATATTATATTATATTATATTATATTATATTATATTATATTATATTATATTATATTATGTTATGTTATATTATAATCAATTAGATTAGATTACATTAGATTACATTAGGTTAGATTAGTACAATCAAGTTGAATAGGATGGATGAGCTTGTTGGGCTAAATGGCCAGTTCTAATGCTCCTATATTATATTATATTATATTATATTATATTATATTATATTATATTATATTATATTATATTATATTATATTATATTATATTATATTATATTATATTTGATTTGACTAGATTTTATTTGATTTGATTTGGACAATCAAAGTAAATAAGATGGTTGGTCTGAATGGCCTGTTCTCATGAAATTTGTTCTAATGTTCTAATTATATTATATAATATAATGTTATATTATATTATAATATATTAGATTAGATTTGATTAAATTTGATTTGATTTGATGAGATTAGATTAGTACAATCAGGGTGTAAAGGATTAATGAGTTTACTGGGCTGAATAGCTTGTTCTTGTCAAAATTGTTCTAAAGTTCTAATTATATTATATTATATTATATTATATTATATTATATTATATTATATTATATTATATTATATTATATTATATTATATTATATTATATTATGTTATGTTATGTTATAGTATATTATAATGTATTAGATTAGATTAGATTATAGTAGAAGCAAACAGAGATGAGGTACTTGCATGATCACAGCGTTTCCAATTATGCTCCAAGTCAGTCCATTGATGCCAGCTAAATGAGATCATGAAGAATATGTGGACACAGCTGGTAGCTTGTTCAGGGTAAATTTTGCATAAATGTTGCAACGTTTTTCTTCACACAGAGAACCATAGACACATGGAATAAGCAATCAAACAGTGGGTAGTTGACAGTAGAACTTCAGGGACCTTCAAATCTTAAATTGAGTTGATTTTGAGCAATCGAGGTGAATACGATTGATGATCTTGATGGTGTGAAGAGCCTGTTCTCATCACAATTGTTTTTGTGTTCTGATTAGGTTAGGGTCTGTTTCTAATGTTTCACTCTCAAAAACACTCACCCAACTAAATTAATCTTTATTGCCAACTTTGACCAAGCATGAATCCTTTCTTGATTTGTTGTCTCCGTTTCGATGATACGAGCAGCCTTTTTTTATCTCCCTCTTGATCTCTGCTGATATGAGTTTCCTTTGTTTGTGCTTTCCTGGTGGCAAGTGTGAATTTTTTTTCTTCTTCTAACAATAACACCTTAACCACAAAGCCTGGCAGGAGACTCGAGCGCTGCACCAACACCCGATTGCCGTGTAATCCCGGCAGCAGCAGACACGCTTGGCTCGTGTCGGGGTGGCAGTTCGAAATGCTCAGCTCTGACTGAGGTGCTCAGATTCTCACAGCTGTCATCTTATATAAGGAGTTCTATTCAGAGGAGGTCTGTTATTGCTCATTCTGATTTAACAAGTGAATTCTTGTTGTATTATGTAATTATTTATGACTTTTCTGTCACTGTAATAAATGGATGCAGTATAAGATGCTTCACTTACCACATTGGCAGGCATTTATAAAACAATTACATTTTCCAAAGATGCACAATATTTATTTCTGCTCTGTGTACAATTAATATTGTAAGATTTTAATTTTACAGTGTAAGGAACTATTTTGCACAAAATAAAATAAACACATACATACTCCAAAAAAGTGACAATAAATGACAGAATGATACGTGCAAATAAATAATGACTGTGCAATACAGTGTGATTGTGTTGTCTTTTTCTTTACGTATTTCATTATTTCTATTGTGGGGTTTTCCGCCCGCCTCCATGTTGTAGTGTTATGAATTTGACTCCTGTGCCCAGATGGTGTCCATGTTAACCTTCCATGTTCTTCTGTTCCTCCAAAGGTGTCCAAGTGAAGTTAGCTGACCATTCCAAATGGGTGGGTTTGTGCCAGGACTCTGTGGTGTTCTGATCGCTTCTCCAGTTTTTGTTTTCTTACATTGTATTCAGTGTCCTCTGGCCACTTCATATATGAGAAACTAAAAATAAAATAATACACAAAACAACACATAGAAATCAAAGCAAATTAAAAACGCAGAATAATGAAAAAAAAAAAAATGAACATAAATAACAATATTAACACAAACAAAAGCAAAAAAAGACATGAAAAAGAAATTTCGGCACCAACCAGGGATGGAACCCCGGCTCAAATTTAACAGGCACAGTTCAACAATTAATTCACGTACAGATAGCACAGGCCTCCAGTTATGTTAATTACTTTCCAACCAGCTTTGTTTTCCTGTCTATTAAAAAAGAAATCTCTGTCTTTATGTGTACATATTAGTTATAATTTGTAAAGTTCCTATTTGCATTTTACCTGCTAACTTGTGTACCCACACTCAATGAAGATGGCTGGACAACAAAAGAATCTGAATTGAAATGAACTGAATCCGGCTCAAGACATAACGTGTCCACTGATTGTCCTGTCAGACACGGGAGTGTGAGGTCTGCCCTACGGGTATGAGAGTTGTCAAAAATACGGGGAAGAATTTGAATGTAACACCAGTACCAAACCGATTTCCAATGACCACGAGAGTGGAGGAGGACTAATCAGAGGGACGCTGTCATCACTTCTGCCCATCATTCAGCCTCCAACCCTCTCCATTGAGTGCAGGCTGAATAAAACACAAATTACAAGTTCCATAATTTATATAAAGTGCTATGGTTGAAGGAAAAGACAGCAGATTAAATGGATGGGAGAATTAAGAAAGAATAGTCATTGAATATTACACGGTCAAATCCCAAAAAACGAAGAATATTATCCAAAAACGCGAATTGCAAAAATACTTAAGAGGGTGAAAATGTTGTGTCTTTTGCATGAAAAACCACGGACAGCCATAAAGATCTGGGGCAGCTGTAGACAAACCCCTGTAAAAACTGGAAACAAAATACGCTATAGACACGTTAAAGATGAAAAGAAGCGTCTTCACAGGCGCGAGTCTCAAAAGTGACTGATTGCAGTAGGTAGGGGTGAGTCCAGGAGTGACATCAAGGGGCCCAAAGAAATACAATGGAGACCTTGTCTTTTGTCTCCTGCTTCTCAGGTGTTTCTCCTGAATACTTTACCCCGTAATTCTCACAAGGGTCTCCTCTTGAGTTTCAGCAGAAACCTCAGTAAAGTCACACAATGGGCTCAGGTCTTCCTTTATTTTGCAGTTTGAAAGTATTTGCATTGTGTGCTCAGTAATATCTGGTGAAATGTATGGACGGTAGTCAGGGCCGGATTTATATGAAAAGAGGCCTTAGGCTATTCCACTTATGAGGCCCTTTCACCTTCCATTTTTAAGTTTGTAAATTACATGAGAGATAATAAAATACATAATACGCGTTGATCTTAACCAATACATTTTTATGTTTGTTTATTAGTCATATGCGTAGAATTTCTCCTTATTTTCGGTTCAGTGTTTTAGTGTTCACTGTTTTTAGAATAGTGTAATTTTAATTTTGCTAACAATTTGAATGTAGGCCCCTCTTGATCTTGAGGCCCTAGGCTGAAGCCTAGTTAGCCTATAGGAAAATCCGGCCCTGACGGTAGTAATAAACACTTAATTAGGATAACAAAGCTGCAGTCTCACTTCTGAATAATATTATTAGCTGCTCAAATTTATATTGATGTGCACCAATTAGATCAGACTGGAAGACAAAGCAGGCAATATAGTACTTTGGGCTTGAAATCTTGAGCTTGTGGATTCAAATCCCACTTCTGACACCAGTGGGTGATCATGAACAAGACACTTTACCTGCCTGTTCTCCATTTAGAAAAAAACAAAAGGAATGTGCCCAATCATATCTCAAATGTTGTAAGTCATCTGGTTAAAGGCAACGGCCCAAAAATAAATACAAAATTAAGTATTAGAAGAGAGTAAAACGAGACTTGAAAGAGATCTCACAAAACATCCCATGCTTATCAAACCAACTTCTCAATTTTGACTGCTCTGACCTTAGTTGTATCTCATGTTGTAACCAGCAGGGGGCGCTAGCCCCTTGTTGGAATGAGTTCTTTTGTAATTGCGTTTTGGGATTAATAAAGTATCTATCTATCTATCTATCTATCTATCTATCTATCTATCTATCTATCTATCTATCTATCTATCTATCTATCTATCTATCTATCTATCTATCTACATAAGCCAAATCTATATAGATGCAGTCATATGAAAAAGTTTGGGAACCCCTCTCAGCCTGCATAATAATTGACTCTACTTTCAACAAAAAAACAAAAATGTGGGTCCCCTTGTCATTTTGCTGATTTGAATGCCTGTCACTGCTCAATGCCGATTACTTGTAACACCAAATTGGTTGGATGAGCTCGTTAATCCTTGAACTTCATAGACAGGTGTGTCCATCATGAGATATAAAGGTATTTAAGGTGGTCAATTGCAAGTTGTGCTTCCTTCCCTTTGACTCTCCTCTGAAGAGTGACAGCATGGGATCCTCAAAGCAACTCTCCAAAGATCTGAAAACAAAGATTGTTCATTCTCTTGGCTTAGGGGAAGGCTACAAAAAGCCATCTCAGAGGTTTAAACTGTCAGTTTCAACTGTAAGGAATGGAATCAGGAAATGGAAGGCCACAGGCACAGTTGCTGTGAAACCCAGCAGGTCTGGCAGGCCAAGAAAAAACGAGTGGCATATGCGCAGGATTGTGAGAATGGTTACAGACAACCCACAGATCACCTCCAAAGACCTGCAAGAACATCTGGCTGCAGATGGTGTATCTGTACATCGTTCTACAATTCAGCGCAATTTGCACAAAGAACATCTGTATGGCAGGGTGATGAGAAGGAAGCCCTTTCTGCACTCACGCCACAAACAGAGTCACTTGTTGTATACAAATGCTCATTTAAATTATTTTGGAACAAAGTGCTTTGGACTGATGAGACAAAAATGGAGTTATTTGGTCATAACAAAAAGCACTTTGCATGGCGGAAAAAGAACACCGCATTCCAAGAAGAACTCCTGCTACCTACTGTCAAATTTGGTGGAGGTTCCATCATGCTGTGGGGCTGTGTGGCTAGTTCAGGGACTGGGGGCCCTTGTTAAAGTCGAGGGTTGGATGAATTCAACTCAATATCAACTAATTCTTCAGGATAATGTTCAAGCATCGGTCACAAAGTTGAAGTTACACAGGGGTTGGATATTCCAACAAGACAATGACCCAAAACACAGTTCGAAATCTACAAAGGCATTCATGCAGAGGGAGAAGTACAATGTTCTGGAATGGCCGTCACAGTCCCCTGACTTGAATATCATTGAAAATCTATGGGATGATTTGAAGTAGGCTCTCCATCAAATTGAACTGAACTGGAAAGATTTTGTATGGAAGAATGGTCAACAAGACCTCCATCCAGAATCCAGACACTCATCAGAGGCTATAGGAGGACAGCGTCTAGAGGCTGTTAGATTTGAAAAGGAGGTTCAGCTAAGTATTGATGTCATATCTCGGTTAGAGTGCCCAAATTAATGCAGCTGTCTAATTTTGTTATGATGCATATTGCATATTTTCTGTTAATCCAATAAACTTAATGTCACTGCCGAAATACTACTGTTTCCATAAGGCATGTCATATATTAAAAGGAAGTTGCTACTTTGAAAGCTCAGCCAATGATAAACAAAAATCCAAAGAATTAAGAGGGGTTCCCAAACTTTTTCATATGACTGTACAATAGAAAAAAGCGATACAACCTCCCTTAGTGATACGGCAGTAAGAAATCATATAGGAGAAATAATTTAGCTTTGTTTAATGACTGCTTACGCTGCACAACAGATGAAGGAAGCCAATGGCTAGAACCCAGTTTGGGAGTAGGGGCCCGATGTGTAGAGTCTGCCATTTTCGTGGAAGGATTTTCAGGATCGGACGACGTTATCTCCCATCCATCCGTCGGCTTCAAAGGTGCGCCGGGCAATGTTCCAAGGTTTTGTACTCCTTCTTCATTTGCAGGCCCCCTCTTAGGTGAATCATGCCATTCCAAACAAGGAAAAGGGGATACAGTTTCATGCTGACTTTGACACACAAAAAATAGTATACAATGGTCATTAGTCTGACTGTCCTTTCCGCAGTTGTCCCTGTCTTGTCCTCTAATGCTTTGCCTAGATGTTCTAAATGATGAGCCCCTGTGTTAAATCTGGCTCTGTGTCAATTGCGCATGTGAGGGGAAAGAAAAGCAGATTTATAAAATACTAGCAAAATACCCACGCTTCGCAGCGGAGAAGCAGTGTATAAAAGAAGTTATGAAAAAGACAAGGAAACGTTTTAAAAATAACATGACATGATTGTCAATGTCATTGTCGTAGGCTTATTTTAGTATTGAGAGTGAATTTGATGATTGGATTTTAGGATGTAAAGATCTCTTTGTAAAGGACATTTGCAGTTCTGCCCGCGGGCTGTAAAATGACCAAGCTGTCTGCTGAGCTTACTCTTGAGCATGTCGGCCATATGAGAAGCCATCTTGTGTCAACTCAATGGTGACCTTTTTTAGAGTCTGGCCCCGTGACTTATTTATTGTCTTAGCGAAGCAGACCCTTACTGGAAATTGGAGGCGTTTGAGTTGGAATGGGAAGTCAGTGGGTATGAGAGGGATGCAAGGAATAAATAGAGTCTCCCCTGAGCCAGTTCCAGTGAAGACAGTTGCCTCAATGAGGTTCTTGTGCAGAGATCTGATCTGAAGCCTGGTGCTGTTATAAAGGTTTTGGTGGTTGTAAGTTTCGTAGTAACATAATTGGTGCGCTGACCTTCAAAAGTAGAGTATGCGGAGGCCTGCCCGGAAGATTAAGAGTGTGAAGAAACTAAATGAAAAGGCAGGAGTCACCAGCAGGAAGATGTGAAGCAAGGCGAACAATAACAGGCTGGAAGTGGTGGAGTAAAGAAGAATGGAGCAGTGAGCACGACGAACAGCTGAGGAAGGTAAGGAAGCGAGTGAGGAGGCACATGATGTTGTTAATGTATATAGGCAGGGAGCCAACCATGTGGTAGGTGCGGTAAAAAGGAAGGGGGACCGGGGTGGCCCTTGTGCATCGCTGCCGTGAAATAAACTGTTAACGGAAATAAGGAACGAAACCACCAAAAGGTGGGGTCAGTTTCGAAAGTTGCTTATGGCATAATGGTGAGAACCGACAAAAAGAAGACGTTATTTTCGAAAGTTTATTACGGGGTACGATGCGAAATGAAACATACTTAACGTTTATAAGTACAGTGTAAAGGATGAGCATGGGAAATTTGGGCTTCCTACGTATTTTGGAAGTTGCAGAAAATGTGAGGAGGGGTTTCCCCTATCTATATATACAGTACACCCATTCCCCCCGGGCCGGGATCCTGGAGGGGGCATGGGAGTTTGCCCAACCAGTCCACATGTGTTTTGTGGATTTGGAGAAGGCATTGGATCGTGTCCCTCGAATCATTCTGTGGGGTGTGCTCCGAGAGTATGGGGTACAAGACTCATTGCTACGAGCCATTCAGTCCTTGTACAGGAGGAGCAGGAGCTTGGTCCGCATTGCCGGTAATAAGTCGGACTCGTTTCCTGTTGAGGTTGGACTCCGCCAGGGCTTCCCTTTGTCACCAGTTCTGTTCATAAGTTTTATGGACAGAATTTCTAGGCACAGCCAAGAAGCAGAGGGGGTCTGGTTTGGTGACCTCAGAATCTCGTCTCTGCTATTTGCGGATGACATGGTTCTGTTGGCTTCATCGGACAGTGACCTCCAGCTCTCACTGGAGCAGTTCGCAGCACCTCTAAATCTGAGGCCATGGCTCTCAGTCGGAAAGGGTGGAATTTTCTGGGTTGGGAACACATTACTGCCTCAAGTGGAGGAGTACAAGTATCTCGTGGTCTTGTTCACAAGTGAGGAAAGAATGGAGCGGGAGGTCGACAGAGGGATCAGTGCGGCATCCTCAGTAATGTAGGCTCTGCAATGGTCCGTCGTGGTGAAGAGAGAGCTGAGCCAAAAGGCGAGGCCATCGATTTACCAGTTGATCTACGTTTCTACCTTCACCTATGGCCACGAGCTTTGGGTAGTGACTGAAAGAGCAAGCTTGTGGATACAAGTGGCCGAAATGAGTTTTCTCCGCAGGGTGGCTAGACTTCCCCTAAGAGATAGGTTGAGGAGTTGAGGACTCGGAGTAGAGTCGCTGCTCCTCCGCATTGAGAGGAGTCAGTTGAGGTGGTTCGGGCATCTGGTCAGTATGCCCCCTGGACGCCTCCCTGGGGGGGGGGGGGGGGGTGTTCCGGGCATGCCCCACTGGGAGAAGGCCATGGGGCAGACCCAGGACACGCTGGAGGGATTATATCTCCCAGCTGGCCTGGGAACGCCTCAGGGTCCTCCCAGAGGAGCTGGAGGAGGTGGCCGGGGAAAGGGAGGTCTGGGCTTCCCTGCTTAGGCTGCTGCCCCCGCGACCTGACCTCGGATAAGCGGTGGATAATGGATGGATGGATGGATGGACCCATTTACCCACCTTGGGTGTTGCAATAGGACATGAAACATACCTAAACTTTTGTAAGTACACTGCAAGGAATGAGCAAGTGAAATTTCAGCTTCCCACCTATATGGAAGTGGGAGAATTAGTGGTGAGTCAGTGAGGGCTTTGCCTTTTATATGTATAGATATTTGCACAGAACAAAGTGACATATTAAACTTATACACTTATTAGATATGTCTCCTTTTTTGTCTAAAGCTGTTTCTTCTAATGAATTTTAATACATAAAGTTGACTCTTAAATGAAGCATACAGTATATGAATCTCTTTTTAGTTTTGTGAACCATCAAGTATCAACCTTGGAGAAGTACAGTTTTCCTATGGAACTTGTTCCACTCTTCTTTCAATAGAGAGTATTGAGATCCATCAGCGTGCTCAACAACAATATTTATTTATTCATGACAGTTGCATACAAAGCTGTATCTGAAAGTACATTTCAAAATGATAATGGAGAAATTACAGTCGAAAAAAAGTGTGCAATTGTTATAGTGACCGATGTGATCAAGGTTATATGACCTGTGAGGAAAGGAATCTATTAGAGAGAAAAACAATTGAAGCCTGGACAATATCAAACTCTAAGGATGCAAATGCCAATGGACCCCCCCAGCCAATAACCCCCTCCACCCACCCAGACATCCTACAGTACTTAACTGTAACAAAGTTATTCATTGATATCTCAATCTGCGTGTCATCTTACTTTCACTCTTCTCCACAAACTATTAGCAATTCCAGACTCGCCATCTTTATATTGCTAAATTCAGATACAGCAATCTTAAGAAAAGAAAGATAACAAAAGAAAGTTGTCTTCTGCCATGGCAGGTTTGAAACGTTAAAGGAACTGCAACTCCGAGGTTCTGATGGTTGTCAATCCATGTCTAAGAATGCTTTGAAACCACCTAATGGCACTTGTCTCTTTCTGCGGTGATGCTGTGGTTCATTTGAACAAAGTGAATGTTAAATGGTTGGCTTCAGTATTCCAAACCGATGACTTCCTTGGGATTTTGCCCCACCCAATTCTGTTTTCTTCCCATATCCCATAGATGTACCAGTTAATATATTGGGTGATTCTGAATAGTTTAGTATTCTTTGTAATGGAGTGTCCAACCCATGTTTACTTTGTGCCTTATGTCCAATAGTGCTAGAGACTCAGGCTTCCCATGACCAAAAATGGAGATGAATTGGTTAAAAAATAAATAAATAAATAGATAGATAGGAATGATACCGTGATTGACTAATCACTGATCGAACAATTGGTGGAAATTCCAAAGTTATGTCTGCCTACCCACACCTTTCTAAACTTTTCTAATTTAATAAAGACCCTGAAACTGAATTAACTGAGTTCAAAAAATGGATGAACAGATATATGGAGAGTCACCTTGGTGCTGTTCTGACCCCCTTCATTTGACTGGATGGGTTAGACGGATGGAGAGTCACTGTATTTCATTATGTTGCATGGATAGACAGACAGAGAGTAACCACATTTCTTCTCAGACCTCTCCATTTTGTAGGATGAACAGATAAAAGAAACAGTCACCTCAGCCCTCTTCTGACTCCTCCATATTGTTGGAATCTCAGATAGACAAAGAGTCACCTCTGTCCTCTCCTGACCCCCTCATTTAGCTGGATGGATGAACGGATGGATAGACCCCACAGTACTATTCTGACTCCCTCAATTTTGCTGGATAAGTAGACAGATGGAAATTCACTGCATTACTCTTCTGACCCACTTAATTGTGTTGGATGGATGGATAGATAGGTGGAGAGTCACCACAGTCCTCTCCAGACTCTCTCCATATTGTTGGATGGTCAGGTAGACAAAGAGTCACTTTAGTCCTCTTCTGACCCTTTCTTTTTTGTTGGATGCATAGATAGCTGGATTGTCACTGCATTAATCTTCTGACCCAGTTCATTATATTGGATGGATAGATGGAGAGTCATGTGAGTCCTCTTCTGACACCTCCATCTTGTTAGATGATCAGGTAGATGGAAAGCTACCTTAGTCCTCTTCTGACACCTTTTATTTTGTTGAATGGGTAGATAAATGAATAATCACATCTGTACTCTTCTGACCCAATTCATTATTTTGGATGGACAGATAAATGAAGAGTCATCTCCGTCATCTTTTGATCCAATTCATTATGTTGGATGGATAGATGGATAGATGGAGAATCACATCAGTCCTCTCCTAACCCCTACAATTTGTTGGAAAGTCAGGTAGGTGGAGAGTCACCTCAGTTCTTCTCTAAACCCTTCTTTTTGTTTGATGCATAAATAGGTGGAGAGTCACCACAGTCCTCTCCAGACTCTCTCCATATTGTTGAATGTTTAGATAGACAAAGAGTCACTCTAGTCCTCTTCTGACCCTTTCTTTTTGTTGGATGGATAGATAGCTGGATAGTCACTGCATTTCTCTTCTGACCTAACTCATTATATTGGATGGATAGACAGAGAGTCATGTGAGTCCTTTTCTGACACCTCCATCTTGTTAGATGATCAGGTAGATGGAAAGCTACCTTAGTCCTCTTCTGACACCTTTCATTTTGTTGAATAGGTAGATAAATGAATAATCACCTCTGTACTCTTCTGTCCCAATTCATTATTTTGGATAGACAGATAAATGAAGAGTCACATCAGTCCTCTCCTGACCCCTCCAATTTGTTGGAAGGTCAGGTAGGTGGGGGGTCACCTCAGTTCTTCTCTAAACCCTTCTTTTTGTTTGAGGTATAGATAGGTGGAGAGTCACTACAGTCCTCTCCAGACTCTCTCCATATTGTTGGATGGGTAGATAGGTGGAGAGTCACCTCAGTCCTCTTCTAACTCTTCCATTTTGTTGGATGGGTAGATAGATGGAGAGTCACCTCCATTTTGTTAGATGTTCATGGTGTCGTAGCCTACACCATGAACTGTGTTTATAAAAAAAATGTATTCTTAAAATTGGTAATCTCTGCGTATTAGAAAAGTATTATAAGTACATGAGAAAGTAGACACTATATTTTACTAAGCATTAAGATGTATGAGTTAGGTATCACCACTAGTTCATGAAGCCAAGGGTTAGACATGCAGGAGAGCTGGAGAAGGATGGGCCCCTCACTTACAGAGAGAATGTGAACTCCTTGGCTGTAAATAATGGTAGCAAGCACCAAGCTAGTAGGGAGTATCGTCTTGTCAAACAGAAATGATGGACAGAGAGGGGTTTGACACCCCCTCAGCTAAGAAACATTGGTAGAATTAATTAGATGCAAGAAATGCTAGGAGTCAGATGAGGATGAATAATGGCTTGTAGGATAAGAATTGTAATAAATGTAAGAGATGCCTATGGCTCAGGGTTCAAGTCCTCTGAATTGAGTCTGTATGTGTGTCTGATTCTGCTGTCCGTCCTGAGTCTCCGAGTAACTTCATTGGGAAAAGGATGCCCATGTCAACCTACTCCAACATGTTCTGCTGTAGGTCTCATGTCTTATTTGACTTCACTACCTCATCACTCTTGAGGAACTCCTTCTGAACCCCACCCAACTGAACCTACAATACAACTTGATCTTGAGAGGCTGAATTACACCTGAACAAAATTCTGGTTTTTCCACACCTCAACTATGGCTTATGTAAAGTTCTAGAAGCATGGAATGTCTGATATCCATATGAGGAAGAACAAAATGATATCACCAAAAACTTCTTCAAAATGATATACACATTATAATATACACATTATAAACTAAACACGCAATTCAGAAATGTCCACCTCATGGCTACATGGCCTCATCATTGCTCAAGGATGGGCAAAGGCTGAGCAAGATACAAAAGTTCTTTTTTTGGTTTTATTTC
This sequence comes from Erpetoichthys calabaricus, assembly GCF_900747795.2. Classification (NCBI taxonomy): domain Eukaryota; kingdom Metazoa; phylum Chordata; class Cladistia; order Polypteriformes; family Polypteridae; genus Erpetoichthys; species Erpetoichthys calabaricus. The sequence continues at coordinate 163,392,846 of NC_041403.2, read as the reverse complement.
AACAGTTGGTTTCTAAACACTATAACAAAATTTCAGATGCTGTTTCTCTGACCGCGACCAACAACTGCTCCTTTAAAGAATTGCTTTAGCTCGATGATGGTGTCCATTAGTAACCGTCACATTTCAACAAGCAGAGACTTCATTATGATGGGCTACCTCTTCACGATTGTCCTACGCTTTTACAGACAGCTGACAGTGGGACGTATTCTGCCTTTCTTTCTTGTGCCAGCTGGACTCGGACCCTTGGCTGCTGCGTGAGCCCATTTCAGAACTTTGTGAAACAGCCATCACTTCCTGCAGCCTTGGGAGACACGGACACAGACAGCGAACTACAAGCTTTTTGAGGGAAGCGTCGGCCCAAGTGTAGATAAAAGGGTTAGCGCAGCTGTTGGCAAAAGCAAAAGGCACCAGAACTCTCAAACCGGTGAGGGCCACATCCATGGTGCAAGAGTTTTCCTTGTTCATTATTGTGAGAACAATCTTAATAATCTTAAATGCGTTAAAAGGTACCCAGGAGAAACAAAAGACGACGACTACTAGAAAGACCACTTTTATGGAGCGCAGGAGCTTGTGGTTCTGTCTACGTGTCCTCCTGTAGTGCAGGCACAGGGTCCTCATGATGGAACAGTAGCAATACAGGATGCCAAGTAGGGAGAAGAAGAAAGCCAGGAGATTGACCAAAGAAAATCTTTGTAACTGGACGTCGATGTCTTCTCTGCATCTCCAAATACCGCTGTCTTCCAGTGTAAGGACGCGTGCCCTGAACACAGGCAGTGCTATCAGTATAGACACCAACCAAACCAGGAAACAAGATGCAGTAACATAGAGTTTCTTCTTGATCTTCCGGTAGATATTCGAATGTACGACTGCAAGGTACCTGGGGGGATGAAAAGAAAGTTTTAATAAATCAGTTTATTCAGCCTTATTTTCGTTTTTTTTTTTGTTCGGAAGTTTTGTAAACTTTTCCATCTCTGAGCTGAGTAATTTGCAAGATGGACAGATAAATGACGTCCCAAAATGATCTCGAGTAGATGTAATGAAACGGTACACTTGAAAAGGTCACGGAATCAGATAAGCACATTGTATTTCTTCCAAACAGATTCAGATTTCTTTTTTTTGTTAAACATTGAAAAATTGTGCTGAGGGGCGGGGGGAGGCTGTTGACCCACCACATTGACAGGAGTCAATTGAGGTGGTTTGGGCATCTGATACGGGTGCCTCCCTGTGGATGTTTTATGGGCATGACTAGCTGGGAGGAGACCCCTGGGAACTCTTAGGGCTCGCTGGGAGGATTGTATCTCTCAGATGGCCTGGCAGTGCCTTGGGATCCCACAGTATGAGTTGACAAGTGTGGCTGAGGAAAAGGACATTTAGGCCTTACTGCTAAGACCGTTGCCCCCATGAGCTGGCTTCAGATAAGTGGTGGTAAATGAATGAATGAATAAAAAATCGCGCATGGCTATAATTACATAGAGCATTGCAACATTTAAGAAGGTTACCTTTGTGAATAGAGCCCCCTTAAGCATCCTACTCCTCTTAAATTATGCCTTTCTTATTTGGCTATATGCATTTTTATTTAACACCTATCATGTCTATATGTTGTCATAGAACACAAAGGTTGGCAGCATTGGGAACCACCCATTGTGGTTGTGACGCCATGCTTAATGGAAGCATGGAAGGAGTCCACCACCAAAGGGCTGTGTGCTACCCCAGTCCGACAAGTGGCAGCAACTCTCTGGTGGGTCTCACAAAGCCACACCACCATCATAGGAACTGAAGTTAAGATGGGCAGCCCTGCTGGGTTTTGTGGGAGCCACAAGAGGGAGCTGTTGGGAGGAGGTTTCCTCCTTTTCAGGAGGTTCAGCCTGACCTGGAAGTGATTCCTGGATGCCACATGGTAGCACCGGCAGTACTCCCAGAGAGCCACTCCTCCTCCTCCTCCTCCTCCTCCTCCTCCTCACTCAAAGAGTCAGATTCGGGTGGATGAGGACGGAGCTCACTGAGCATGAGTGGAGGAGAGAGAAGAGACAAAGAGAAAGCAGAAGACGTTTGTTTGTAATTGTGCTTGTGCAACCTTTGGAGAAGCCTATGAGATGTTCTTGCACACAATAAATCATTTGTCTGAACCCAGAACTTCTGTGTTTGCAGAAGTGTTTGTGGTTTGGAGTGCAACGCCACCATATTACTTACCCTATGTAGTCTGTCTTTTAGTTTATCTACTAATTGCAAGATCTCAGTAATAATAAACGATTATTATTTGTTAGTTAAATATTTCTCTTTCCTCCGGGTGCTCCGGTTTCCTCCCACAGTCCAAAGACATGCAGGTTAGGTGGATTGGCGATTCTAAATTGGCCCTAGTGTGTGCTTGGTGTGTGGGTGTGTTTGTGTGTGTCCTGTGGTGGGTTGGCACCCTGCCCAGGATTGGTTCCTGCCTTGTGCCCTGTGTTGGCTGGGATTGGCTCCAGCAGACCCCCGTGACCCTGTAGTTAGGAATATAGCGGGTTGGAAAATGGATGGATGGATATTTCTCTTGTATAGATATATGCATTCTTATTTATCATGGTGGTGGCCAGCTAGCTACATCGATAGATAGATAGATAGATAGATAGATAGATAGATAGATAGATAGATAGATAGATAGATAGATAGATAGATAGATAGATAGATAGATAGATAGATAGATAGATAGATAGATAGATAGATAGATAAAGGCACTATGTAATATATTGAAATAGAGTGAAAGGCACTATATAATAAAAAATGTGAAAGGCACTATATAATATATTTAAATAGACTAGAATGCACTATGTAATATATTGAAATAGAGTGAAAGGCACTATATAATATATTGAAATAATAATAATAATTCGTTACATTTATATAGCGCTTTTCTCAGTACTCAAAGTGCAATCCACACAGGGAGGAACCGGGAAGTGAACCCATATATATATATATATATATATGTGTAATATATTGAAATAGAGTGAAAGGCACTATTTAATATATGAAATAATAATAATAATAATAATAATAATAATTCATTACATTTATATAGCGCTTTTCTCAGTACTCAAAGCACTATCCACACAGGGAGGAACCGGGAAGCGAACCCACATATATACATATGTAATATATTTAAATAGAGTGAAAGGCACTATATAATATATTGAAATAGAGTGAAAGGCACTATATAATAAATAGAGGTAAAAAACACTATGTAATAGATAGATAGATAGATAGATAGATAGATAGATAGATAGATAGATAGATAGATAGATAGATAGATAGATAGATGTAAAGCACAATATAATAAATAAATGCTAAATGCATATGATAGACATACAGTAGTGTAAGGCGCATTATAATAGATAGATACTGAATGCATAAAGTATATTATAGACATATAGTTGTGTAACACAATATATAATAGATACTGTAGATACTAAATGCATATATGATAGACATACAGTTGTGTAAGGCATTATATAATAGATATTAAATGCATATGTGATAGACATATAGTTGTGTAAGGCACTATATAATAGATAGATAGATAGATAGATAGATAGATAGATAGATAGATAGATAGATAGATAGATAGATAGATAGATAGATAGATAGATAGATAGATAGATAGAGTAGACTGCTGGCCAAATTATGTTTGAGCACAATTTAAATTCTACTACATGAAGAAGCCAGAATTCCTTAACCACCACCGATCCAAGACTATAAATCCCAATAAATATCTGAGGGAAGCACATTCTAATGTCTAGTATGTTCTAAGAGAGTCTGAGCTTCTGTGATTGTTCGATGAAGGACTTTGCCAAGACAAACCACAGGATGAGACTATCAAGATTTGCAGGTTGCCAATGCTGTGTCATGAGACTGAGGAATGGCCCTTAGATTCCGGAGATGATGCTCTGTCATCTTGTTTCTTTATATAACGGAATTGTCTCATTTGAATTACCTGTCGATGCTCATCGCCGTGAGAAAGAAGATCCCACTTTGCATACTGAGGGCCATAAAATAGGCAGTAATCTTGCAACACAGCCATCCTGAGCGCCAGGAGCCCCCATGGATCTCACTGTCAATCCAAACCAAGAGGCCAAGCAGAAGAAGCAAATCAGAAATCGCCAGATTCACCACGAAGGATTCACAGGGACGTCTGAAAACACTGAGGCGCCGAACCATTATCCAGATCAGGGCGATGTTACCTGGAACTCCCAAAATCACCACCAGGATGTAGAGAAATGTTCGGATTATCCAAGTCCAAGGAAATCCAGGAAGGCGGCAACCTTCAGTCTGCTCAGTTGAATCATTTTCATAGTAATATGTTTCATATTCAACTGTTGAGCCTGAATACTCCATGAGACTGGTTGCCTTTGGTAAAAACAATGCAGAACAAAAACATAAAATTATTACCATAAGTAAAAGAGTAAACTGTGTCATCCAGCAACATTATTCCAATATGCCAGTAAGTCATGAAAAGTTTACAAATAAATGTTAATAACAGAGCAGAATTAAATTAAGAGGATCAAGAAATGTACATGAATCATAATTCTGGTGATCAGTCATGTGGAATTGTCATATGATGTACTTCAACAGGGGCTTAAACCTGAAATCCCACCGGCCTACGCCTAGAGTGCCTTCAGAATGTATTCGGACCCTCACATTTTGTGACACTGCGACCCTTTTCTAAAATCATTTCAATTCTTTCATTTTTTTTTACTCCATCAAGCAACACTCAATACCCCAGAATGACAAAGTGAAAACAGGATTTTAGACATTTTTGCAAATTTATTAGAAATGAAACACTGAAATATCGCAGTATTTGGACCCTTTATCTCAATACTTAGTGGGGGCAGTCATTCCAGCCTGGGGTCTTCTTGGCTTTGATGTCACAAGCTTCACACACCTGATTTGGGGATTTTCTGCTGCCATTTTCTTCAGATCCTCTCAAGCTCTGCTTGGTTGGATGGAAAGTTTTGCTGGATGTCTTTTATTTTTTAATGTTGCACCAGCAATGGAGGTTTGGGTTGAAGTCAAGGCTGTAGCTGGGCCACTCAAGGACATTCACAGAGCTGTTCCTAAAGTCACTCCTGTGTTGTCTTTCCTTTGTCCTGTCGGAACATAAACCTTCATCCCAGTCTGAGGTGCAGATTTTCATTAGGGATATCTCTAAGCTTTTCTCTTTTCATCTTTTCTTGGTACGTGACTACTGTCCCAGTCCCTGCTGCTGACAAAAAAACCCCATAGCATGATGCGGCCACCACCATCGTTGAAATGGTATTGTGCAGGAGATGAGCGGTGCTTGGTTTCCTTCAATGCAATTCTTAGAAATGAGGTCAAACAATTCAATCTTGGTTTCATCAAACCAGAGAAATTTGTTTCTCAGAGTCTAACAGTCCTTTAGGTGCTTTTTTGCAAACTCCTAGTGGGCTTCTATGTGTCATCTGGCCACTCTGCTATACTGTAAATCCAAGATTAGTGGAGTGTTGGTTGTCCTTATGGAAGTTTCTTCTATCTCCATACAAGTTCTCTGGAGTTTAACCAGAGTGACCATTGGGTATTTGGTCACCTCTCTTGCCAAGACCCTTCTCCCACAATTACTCATTTTGGCCTGGTAACTAACTTTAGGAGCAGTAGTGATTGTTCCAAACTTCTTTCATTGAAGAATTATGGAGGCTGAAGGCCACTGTATCCAGCAGGGGTCAACCTTTCTCCTCCGGGATGTGTTTTTTGATACAGAACTGACTAGAACCAATACCATCCCTTTCTGTAGGTCAGGTCAGGTCAGGTTAGGTTGGGAAGCATGCACCAGTACAGCACCATTGCTGCACCCACCACAACCAGCTTAAGATTCTGGTTGAATGGCCACCAGGCAGACATGCTGTCCAGTCCCACCCTCTGGAAATGACCCTCTATCTGCTGCATCCAGGTGTTAAGTGGGTGTCCCTTTGGCCTGGTCCAGTCACTCGGGTCCTCAACAATGAGGGTCCTGTGAGCCGGATTACCCTCGGGGAATCGCGGAATGGCCGTAGTGCTGTAATTGACGCTCCTTCACAATGCAGGTCATGTGCCTCATTCGGGACTCCGTGAGCATTACAAAGTCAGACCAACTGAAGAGACATACATGAAGGAGTCCAGTCTTTGTCTCAGGTCACTGGATAGTGTTCATGTCCCACAACCATATAGCAAGACAGGGAGCACCAGGACTCTAAAGACTTGGACCTTCATCCTTTTTAAAAGAACCTGCTTGTGTGTCCTTCTGTCCATCATCCCGACTTACTGCTGTCATTTGTCCATCTCCCTGGCAGTCTCTCTCTGTCTCTCTCAGCTGAATTGCAGATCTTTGAAATAAATTTCACAAATTACATTGGCACTAATAACCTTCTTGGTTAGTACAGCCACTGAGCTCTTGGGAACCTCCAAGGCTGCAAGAATTGCTGTGTAGCCTTCCCCAGACCTGAGCTTCGGCCCAATCCTGTCTCTAAGCGCTACAGGAAATTCTGTCGACCAATCGGATGGGTTTTTGCTCAGCTGTGGGACCCTCTATAGTCAGAGGTGAAGCCGTCCTAATCAATCCAATCCACTGAATTGACCACAGATGGACTCCAAACATCTCACCAGTGATCAATAGAATGGGAGGCACCTGAGCCAGACCTCAAGGGTTTGAATACTTGCGTCAATGGGATATTTCAGACTTTAATCTTTAAGAAATTTGCTAAAATATCTTGAATTCATTTTCATTCTGGGGTATTGAGTGTTGTTTGATGAGGAAAAAAAAGAATCTGAATGACTTTAGTACGAGGCCGAAAGAGCAAAATGTGAAAAAGGTGAAGAGGTCTGAATGCTGTCTGAAGGCACTGTGGGTGTCTATTGTCTTAGGTGTTGTTTTAGTATTTTAATTCTTTTATTGCCTTATGTGTTTAATAATAATTCTTCTTCTTCTTCTTCTTCTTCTTATCATTATTATTATTATTTTTATTATTATTGTTGTTATTTTTTTAAATTTTGAACTGTAAGTATTGAGTTGTTGGACTGTTTTAGTTTTTACTTTGCTTTGAAATTTTGAATAATTAATCAGTTCATATACATTCTTAAAAATCACAGTCCCTTAATGGCGTTTTACTCGTATAAAAATTAAAAAACAAACATCAAAAAAGAGATCTCCTTAAGATCTTTTTGGTTTCTCCTCCACGGCAATGAGATCAGAAAGAATTAAAATGGAGACGTTGTCTTTTGTCTCCTGCTTCTCAGACATTTTCTCCTGAATACTTCACCCCGGTGGTCTCACAAGGGGTCTCCTCTTGAATTTCAGCGGAGAGCTTAGCAAAGTCACCCAACAGGCTCAGATCTTCTTAATAGTGTCTATCTGCATTGTGCGCTCAGTAATATCTGGTGAATGCATGGACGGTGGTAATAAAACACTTTACCAGGATTACAAAGTTGTACTCCTTGCTTCTGAGTAATATTATTAGTTGCTCTCATTTATATTGTCACCGCTCCAGTTAGGTCAGACTCATTCTGGAAGAAAAGGTGGGCAGTGTGGTTAATAAATGTTTGGGTTTCAGATCTTGCACTTGTGGATTCAAATCCTACTGCTGACACCAGTGATTGACCAGAAGAACGTCACTTCATCTGCATGAGCTCCAATTGGAAAAGTAAAAGAAATGTAGCTGATCATATCTCAGATATTTTAAGACACCTGGTTAAAGGCATCAGTCTAAAAAATGTGAAGTTTTGAAAGAGATTAAACTAAATCTAGAGATCTCACAAAACATACCATGCTTCTAAAACCAAATTCTCAGTTTTGATTCATTTTACCTCCGTTTTTTCTCGAGTATCCTTTCTTGTATGAAGCTGTTTTTCCTAAGGAATTTTAGGAAGACATCTGTGACCAAGTGGATTCTTTAATGAAATATAAATGAGGGTCTCTGTGAAGTCTCGTGAGCCATTAAGGATCAACTTTTGAGCAGTAAAATGTTCCTATGGGCTTCGTTGTGTGGTTCCTACTGGAGCCATTGCTTGACCGTTTCATTCTGGGCTTTGCACACGACCCTGGGTCTTTGGGCCTTGAAAATGTATGTGAACACAAGAGACATCTTTAATGTACAGTAGGCTACCCTACAGGAGACTGAAAATCACTCACTTGTTTGTATTTCACAAATCTGTTCCTGCCTACTCGTGATTGTCAACATGTCAGGGATGAAAATGAATGGCTCTTCCTGGAATGTTCATGTCAATGGTTCTCTAAGAAAGGTCCTCCTATGGCATCACTCTGAAGAACTGCTTTGACACCGTCATTTTTAACAGTGGAAGTTAAAGAAATTAGATAGATAGATAGATAGATAGATAGATAGATAGATAGATAGATAGATAGATAGATAGATAGATAGATAGATAGATAGATAGATAGATAGATAGATAGATAGATAGATAGATAGATAGATAGATAGATAGATAGGATAGATAGAAGGCACTATATAATAGATAGATAGATAGATAGATAGATAGATAGATAGATAGATAGATAGATAGATAGATAGATAGATAGATAGATAGATAGATAGATAGATAGATAGATAGATAGATAGATAGATAGATAGAAGGCACTATATAATAGATAGATTTTTTTTAACATTTTTAAAGTCACAATAGTCATAGTAGACAGATAGAAACAAAAATCAAATTTGTTGATAATTCCAAAATCAGAACTTCTAAAAACTCTCATTCCATCCCTTCTTCATTATATATATATGTAAATACCCACCAAAACTCCAACCCACCCACCCCTTCTTTCAGTCCCTCCACTCCCTAATCCCACTCATTCCTTACAATTCTCTACTGATTTCTGATCATACATATTCTACTAATGGTAAAATTAGAATACAAAATGCAGTTTGTCATTTCTTATTTACACAGTACATTATTTACAAATTTAAACCTACCCCTATATCTGCTACTCTCACTTAACACTTTAAATAATGCAATTGGACGTGTACTGCCAGCTCCCTTTAATTTTATTTTTCTGGGTTTTTCAAATTCCAATTTTTTTCTGTACTGAAATAAAGTTAATCAGATTTACATTTATAGTTGTTCTTTTTGATCTCTTTACATCAAAAACAAACACAATTATAAGCAACCCCTAGGCTCCATCACTCTAAGATAGATAGATAGATAGATAGATAGATAGATAGATAGATAGATAGATAGATAGATAGATAGATAGATAGATAGATAGATAGATAGATAGATAGATAGATAGATAGATAGATAGATAGGAAAGGCACTCTATGATAGAGAGATAGATATAGAGACATATATGAAAGGCACTATATTATACATAAATGGGAAGTCAAACACTTTACAGACTACTCGTTTTTAATCGGGTTTTTTAATTGCTCCATAACGTCCCTTTTGAGTTTTGTGGTTCCTCGTTGAACCGTTGCTTCACAAAGCACCATTTAATTCTGTAAAGTCGATGCTTTGTGTTTTGAAAAACTTTCTAAAATGTAGGACCCTAACATATATATTTATACGAGGGGCGTTCAAAACGTTTCCGCACTTTTATTTTTTAACTCTATTTATTAAGAATATCACAAACAAATGACATCCCATGGTCACCGTCCTTTGCGGTGCAATTCTCCCCGCGTCGTATCAACTTTTTAATGCCCAATTTCTGCACCTCCCACCTTCGCCGTTTCCAACGAAAATATAAAAGTGCGGAAACTTTTTTGAACGTCCCTTGTACACTACACACTGTATAGTTTGTATTCTGTATGTTTTTACCATATCTGTAACTTTATACACTAATTCAGTATTTCGTCATCTTTATTTGTATTTTACTTGTGAAGCAGTGAACAGCGCGATACATAAACACGTTCTATTGCATAAAATGCAAGAACAAATGCATGTCTAAATTTCTCAGGTATAAGTAACTCTGATGTGTATGTTGTTATTTATTTTTTTATCTATTTATTTTTTAACATTTTGAAGGTCACAAATGGAAGCTAAAAACAAAAATGCATCACTCTAGAAATGTTTTTTTTTTTTTAAACACGCACACACACACATACATTCATACATTATATATTATTTATATATTACAACAATGAAATAAAATAAACAGCACGTTAGTTTCGTAACGAGTAAAAATCACACATAAAAGGGGAAGGAAAAAATGAAAAGCAGTAGTTGGTGCCGAGCGTTATCTTTTTCTCTTTTTTCTTTTGTCTCCCACGTACTGGGCTGTAAATGAAAGCGCAGCCGCGTTGTTTTGTAACTGAAATTCACACACGGGGAACAAAAAGTAAAGAAGCTTTAGAGAGTAAAAGTTGTCAGATATCGTGTTGTTCATTTTGGGTGGAGGGGGTCTGATGTTCAAAACGGCTAAGATATTGCAGTTTAAATTTAATAACAGCTAACAAAAAATCGGAATTTTTCGGCAATTTAAAATATTGAACAGAGACTCGCGATTCTTTTACAGAAAAAGTCTTCAATAAGTAAAAACTGCCTCCTATTATATAAATGAAATAAAACATTAATTTCCTTATACTCAGGTAAAAAGGTTTTATAGCAAACGTCTTCAGTGTCTCATGCATTCACATTTTAAAATCCTTTTAAACGTTTTTATGTAATTAATTTCTTTTTTTTTACTAAAGCAAGCAAACATCAAAATAATGTAAATAATAATAATAATAATAATAATTCATTACATTTATATAGCACTTATCTCAGTACTCAAATGTCTGACTGTTTTAAAATATTTGCGTGTTTTTCGGTTTACAAAATTAATTCTCATTCTGATGTTTTTGCACAAATAGCCAAATACCAAACTGCCCGAACTCTGTAACTTCACAGATGTCTTAGAAAACATAATTCAATAAAATTATTACACATTAAGTGCCGAGTGGTTTCTTTACCTGCAGGCAGTCTGCGCGTCTCTTAAAGCAGGAAACGATTTTAACATCCGCACTTGCTGGCTTCTTGTTTCTTCACTCAAGCGGGTGCACCAAAGATTACGCAGATGTGTTTGGTTTGGGGTTAAACCGGAACAGGCAGGGCTGCGGGGTGAAGTGAGGCCCTTGTCGTGCTCAGGTAATTCATACCTGTGACGCTTGAATTCGCATCTTACCGCCTGCACGAAGGGAGCTGGCAAATACAACGCGTGGGGACTTTAAAGGCGAGAGGTGTCAACGTATGCGTGGGGTCCTTCAGCCAACACTCACATGTGGTGAAGTTTAAGTGTGCCAAAAACATTTAGTCAAGCTGAGACCACCGATCTTAGTGGCGAGTCCTGATATTCGAGCAACTGCTGATGTTAAATGGACATCTTAGAAACAACATTCATTATGAAAGCGCATTCAGCCGCACCTGACTAACGGGGGCTTCAGGAACGCAAGACATTAAAGACGGCGGGTACAAAAAGTCATCAGAATACTAATAATGAAGCTATTATAAAAAAGTAAAATATAACGACACTTTGGACAGTAAGGCACTATACAACAGATAGATAGATAGATAGATAGATAGATAGATAGATAGATAGATAGATAGATAGATAGATAGATAGATAGATAGATAGATAGATAGATAGATAGATAGATAGATAGATTGCACTATATATGTCCACAATGGACAATTTAGATTATAAGAGAATCGAAAAAAAATAAATAAATATTATTATAACAGACAACAAACGCCACTCAAATACACACCAGAATTACTAAAAAGAGAAAACGTATACATAACATCCTCTCTGTTTAAACAGAAAGAAAGCTTTTACTGCTAATGTGTCCACACATTTTTCAAAGAATAAACCCTTAAATTGACATTGAAACGCAATTAATTTATTCAATTTAATATTCATTTAATTGATATATTTTATTATTATTTACTATTAATAATTGTTGTTTACTACTAACTAATGTAATATTAATAAATACTACAATTTTCTACTATTTCCTATCTATCTATCTATCTATCTATCTATCTATCTATCTATCTATCTATCTATCTATCTATCTATCTATCTATCTATCTATCTATCTATCTACATGCAGATCAAATAGTGTTAAAGTAAGGTTTACTAATTTCAAAAGCTTAATTTTTCAAGGCTATAAAATGTTAAGTTTTGCTTCCACCGTCTGTCTCTCAGTTATTATTAATTCATTATTTAATCTGCTCCAGGATGATCTGCTTTGTTGTTTACTAATCTAACTGAACACTCACCAAATCTCCTCTTTTTAAAGGTATACAGAACACATCCTTAATTTACGCGGACATCAGGCACATTCGACTCTCTGCGCTGTTACTACTTACTGTATAACTTATAACCGTTTCATTGATATTAAGTTTGAAGTCGTCGTATTTATACGCACAAGTTTCCTCAACTTATAGTTTCCTTCCATCCATTCATCTTCTAACCTGATTATTACGGAGAAGATGGAGCCTACCCCAACAAGTTCCAGGCGCAAGGTAGGAAACAACCAATCAGTCCCTGGATTGGACGCCAGCACATCACATGGTGAACACACACTCACAATTCAGAGGTAAATTTAGCCTCGTAAATCCATTTAACCGGCATGTCTTTGGACTGTGAGAGGAAGCCGGAGCACCGGGGTTGCACGCGCATATCCTCAGAGAATATGGACACTCCAAAGGGAGCAGAGCGGGACTTGAACCCTATAGTCTCCTTGCTGCAAGACAATAGCACTGCGCCACCTTGCCGCCCACCAACACCCGCATTTGCACATGTTATGTAAACTGATGCTATTGTATTTAATGTGGAAATAATTAAATTAACTTCATGCAGTATCTTGCTCTTTATGCTCCTTTGGACATTTTGCTGAAGACAGTATACACTTCTGCTATATTGAGTGGCAATAAATATCCCATAATTCATCTCTTTTAAATCCCATTTATTCAGTCAAGCGTTGATTACTACGCCACGGAAGCAGTGAGGTCAAGAACACAAAGCCAACCCTGGACGGAACGGCGTCCGATCGATCTTTACACAAAAATATAAAGTGAAATTTAACTTCATCCTAGAACATTAGTGCACTTTGTAAAAATAAACAAAGCAGTTAACTGGCAGGGTACTTACTGAAATTGTGTGCCAGCTGTGCTCGCCGAGAATGAGAATGAGAGGACCAAAGACAACGACGATAGGCGTAAAGCGGTGATGTACAACATGAAGTCGGAGCTTCTCTGCTGAGACGGCTTAAAACTTGAGGTGTGCTACCATATAATACGGTATAGGATTTCAATTAAAGGAAAGTTCTAACTAAAAATAAACAAATAAAGTTATGCCTTTCTTCAAAGTGAATGACGACACGCTATATTATCTATGTTAACACTCCACACTTATCTAGATTTCCTCTCTTGCATCAAATGTCACAACCACCACATTTCCATTTAACATCAGAACTAGTAACTGTAGAAGGCTGTGATAATTTTTATTTATTTCATTATTGTTTTATTTTATATTTTATACAAAAATGCTGAAAGACACGATAGATAGATAGATAGATAGATAGATAGATAGATAGATAGATAGATAGATAGATAGATAGATAGATAGATAGATAGATAGATAGATGTGAAAAGCACTACTGTATATAGTAGATATAAATAGAGTGAAAGGCACTATATAATAGATAGATAGATGTAAAAGGCACTATATAGTATATGTAAATAGAGTGAAAGGCACTATATAATAGATAGATAGATAGATAGATAGATAGATAGATAGATAGATAGATAGATAGATAGATGTGAAAAGCACTACTGTATATAGTAGATATAAATAGAGTGAAAGGCACTATATAATAGATAGATAGATAGATAGATAGATAGATAGATAGATAGATAGATAGATAGATAGATAGATGTGAAAAGCACTACTGTATATAGTAGATATAAATAGAGTGAAAGGCACTATATAATAGATAGATAGATAGATAGATAGATAGATAGATAGATAGATAGATAGATAGATAGATAGATAGATAGATGTGAAAGCACTACTGTATATAGTAGATATAAATAGAGTGAAAGGCACTATATAATAGATAGATAGATGTAAAAGGCACTATATAGTATATATAAATAGAGTGAAAGGCACTATATAATAGATAGATAGATAGATAGATAGATAGATAGATAGATAGATAGATAGATAGATAGATAGATAGATAGATGTGAAAAGCACTACTGTATATAGTAGATATAAATAGAGTGAAAGGCACTATATAATAGATAGATAGATAGATAGATAGATAGATAGATAGATAGATAGATAGATAGATAGATAGATAGATAGATGTGAAAGGCACTATATGATAGATAGATAGATAGATAGATAGATAGATAGATAGATAGATAGATAGATAGATAGATAGATAGATAGATAGATAGAAATGAAAGGCACTACATGATAGATAGATAGATAGATAGATAGATAGATAGATAGATAGATAGATAGATAGATAGATAGATAGATAGATAGATAGATAGATAGATAGAAATGAAAGGCACTACATGATAGATAGATAGATAGATAGATAGATAGATAGATAGATAGATAGATAGATAGATAGATAGATAGATAGATAGATAGATAGAAATGAAAGGCACTACATGATAGATAGATAGATAGATAGATAGATAGATAGATAGATAGATAGATAGATAGATAGATAGATAGATAGAAATGAAAGGCACTACATGATAGATAGATAGATAGATAGATAGATAGATAGATAGATAGATAGATAGATAGATAGATAGATAGATAGATAGATAGATAGATAGAAATGAAAGGCACTACATGATAGATAGATAGATAGATAGATAGATAGATAGATAGATAGATAGATAGATAGATAGATAGATAGATAGATAGATAGATAGATAGATAGATAGATAGATAGATAGATAGATAGATAGATAGAACTGAGTTAAATATTTCATTGTAATATTTGAAGAACTTCCTACATGCCTTAACACAACAATGCCTGGGATAAGGGGAACTCTCAGCACGGGTTCTGTAGCCAACAGGGAAATCATGACATCTGTTCTTCAATGATCAATTGGTGTCTGAACATCCTTATTCTCTCATATAGAATTTCACAAAGGGGAATTCTTCCATTAAATAATTAGTAAGCAGTTATACACAGTTAACTGAATCCCGTATTCCTCAGAGAAGAGCCGTCCCCAACATGGCAGGTGTTGGTCTTTTCTGTTGTAAGACAAGAAGCAGACAGTTAAAAAGTTTTGGCACGTCTATGACCCTCTGTAATGAAGATAAATTGAAAAAAAGAAATGATCTTTTAACCAAGAAAGCAATGGCGTCTTTTCAGAAAGTTGTCCAATGCAGAACAAACTCAAACATGGCCATCCTTCTGCTCATATGGCATTCAAGCAGGAAGAAGCAGGTCCAAGAAGGAGGACAACAGATATGGTGTCAGCAGTGGAATGGCTGTCAGTCTTCTGTTCTGCAGAGGGAGGAAGATAGAAGGAATTAATACACAGCCCTACATATCATGTATATTAAAGAACCATCAACAACAAATCAAATCAAATTAATAATATAATGAACAATTGTTATAAAAGTAAAGTTGAATAAACTGGACTCTGCAGCTGCATGAATAAGAGGTAAAGTACTGCTTCCGGTTAGCGGAAATAACCCAAAAGTTGATAGAAATCTATGTTTTGTACCTAATACTTGTATGCAAAATTTGGTTGACCTAAATGAAAATGTACTCAAGTTATTGCGTTTACACACACACACACACACACACAGATACACACAGACATAATTCCAAAAATGGCATTTTCAGACTCAGGGAGGTCTAGAATGTCGAGATTCATCAACATTTCGACATCAAATTTTTGGGCGATTACATTACTTCCCTATACTGTGTACTGTATATGAGAAAGTAAAAATGAAGAGCCTTTGAGATTAAGTCTGTTTATACAGACATCATGTGACAGATCATGTGACTTAGTGGTTATTCAGGGGATGCAATAGCAGAGCCACTGCTGAGTAGAAACAGAACCATCCACAAGACATTTCCAAAAAGAACCTTTGGTAATGTAAATCCATAACGGTGCCATAAATAGACGATAACAGATTTGTCAAATTTTAGATTAGATCAGCAGCCTTTATTTTTATTATACCATGTGTGAAAGATAGAGGCACTGTCGACCCCTTGAACCCTCAGATCAGATGTCAGACACCAGATAAAAATCCAATTATTATTTATTTTATAATAATAATGTGCACCAAGCACTCTCCACTCCACTATACTCATAAATCCAACAATAAACAATAACCCAATCCTCCTCTCCCAGATGCGTTGCCACCCTTCCACCCAGCTCAGCTCGATGTCTGGCTTTTCCAGAGTCCTTTTATATTCCCTGACCCGGAGGTGTTTCTGTTCCATTACCCACAAGTCCTTATTCCTTCCGGGTCAGGGTAAACAGTCCTTATCTTCAACCCGGAAACACGTCATTCCTTCTAGTCATATGATCATGACGTGCTTCCGGGTTATAGGGCACGAATGAGTCCTTGAGCCTCCCTGTAGCGTCCTCTGGTGGGCCCCACGGTGTCCAGCAGAGTTGGGAATAAAAACTCCATTGTCCATAATTCCCTGCTGGTCTTCGGGGCACTTCTATTATACAGGGAGGGCTCCATCTAGCGGCCTGGGGGTATTGGCCGGGATGAACGGCCGACCATATCTCACACATGTAACAAAATTACAGAGCAGCTCTCAGATGCAACAAAAAGGAACAAAAAAAAAAACAAAGAAACAATCACTTATACAGTAACTATAAAGTACTATGTATTAAACTGCTAAATAAAAAGAATATAAAAAATACTAATTAATAAGTAACAATGTGGTATTGATAAACAAGAAATATTACTGATCATGCAGGTATTTCATGATGAATTATCAGTGATATTAATATTAAACAAAGAATACTAACAACGTAAAATATTGAACATAGAGTGGGGGCTCTGAGGCTAAAGATCTGTGCTGGTATCCAGAAGGTTGCCGGTTCGAATCCCCATTACTGCTAGAAGAGATCCTTCTATGCTGGGCCCTTGAATAAGGTGCAATGGCTGTCCCTGCACTCTGCGCGCAAGGGGGATCCGAAAACTAACAAATTCCTGATCCAAGAAATTGTATAAGGTGCAAAAAAGAACAAAATAATTAGAGGAATATTGCTCCAGACTGTGATTACGACAAAGACATCCAAACAAAAGGTGAAATGAGAGAGAAAAGAGAGGAGGACTGAGACACAGAGAGAGATGCTCAGTGCATTCTGACATTCAGCGTAGTTATGGCTCCGGGAAAGAAACTGTCCTGAGTCTGTTCATCCTTGATGTGATGGACTTGTAGAGCCTACCTAAGGGCAAACAGGTCAGAAAGGTGAAAACCAGGATGTGAGGGGTCCTTCAAAGTTTTTTTTTTTTGCTCAGCCAAGGCAGTGAGAAGTACACACAAGTCTTGTAAGGAGGGCAGAGAGCAACCGACAATCTTCTGCACTGCACTGATGACAGGCCGAAGCCCCCTCCTGTCTGCTGCAGTGCAGCTTCAGTACTACACCGCGATGCAGTATGTCAGCACGTTCTCTATGGAGGAGCGGTAAAAGGTCACCTGCAGGTTTTGACTCGGATTACCCTTCCCAGGCAATCTCAGGAAGTGAAGTCTCTGCTGTGCCTTTTTAATGACCTCTTTGGTGTTTTTTGCGGTCCAACATAGGTCAGCAGAGATGAAGGTACCCATGAATTCGAAGGCTGTGACCCTCTCCACACAATTCCCGTTGATATGGAGGGGAGCCGGGTCTGTGTTCTTTTCCCTGAAGTCAATGATGATTTCCTTTGTTTTCATGGTGTTCAGTATCAGGTGATGTGTGGAGCTCCAAGCTGACAATTTCAAGATCTCCTCTCCGTAAGCTGAATCGTTCCCCTCTAAGATGAGTCCAACCACCCACCATAGTGTCATTAAGAAATTTGATGACGGTGTTATTAGGGTGGGCTGGACTGCAGTCATGGGTGTAGAGGGCAAACAGCAGTGGACTCAGCACACAGCCTTGTGGAGAACCGGTGCTAAGGGAGCAAGATGAGTAAAAGTGGGAAACTGAGTGTCACTGTCTGAGGGCGATTGATAAGAAAGTCCTTTATCCAGGTGCAGAAAAGTGGCGGGAGACCTAGGGTTAGACAGTCTAATAATGGATATCCTGGATAACAGGATTAAAATACCTGCGGGTTCCTTATTTTAAGACAGCATTTCTCAACCTTTAAGTATTTGCGACCCGAGTTTTCATAACAGTTTTAATTGCGCCCCCCTAAGGTTTTTTTGAAAGGAGCCCACTAATGCTAATTTATTCTTTTTTAATTAATGATATATCATAGATGCATATTTTATTATACCTACTGTAACAAGAATAAGTCAGAAACATCATAAAGAGTTGGGGCAGCCACCCGTATAAAATGCTCGGCTGCAAAATTGCTTCTTTTGTACACGATGTGTATAGATCAGAGTCCAAAACAGAACTGCCTGTACTGAGGCAAGATGGCAGTTTTAAAGGCCTGGAAAGGAAATGACGTCAACGGTGCAGGAACTGGGAGTGGCGTCCTCGTGCCCGGAAGTGACGTCATCCTTGGGGCCGGCAAGAGGCGGGATTTCCCGGGAAAGGTCTGCAAGGGACTGAGAGAGATAATCAGTACACTCCGCCACCCCCTGGCCTGGCGTAGAATTACTAGTGTTTAGGCCCTTCAGCTGTTTCCCATGCGCACGTGTGTGACACTACTTAACTTTTATCGACATTTATCTAACGCTATATTTATTTTTCCAGTATCAGAATGTAGTTTAAGTTAATTTGTTTTGGTTTCAATAGATGTATTTTTCATATTTTCGATTCTTGTTTTCTTTTTTTCACATCTTCGTGCCCCCCTTTTTGTTACTTCACACCCCCCTAGGGGGGCCCGTCCCACAGATTGAGAACCACTGTGTTAAGATAACACCTGCTACATACACAAACACAGACTCAGTTCAGATTCCTGATTTCTGTTTGTATCCTGTAGCCTGCTATACAATACAATAAGGATTTCCATTTTGTCCACATACAGTGATCCCTCGCTATATCGCGCTTCGCCTTTCGCGGCTTCACTCCATCGCGGATTTTATATGTAAGCATATTTAAATATATATCGCGGATTTTTTGCTGGTTCGCGGATTTCTGAGGACAATGGGTCTTTTAATTTCTGGTACATGCTTCCTCAGTTGGTTTGCCCAGTTGATTTCATACAAAGGACGCTATTGGCAGATGGCTGAGAAGCTACCCAACTTACTTTTCTCTCTCTCTCTCTCTTGCGCTGACTTTCTCTGATCCTGACGTAGGGGGTGTGGGCAGGGGGGCTGTTCGCACACCTAGATGATACGGACGCTCGTCTAAAAATGCTGAAAGATTATCTTTACGTTGCTATCTTCTGTGCAGCTGCTTCCTGAAGCGACATGCTGCACGGTGCTTCGCATACTTAAAAGCTCGAAGGGCACGTATTGATTTTTGACTGTTTGTTTTTCTCTGTCTCTCTCTCTCTCTCTCTCTCTCCCTGCTCCTGACGGAGGGGGTGTGAGCTGCCGCCTTCAACAGCTTTGTACCGGCGGTGCTTCGCATACTTAAAAGCCAAACAGCCCTATTGATTTGTTTGCTTTTCTCTATCTCTCTGACATCTGCTCCTGATGCGCACTCCTTTGAAGAGGAAGATATGTTTGCATTCTTTTAATTGTGAGACGGAACTGTCATCTCTGTCTTGTCATGGAGCACAGTTTAAACTTTTGAAAAAGAGACAAATGTTTGTTTGCAGTGTTTGAATAACGTTCCTGTCTCTCTACAACCTCCTGTGTTTCTGCGCAAATCTGTGACCCAAGCATGACAATATAAAAATAACCATATAAACATATGGTTTCTACTTCGCGGATTTTCTTATTTCGCGGGTGGCTCTGGAACGCAATCCCCGCGATGGAGGAGGGATTACTGTATATAAAACCCGAAGAACCAGTTTCATATTCAAAAAACCCTTCCCGTGATTAAAAGGTTCTTTGTCAAACAATGGAGGTATGAGGAACCACTAAGCCCAGTAAAGTGCCATTGTGGAATGGTCATTTTTAAGAGTGTAGGTATACACCTGCTTCATAGATCCAAGGTCCTGGATCACAATCCCATTTCTGACTGTTGTTCACGTGGAGTATGCACATATAGTGCTCCCGCTCTGTGTTTGTTCTGTTTTGACACATTACATCCTGGAATTAAAATGGATTTTTGGAGAGAAGTAGAGCTATGACTTGACCAAGCACTGTTCTTTTCTGGGATGAGTTCTTGGCATATGAAGTTGGCTCTTTGTGCTTTGAAAAACAATACAGTAATACAGTAATCCCTCCTCCATCGCGGGGGTTGCGTTCCAGAGCCACCCGCGAATTAAGAAAATCCGCGAAGTAGAAACCATATGTTTTTATGGTTATTTTTATATATTTTAAGTCCTTATAAACTCTCCCATATGGTTCATAAATATTCCCCGTACAGTTATACAGCATAAACCCTTTATATTCTCTTAGTTATTAGGTAAGATTCGTTGAAATTATGTATGTAAACACAGTTTATATACTACTCACAAACATACGTATCGTATATCATTGAGGAGTTTTATTTAATACGTAATACAGTTTTAAACATATTGTAATTGAGTAGGTAACATAAAAATACGTGAAAAATCTATAACATGTGAATGCTGTACATAAAACCAAAATGTTATTTTAAAGATACTGTAGAGCGTCTCCGATATCACATTTGTTACAGCCATTACGATAGACAGGCCACCGGCAATAAATACCAACAATGCAAGGAAAAAACTGTATAAAATGTGTGCACAGTTACAATAAACGTACATACATGTACTAAGTACGTAGAAAAATAGTTTTGGGTACTCACCAACTTGTCAGATAACGATGACATTTACTGCACTGTCACAGCTGATCTAAAGGAGCCTCTTCAGGCGACTGTGTAGCACCGTCGTCATCTTCTTCCACTGAAGGTGTACTAGGCAGTGTTTTGCGTGTAAGGAACATCGTTAGGGGCAGTTGCTGGCGCTGCTTTTTCATTTGTGTAAAGAGGCTCCTATACACTTCCGTGGTGCCGTCAAGAGCATTTTTAAATTGCAAAGAAAGAATCATTTGCAGGTCCCATTCTTCAACTGATGTCTGGAGATCTTTTGCCATTCGTAGAATGGTCGCGAGACGCTCGAGAGTTAGCACAGCACCCAGGAGCTTAGCCGCGTGCTCTGATTGGGTAGCTTCTCAGCCATCCGCCAATAGCGTCCCTTGTTTGAATTCAAATGGGCAAATGAACTGAGGAAGCACACGTACTGTAGACCGCAGACATCTGCGAAGCAGTGAAAAATCCGCGATATATATTCACATATGCTTACATTTAAAATCCGCGATGGAGTGAAGCCGCGAAAGACGAAGCGCGATATAGCGAGGGATCACTGTGTATAGAACAAAATTCTGAAATCTTTAATGTTTGGTAGACTACCTAGCCGGACACTAGCAGACCTGTTTGTGCTTCTGTATGTAGCAAGAGTCCTTTTTAAAGTCATGAGCCATTGGTATCTCACAAATCTGTTACTGTCTCTTTGTGATTATTTACTGTATGGAGCTTGTTTTGGATCTAAATAAAGGTTCTTTCTGGAAATTTCATGTGGACAGGCCTTCTGGGAACCAAAAATTGTTCCTCTATGAAATTGCTCTGAAGAATCACTCTGGCTCCTTTATTTTCAAGAAAGTGTAGGCCAGAGGTGGCGAACTCCAGGCCTGGAGTGCTGCAGTGGCTACAGGTTTTCATTCTCACCCATTTCCTAATCGGTGACCAGTTTTCACTGCTAATTAACTTTTTCCCATCACTTTAATAGCCCTGTTAGAAGAGTTCAGCCCTTTGAATTGATTCCTTTCTTCATTAAATAACAGCCAAGCAGAAATGACATGTGAAACGAGCTAACAGATGACCAGCTAAACTGGGGCTTCAAACTCCAACCAATTGAAGAGCTCAGTTCCAAAATCAGCTAAGTACAAAAGATAAATTTTGGAGATAAATAGGAAAATCTGGGTCCGTAAGACAGATTTTGAAACTAAATCCCTAAAACTATAGCGCTACACTGTTGCAATTAGCAGGTTTTGAAGCTCAAACATATTTTCGGCGCATGACCAACGACATGAAAAGTCACAATCACGTGTTCACTAAATTTTACTAAAAGGTGTAATTAGCAGATTTTGGAACTCACATCTTCAATTTCCCTCCAATCCCTTTTTAAATGAGAAGCCAATTCTTGCTGCTAATTAAACCCGTTATTTAATTCCATGGCTTGTTGCTGCTCTTATTCTGCCGCAGCACAAACACAAACTGTTGATTTTCTGTTCTTTCTAAGAGCACCATCAAAATGTTTTGGTGACCCGAGAGATCAACCTTACCAAGACCATTACCTCTCTTTAATTTCAGATATTATGTAATGGGCACAGGGGAGCTGGTCATGTGGTGGCTTGTTTTGTGTCCCGTTATTGTTTGGCTGCTAATTAAGAAAAAGAAACAACTTTGGTCAAGTTAATTAAAAGAAGTAATCACCTGCAAAAACTGGTCAGTAATTAAGAAGATGGTAAGAATGAAAACCTTCAGCCACTGCGGCTCTTGAGGCCTGGAGTTCACCACCCCTGGTGTAGGCCAAGGGTGCCCAACTCTTGTCCTGGTGGGCCGCAGTGGCTGCAGGTTTTTATTTTAACCATCTTCTTAAGTACTGAGCCATTTTTGCTGCTGATTAACTTGTTTTGCCCGGGTTTTAATTGACGTGACTCAGAACCCTTAGTTGTTTCTGTTCCCATAATGAGCAGCCAAACAATAATGAGATACAAAACATGACCAGCTCACCTGAAAGTAAAGAAAGGTGAAGGTCTCGGTCCTGTTGACCTGCTCAGGTCACCAAAACATCTTGACGGTGGTCTTAGAAAAAACAGAAAATGAACAGTCTGGCTGTGGTAGAATGAGAGCAGTAACAAGTCGTGATGTTTAATAACGACTTTAATTAACAGCAAGGATTGGAAGAAACTGGTTGGAGTGAAATTGGCTGGAGTTTGACGTTCCAGTTAAGCTGGTCATCTGTCGGCTTGTTTCACATCTCATTTCTGTTTGGCTGGCATTTAATGAGGAAACAAATCAATTCAGAGGACTGAATCCTTAAAAACAGGGCGATTAAAAAGAACGGAAAAGGAGTTAATTAGCAGTGAAAACTGCTCGCTGATTAGGAAAAGGGTCTGAATGAAAACCTGCAGCCACTGTGGCCCTTCAGGACTGAAGTTGGACACCCCTGGTGTAGGCCCTTGTGCTGGGCAGGCTTTGGCACACATCACCTGCCATGGACATGTGAGTGGTGTATGACCGATGACAACGAACCGATGGCAGTAAATAATGTAGGAAAGAAAAGAAATTTAGAGTCAACACCTGACCTTCCTCCTCTGGGCAATGCAGTATAAATGACTCCACAATGCAGACATCTCCTGCGGGCAGTAACGTTAGCCGATAGTTGAGTTTCATGTTGCTTCAACTGTGCCAAATCACAGTCAAAAGGAAAAGCAGAAGTGCAAGACGTTCTGAGGGCAAAGTGACAGAAAAAGCAAATTATTTCAGACTGTAACAGAAGTGACCATGACAAATGCGATTCAAACAGTTTATAAAACAAATGCCTCACATGCATTGAGCCATAGAGTATGTGAAAAATAAGAAAAATTAAAAGGAATTCTAAAGTAGTGCAGCCATCTGATTCATACTGAGCTAACCACAAGCACTTTGAACGTCTACTGAAATGTTAACAGAGAGTGCCTAAAATCAAAGGCAACGTGCTTAGCGTCGCACGCGGCTCACTCTCAGATTACAGCGTGGAAAGTATGATGCCCACCTCAAGTGCTTAATTCCTTAAAAGGCAACGCTGGTGCCAGCTCTTGGGAGGGCAGAGAGTCGTTGCTGTGTCTGTACATTATATGTGTGAAGACCTCTGACCCTCACTTCGATAACCTCGATTTACTTTATACAGTGCATCCGGAAAGTATTCACAGCGCATCACTTTTTCCACATTTTGTTATGTTACAGCCCTATTCCAAAATGGATTAAATTCATTTTTTCCTCAGAATTCTACACACAACACCCCATAATGACAACGTGAAAAAAGTTTACTTGAGGTTTTTGCAAATTTATTAAAAATAAAAAAACTGAGAAATCCCATGTACATAAGTATTCACAGCCTTTGCTCAATACTTTGTCGATGCCCCTTTGGCAGCAATTCCAGCCTCAAGTCTTTTTGAATATGATGCCACAAGCTTGGCACACCTATCCTTGGCCAGTTTCGCCCATTCCTCTTTGCAGCACCTCTCAAGCTCCATCTGGTTGGATGGGAAGCGTCGGTGCACAGCCATTTTAAGATCTCTCCAGAGATGTTCAATCAGATTCAAGTCTGGGCTCTGGCTGGGCCACTCAAGGACATTCACAGAGTTGTCCTGAAGCCACTCCTTTGATATCTTGGCTGTATGCTTAGGATCGTTGTCCTGCTGAAAGATGAACCGTCGCCCCAGTCTGAGGTCAAGAGCGCTCTGGAGCAGGTTTTCATCCAGGATGTCTATGTACATTGCTGCAGTCATCTTTCCCTTTATCCTGACTAGTCTCCCAGTCCCTGCCACTGAAAAAGCATGATGCTGCCACCACCATGCTTCACTGTAGGGATGGTGCCTGGTTTCCTCCAAACGTGACGCCTGGCATTCACACCAAAGAGTTCAATCTTTGTCTCATCAGACCAGAGAATTTTCTTTCTCATGGTCTGAGAGTCCTTCAGGTGCCTTTTGGCAAACTCCAGGCGGACTGCCATGTGCCTTTTACTAAGGAGTGGCTTCTGTCTGGCCACTCTGCCATACAGGCCTGATTGGTGGATTGCTGCAGAGATGGTTGTCCTTCTGGAAGGTTCTCCTCTCTCCTCAGAGGACCTCTAGAGCTCTGACAGAGTGACCATCGGGTTCTTGGTCACCTCCCTGACTAAGGCCCTTCTCCTTTAATCGCTCAGTTTAGATGTCCGGCCAGCTCTAGGAAGAGTCCTGGTGGTTTCGAACTTCTTCCAATTATGAATGATGGAGGCCACTGTGCTCATTGGGACCTTCAAAGCAGCAGAAATTTTTCTGTAACCTTCCCCAGATATGTGCCTCGAGACAATCCTGTCTCGGAGGTCTACAGACAATTCCTTTGACTTCATGCTTGGTTTGTGCTATGACATGAACTGTCAACTGTGGGACCTTCTATAGACAGGTGTGTGCCTTTCTAAATCATGTCCAGTCAACTGAATTTACCACAGGTGGACTCCAATGAAGCTGCAGAAACATCTCAAGGATGATCAGGAGAAACAGGAGGCACCTGAGCTCAATTTCGAGCTTCATGGCAAAGGCTGTGAATACTTATGTACATGGGATTTCTCAGTTTTTTTATTTTTAATAAATTTGCAAAAACCTTAAGTAAACTTTTTTCACATTGTCATTATGGGGTGTTGTGTGCAGAATTCTGAGGAAAAAAATGAATTTAATCCATTTTGGAATAAGGCTGTAACATAACAAAATGTGGAAAAAGTGATGCGCTGGGAATACTTTCCGGATGCACTGTATGTCTGCTTTTTCTGATTTGGGGGCGGTGGGCCCAAGGTACAGTATGAATCAAAGTCTGGGTGGATTGGCTTTGCAGGGCTCGCTCAAATAAATAATCAGCCATATTGGGCCAGTGGCAAGAAAACCTCCGACTTGCATTGCTGGGAACCAAATGTAGGGTCTAAGAGATGTGTGGCAGTTAATCACGCGGCTGTCCTCAACACCAAAATTAAAACATTAATTTTAAATTCTGGTGGAAGTACTCATAATATTCTCCACATGGTTAGCTAATGTACCCCTCAAATGAAAATATTGCAAGATTTTCATTTTTTTCTTTAAATTCATGCTGTCTGAGGAAGGCTGGAGTAGCAATCAGGTCCTGACATCACGCGAGGCAGAAGCAGATCTTAAAGTTTGCACCAGTGAAAGTTCTCTGATGTCATGCTGGTCTTGCAAGCATCATGGGGTGCTAATGAAAAAAAATGTTCATCTGAGCCGGCCATAAAGTGAATTTCCAGGAAATTATTTGGCAAATGAGGTCATTGGCGAATACAGCATATTCACCGCGAAAAACGATTTGGCGAATTTCACCGATCAACATTATTGTACATGTACAAGGTGACAGTTTATTACAGCACATGTTGTCAGGTAAATGTATATTTGATTCAGTTAATGTGTTTAAATAAACACCTTTAAAACAATGAGCGAAGTATTAAATAGGCAGTGGTGTGTTTAGCTGTTGTGTGGGAAATGCAATGTGGTGCTTGAAGGCCTCCCAAAATTGATCACCTTGTGATTTTCGGTGCTCCCCAACACTCCACTTTTATCTGCATTCTAATAATATGCATGTTTGATTGATATGTGACTTTAAATTAGCATGACATGAAATACTGGACCATTGAGATAGATATCTTCTAGTTTCAGATCAGCTTGAAACACATCCATCCATTTTCTTAACCCGCTTATTTAGGGCAGGAGTGCGAGGAAGTTGGAGCTGATCAAATCAGGCACCAGGCGGAAGGCAGGAGGAACATCAATGGAACGCCAGTCTATGATGGGGAGAACACACACATACACACATACACACACTAGGGCCAACATAGCAACAACGCTGCTCAAACACTAAAACAAAACACTGATTATTTCTTCAGGTTTATAAAACATTTACATCAGTTTCACCAAGACCCTGCCCTGCATAAGCGAGTTAAGAAAATGAATATATGGATTTATGTCAGCACTCTTTAAACTTTCAAAAACAGGGTCTTTATCTTCTGGAGCACCAATTGCACAAACGTTTCAAGATATGGATTACCAAAAACACTGCCAGTATAAACGTCTGATCAAACTGTCAGATAAATGAAACCAGAAATAACCGCTTTGCATCACTGTTATTTGTGCTTTACTTTAACCACATAACGTTCTAACACTCAAAAGAAAACAAAAATGCATGGTGCCTGCCTGTCTGTGGTCAGTGGTTTTAAATATGCTCATCTTGTAGGGTAAGATGTGGCTTGTTGTTTAGGTTGGGACACAAAATGCCAGCTGCGTACATTCAAGGTTACACATTATAAGCAAATAAGCAGATAGATAGATAGATAGATAGATAGATAGATAGATAGATAGATAGATAGATAGATAGATAGATAGATAGATAGATAGATAGATAGATAGATAGAGTTATGTAAGGCACTATATAATAAATAAATGATAAATGCATATGATAGACATATAGTAGTGTAAGGCGCATTATAATAGATAGATACTGAATGCATAAAGTATATTATAGACATATAGTTGTGTGACACACTATATAATAGATACTGTAGATACTAAATGCATATATGATAGACATATAGTTGTGTAAGGCACTATATAATAGATAGATACTGAATGCATAAAGTATATCATAGACATATAGTTGTGTAAGGCACTATTTAATAGATAGATAGATAGATAGATAGATAGATAGATAGATAGATAGATAGATAGATAGATAGATAGATAGATAGATAGATAGATAGTGTAGTTGGCAGGATTAGACAGATAGATAGACATGAAAGGCACTATATAATAGATAGATACTGAATGCATAAAGTATATGATAGACATATAGTTGTGTAAGGCACTATTTAATTGATAGATAGATAGATAGATAGATAGATAGATAGATAGATAGATAGATAGATAGATAGATAGATAGATAGATAGATAGATAGATAGATAGATAGATAGATAGATAGATAGATAGATTCTGAATACTTACATGACAGGCATATAGTTGCATAAGGCAGTAAGTAACAAATACTGAATGCATATATGATAGACATATAGTTGTGTAAGGCACTATATTATAGATGGAGAGATGTGAAAGTCACCATTAAATAGACCAGAAATCAACTTTATTATTTATTACCGTCTTCATATTATTATTCATTTTCTATCTATCCATCCTGCACTAATCAGTCATTTATCCATTTTCAATACCGATTAGTCATTTGCAGAAAAAGCTCATTTTAAATCCTTTCCCTGCAACACAGAGAATGCTAGTGGCCCCATGACCATTATTATTTTGATCTCATATTTCCGACTTAAACCTTCAGTCTCTTTGAGTGTGAAAGCAGTTGCCCTCGGACCAACTCTTGAAGGCAACTACAAGTCAGCTTACTCACAATGTGAATACAGGTTTGAACAAAAATTACAGAACCAGAGAGACTTTACCTTGCCCTTCCTGACTTTACACAGTTTTTGTTTTGTTTATCTCAGCTTGTGTTTTGTATTGTATTCATGAAAGGAACTTTAACTTCTAAGGTTCTTTTCATATTAATTGACAAGTTGATACTGGAAATGCCAAATTTATTAGCCTAGATTTACATGTACATCCCACAGTACTTACCTATTTGACATTCCCTCATCACTCGTGTCTCAAACGCAATGGTGACCTAGCGCCTGTCACTGCCCCTGCCAGGTTATGTTAAAACATTAGAATAATCTATACTAAATGAGAATAGACCATTAAGCCAGTCCCATCCACTTAATTCCTCCAAAGTAACATCAAGTTGAGTTTTGAAAGTCCCTAAAGTCCTCCTGTCTACCACACTACTTGGTTTCTTATTTAATGTGTCTGTGGTTCTTTGTGTGAAGACAAACTTCTTAATTTTTGTGCAAAATTTACCCTTAATACGTTTCCATTTGTGTCGCTGTGTTCATGTTTAACTCATTTTTCAGTCACCGCCTCTATCCACTGGACTAATTCCCTTCATAATTTTAAACACTCCGGTCAGGTCTCCTCTTAATTTTCTTTTACTTAAACTGTAAAGGCTCAGCTCTTTTATGCTTTCCTCATAACTCATCTCCTGTAGTCCTGGAATCAGCCTAGTTGCTCTTCTCTGGACTTTTTCTAGCGCTGTTATGTCCTTTATGACGCCTGGAGACCAAAACTGCACATGGGACTCCAGATAAGGCCTCACCAGTGTGTTATAAAGCTTGAGCAGAACTTTCATGGACTTGTACTCCATACATCAGGGCGCTATATAACCTAACATTCTTTTAGCCTTCTTAATGGCTTCTGAACACTGTCTGGAAGTTTTAACAGTGATGAGTGCACTACGACTCCTAAGTCCTTCTCATGAGGTGGACTTTCAAGTTTCGGATCTCTTATTCTTTATTCAAATTAGAACATTAGAACAATCTGGACGAGAACAGGCCATTCAGCCCAACAAAGCTCACCAGTCTTATTCACTTAATTCTTCTATAATAACATCAAGTCGAGATGTGAAGGTCCCTAAAGTCTTAGTGTCTACCACACAGCTTAGTTATTTATTCCATGTTCGATGTTCAGACCTCCCATTGTGTACTGAAACCTTACATTTTTACTTCCTATGTGTGATGCTTTATGTTTACTGACATTAAATATCATCTGCCACAAATCTGCCTAAACTAATATGCAGTCCAGGATACCAATTTATCATCTACAGACTAAACCAGCTTGTCATTTATATCCCTATCCAAATCATTTATATATATTAAAAATAACAATGACCCCTGCATTGACCCCTGTTGGACACCACTCTTAACGTTAGCCAATTCTGATAAGTTTGCCACTCCATCACCCTCTGCTTCCTGTGTCTGAGCCAATTCTGCCCCCATTTACACAACACACCCTGAACTTCCACTTCTTTTAGTTTGATGCCCAACCTCTCATGTGGCACCTTATCAAATGCTTTGTGAAAGTCATAATAAATAATATCATAGGCACCACATTGATCATACCTTTTTGTTGCTTCCTCAAAACACAACCTCCTTGTCTGAACCCATCCTGACTGTTCACTCAAACTCCTGTTCTTCCAATGTGTTGCTCAATCTTATCCTTGATATTTCCTTCCATTAATTTACCTGTGATGCACACTAAGCTTACTGGCCTATAGTTCCTTAGAGCTGCCCGGTCACTCTTTTTATACAGGGTGGCACATGAAAAACTGTCTCCCTCAAACTATTATACAGGCGGGAGCCTCGTTGTCACGATGGGGTCAGCAGCCCCAACTGTGCATTAGTAAGGAAGCTGTGAGCCAGTAGGTACAGATGTGCGTGAAAGAGATCCGGAAGATGTATTCTCCGCAACAAAGGATCGGAGTAGCGGAAGCATATGTGTCTACAGCTTCTTTTAACATTTTCACACAGAGGTTTCCTGGCGTAAACCTACCAGCAAAGAGCAGCATTCACGAGTTGGTGAAGAAGTGGCCTAAGACTGGGTCAGTTGCAATCTGCAAAAAGAATCATACACCTGCGGTCATAGCAGATATTCAGTGACGGATGGCCAGAAGCCCTAGGAAATCAACACGTAAATTGGCACAACAAGCGAATGTTTCGCGCGGGTCTTGTCAACATGTGTTGCACTCACTACAGATGAAGCTGTACAGAATGACTTGTGTCCAAGAACTGAAGGACGACGACGAGGAAAAACGTGTACTTTATTGCACGTGGCTCCTTCAAACAATTGCATTTGGATTTTTGTACTGCATATCTTTCGTTTCGTGTACGGGCTAAGAAACGTACGTTGACGTTGGAGTCGGAGATGGTTCAGTTTTTCATGCGCCACCTGGTATAACAGGATCATATTTCCAGTCCTTCAGAAATTCCCCAGTGTGCAATGACCTCCTAAAAACATGCATGAAGTTTTTATCTGAACTCACTAACTGCCTTAAGAACCCTATGATAAATATTTTCTGGTCCTGGTGATTTATTTGATCTCAGCCTATTTAAACTAAGCAGCACTTCTCTCTCTACAATCTGCAAATCCCTGAGTACCTCCTTAGTAGTCCCTGTGAGCGCTGCAAGGTTATCTACCTTCCTCAAATGTGAAGACCTCAGAAAAATGCCAGTTTAGAGCATCTGCTATTTCACAGTCTATATTTTCAAATTCCCCTTTAGTATTCCTGATGCACTTCACCTCCTCATTGATGTTCAAATGCAAACCAAGAATACCTCAACAGAGGCCAAGGACCAATTGTGGACACTTCCCCTTGAAAGGACTATACTTCAGAATACCTTAGCACAACGTTTCTCAACCTTTAAGTATTTGCGACCCGAGTTTTCATAACAGTTTTATATAACGTTATTTTGAAACGAGCCCACTAATACCAATCTGTTCTTTTTTAATTAATGATATATCATAGATGCATATTTTATTATACCTACTGTGGAAGATGACCCGGACACAGGCAGCCAGACACGTTCAACTCACCCACAACACGTTTATTTACACCATGCATTATTTACAAGTGCAACACAACAAACCCCAAAGTCCCCAAAAGTCCTGGCCACTATCAAATGGCTCACTTTTTCAGGCCGCCTTCTTGCCTCCTCCCAGACCTTGTCCTTCTTTCACCCGACTCAATCCCTGGAGCAGTGGTGGCTGGCCTCTTTTATAGCCCACCCGGAAGTGTTCCAGGTGCTTGACCACCTGGTCCCAATTGCACTTCTGGGTGGGGCTGAAGACTCGTCCAGCCGGGCTGTTGAATCCAGACAGCAAAACCTAGCGGCCACCCCAGCTCCCAACCAGGCTGTGGAGGACTCCATCTCCCATGGTGCCCTGTGAGAGGTTGGGGAATCACCGTCGGCCAGGGAGGCTGCCACCAAGCTTCCCGGGGGAGGTACTGAGTTGCTCCCCCGGAACATATGCTGCAGGGGCATCCCGGCCGCCCGTCACACTACTTAACTTTTATCGACATTTATCTAACTCTATATTTATTTTTCTAGTATCAGAATGTAGTTTAAGTTAATTTGTTTTGGTTTCAATAGATGTATTTTTCATATTTTCGATTCTTGTTTTCTTTTATTCACATCTTCACACCCCCCTTTTTGTTACTTCGCGTTTCCCTAGGGGGTCCTGCCCCACAGTTTGAGAACCACTGCCTTCGCAAAGGCCAATAGCTGCTTCAAGAGCCGCACTCCTGCTAGGACTTCCCAGATCGCTACCTTTGAAAAGAGTGCAGGCATTAAAACAGAGCAATACGACCAAGACTGGCTACCTTGTATTTTACAGGGGCCTGAGGATGGCTACCTCATCGCTTCCCCTGAAAGGTCTAGGCGCAGCTCACCTGATAAAACATGCAAGACATACTGCAACAAAGGCCTGGAGGTTCTCCTGTCTGGTAGTCTACCTCATTGCTCCCTTTGAAAGAGACAAACGAATAACCAATCACTCGAACAAACACACTGGGAAAGATGATATCCATACACAGGGAAAGGTTTAGTGAGGTAATATTCAAACTTTAATTTCATCATTACTTATGCTTATTTGTAGAGAACCCAAGAATGGAAAAAATGAAGTTAAAAAGTAGAAGAATTCATACAACCTGAATGATTCAAATCAATGTCTGTAAAAGTGCTTAACCAGAAGAGAGAGAGAGAGAGAGAAATGTCCATGTGATTTAAAGAGCGATGCGCTCCGTCACACACCCCAACAGCCTAAATTAACAACACCAATTCATCCAACCGTTACATCTTTAGACTGTGGCATGGAACTGGACACTTACAAAGAACCAACACAGTCATGGTGAGAACATGAAAACTCCACACAGGGAACACGTGTGACATGAACACCCATTCTCGTTATCACGGAGATGAGCGGTGAAAGAAATCATC
Source organism: Erpetoichthys calabaricus (assembly GCF_900747795.2). Classification (NCBI taxonomy): domain Eukaryota; kingdom Metazoa; phylum Chordata; class Cladistia; order Polypteriformes; family Polypteridae; genus Erpetoichthys; species Erpetoichthys calabaricus. Next base: position 163,359,970 of record NC_041403.2, on the reverse strand, counting down.
TCATTATTCTGAATAATAATAAGTCTTTGCATTTATATAGCGCTTTTCTCACTACTCAAAGCACTTAGCAATTGCAGGTTAAGGGCCTTTCTCAAGGGCCCAACAGAACAGAGTTAATTTTGGCATTTACGGGATTCGAACCGGCAACCTTCCAATTCCCAGTGCAGATCCCTAGCCTCAGAGCTACCACTCCACTGAAGTGTCAACACAAGATGAAAACATTTTAAACTGATGAAGTGGTTTTAAGATCAAAGTACAATTCTTATCGTATACCATATTCTTGTCATTCTGGACTCTCATATCATCACATCAACAACACCCCGCTAATTTTCTGTCCGACATACAGACCTTTCCCAAGGTGCTTTGCAATGAACCTCTGTCCAGTTTGGGGTTTCAATAAACTTCATGGAACTGCTTCTTTGTAGATAGATAGATAGATAGATAGATAGATAGATAGATAGATAGATAGATAGATAGATAGATAGATAGATAGATAGATAGATAGATAGATAGATAGATAGATAGATAGATAGATAGATAGATGTGAAAGGCACTGTATAACATAAAACATTTTCCCAAGGAGAAATTTGGCTTATTACAAATAAATTCATGAATAGGAATATAAGTAAATAAATAAATGAATAAATGCATAAATAAATAAATACGCACACGTTGGTCTGAATTATTAATTAACAATAGATTATGCCCCTGTTAATGGAAAATAATCTGATGGCTTTGTTTCAATGCCAATTAATTGTGTTGAGGTGACACTTACATTTATTTCAGTATAACTAGAAACATCTACGTGATATCAGCAAACAGGGCTTTTTAAGTTAAAAGAACTTAAACTGGGTCTATGAAAAAAAATATCCCCGTTAATTTGCTTTTTAAATGTGTCATGTGTCATAGATAGATAGATAGATAGATAGATAGATAGATAGATAGATAGATAGATAGATAGATAGATAGATAGATAGATAGATAGATAGATAGATAGATAGATAGATAGATAGATAGATAGATACTTTATTAATCCCAAGGGGAAATAGCATAGATCAAGAATTTTTGGTCCCATAACACTCAGCGTGTCATGTCTGAGCCTGCTTACTGCGAAAGACACCATATACAAATAACATTAATTATATTTGTTTCCACAAGCACAATTATTTTCAAGGAGCAAGTCTTTGCCTTAATCTGCCTTAACCGCAATGGGACCATTCAAATAATTATTTTATATTATTTTTATATGACACTTATCTCATATGTACTACATAAAAGAAGACATATTTTACAGGAGATAAGATGGGGTCTTGACCTGAGAGAAGTATTGTCTTCAGGTGGCCATGGACTGTCAGAGGGGGACAGAGACAGTTGGAGAAGCCAGCTATAACAGCAGACCTGTGAGTCACTTTGGGCACAGCACTTAGAGAACATTTTGGATGCGTCTGTCAGCTGCTAAAGCTCATTGCTGTAATGTATGATCGCTGATGAGACTCAGATGTTGACCCTGCATGGTAATCTTATGAAAGCTTGAGGAATAAAGTATGGTCCACAGATTGCCTCCGGTAACTGGCACGTATAAGCGAACAAAGGGACAAAGCAGCTGGGAATGTGTGTAGCAATGCAAAAGACTTGGGTGGCATGGTGGAAGTGGCCACTGAAGAAGCCAACAGTTATTTTCAGGGCCACATACCACTAGTCTGGCGAAAGTGTTTGACTCTAGTCCGGCATGTCGTGCACCAAGAGGCCGCGCCCACCCACAGCTATGAGGCCACGAAACCACGCCCACTGTCGCGCCGGTGAAAGCCGCATGTTGCGCTTATCGTCCAGAAAGGCGAGACGCTCTAAAGCCAAATGTCTCTCAGATTGTTTCAACGGCTTAAATTCTGCCTTTCTTCCTCTATCACAAGCGAGCGAGTTATTCTTAATCTATCAGATGTTTGCAATGACACATTTAAAAAGCAAATTAACGGGGATATTTTTTTTCATAGACCCAGTTTAAGTTCTTTTAACTTAAAAAGCCCTGTTTGCTGATATCACGTAGATGTTTCTAGTTATACTGAAATAAATGTAAGTGTCACCTCAACACAATTAATTGGCATTGAAACAAAGCCATCAGATTATTTTCCATTAACAGGGGCATAATCTATTGTTAATTAATAATTCAGACCAACGTGTGCGTATTTATTTATTTATGCATTTATTCATTTATTTATTTACTTATATTCCTATTCATGAATTTATTTGTAATAAGCCAAATTTCTCCTTGGGAAAATGTTTTATGTTATACAGTGCCTTTCACATCTATCTATCTATCTATCTATCTATCTATCTATCTATCTATCTATCTATCTATCTATCTATCTATCTAGTGCCTTTCACACCTATTCATTATATAGTGCCTTTCACATCTATAAATCTATCATATAATGTCATACACAGCTCTATGTCTATCATATTATGCTTTCAGTATGTATTATATAGTGCCTTTCATATCTGTTTATTTATGTTTATAGTGCATTTCACATCTATCTATCTATCTATCTATCTATCTATCTATCTATCTATCTATCTATCTATCTATCTATCTATCACCATTAACTACTTATTGCAAAGAACTGTTCATATGTATCAATCTATTATATAGTGCCTTTCACCTCTATCTATGAATATATTTAAGATACAATACCAAGTAACTGCGTTGCCTGGAAATTATGTTCAAGCTCAATATTGATAGATCGTCAACCACTGGGTGAAATGCACATATCACACTATTTATAAAAATATTGTCTGTTGTCTCCCAACATTAACAGATCTGTTCATCGGCGGAGCGAAAAAGAGAGCAGGAAAGATTGCTGCTGACTCCACCCACCCCAGCAGCAGCAGCCATCTGTTCATTACGTTGCCATCCCACAGGAGGTGTAGGTCTATCGCGACGCGAGCTACACGCAATCTCCGCAGCTTCTTTCCTCAAATTATCCATCCATCAATTTTCCAACCTGCAGAATCCGAACACAGGGTCACGGGGGTCTGCTGGAGCCAATCCAAGCCAACACAGGGCACAAGGCAGGAACCAATCCCGGGCAGGGTGCCAACCCACCGCTTCAGATCATAAATAAACGTACATAGGGTTACTCCTAACTGTTCTTGCAACATAACTGTGCTGTTTGTCTATTTATAAATATTTGCTCAACTTGCACTATTTCATATCTATATTATTTTGTATATTTCTTCTATTTTATCGAATTATCTATTAAAGTTTGCCAACGTTTTGTTGAAAAAATTGTTGTATTTGCATAGTGGTTTGCACAGTGTCAAATAAATGGTGGGTGGAAATTGTGTTTCTTGACTTGGTTATGTCTTGTATTCCATGTTTTGCACCTGAACAAAGTCAATTCTGGTAGGTTTCACATGCTAGCAATAAAGTGATTCTGATTCTACAGCAAAGGAGCACAAAAAACGGTTTATCTGATCTGAAAATGGACAACAAAACTTTGTCAATTTTGCCACCTAGTGGACAATAAACGAATTTCTCGCTAAACCTGTGCATTTCCCAACAGAGCAGTACCTATGAGGTCAGTTATGTAATGCCCTCAACGTCAGTCACGTAACACCCATCGCGTTAGACTATGATTAACATTAGGGCACCGTTACACTGTGGATAAGATTAGGGTTGTAGGAGGGTTATCTGAGTCAAAGGGCCTTTTGTGACTGACGTTGTGGGCATTACCTGATCTATGTCATAGGTATTGCAAGCTGCAACTACACCCTTCTCGCATTTCACCCAATGGTTGACGAACTGTCTTTATTGAACTTGAACATAATTGCCAGGCAACACAGTTACTTGGAATTGTATCTTAAATATATTCATAGATAGAGGTAAAAGGCACTATATAATAGTTTGACACATATGAACAGTCCTTTGCAATAAGTAGATAGATAGATAGATAGATAGATAGATAGATAGATAGATAGATAGATAGATAGATAGATAGATATGAAAGGCATTATAAACATAAATAAATAGATATGAAAGGCACTATATAATAGATTGATACATATGAACAGTCCTTTGCAATAGATAGATAGATAGATAGATAGATAGATAGATAGATAGATAGATAGATAGATAGATAGAGCTTACAAAATCAAAATAATTTTGAAAATGTTAAATACATTGCTAGCAACATGAATATATTTTAAAATATGTTATAATATATTTCTGGGATAAATATATTTTAAAAATCATGCAGTTCACTGAAATGTATTGTATAATATGTAAAATATGTAAATTATTGCTGTTTTTGTTTTTTCAAAATATACTCTCAATATATTTTAAAACCATAGGAGTGACAATGTTATTCTTTTCTTTTCTTTTTTGTATATTAAGTTTCTACTAATAAAATATTTCTTTAAGGGAAGATGATCTAATATTCCAGATGTATTCATAGTTCAGATTGTTTGCCTGATAGTAGATTTATTAATCTTTACGCTGTTTGTTTTTTTCACTTTTCTTGAAATGTCAGAAAATCTCAAGCTTACAATATACTGTATATTTTAGGGTGGAAAATTTTGCCTCTTGTGTGTGCTGCCAACAATAAACCAGATTCATTCTTAAGCCCGTGTTTAATTTTTTTTTCCAGTTAAAGTCATAAGCCATAAATGATTTTCAAAAATATTTAAACACACAGTATATTGCATGTGTTATACATAATGTTTTTACAAATACTGTATGTTTATTACAATATATTAAGGAAAATTAGTGCTTGATTATATTTAATATTAAGCTTAAATATATATAATGGAACTACACTACTTTCCTATTGGGATTAATAAAGTATCTATCTATCTATCTATCTATCTATCTATCTATCTATCTATCTATCTATCTATCTATCTATCTATCTATCTATCTATCTATCTACACTAATTTTACATTTGAGGAAGATGAGCCCCCGTATTGTTCAGGTATATTGCAATCTACTTCATTTTCATAAGAGGAGTTGATTCAGAGCGCATTCAGATATGTTGCAGTCTTGTGTCGCAACTGTTTGAATTCATTTTTTCATCTCATCAGCCAACTCTCAATACCCCAGAAAGTGTAGGTCTCACTTTTCAGTTCAGCACTCCATCTAAGGGTCTGCTCGAACTGAAAAGTGATGACCTCTGCTGGGAACATCTCGGCTTTATAGTTGCTGGACTGGAAGGGGCAGAGTCAGTTGCCATCACTGGATGATTTCTCTGCACTGTGAGTGGAAAAAGAAACAACATCACCAGTGACAGCGCCCTCTTGTGTGCCCTGGTGGTAGTGCTTACATTTAATGAGCCCAGAAAGTGACCCTCTGACGTACATGTATACATACCGTATATAGCTGAATGAAAACTGAAGAAGAGATCCATAAATGTAATATAAATTGGACAATTAATCATACACATGCTAAAAGAAGACTCAACTAGCAGCCAACTAGCTGACAATGCAGGTATGAAAATTAAAAACTATAGTTCATAATGTTCTCAGACAGATAGATCTTTTAGGGGTAGTTTTTATGAAGCAAAGTCAAAATTCTGCTGCTGCAGCAAACTGTGTCTTCTCCTTCTCTTCCATCAGAGTATCCTACAATATTTTACAGCACACACATGAGTTCATAAGTTTAGTGTAATTCAGCTAATACATTTTCTACTTACATAGCATGCAAATTTAAATATAAATCAAAATAAGAAGCAATAAAAATGTTGAACAAAAAATATAAGTGCCTAAAGAAGTTTTTTAATAGGTTCACAATGGATACAAATGTCAATACATAAATGAATAACAATGTGAAAGAAAAAAATCACACAAAGCGCTTAAACCCACTTAATCTCGTTCTTCTGATTGTGACGTGTTCTTGACCTCTGGCCTTGAGTTGTTCTAATTAAGCTTTAGGTTTTCTTGTTTGGACTCTGTACTCCATAACCAATCATAGGGTAGACTTATGTCAGGCATATTATGTCCATGAAGAAGTTTCTTAGTCGGTTGTTTCTGTCTCTCCACTTCCATCACTTGACTTATTGTTGACCTTTGGCATTGCACCTTGCCGGTTATCGACTACAATTTTGGCATGTCCATGTCCTGCTTCTTTACTTCTCTCACAGCACAGCATCTGCTCAGCATAACAGACAGGATGAGAGCGCTAATGAGGCATTAAATAAAGAATGGCAGTAGCTGACTCCTAATGTGGAGGGTGGCCAGAGCAGAAACCTTCAGGGGTTTATCTCTGCAGCCAGAAGCTGAATGTCAAGTGGGAGGGGACAGACACCCATTGCATACCCCATTGGGATTTATGATTTCTATCTATCTATCTATCTATCTATCTATCTATCTATCTATCTATCTATCTATCTATCTATCTATCTATCTATCTATCTATCTATCTATCTATCTATCTATCTATCTATCTATCTATCTATCTATCTATCTATCTATCTATCTATCTATCTACACTACGGTTAAGATTAGGGTTGTGGGAGGGTCAGCTGTTACCAGGCTATAAACCCCTCCTATTTAAGACTGTAGTCCCTCCCACTAGACGTTTGTCTCCTGACTGCAGTGATATCCTTCTCGAAACCTTTGAAAAAGTGCCACCACCGAGGACCAAAAGTGGAGACCTCTCTTCTAAAAGATGTCACCATGGCATTCATAGCATGATCAAGTAATCATAAGCAGTCGAGGCATTGGTTAATCCATAAAAACCAGTAAACCCTACACTATAAATACACATACGAACAAGTCAGTATACAATGTAGGGGTATGCCATGAAGTTTTTAATTACATAACGCAGCATCACAAGAGCACATTTGCTGCTGTGTTTTCTCCTTTCACTGTTCAGATCTTATTGTTAGGATGTTGTGCTTTTTTTTCAATTTTAATCTGTTTACTTCATCATAAATTGTGTATTTGTATGACTGACAGGCTTGACTAGCTATTACACACACCTACTTAAGCCTTTCAAAGCCACATTCCTTTAATCTCTCTCTATCCCCTTGGGCGATGTTCAGGTAACTACGTTTTCATTTAAGAACATAGACATCAGTGTTTTTCACTTTTCATCCACACTAGCCCAGCATTTTTAACTCTCAAATATGGTGACTTTATTCTTTTATAACATTTTATTGAATTTATTAAAAGCATAGTAGCTTTCCAACCAATCAAGTCAAACCTGACCAAACTGAATTCAATTCAACCTTCACCCACCCATGAGAAAGGAGAAGAAGGCCAAGAGCCAGAGTAAAACTTTAAGAGTGGAAAAAAGAAGGAGAAAATCCTTTGCCTCAATTTAAATTCTTATTCTACAATGTTATTGATAAGATCCTCCCAGGTTTAAATAAAGTTTTGAACAGATCCTCTAAGAGAGAATTAGATTTTTTCCAATTTCAAATAGTATATAACATCAGTTACCCACTGACTTAAAAGAGGTAGGCTTGGATTCTTCCAGTTTAGCAACATAAGTCAATGTGCCAATAGTTTAATAAAGACAATTACAGTTTGTTTATCCTTCTCCACTTTAGGCCCACCTGGGAGCCCACCAAACACTATTGCTAATGGATTAGGAGGGATTGTGACACCAAGGCTGTCTGAAAGGCATTTAAAAATTTTGGTCCAGAATGATGTTAATTTAGTGCAGGCCCAACACATGAGGCATTGTGAGGCTGGAGCTCGATTGCAATGTTCGCAGGTTGGATCTCACCCTGGAAACATTTTGGACAATTTTGAACGAGACAGATGTGCTCGATAAAAGATTTTAAGTTGAATAATTGGATGTTTTGTGCATATGGAGCTCGAGTGAATTCTGTGCATGGCTGCCTTCCACTCCTTTTCTGAAATGTTGAGTAAGAGGTCCATTCCTCACTACACTCTGGGATCTTTGAAAGGAAGGTACTTTAAAATCCATCCATCCATTCATTATCCATCCCGCTATATCCTAACTACAGGGTCACGGGGGTCTGCTGGAGCCAATACCAGCCAACTCAGGGCACAAGGCAGGAAACAAACCCCGGGCAGGGCGCCAGCCCACTGCAGGGCACACACACACCAAGCACACACTAGGGACAATTTAGAATCACCAATGCACCTTATCAAAATGTCTTTAGACTGTGAGACTTTAAGATGTTTTTATATATTATGGAAATGCTGTCCGAGTCCTCAAGACTTATCAATATTTCTTCTGGAATAGAAATGGGTGGGAGGTGAGGAAAATTGGGCAGATTTCATTTAGGAAAGTTTCTAATTTGGAGAGAGTGGAAATAGTTGCAAGTGGAGATAGTTTGGAGAAAGTCGCAACTGGAACTTCCTCAGGTTCAACCCGGGCTGCAATACGTCCTTATCTTGCCTTTTAAGAGAAAAGTAAGAAGGACCTCTTCTTCTTCTACTTCTTGTTGAATGTCACAGCATTGATGAAGTAATTTTTTTTTTGTTCTATCCATTTGACACACGCCCAAGCTTAGTTTAAGATCTTGTAAACTACAAGGCAGTAAGCTGATCATGCATCACGGCCCCTCGAGACTGATCAATATTTCTTCTGGAATAGAAGTAGGTGGGAGGTGAGGAAAATTGCGCAGATTTCGTTTAGCAAAGTTTCTAATTTGGAGAGAGCGGGAAAATTGTGTTGATGGAAAGTTAAATTTGGAGTTTAATTGTTCGTAGGATGCAAAGATGCTATCTATGTACAAATCTCTAAGTAATTTAATCCCGGATGTTTTCCAAACATTAAAAACTAAATATGTAGACGTTTTGAGAATGAACCGTATATGTCTGAAAACGCCAAGACAACATTGCAGTATGGATGAGTGAAAATGAAGAGTTTTGAAAATGTTGATTCTAATTGCACTCTGATTGGTTCGTGCTTAATTATGCGACCCTTCCCTGTTTGGATCCTGCTAATTCTACAGGGTGTCCACAAAGTCTCTTTACAATTTCAAAAAATTGCTAAACAGGCAATTGATGAGATATGTTAATTAAATTTGTCCTGTGAACTCAGTCTTTATCAAAGTTTGTAATCACATTGCGTTTGGGTATTTCAGGTACCCTGTTGATGAAAGAGAGGCTGTTGAATAAACCTCTAAAAGATGAGTACTTCTCAAGAAAAGGCACAATGTGTATTGTGGTTTATTGAAACAAAATCGTATATGCAGACTCAGTGAAACTACAGGACTAAGTATGGAAAACATCCACTGTCACGTCCGTCAATTCATGTATGGCACAAGAAATTTATGGAGACAGGGACAGTATTGGATAAAGAAAGCAGTGGACGACAGAGATTTAAGGAGGAAAACGTCAATCGTGTAAGACAATCCTTTGCTCATTCTCCTACAAAATCTGTCTGTACTGCTGCGAGACAGTTACAGCTACCACATTCAACAGTGCACAAGGTCCTACACAAGAACTTGCGATCGTACGCTAATAAAGTGCAACTCTTACAGGCACTCGAGCCAAATGATAAACCAAGACGAAAAGAGTTTGCAGTTAACATGAAGAAACAAATGTCTGAGGATGCAACATTCCTCACCCGAGTTTGTTTTAGTGATGAGACAACCTTCCATGTTTCAGGGAAACTGAACGGACATAATGTGAGAATCTGGGGCTCAGAAAACCCCCATGTGTATCGAATAAAGATAGTGGACATTAATGACCTGAAGCAAAAGATTACTGGTGCCATCACCATCATTGATGACACTATGCTACAGAGAACATGGCAAGAAATCTTGATGTGCTTCATGCAACTAATGGTGTCCATATAGAGGTGTATTAAATGAGGCAAAAAAAACTTCAATACATAATAATTTCCACAGATTTGTCTATTCATTTGTTTTTTTAATAAAATTTTGAAGTTGTAAAGAGACTTTGTGGACATCCTGTATTTTCTTAACCACTTTGCTCACCTTATACTTGTATGTCACACTCAAAAACAGTCTCACCTCATTGTCCATCCAAACAAAATCATCTGGTTTAATCTTTTTCTGCTTTTCATATTTGCCATTGCTGATCTCCGTGTGTAAACTCAGACTGCAAATGAATGTCCAGTGTGAAGGACACCCATAGGAATGAAAAATCAAAATTAGAGATCTCCTTCATATCTTTTTGGTTTCTCATAGACAGCAATGAGGTCAAAAAGAATAAAATGGAGGCATTGTCTTTTGTGTCCTGTGTCTCAGATTTTTCTCCTGAAAAAATAGTACCCGGGAATTCTCACAAGGGTCTCCTCATGAGATTTCAGCAAAGTCATACAAGTGGGCTCAGATCTTCCAAGCAGTGGCTTGATATATACAGTATATATATATTCTTTTGCAACTTGAATATTTACATTGTGTCCTCAGTAATATATGATGAATTAAATGTACAGTTGTTTTCAGTAATGTAACATTTTACTATGATTACAAAACTGTAGTCGTTGCTTCTGAATAATATTATTAGATAGATAGATAGATAGATAGATAGATAGATAGATAGATAGATAGATAGATAGATAGATAGATAGATAGATAGATAGATAGATGTGAAAGGCACTATATAATCGATAGATAGATAGATAGATAGATAGATAGATAGATAGATAGATAGATAGATAGATAGATAGATAGATAGATAGATAGATAGATAGATAGATAGATAGATAGATAGATAGATAGTTGGTCTAATTTATATTGCTGTGCTCCCATTAGGCCATACGCGTTGTGGAAGAAAAGGCAGGCAGTGTGTCATAGTGGTGTAGACTTTGGACTTGAAGCCCTAAGGTTATGTGTTTAAATCCCACTGCTGACACCAGTGTGTGATCATAAGTCTCTTCAACTTGCCTGTGCTCCAATTGGAAAAACAAAAGAAATGGAACCATGTTGTAAATCCTCTTGGGTAGCGGCATCAGTCCAATAATAAGAAAAGATTGTGAAGTCTTCAAAAAAGGTTACATCAACATCAGAAAGAGATCTCGCAAAATATCCCATGCTTTTCAAACCAAATTCTCAGCTTTGACACCTTTCTCAGTTGCATCTGAGGTCTCCTTTGTGTTTGAAGCTATTTCTTTTGAGGAATTCTAGGAGAAATATCTGTGACAAAGTTGATTCTTACATGAAACATAAATGAGAAGAATCTCTTTTACGTCTCATGAACCATCAAAGATCAACTTTTGAGCGATAAAATTTTCCTAAGGGTGTGTTTTGTTTATTTATTTATTGGCTTTTCATATTTGCCATTGCTGTTCTCCATGTATAAACTCAAACTGCAATGAATGTCTGGCGTGGAAGACACTTCCCTTTCCTTTTACCGCCGATGCACACATGCGCATTGTAGGCAAAGAGCTACATGATATGCATTTTCATTAGTTTTAGTGTTGGCGAAGATACTGCCGTAAATGATGTGGAATTGCCAGTGTGGATGCAGACTGTATTCACTTAAAAAACGTAGTGTGGACATAACCGGAGGAGAAAACTTACAAATCCTGCCCTGAAATCTTGTACGATCTACAGAGGAAAGCTTAGTTCAGCGACGGCGAGTTCTGTGTTTCCGTTCGACCGCATTTCAATACTCCTGCAGCTTTTTTCTTTAGACTCAAAATTCCCAAAATAAGAGTCGTAGGAATGATTAAGCCAAGAATGTTGCACACAAGGTTGAGAAACATTACAGAGATTTCCGTGTACTGGCTAAAAATATTGGGAATGGTCACGCATGTAGTGGAGACGATAAACTCCAAAGCCAGGGCAGATATCATTTTAGTGATCCTGGTCAGATTTTCCTGGCTTGAGGCAGTCAAACCAAAAGAACTCTGCTCAAGATGTCTGACGTGACCCCGCAGACAATAACTGAGAACTCCACAGGCTGATATCATCAAGGATGTCGTTACTAAAAACTGTATGGATAAAGTTCCATTTAGGAATATCTTTTCAATTTGTGGCATGTATACCTGCGGGCAGGAAAAGTTTGAAGCCATAGGAATGGTACTGGTATCGTTTCCAGATTTAGCAGTCATACGAGTCACCAGGAACGCTTCTAGCAGTGAAATAACAAAACCGAGAACAACGCCGCACCAGATCAAAGCTGAAATGTTCTGTTTGGCCACAATGAGGAGTTTGCTTTTGAAGGTAACTACTGTCAAACAATAGAAAATACAGAGACTAGCAATTAACCAAAATTCCCAGTTACTAGTAATAAACACAACGAATGTAATAATTTTAATTTCATTTGAAGTGAACGGACAGAAATGGAGACGAAAAACGAAAAAGTGCAGCAGGAAGGAGGAAACATCCATCGCAAGGCAGCACACAGTAATCCAGGTTATCAGGGCGTTTCCCAGTTGTGCTTTCTGGTTGTCTGCTCTTTTCATAATATTGCAAATAATAATAAAAAGGTTTCCTCCAACACCCGTGCCGGTAAGAAGTGCACTTAAAGTCAGGGAAATTAAGCGGCCACTGGGACTCAGTAGGGTTGACATGACTCCGTATATGCAAGTGAGCAAATAAATAAGCGAATGAACAAATGAACAACGCTCACAAGATCAGGCAGGATTAAAGAAAAGAAGGAATTTACTTGGAAATTTTTGGAAAGTTGGAATGTTCACCGGATAAAAAATCATCAAAGGATGGTTGCAGAAGTTGCTTTTTTAATTTATCTTCATACGATGAAGTGTCCACTTTTGTCGTAAAAAATTTCCTCGTGTTTTAGTCGTACAGGAATTGAAAATTTCCTTTAGTCGAGAAGGTGTCTCATCCAGGTTGATCTGCAGCCTTCCTCCCTAGACTGAGAACTGGATGAATGTTCTCACGGAAAAGCAACTGTTGACAGATTTACAATAGAACAACTGTGGTTTCTCATATTGTTAAGGCCATTACACCCCTCTCTCAGTGACACACACACACAAAATGTCCAAAGTCAATGACACAAGAAGTGCAGGATCAGATGTTTAAATGGAATACTGTGCAAACATTTAAGATTTGAAATGATTAAGAAATAAAAAAAGGTCACTTGCAAGTCGTTTATCCCCTGGCTGCTTGCAGTTCCTCTCCAGTCCCTTCCATAGACTCAGTCTAATTTGAGAACATTGCAGAAAAGGCTTGCTGTCCCACACACGCCACTACTTTGGTACACAAGGCCTGCTTTGAATGAGACTGGAAAACTATTCAAATTCCTATTTTCCCTTTTAAATCTTCTCATTTTGTCCAGGTTTAGTAACAGCAGCTGCGGATGCGTTACGTGAGGTGCCAATATGGTGATCCTTTTGTTTTTCCTATTTGTGCCGTGCTCGTTTATCTCAAGTCATGGCTAACAATTATCTTCCATATTCCATTAGAAGCGTATTTACACATGCAAAGCAAGCTAAGATAGTAGGAGATGGAAACGTTTTTAATGCAAGGCATTATCGCAAAGCCAGGGCTTAGAGAAGACGCTCATTGAATCATAAGCTAAAAATGGAACAATTCCTGGACAATAGTTTTAAAAATTAAAGATATATTTTTGATGGAAATTAATCATACGGCCTTACAGCCTGTCAGGTTTTTCTCAGCATTGTGTGCAAATGCCACATGTCTACATCTAAAAGGAATACTCCAACCAAAAAATGATATTTTTTATACTGTGCCCGCCATAATATTTAGAACAAAGACCCATTTTTCTTGATTTCCCTCTCTGCTGCACAGTTTAAAATAACAAATCAAACAATTCAGATATTGTGATTAAAGTGCACATTTGAGGGGATTTTCAGATATTTCAGTCACACAACACTTTTTCTACACAATCCCCCCATTTCAAGGCACCATAATGTTTGGGACACAACAATGGCAGCTCTATTAAAGCCGTTGTCATATTTAGGACTTTGTGACATATCCCAGCATGCAATGACTGCTTGAAGTCTGTGATTCACAGACATCACCAGGTGCTGAGGGTCTTCTCTGGTGATGCTCTGCCAAGCCTCTCATGCTGCCATCTTCAGCTTCAGCTCCTGCTTGATTCAGGGGGCTTATCCCCTTATGTTTTCTCCTAAGCATATGGAAAGCCTGCTGAATTGGATTGAAATTGGATGACTGGCTTGGCCACTCAAGTATTCTCCACTTTTTAAATTTGATAAACTCCTGTGTGGCCTCAGCCGTATGTTTGGCTCGTTATCTTGTAGTACAATGAAGTGCCATCCAGTGAGTTTGGAGGCATTTACTGGAACTTGAGCAGATCAGATGTTTCTAGACACCTCAGAATTCATTGTGCTGTCAGCAGTTACATCACCAATGAAGAGAAGTGTGTTGGGACCTGTGGCAGCCGGTTCGGTGGCAACTGGGAGACAGTCAACTCGGTCGAAAAGACAACTCGGCGAAAGGACAACTCGGCGAAAGACAACCCGGTGAAAAGAGAATTTGGCGAAAGGACAACTCGGCAAAAGACAATTCAGTGAAGAAACAAATTTGTGAAATACAACTCAGCAACATTCTTTACCTAGGTAATAGGTTCAAAGAGATTTTTTAATTATATTTAAATGACAACATGATTTAAAATGTTGAAAATAAATTTATATATTTGACGAACAAACTTTATTCTGCAGATGGAACAAACTCTATCTTACATTATCTTCTGCAGCCAAAATTGCTAATCCTTTATATAAATTGTATTGATTGTATGATAGTATGATAACGATATTTAGAATACAAAAGTTGACCTGCGAGTACGGCTTAAGGAATATCTTTACTCTCAACGTATTGGGACTCTCATAAAGCAGGTGATTCTGTGGATTTTCCAGCGCCCTACGTTGTCATTTAAATATCATTAAAAAATCTCTTTGAACCTAACTATTACCTAACTGGTAAAGGATGTCGCCGAGTTGTCTTTTCGCCGAGTTGTCTTTTCACCGAGTTGTCTTTTCGCTGAGTTGTCTTTTCACCGAGTTGTCCTTCCACCGAATTGTCTTTCACCGAGTTGTCCTTTTGTAGAGTTGTCTGTTGCCCACTTGTGGTTTTGCCAAGTTGTCTGTCGCCCAGTTGCCCCTGAACGGTGGCGGTTATACATGACCAATACATAACACCCACAGCACCGCCATGTTTAACAGATGAGGTGGTCTGCTTTGGATGTTGCGTAGTTCCTTCTTTTCTCCATATTTTCTCTCACCATCACTCTTGTGAAGTTCGTCTTTGTCTCGTCTGTCCACAAGACCTTTACCCAGGATTCTGCAGGATCTTTGAAGTCCTTTTTTTCCAAACTCTGTTTGTGTGGTTTGCACCTTGCAGTGTGGCCTCCTCTGTATTTCTGTTCATGAAGTCTTCTGCTGATAGTCATCTCTGACACACGCACATCAGCCCCCTGACTGTTTCTGGACTGTCGGACAGGCGTTTGAGGCTTTCTCTTTATCATAGTGAAGATTCTTCTGTCTTCAGCAGTGGAGGTTTTCCTTGGGCCTAGCAGCCCCTTTGTCATTTCTGAGCCCACCAGTGTGTTCTTTCTTCTTCATGATATTCCAGACAGTTGATCTCAGTCATCCTAAATTTTACCGAAGTCTCCAAAGGTTTTATTCTCGTTTTTCAGACTCAGAATGTCTCCTTTCACTTTCATCAGTACAGCTCTTGTCCTCAGGTTGAACAATGGCAACTTCTGACTCCAAAGAGTAAAAGCAGGCCGAGGTATCTTTTGAAGTTGTCAGAAAAACGACCAAAAGATATCGAGAAGGTTTGGGGCAGCCACCCATTTAATCGTTTACGGCTGCTAAAAGTATCAAAAAACAGAGACATGCTCATTCAACCGAGTCCAAAACAGAACTGATCTCTAGGAAGCAAGATGGCAGCTTTAAAGGCCAGTAGCGGAAGTGATGTCATCAAAACCGGAACCAGAAGTGACGTCAGTGGCTGCCCCAGAGCCGGGTGGGATTTCCCTAGAATGGTCTGCAAAAGATCGAGAGGGAAAATTAGTGCACTCCGCCACCCCCTGGTCTGGCATGGAACTACCTGTATTTAAGCCCTTTAGCTGTCTCCTAATCACACGTGTGTGACAAAGGAATGAAACTCACCTGAGGAATCACAAACACCTGTGACGCCAACTGTCCCAAACATTATGGTGCCCTGAAATGGAGGGACCAGGTAGAAAAAGTGCTGTTTGACCAAAATGTTTGCAAATCCCCTAAAATGAAAGTCTGCAATGTGCACTTTTATCATGATTTCTGAATTGTTTGAGTTGTTATTTGAAACTGTGCAGCAGAGGGGGACATCAAGGAAAATGGGTCTTTGTTTAAAACATTATGGAGGGCACTGTATGTTGCTTACCCCATGTTGTTGTTTGTATTGTTGCCAATTTGTAATCATATGTTTTTAGGCAATTTGGAGAGAAAGAAATGTATGACATAATAGAAGCCATGAGTGACCAACGCTGTACAATGGCAAAGAATTTGAAAAATGTTTATGGAAAGAAGAAAAACAAATCTCACCGTGCTCATGTTGCATAATTCACATGTCAGTTATCCAGTCGTATCCACAAACCATGTGAAAATATTAGTATGTGAAGGTTTCACATAAAAGTGTTTGTCCTGACTCAGCAGGAAACGGAAGGTCAAGGATCATTTATTGTCATTTCAACATCTATGTGCAGAAACGAAATTCGGTACTCAGGTCCCGGTAATTAAACAGTGCAAACAATAATCCCATAAAAAAAACAAAATAATAAAAAGTAATCCCTTAACTCCGTAGATTTTCAGATAAACAATACATTGACCAAAATAACATTAATACATAAGTACAGTAAGATTACAATGGCTAAAATAAATACTGCAGAATTATTGCAGCAGCCTTCCCCCATTTCCCACGTGTACAGCTCAGTTCCAGCACAGCACGAAGCACACTACTCTTCTCTTTTTTCCTCCACTCCTCCTGGCAAGCTTCGTCTTCTCCTACCCGACTCTGCTTCCAGGAGTAGTGGCTGCTGGCTCCTTTTATAAGGCACCTGGAACTGGAATGGAGATTGCATGACAACAGCGCCTGACCTCATTAATGCACTACAGAATGGATGGGTACAAATTCCCACAGAAACACTCCAAAATCTTGTGGAAAGCCTTCCAAGAAGAGTGAAAGCTGTTATAGATGTAAAGGTAGAACCAACTCCATATTAAAGTCCATGTATTTGAATGCAATGTCATTAAAGCCCCTGCTGGTGTAATGGTCAGGTATCCCAATATTTTTGTCCATATCACAGGCCTCTCCAATTTGCAAGACACTCAGCAAATACCACTGGTGTTTGTTTTCTTTCTGCAATGCTGCTCCATTTTCCGAGGACCTTGCCATAATAAACCCTTAAGCTCTGGTAAGCTTGGCCTTCGTCAAAGTCACTCTGATCCTTTCGCTTGCCCAACACATCACCTTCAAGAACTGACTGTTCACTTGCTACCTAAATGGAAAAGACAGAGCCGACTATACTTCCTTAGAAGGCTGGCGTCCTTCAACATCTGCAATAAGATGCTGTAGATGTTCTATTAAACGGTTGTGGCGAGCGCCCTCTTCTACGTGGTGGTGTGTTGGGGAGGCAGCATACAGAACAGGGACGCCTCACGTCTGGACAAACTGGTGAGGAAGGCAGTTCTATTGTAGGCACGGAGCTGGACAGTTTGACATCCGTGGCAGAGCGACGGGCGCTCAGCAGGCTCCTATCAATTATGGAAAATCCACTGCATCCACTAAACAGGATCATCTCCAGACAGAAGAGCAGCTTCAGCAACAGACTGCTGTCACCGTCCTGCTCCACTGACAGACTGAGGAGATCGTTGCTCCCTCACACTATGCGACTCTTCAATTCCACCAGGGGGGGTAAACGTTACTATTATACAAAGTTATTTTCTGTCTGTTATACCTGCATTGTTATCACTCTTTAATTTAATATTGTTCTTTATCAGTATGCTGCTGCTGTAGTATGTGAATTTCCCCTTGAGATTAATAAAGTATCTATCTATCTATCTATCTATCTATCTATCTATCTATCTATCTATCTATCTATCTATCTATCTATCTATCTATCTATCTATCTATCTATCTATCTATCTATCTATCTATCTATCTATCTATCTATCTATCTATCTATCTATCTATCTATCTATCTATCTATCTATCTATCTATCTAATATATCCCACCCCGTGACAGGTGCCCTTATAACGAGATCATCAGTGTTCTTCATATTACTTGGCAGTCCTTTGAATATTATAACTGATAAGTGTATGTGGTGAGTGTTTTAGTGATATTTGGAGATATCAGTTGGTGGTTTTCTAATGGACTGAGAACTCATTATTATACTTCGATTTTAAATAACATTTGTATCCAAATTTTGGTTTTCCAACTCATTTTTAAGAACAGACTAGAATCATATAATGAGGTATGACTCCATCAGTGCACCAGTAAATAAACAAGAGCAGAATTCAATATGTGAAGATTTATTATGTGATATAAAAAAAAGGAAAGTAGAAACAAATAAAATCATAATTAAGCAAACACAGATACATAAGTGAGTACATCACAGGTAACACAAAGTGATAGTCTGCTTACGGATTAAATTTAAATATAAGGTTTGAGTACACAGTGGGAGGTCTGAACATTGAAAGTCTACTTCATGAGAAGGACTTAGGAGTTGTAGTGCACTCATCACTGTTATAATCCTGACGGTGTTCAGAAGCCATTAAGAAGGCTAACAGAATGTCAGGTTATATAGCATCCCTGATGTGCAGAGTATAAGACCAAGAAGGTTATGTTCAAACTTTATAACACACTGGTGATGCCTCACCTGGAGTTTTGGTCACCAGGCTATAAAAAATAAATTAATAATAGACATAGCAGCACTTGAGAAAGTCCAGAGAACAGCGACTAGGCTGATTCCAGGGCTACAGGGGATGAGTTGTGAGGAAAGATTAAAAGACCTGAGCCTTTACAGAGATGAACAGGAGACCTGACTGAAGTGTTTAAAATCATGAAGGGAATTAGTGCAGTGGATCGAGACGGTGATTTTAAAATGAGTTCATCAAGAACACGGGGACACGGTTAGAAACTTGTTAAGGGTAAATTTTGCACAAACTTTAGATGTTTTCCTTCACACAGAGGACCGCAGACACATGGAATAAGTGACCAAGTAGTGTGGTAGACAGGAGGACTTTAGGGATCACGACGCGAGTATTAGGTGGATAGGACTAGTGATCTTTGTTGAGCTGAATGGCCTGTTCTCGTCTTGACTGTTCTAATGCTCTAATGTTCCAAAGCATGCAAGAAAAGAGCAGTTGAGATATGCAGATAAGTGAAAGTAAATTAGTTTAGTAAAGTATTTTATAAATCATTAAGGATCAGCGTTTCTTTATTTTGAAGGAGAACTCCATGTCTTTGGTACAGAAGTTCTAGAAAACAGCTGAGCACATTTGATAAATAAGCCATGCCATTTGAGGAGTTCATCGAAGACAGACATGGTATGCTTTTCAAACCAAACTCTCAGTTTGGACTCTTTTTATCTCAGTTGTACCTCATGTCTCCTTTTTGTCTAAAGCTGAATTCTAGGAGAAACATCTCTGACAACGTTGATTTTTAAATGAAACATAAACATGAGTATCTGTGAAGTCTCATGAGCCATCAAAGATCAACTTTTGAGTGGTAAAGTCTTCCTATGTATTTAATCCATGCCAGCCTGTCCATCAGACTGTTCACGTTCAATCCTTCCATTTAAGAGTTTGTAAATCCAGGCCATGGTTGCTGCCGCTTTTTGTCGCAGATGTATAATTCCTGTTATAAGAGCTGTGGGAACCATTAAGGATAGAAGGTTGAACACGAGTGTCAGAACCATCATGGATATATTTGTGTACTGCTCTATCATTATGGGGAGAGTGGATGAAATGGTTGAGATGATGAATGCTGAAGCTAGCGCCGTAATCATTTTAGTGATTCTCATCAGGTTCTCCTGGCTGGTGCTGCTCACACCAAATGAACTCCTCTCCAGGTGTCTGACGTGACCGTGCAGGTAGTAGATGAGGGCTCCACAGGATGAAAGGGTCAGAGATGTAGTTATAAAAAACTGCAAAATTATTGTCACGGACAGGACAACATTTTTGACTTTTGCCAATGTAACCGGCGAGCAGGAAAAATCTGAAGAGATGGGAATTAGTGTATCATTTCTAACCACAAAGTGCATATTTGTAACAAGGAAAACCTGAAAAATATTTATCAACAGACCAAAAAGAATACAAAAGCAAATGACAGAACAGATATTTTTTTTGGCCTCGATGAGGACTTTGACTTTAAAGCTCACCACCGTCAAGCAATAGAAAATACAGAGGGAGCCAATTAACCAGAATTCGATATTATATGTCATCATCCAAATGGTTAGGAGCAAATTTGATTGATAATTAACAAACGGGCACAAGTGGAGAAGAAATAAGAAGACCTCCCACAAAAAGGCACATAACCCTATGACAAAGCTGCAGGCAGCGATGCCAGTCACGAGGACATTAGCCAGCTGTGGCCTTTTGTTTTCAACAGTTGAGCGCACATTGTTGAAGATGATGAAGAAGTTACCACCCAAACCCAATAATAATATGAATCCACTTGCTGCTACCAAAATATAAGGCATGGTGAAAGAGTTTCGGTCAGACATGACTCCTCAGATATGCTATAACGTTACAATGCTGACGACTGATGAGATAAGAAAGTTCTTGAGCGTGAATGCTACAACAAAATGGACCATGAAGGTGTGAGTTTGCTGGAAGCCCCTTAATCGCGCAAACCGTGATGAAGATCGTTTTGCCTTTTCCAATGTTTTGGTTTTCGATGAAGTTTATGTGCTCCTCATTCATCAGGTACAATAGGACAACATGGATACATCTGACGGATTTTCTTTAGTTGATTTCTTCTCTTTAAGTTTGTGTAAGGAACAGTGGAGTTGCTCAGGTCTCAGGATGGAAAGCTTCTACTTATTAGAGCAGCTGAAAAAAAAATAGGAATGTTAAAATGTTTTGACTTAGTTTGAAGTGTATGATTCAAATAGAAATAAATCTATATTCAACATATGATACATTACCATCACGTTCTTTAAGGTACTCACAGTGAAGCCTTGACCCTCTCAGTCATTGTCTTCTCTCATCTTCAGCCTGCGTGTCAGTGGTGCTTGCAATTTATACGATTCACGTCAGAATCGCAGGTGATTGTTTAATGTTTCAATGTCATTTGCTTGTTTGAATATTTGGAGAGAATAACTTGATGAGATGTCGCCAGACTTCTGTTTTGAATGTTTTGAACCTCTCTGTCATGGCCCTCTCTGTCACCGGTTCTTCCCATTTTTCTAATTAATGTCAGAGTTGCAGGTGATCACTTCATGTTTGCATGTAATTTGCTTGTATTAATTTTTGGAAATAATGATTTGATAAGATGTCAGGTGGCTTTCATTCACTTTCACTGTTGTCATCCTCTCTGTCATTGCCCTCGGTCAGTTTTGGTGGGAGTTTGACGGTTCTTTGAATTTATCTTTTAAAATTTGAGTTCTAGGTGATTTTTTAAATGTTTGCAGAATTCAGATGTTTTCACTTTTTTCACAGTTTGTTATGTTGTAGCCTTTTACTAAAATCATTTAAATTCATTTTTTCCCACATCAAGCAAAACTCAAGACCCCAAAGATGACAAAATGAAAACAGGATTTTTGGACTTTTTGCAAACTGAAATATGACGTTGACACAAGCATTCAGGACCTTTGCTTGAAGGTGACCCTTGAAGTATGGCTCAGGTACATCGCATTCTGTCTGAGATGTTTCTAAGCATTGTTTGGAGTCAAATATCCCACAGGAAAATTTTACAGTTCAAAGGTTGATCTTTGTTGGCTCAGGAGACTTCACAGAGATTCCCATTTAAGTTTCATTTAAGAATCAACTTTGTCACAGATGTTGCTCTTAGAATTCCTTAGGAGACGAAAAAAAGACACGAGATACAACTGAGGTAATATGAGTCTTTGAAAAGCATGATATATTTTGTGAAACCTCTTTCTAATCTTGTTTTAATCACTTCTGACACTTCACATTTTTTACTTATTATGAGACCAATGTCTTTATCCAAGGAGTCTTACAACATTTGAGATACAATCGGTTACATTTCTTTTGTTTTTCCAATTGGATGCCGATGAAATAACTTGCTCATGGTCACACAGTGGTGTCAGTAGTGGGATTTGAAACTGCAGTTGCTCTAATTTGCTGCTAATGCATTAATGTTTGTGATGTACCATCAATTGGAATGACAGAGACACAGCAACTAGGTGGGCACACAGACACGTATCCTTTCATTATGGTGGATTTTTATTTGTATAGCATATAATGAAAACTGTGAAATATGGACAGCCATCTTCAAACCATCATGTCATTCCACTGAGAGCAGAACACACACTGAATGAATCATTCGGTCAAATCCCGCAGCTTATAGAATGCTAAAGAAGAGATGGTTTACTGTTTTCCATGAGGCAAACGATCAGTTAAAACTTTATTTATTGCATCAGGTATCATGAGCATTGTGTGATCGAAGAATTAAGATGATGGTCAAAGGTAAGGTTTTTAAGGCAATGCTAAGGCCAGCAATGATGTATGGACCTGAGACATGGGCAGTAAAGGGAGCGCAGGAGAAGTTAGATGTGGCACAGATAAGAATGTTGAGAGTTACAAGGAAGGACGGAATAAGAAATGAATCAGAGGTAGAACAAAAGTGGGAGAGATATCTAAGTAAGTACAGGAAAGGCGGTTGAAGTGGTATGGACAGGTGATGTGGACAGGCAATGAATATGTGGGGAAAAAATAGTGATGGGAAGAGAAAGAGAGGGAAGCCAAAGTGGAGGTGGATGGTGTCACACACGTGCGAATGGGAGACAGTTTATGGGCTCAAATCATTTTAATTGTTTGCCAGACCGAGGGATGGCGCTGTACTTTAACTCTCTCTCCTCTTTTCCCCACAGAACAACTGAAGAATCCACCCAATAATGATCACTTCTGGCTTATGATGTCACTTCCATTTCCGCCCCTCAAAGTTCTACGTCCAGATGATGTCACTTCCAGTTCCCAGAATGCCACCTGCTTATTACATCACTTCCTGCTGTTTCATTATATAAATTTCCGCCATTCTTGTTTTGATCAGTTCTGTTTTGGACTCAAGTCTGTAAAGACCAAACTACAAACGCTCAGGTTTTACTAAACGGGGACGGTCCCCAACCCTTTGACTTTGTTCTTGTGTATTTAGTTACAATAGATAAAGTCAAAGAAGATCTGAAAGAAAAGGGCTTGACTGATAGCTAGATAGATAGATAGATAGATACTTTATTAATCCCAAGGGGAAATTCACATACTCCAGCAGCACCTTACTGATACAAAAAAACAATATTAAATTAAAGATTGATAATAATGCAAGTAAAAACAGACAATAACTTTATATAATGTTAACGTTTACCCCCCCCCAGGTGGAATTGAAGAGTCGCATAGTTTGGGGGAGAAACGATCTCCTCAGTCTGTCAGTGGAGCAGGACAGTGACAGCAGTCTGTCGTTGAAGCTGCTCCTCTGTCTGGAGATGACACTGTTTAGTGGATGCAGTGGATTCTCCATGATTGACAGGAGTCTGCTCAGTGCCCGTCGCTCTGCCACAGATGTCAAACTGTCCAGCTCCGTGCCTACAATAGAGCCTGCCTTCCTCACCAGTTTGTCCAGGCGTGAGGCGTCTTTCTTCTTAATGCTGCCTCCCCAGCCCACCACCGCTTAGAAGAGGGCGCTCGCCACAACCGTCTGATAGAACATCTGCAGCATCTTATTGCAGATGTTGAAGGACGCCAGCCTTCTAAGGAAGTATAGTCGGCTCTGTCCTTTCTTACACAGAGCATCAGTATTGGCAGTCCAGTCTAATTTATCATCCAGCTGCACTCCCAGGTATTTATAGGTCTGCACCATCTGCACACAGTCACCTTTGATGATCACAGGGTCCATGAGGGGTCTGGGCCTCCTAAAATCTACCACCAGCTCCTTGGTTTTGCTGGTGTTCAGGTGTAGGTGGTTTGAGTCGCACCATTTAACAAAGTCATTGATTAGGTCCCTATACTCCTCCTCCTGCCCACTGACTGGCGGGGAGGTGCAGGACTGACTGTTTGGAGAAGGTTGATCAAGCACATCATCCCCATATAGAAGTGGAAAAAGAAGAAAAGGAAGAAGAAGAACAAGAAGAAGGAGGAGGAGAAGGAAGAGGAAGCGGAGGAGATTCTAGGGTTTCACGGTGCTATTTAATTCACATTTACTCTGTCGGGATTAAGACATAGTACAGCATTTCTCAACCTTTAAGTATTTGCGACACGAGTTTTCATAACAATTTTAATCGCGCCCCCCTAACGTTTTTTTTAAATCCTAATAAAATTTATTCCTATATTTTTTGCTGCACCGCTACAAGTTTAAAATTTCCCTACGAATAGAGAAATTACACCACATATGGCAACATTCGCGGCCCCTTTTCTGTTACTTCGGACACGCCCCACAGTTTGAGAACCGCTGACATAGTACATGGATAAATTAGCTGCTGTCATTACCTAAATTAATACCTCCCCCCAAAAACAAATAAATTTGTATTTTCTTCACTGAAAAAGTAATGTGTATTTGTTGAACATACTATGAAGTCCTTAGGCCAGACCTGAAAGGGACAGGATTCTCAGTTGGCTAAGAACTGTAGAACAGGTTAGGGGTACCAGGAGAAGCCAGCTAAGAAAGCAGCTCCTAATGGACAGATCAAGCTCTTGAGAGAGCCATCAGACTGAGTGCATGGCTGCTGGTGAGTCTCAGTTTAAGTAACTGAGGAAAGTGTGGCACATGGTAAGCGGTTTGATCCAGGACAGATAGCATGTATGTCTTGGGATGAGGCCACACCTAAGCAGTGGTGCGGTGTGGACAAAGATGGAAGCAGCAAGTTCGACTGTGAAGTCACCAAAGGTTATTTTACTGTCCAACCACCATTTGTGTTGTCAGTGTGCTAAGTCCATTCCTCTGTCGCACGCACCTCTGGGTCATTATAATACTAAGGCAAATCAGATGAGTTTAATTTAATATGTTGATTGATGAACTTAGTTATGTTGTGTCAAGCCAAAATAAAACACAGCCTAGTCTGAAGAATATGAGTTGAACATGTTGGGATTAAACGTTCAAATGGAATTAAATAACAAACAAGTGTTGGACCAAGATGGAGGAAGAAGACTTGGTATTGCCTTCCCAGACTCACCTGAACCAATATTAATAATCAGGTGTCCATTGTGTGGAGTTTTGTATTTTATAGGGTTTTTGCATGATTGCAATTTAATTCTTACAATGTTTTTATGTTCTGAATTGATATGAACAAAGTCATATTTTTTACTGTCTTGCTTTTCATTATTTACGACATCTTGGTACTTTTCACGTAACCACATTTTTCGTCTCTGGACATCTCACAATTCCACTTATAAATATGGTGGTGATCAAGCATTCGCATTATGCCTAGATGGATGCACAAGCCCTTTCGATACTAGTGGTATAGTTAGTTTTAAAACAACTAGGTATTATACTAGCAAAGTAATAAAAAGATTTGAAATAGTAACCAGGAGAAGAGAGGTACATAAAAAAAAAATTGAGAACCAAAAAGTCAACCTCACCATTACCAAAGCCAAAACAAAATGAACAAGAGTATTTATACAGCACTAGTCAAAAAGGTTAGTTTTGGAATCTGTCATCTTGGATAAGGAAGTAACTTTTCTGAGTGACGAGGAAATGAATCAGAATTAAGAAATTGGTTTGAAAAGCATGGTAGATTTGGTGAGATCTCTTTCTTGTCTTGTTTTATTCTCTTTCAAGTCTTCATATTTTTTTTATTAATTACTGGACTGATGTCTTTATCCAGGTGACTTATGACATTTAAGATAGGATAGATTACGTTTCTTTTGTTTGCTAATTGGAGCACACTCAGGTGAAGTGATTTATTTATGGTCACATAGTGGTGTCAGTAGTGGGATTTGAATCCACAACCACAGGGTTTGAAACACAGAGTCTTAACCACTATGACACACTGCATGCCATTTCTTTCCTGAATGAGTCTGATCTAACTGATCTAACTAAATAATATTAATTAGAGCAATTAATAGTATTATTCAGAAGGAAGAACTATAGCTTTGTACTTCTAATAAAGTGTTTTATTAGTACCATCCATACATTTCATTATATATTACTGAGCACACAAAGCAAATGCTTTGAAAATAAAGAAAACAAAATGTCAAGCCGCTACTTGGAAAATCGGAGCCCACTCTACGATTTTGCTGAGATCTCCGATGAAACTCAAGAGGAGACCCTTGTGAGAATATTGGGGTCAAGTATTCAGGAGGCAAAATCTGAGAAGCAGGAGACAAAAGACAAAGTCTCCATTTTATTTCTTTCTGATCTCATTATTGCCCAGGAGAAACCAAAAAGATTTTAAAGAGGTCTCTTTTTGATTTTTCATTTTGATGGGGTAAACAGGAAAATGAATTTCCTACGATACTGTACTTTTAAATTGAAGACAGGACTTCTGACTAATGAATAAGGGAAGGAGACGAGTCCTCGGTTCAAAAGAACAGTATTATGGGAAATGTATTTTCCTGTACGGTGTACGCTGCATTTTCCGGAAGTAACTTTTAACAATATTTTAGCAAAAAACACACACGTCTTGCACATTTTGAGCATACAACTGGATAACGGACATGTGGGTTATGCAACATGAGTAGTGTGAGAATTGAATTCCTTTTTTTCATGGATGTTTTTCACAACATTTGCCGTTGTAAAGCATCGGTTGCCATTAGGTTCTGTTATATCATAACCTTTTATCTTTTGTTCTGCAAAATATTTTTCTCACCCATCACAAGAAGCTACATGGGATAAGCAACATATGAAAAAAAATATAATTTTTGAGGGGAGTATTCCTTTAAAATAGAGTTGATGAGTGGTTATCCCAGTTCTAGAGACCTGTTGGACACGCTCTCTGTTGGACTGCGCCCCTTTAGAGTTGACCTGAAGCTGGACAAGGCTGCTGCCAGTTTTTGTCTGAGAATTAAAATTCCATGTATGAGGGTTGTGGGAACCATTAAGCACAGAAGGTTGTACACAACTGAGAGACACACCATAGATGTTTCTGTGTAGTGGCCCATAAAAAAAGGGAAGTTCGAAGAAACGGTTGAGATGAGGAACTCCACAGCCAACGCCATAATCATTTTGGTAATTCTTGTCAGTTTCTCCTGGCTGGAGCTGCTCAGACCAAACGAGCTCTTCTCCAGCTGCTTGACGTGACTACACAGGTGGTGGATGAGGAGACCGCAAGAGAAAAACATCAAGGATGTAGTCATTAAAAATTTCAAACATATTATCATAAACGAGGCATATTGTTCAGGCTTTGATATCAGAATTGGCGGACATGAAAAATTAGAAGACATTGGAATAAACGTATCATTCCCAGCTACTGATGTTATGCGAGTATAGAGGACAGTTTCAGAAATGGATAATAAGGACCCAAAAAGGAGGAAACAGCGAAGAACAGAGAGGATGCTCTGCTTGGCCTTGACGAACACCATGGCTTTAAAGTTCACCACCATCAAGCAATAGAAAATGCAAAGGCAGGTAATTAACCAAAATTCAATATTATACACTAGCATCCAAAATGTCAGCAGGATTTTTGTTTCATAGTTAAAAACTGGACAGAAATGGAAAAAAAATAAAAAGATTTGCCACAGAAAGGCACAAACTCCTATTACAAAGCTGCAAGCCGCAATGCCCGTCACGAGGACATTGGCTACTTTCAGCTTCGGGTTTTCAAATTTTGTGCTCACGTTGTTGATGATGATGAACAAGTTTCCTGCCAAACTTAAACATAACACAAATCCGCTAATTGCTACCAAAAATTGGTGGCCAGTGGAACTTGCTTTGCCCAACATGACCCTGCACCGATGATAAGATTAATGAGAAGACAAGTCTATGGTGGGTAAAAACTGGAAAAAACAAATATACGAGCGATGGAAAGTGCCGAATCACACAACCCGTGGAGAACTCTCAGGTTGCCTTTTGTGATGTGTCTGCTGAAGTCTTTTAGATCTCAGGTGTCCTCTGTGGGATAAAACTGCTTCCCTCGAATCATGAAAATGGCTTTTGTGGCTCACCACTCAACAGACGTCCTTGACCGAATCCCCCGTTTACATTTTCTTTATTAGGATATTCAAAGAATGAAAGAACTTGCAGGCTTAGTAGCTTCTAAGATTTGCACTCACAGCTGCAAAATGAATACAACCAGAGAATTGAAATCTTTTTATTTTATTTCTACCATAGGAGTTTCAAATAAGTTTGATTATAAATATAAGGTGAACTTGAAACTACCCACCTATCAAAGCCTTAAAGCCCTCTGATTGTTCTCTTGGATCTGCAATGCTTCTCCACTATGATTAATATCCGAGTTTTGACTTATTCCAGATGTGTTTATATGATGTGCTTGTTTAAGTAAAGTGAACCAATCATTTAATAAGCCGCTACATAATTCCTACTTTGAATGGCATAGAAACTTATTCAAATTCACATAGTCACTCCACCCCATATTTCTTCTCACACAGGAGAATGAAATTGCATCCTTCCCACCTCGCTCATTTCCAACAACCTTAGTTTTGAATACAGAATTCATTTCTTGACCTTTTTTAATTTTCTTACTTTCACATTTACAGATAGATGGTCATTTCCAGAAGGTGGGACTGGACCACGTGTCCGCATGACTTGCCAACCAGGATCCCAATCTGTATCGTTGTGTGGTGGGTGTGGCAACCTGACCTGACTTGACCTGACATTTACTATACAACATACAGCACATTGAAATAGCAATTAGCATTCAAGTTTAACATTATTCTCACATGTAGAAAAATCTATATGCAGTGCCCTCAGTAATGTTTGGGACAAAGGCACATTTTTTCTTGATATCTCCCTCTGCTCCACAGTTTATAATTAAAGATTAAAGTGCACATTTGATGGTCTCTGCATACATTTCAGTCACACAACACTTTTTCTACATGTCCCCCCATTGCAGGGCACAATAATGTTTGGTGCACAGCTATGGCAGGTCTACTAAAGCCATCGTCATATTGAGTTCTTTGTCGCATATCCTTTGCATGAAATGACTGCCTGAAGTCTGCTATTCCCAGATATCAGCAGATGCTGAGGATCATGTCTGGTAATGCTCTGTCAAGCTTCTAATGCAGCCATCTTCAGTACTATATACCATGACAGACAGACAGACAGACAGACAGACAGACAGACAGACAGACAGACAGACAGACAGATAGATAGATAGATAGATAGATAGATAGATAGATAGATAGATAGATAGATAGATAGATAGATAGATAGATAGAACTTTTAGTCCCCAGGGGACTGTATATACAGTATATCTTATATATATAACGTCTATTAAACGTCTATGCGTAGAAGTGTGTGTGTGTGTCTGTCTGACCCGGAAGTGTGAGGCTATAGCATGAAGCTCAAAGAAAGCGACTCTGAAGTCTCTTTGGTTATATTTGGCCATAAGAAAATCCCTTTTTATAATCTTAACTTTAGGTAAGCCAGGCTAAGCTAGCAAAGCTATGCATTTATGTGCTCAAGTGAGCCTCCAAACAACGTTTTGGCTAAACGTATTTAGTCACTAACTATGTAGATTGTTGTTAGCTGTTAACATTTCTCAAACTTTGAAAGTTTCCCAAAAAAATCCACCTCAGGAAGCAGTGGGAGGTAGCCCTTAGACGGGATTTTGAGAAAGCTGTCCTGTGATGTGCGCCGTGCTAGTTTGGTAACAGATGCTGTACCGGCATCATATGATCAAAGCTACCACATGCTCACATTAAAAAACAAAGGAGGTGTGATGATTCCTTCTGAGGGTACAGTCAAGGTGGTCAAAGTAGCTGAGCGTGTTATTCGACAGTCGACATTAGGGCAAGCTGTCAGTGTATCTTTGATCAATCAGTTTATTCGGGCTGAGATTGGTTCAGATGATGTGTTTTTTCTCAAGGAGCTCACTGAGGAAACACAGCTTGAAATTGACAACCATCATTTTATGCTCATGTCTTTAGATGTGTTTGTCTTCCACAAACTAAGGCTGCACCATATTGCCAGACTGAATACTCTCAAATTACAGAGTGGCAACACACGGAAAATTATTATTATTATTATAAGATAATTATTATTTAATAATTGCCATTCTTAGTGTATAAATGGATATAAATAATTGCATTTAAACGATTCGCCAAAATATGTTGTATGTAAGCGATACTGTTTTAAACGTTATTGTTTTTTCATCAGAAAACCCGGCTTCCACATTTACCTGTATTAGTTTACATGCCACTCGCAATATGGCGTACGCGCTGACGTATCGTGTCGACTGGGCAACACAGTGAATACGGCGTCTTTCTATATATGTCTATGGTTTTGACAACAGTTGCAAAGTAAAGCTCATTTGACCTTCGATAGGCAACCCCTAGGGCGAATCGAAAGGGACGAAGTGCATCACGTGGTTCAGCTTTCTTCGTACGGGAACAGATGAACTTATTTGTAAAGGTGGGGGAGACAGCGTAAATATTTTTCTTCATTCCTTTCATTTGTTTACAAATTCTAACACTGAAACGTCATGTTTAGATTAAAGTTTTAGATTAGGGTTGATAAATTTTATTAACTGTTTGCGCATGTAGTTTGAATGTTTGCTAAAACACTACGCGCTACTATAGAAATATTAGATATAGTTTCACCTTCACTAAAGACGGTATTTGGATCGTTCCTAAAGAGGTTGTGACGTTAAAAGGATAAACATGGCTGCTCATGGAAGTGCTTTAGTCGGATACGGAGTCTCGTCGGAATCGGACAGCGAAGGAGAAGAGACTACAAAACAATTATCGAGGTGAAACT
The DNA here is from genome assembly GCF_900747795.2 of Erpetoichthys calabaricus. NCBI lineage: Eukaryota > Metazoa > Chordata > Cladistia > Polypteriformes > Polypteridae > Erpetoichthys > Erpetoichthys calabaricus. The sequence continues at coordinate 163,329,048 of NC_041403.2, read as the reverse complement.
GACATAGAGTGAGAAGCCGTGAATATATCGAAAAATTGTAATGCATTAAGTCATTGGCTGTCACCTCACGTATCCGTCGTTAAGGGTTCTAACCTAGTGCCCGGATGTTGTCGTTCTCCTTGTGCAAGTGGTGGAGTTTGCATGTTCTCCACATTTGCGCCCGGGTTGCATTTCATAGATTAGGTGGATTGGCGTTGATAAACTGACCCACGCGTGTCTCGGTGTGTTCACCTTGTAATGGACTGGTGCCCTGTCCAGGTTATATTGTTCCAGTCTTGTGTCCTTTGGGGTAGGCTCCAGCTTCCTGGTAACCCTGTTCAGGATAAATGAGTTTGGGAAAATGGATGGATTTTGTATAACACGAGATTTGACGGGTGAAATGTCTTGATCAGGGTCACTAAGTAAGTAGATAGATAGATAGATACTTTATTAATCCCAGGGGGAAATTCACATATTCCAGCAGCAAAAATATTAAATTAAAGAGTAATAAAAATGCAGGTAAAAAAAAAAAACAGACAATAACTTGAATAATGTTCAACATTTACCCCCTGTGGTGGAATTGAAGAGTCGCATAGTTTGGGGGAGGAATGATCTTCTCAGTCTGTCAGTGGAGCAGGACAGTGACAGCAGTCTGTCGCGGAAACTGCTCCTTTGTCTGGAGATGACACTGTTTAATGGATGTAGTGGATTCTCCATAATTGATAGGAGCCTGCTGAGTGCCCGTTGCTCTGCTACGGATGTCAAACCGTCCAGCTCTATGCCTACAATAGAGCCTGCCTTCCTCACCAGTTTGTCCAGGCGTGAGGCATCCTTCTTCTTAATGCTGCCTCCCCAGCACACCACTGCGTAGAAGAGGGCACTCGCCACAACCATCTGATAGAACATCTGCAGCATCTTACTGCAGATGTTGAAGGATGCCAGTCTTCTAAGGAAGTACAGGCGGCTCTGTCCTTTCTTGCACAGAGAATCAGTACTGGCAGTCCAGTCTAATTTATCATCCAGCTGCACTCCTAGGTATTTATAGGTCTGCACCCTCTGCACACAGTCACCTCTGATGATCACGGGGTCCATGAGGGGCCTGGGTCTCCTAAAATCCACCACCAGTTCCTTGGTTTTGCTGGTGTTCAGTTGTAAGTAATTTAGTAAGTAGTAAGCAAGTAAGTTAGGGACGGGAATTGGCCCACCAGCCTTGGGCTTGGATCAGTCTGCAATTTTTTCTTTTTTTTTTTTCTGTACTCTTGGCCATCTGGTCAAATCATCATACACCTGTTTAGACACATGTAAAGATCTCCTAATAGTTGTATATTTTTCTTATGTAAATGTGGATTGCTTAATAATAATAAGACCATATTACTTGCGTAGCACCTTTCCCATGCTCAAAGTGCTTATTTATTTTATTTGTAGGTAATTTAATTTTTTTTGTTTTCAGTGTTTCTTTGACATTTTGAGCCACATATTGTGTATGAAAATGTGCTGTAGAAATCAATGTTGTTGTTGTTGTTACTTCCTTGATTCCTTGCAATGATGAGCAATGCATTAAGATTGTCGTTCTTCTATAATTAGTGACTTGTAGGCAATTAGCAGTGTAAGCAGACAATATGATATCCTGAGGGCCACCATTATTTAAGTTAGTGTTATGTTAGATATTGCCACTACCTGTAGTTTTTTTACTTCTTGAGCGAATGCTTTTGTGTCCCCTTCTATGCAGAATTGTCATTTTGCCATCTATTCCCTTTAAAAGGTCCAAGCCAGTGGTTCTTGAGGTTAGTCCTGGTGGCCTTCCATGGCTGCAGGTTTTTGTTCTAACCAACTTCACAATCGGTGAATCATTTCATTATTAATTTACTTAATTTTGTAATTATTAGTTGTTTTCCTTCTCAAGTAGAGACAGCTAATACACATTTAGCCACTTGTATATTTATTAGTAAATCTAATCTTAAGCAACCAGTATATTAAAAAAAGAACATAATATTTAATAACATAAAAAAGGATAATTTTTTTTTAACCCATCTTCTAGCAGTTCCCATTTTTACATGGGGTCACAATTATTTTGACTTCTCCAATGGAGTCAATTTCTTGCTTTGTTCTGTACATTTTTTGTAGCATTTCCAGTTTGTAATTTGTGGATTGATACAAAAAATATATATGAATATAAATTGGGAATTAACAGCTTGCCTAATTAATGCTGGAATCCAATTAAAAGCAGAATAAACTCCAGTAGCCACAGGATAATCCCAGCCTTCCTCCTGTGGCTCTGCCTGCGTAATACTGAAACAGGACAGTGAGGAGGGCCCTGCCCGGCTCCCTACTCCTGACGTCATGCTTCCCCCTCCCTTTGGCCCGCTGCGTGTCACTTGAATTTGTGCAAATCAGTACCGCAAGTGAACTATGATACTTAGAGCGATTTAAGAGAAGTCACAAAATCAACTGGAATGTTCAAGCAAATTTATAGGAGAAAAAAAAAAAAACAGATCTAAATCCGTTAAGTAGTTTTCTCATGAACAGCGGACAGACATACAGACCGAGACAGACTTTGGATTATATAGATAGATAGATAGATAGATACTTTATTAATCCCAAGGGGAAATTCACATACTCCAGCAGCAGCAAACTGATACAAAATAACAATATTAAATTTTAAAGAGTAATAAAAATGTAGGTAAAAACAGACAATAACTTTGTATAATGTTAACGTTTACCCCCCCGGGTGGAACTGAAAAGTCACATAGTTTGGGGGAGGAACGATCTCAGTCTGTCAGTGGAGCAAGACAGTGACAGCAGTCTGTCGCTGAAGCTGCTCCTCTGTCGGGAGATGATCCTGTTCAGTGGATGCAGTGGATTCTCCATGATTGACAGGAGCCTGCTCAGCGTCCGTCGCTCTGCCACGGATGTCCAACTGTCCAGCTCCATGCCTACAATAGAGCCTGCCTTCCTCACCAGTTTGTCCAGATGTGAGGTGTCCTCCTTCTTTATGCTGCCTCCCCAGCACACCACTGCGTAGAAGAGGGCATTCGCCACCACCGTCTGATAGAACATCTGCAGCATCTTATTGCAGATGTTGAAGGACGCCAGTCTTCTAAGGAAGTATAGCTGGCTCTGTCCTCTCTTGCACAGAGCATCAGTATTGGCAGTCCAGTCCAATTTATCATCCAGCTGCACTCCCAGGTATTTATAGGTCTGCACCCTCTGCACACAGTCACCTCTGATGGTCACAGAGTCCAGGTATATGTGTGTGTGTGTATATATGTATATAGAGCCGTTCCCTGGGGCTCCGTTCGCATTGTATCGAAACAGGACTAACTTTTTAAAAATCAATAAACTAAAAGGTATCGCTAGCTGAACAGTGGCAAGGTACGCTCCAAAACACAGAGGTAGACCGACTCCCCTCTCCTGACGTCACGCTTCCCCATCCCCTTGGCCCACAGCCCCTGTCTCAGATTAGCACAAATATACAGTGCATCTGGAAAGTATTCACAGCGCATCACTTTTTCCACATTTTGTTATGTTGAATTTAATCCATTTTGGAATAAGGCTGGAACATAACAAAATGTGGAAAAAGTGATGCGCTGTGAATACTTTCCGGATGCACTGTATTACTCCTGCAAGCGAACTATGATTCTTAGCGTGATGAAAGAAGTCGCAAAATCAACCGGAATGTTCAAGCAAATTCTAGAAAAAAACCCGATCTAAATCCAGTAAGTAGTTCTCTTGTTTGCTAGCTAAGCGAATGTAAGATTCATTCATTCATCATTCATTACGTTTATATATACGCCGTGAGGAGGGCCCCACCTCCCCTCCCCTCCGCCTGCTGCGTCTCTTTCAGATTCAAGCACATAAATCGGTACCGCAAGCGATCTATAATACTTGGTGTGATGAGAGAAGTCACAAAATAAACTGGAATGTTCAAGCAAATTATAGCAAATAACCTTTATCTAAATCTGTTAAGTAGTTTTCTCATGAAAAGCAGACAGACAGTTGTACATCCTGTAAGGCAATGAAATGCTTGAATTGTGTCTAAAATATCTGCATTAACATTTTAAGTATGTAATGCTTTTGTCATTTGTGTTTCCTTTGAAAGGCATACAGCCAGTACAACTACACAAAGTAGAAACTTTCTTGTGGAAGCTGGAGATCTGAGTAGTGACTTGAGCAGCGAAGATGAGGACCATGCGCCTGAATGTGACGTCCAGTCCAGTCCACCCAGACGATTTGAATGGAGTCCCGCTTCTACTAACACTGCAAAATCTCAAGGCGAAGCAAGTCAGAAGAAGCTACCCACTCCAAAACTGGACATTGGGATGATGAAAAAAGGAGGCAGCAGTGTCTTTAAGAATCCATTTCAGGAGGAGCGGAATGAACAGCTGAGCCTGCTGCAGAAGCACGTGCAACTCACGCTGGAGGCAAAGCCAACAGAAATTGGAGGCAAGAAGATCTGCCTGCTTTATCGCAAAGAAGGGCGCTGCCGGTACGGTAGTAAGTGCAAATTTGCCCATGACAGTGATCTTCAGACGGCCGTACCGCCGTCAGTAAGCTCCAGTCGATGTGAAACTGTGCTGGCCTCAAGCTCCTCTTTTAAAGTGGATGACAACAATGACTTGGAGGAGGAAACAAGGACTAAAAAAAGAAAACCTGGCTTAAGTGACTCGCTAATACCATCCAAGAGGGTTCTAAAACATTACAAAGCTCAGGTCACCAAGGATAAACCCTGGGTCAACTAAATGTGTGTAGTTTGTTCATGGTCACTTCATTCCTAACTAAACTACAGTTGGTGAATCTGTTGAATTACTGGCACCAGTAAAATGTAACCATTCTGGTTTTATGTGTCAGTTAAGAAGTCTTAGATTTCAAGTGCAGTTTGGTCATTCAGATTTGACGGCCTGGTGCAAACTTACTTAGGGAGGATAAATAGTAACGTTTAGGTTAAAAGCATTTGTGTTAACTGTAAGCATGAAGAAGCCGATTTTTGGATTCTAAGAGTGTTTTTATTTAAGACCATTGCTGGTGTTTGTTAGCTAGAATTATGTTTTATGCCCATCCCTTGTTTTAATATGCTGTGTATAAGTTGTGACATTTAGGGACAATTCAGAATCAAGATGTCCACCTATAGCACCTGGTATCTATCAATCTTCAAACCTCAATTGCCGTCTCCTATGATCTAGGATAAAATGGAATTGAATGTTCAATCTATTGGTAAATCTGACGTGTATAATATTTCTAGTAGAATTGTGGAACCTTTTGAAGGTTTGTATTTTCTGACTAAGGCTTCTGTCTCAGAGATGGGTGATGAGTAAGTTAGTTGTGTGTCTTATCAAGCCTTGTTCTTCATCAAATCGGTTGTCCAGATAGAACACTTGTCACTGTGACGTATGACCTTGGAACACTGAAACTTATCACCAGGTGCTGTAAGGACTAACCCTAACAGCAGCTATGTCCCGATTCACCCCGTCCCACACATCATCTGCTTTTAAAATGTCAAACGGGGTTCGCCTCTCAACCATACTAAGGTGGGAATCCAAAAGGGCCCAAGTGGCAGCGTAAATTAGCCATAACTGGTCTCTGAACTGTTTATTGAATGCCATTTTTGTCCACTTCTTCTTTTCTGCAGTTTTGTGGTGATAGGTGCTCAGTGGAGGACGGCCCTTGTGTCCGCTTTGAACTCTTTGCTTATTTGGGTTCTTTTCTTTATATACCAGTATGGATTTGCCAAACAAATTTAGGAATATCCACCCATCCTCTTCACAGTTGTGTGGATGGGAACAAGGTTTGGTAAAATTTGTATTATTCTCTTTTTAATGCTGCATTACAGTTCGGTGAATTTTTTTTCCAGTTCCTTAGACACGCAGTGACAGTATAATACATAATATGGTAACCTACTGTGGTAAGACACAGGTCACTATTCCCATATAATCGACCAGTGCTTTTATCAAAGATGTCTTAACAAGGTCAGCATTCATTACATTTGGTTTTACACTCCTATCGATTTGTTCCAGACTGAGTACAGGCTGGTTTAGTGACTCTCTCCACAGCAGACAGCAAGTCCAGTGCCTTTATGGCCCAATTTCTTAACCATAAGACAACACTGCCTGGTCTGAAAAACAAGTCAGATAATATATGCATGGCGTAATATTCAGGTGTGCTCGGCAACTATGTTAACTCTCATTAATATTATGTAAATAAGTAAGAAGTTGGAAAGGAACTGATTTATTATATAACTGCAATACAAATTTTATTTATGAATTGTGAAATTTATAGGAACTCATTATGTAATTACTAATATGTAAAATGTATACTTGCCTATTACCTGACATCTTGTCACAGTGGTCTGTGCCTGCTCTCGGTGAAAAGCTAAGCTGAACTGAGTTGAATTGTGAACAAACAAAGCACCTTAAATCCTATGAAAAATCCTTTCAATTCAATGGTAGGTCAAAGCTAACAAAAAAAGGACATGGCCGTGTTTATAACATGAAGAAGCCGTACAGAAGATAAAAGAATCCTTAACAAAGAGTAGGGCAGCGTTTCTCAACCTTTAAGTATTTGCGACTCGAGTTTTCATAAGTTTTAATCGTGTCCCCGTAACGTTTTTTTGAAAGGAGCCCACTAATAAGTGAATTCAAGTGAATTTCCCTTTGGGATTATCTATCTATCTATCAGTTTGTTCTTTTTTTAATTAATGATATATCATAGATGCATATTTTATTATACCTACTTAACTTTTATCAACATTTATCTAACTCTATTTATTTTTCTAGTATCAGAATGTAGTTTAAGTTAATTTTGTTTTGGTTTCAATAGATGTATTTTTCATATTTTCGATTCTTGTTTTCTTTTTTCACATCTTCGCGCCCCCCCCTCCAGGGGGGCCTGCCCCACAGTTTGAGAACCACTGGAGTAGGTTGTGTCCTGACTTCCTGACTAAGTTACCCACATGGCCCCCTAATCATTACCTTCCATGATTGGCTAACAATCACTCACACCATCAAAATGTCAGTTAATGCGTGGTAAGCGTACTGGCACAAAATGGCTGCCTAGTCGTTCTGGCCCTCTAATCATTGCTTTCCTCTGATTGGCTAACCAATCACTCACACCTTCAACATGTTAATGCGTGGTGAGCGTACTGGCACAAAATGGCTGCTGTTGCACCCTCCAGGTGGATACCACATATTGGTGGTGGTTAAAGTGGCTCCCCACTTGCTGAAGTACTTTGAGTAGTGAGAAAAGAGGCATATAAATGTAAATAATTATTACTGTATTAAAAGTGTAAAATTTGAAAACTGTTTTTTGCTTTTTGTAAAGTTAGGTCACTTTAATGAAACCCTTCACATTTCTTAGCAGGATAAAACAAATGGTAGTTAGGGTGTCAGTAAGAGTTGTGAACAAAGAAACCATCCTAAATGAAGAGGAAAATCCCAGCTGTACCACAATATAACATTTGGAAACACTTTTGCATTTTGTAAAATCGGGTCACATTTCTGAAAAGATAATTTTTAGAATGTTACAGGTAGCGAAGAGCCAGATTATACTAAACGCAGCAGAAAATTAATTAAAGCCAATGGTGGGTCAAAACTGACCCAAAAGACATATAAAGGTAACACATTTTTACAAGCTAGGATTTTTTTTTTCTTTTAGTTACTTTGATGGAAATGTAGGAAAAGTGGCATGGTTTCACCCCAGACAGCTGAAATGTAGTATGCTGTTACTAATTTCAAACAGAAAAATGGGTCCGATTTGACCGAAGGAGGTTGTGAGGGTTAAACAATGTGTAGTTTATTTCCTATGTAAAGAAAGAATACAATTTGAAATTACTGTTCAATATATTAGTGTTGGCGGCACGGTGGTAGCTCCGCTGCCTTAAAGTAAAGTGACCAGGGATAACCTTTAACCTTTCCCCCCCCATCCACTGAAAAGTATCTCCTACCTGCCACTTGGCTCTGAATTACAATTAGTAAAACTTATTCTATGTGACATTTCCAAATCGGGGCAAAAGGTAGAGAAATAATAGGAATACTGATTTTATTGATTGCTCACATACGGTATTTAACTTTCATTGGCCGCATGTTTAAATTAGTTAGTTATTGGTAGTCACCTTTGTTTGCTGCTCATTATGAACAAATTCAATACAAAATTAAAGCTTTTTTTTATTGTTATCCAGTTCCTCCTTTGAACCCATATTATCTCATTTTTGACAGTGCTGACTAGTTTACTGTAATATGTAAAACAGTTACCTATTAATAATAATAATAAAAAAGTTTGATCTGATTTGCTCATTGTAATGAATCTGACCAGGAAATTTACATTGGGGGGGTGGTGTGGTGCGCTAGTCCATATCCTCAGTACATCATTTTATGAATCCACTTCAGTTAGTTGGTCATTTCAAATTGGGTGGACACCGTGATGGACTGGCACCATGCCCAGGACTGCCTGGCTAACATCTGGTTTCCCATGGCCCTTAATTGGATTAAGTGGGTTAGAGAATGCCATATTATGAACCGGGACCAACTGTGGTATCAGCAAATGCAAAGCAGCAACCAGTCCTGGAAGGGACACCAAAGCATCACCAGTCACTTATATATGCCCTCAGGGAAGGTTTTAAAGAGTTACTAATCAATGTAACTTGTACATTTTAGAAATGTTAGCGACAACATTCCATTTAGAAACCACACAAAGATGACAAACTCTACCAAAATGGTGACTAGTCTTGCTTTTGAACTTAAAGCCAGAGAAAAGTCATGTTAACTGCTTCTCCACAGTGCTACCTGAGTGGATTCAGAAAAAAACATTAGTCAATCATCTTCTTTCAGCTGCTCCCATTAGGGGTTGCAACAGTGGATCATCTTCTTCCATATCTTCCTGTTCTCTGTATCTTGCTCTGTCACGCCCATCACCTTCATGTCCTCTTACCACATCCATAAACCTTCTCTTAGGCCTTCCTTTTTCCTGGCAGCTCTATCCTAAGCACCCTTCTCCTTGTATACCCAGCATCTCTCCTCTGCACATGTCCAAACCAACACCATCTCGCCTGTCTGACTTTGTCTCCCAGCCGTCCAACTTGAGCTCACCCTCTAATGTCCTCGTTTCTAATCCTGACCATCCTCGTCACACCCAATGGAAATCTTAGCATCTTTAACTCTGCCTCCTGCTTTCTGCCATCATCTCCAGCTCATATAACACAGCTGGGTCTCATTACTGTCCTGTAGATCTTCCCTTTCACTCTTACTGATATCCGTCTGTCACAAATCACTCCTGACACTCTTCTCCACCCATTCCACCCTGCCTGCACTCTCTTTTTCACTTCTCTTCCTCACTCCCTGTTACTTTGTACTGTTGATCCCAATATTTAAACTCCTCCACCTTCGCCAACTCTACTCCCTGCATCCTCACCATTCCACTGACCTCCCTCTCATTCACACACATGTATTCTGTCTTGGTGGTCCTACTGACCTTCATTCCTCTCCTCTCTAGAGCATATCTCCACCTCTCCAGGGTCTCCAAAGCCTACTCTCGCTACAGATCACAATGTCATCAGCAAACATCACACTCCACAGGAGCTCCTGTCTAATCTCGTCTGTCAGCCTGTCCATCACCATTGCAAATACGAAAGGACTTCTTAGTCAATGCAGCAATAAAAATAAGCATGTAATGTATGGATGAAAAGTGAGATTCCACTTGCAGTGCACTGCAGAGTAGGTAATTATAGTTGCTATTCATTGCTATTTTTGAATAGTGAATTATTTTGCAAAGCTGTTTTTGTTAATATTGCAGTGCAATGTTGGGTATTCTACCAGGATCTGACAGAAAACAATGTTTTAGAGTTTTGATTTTTTTGAGGAAACATATAGTGCCCACCATATTGGGACAAAGACGTGTTTGTCTTTGATCTCCCCCTCCGCTGCACAGTTTAAAATGACAAACAATTCAGACATAGTGATTAAAGTCCACATTGCAGACCCCCCACCCCATTTCATGTGCCATAATTATTGGTACAACTGGCGTCACAGGTGTTTGTGATTCTGCAGGTGGGTTTAATGGCTTCAGAAGATACCTCGGCCTGCTTCTAACCTTTGGAGTCTGGAGTTGCTGTTGTTCAACATGAGGACAAGAGCTGTGCCAATGAAAGTCAAAAAAAGCCATAATGTGGGTTAAAAACAAGAATAAAACCATAAAGAGACCTCAGCAAAACCTTGGGATGACCAAAATCAACTGTTTGGAATATGTCACAAAAGAGCTCAGTAAGCACAAAGGGACTGGTAGGCCAAGGAAGGCCTCCACTGCTGAGGACAGAAGAATCTTCACTGTGGTAAAGAAAAAGCCTCAAACGCCTGTGCAACAGCTCAAAAACAGTCTTCAGGGGGCCAATTTGTGTGTGTTAGAGAGGACTATCAGCTGAAGACTTCATGAACAGAAATACGGAGACCACACTGCAAGGTGCAAACCACATAAACAGGATGGCCAGATCACAGTTTGTGAAAAAAGGGCTTCAAAGAGCCTGCAGAATTCTGGGTAAAGGTCGTGTGGACAAATGAGACAAAGATGAACCTCATCAGAGTGATGGTGAGAGCAAAGTGTGGAGATGACAAGGAACTGCCAGAGATCCAAAGCAGACCACCTCATCTGTTACACATGGTATTGCTGGGGGTTTTATGGCTTGCCCATGTATGGCTGCCACAGGTCCTGGCACACTTCTCTTCATTGATGATGGAACTGCTGACGGCAGTGGCACAGTGAATACTGAGGTGTGTAGAAACATCTGATCTGCTCAAGTTCCAGTAAGTGCCTCCAAACTCCGTGGACGGCACTTCATCCTACAACAAGATAATGAGCCAAACATATTGCCGAGGTAACACAGGGGTTTATCAAAAATAAAAAATGGATTGAAACTGGGTGACTGGCTTGGCCTTTCAAGAATTTTCCAACTGAACAGGCCTTCCATATGCTGAAGAGATAACTTAAGGAGACAAGTCCCTGAAACAAGCAGGACCTGAAGATGGCTGCATTAGAGGATTGACAGAGCATCACCAGAGAAGATCCTCCACACCTGGTGACATTTGTGAATCACAGACTTCAAGCAGTCATTGCATGCTGGGATATGTCACAAAGCCCTAAATATGACAACAGCTTTAATAGACCTGCCATTGCTGTGTCCCAAACACCATGGTGCCCTGTAATGGGGAGACTGTGTAGAAAAAGTGTTGTAGGACCGAAATGTCTGTAAGTCTCCTTAAATGGAAGTCTGCAATGTGCACTTTAATCACATCAGCATTGTTTGATTTGTTATTTTAAACTGTGGAGCAGAAGAGTGAATCGAGGAAAAATGTGTCTCTGTCCTAAACATTATGGAGGGCAGTGCATAGACCTTTTTATCCAAAGTGACTCACAAAAGAGGTCAGTGTAATCGAGTAAACGTCAGTCTAGAGAACTGTTGGTGGCAGTGTAACAGGACAGGGTTACAAAAGTGATTGGCACAAGCAAAGAGCTCAGAGCAAAGTGCCAGTTAGTTTCACCCCCTTAGTTACAAGACCCCATCAAAGCCGTTATCAATTACGACAGAAATTCACAGAACACAAGAGTCTTCAAGCACTTCTTAAGCAGATTGAGTGAGTCAGAATTTCGAATGGAGGTGGGCAGCTTGGTCCGTTGGCTAGGAGCTACACAAGAAAAGAGTCTGGGCTGAGATTTGATGCCACACAGAGGTGGCATCACCAAACATCATTCATCAGGAGACCTGAGTGGTCAAGAAGGAGCATAGGACCTCACATCTGCCTCCATATACCCTGTATAGGTGCTGACCAAATGACTAAGGATTTGAAGTTACTGTTTGCCTCTACATGGAGCCAATGCAGTGATCTGACAAGAGGATTGATATGTGCCCTCCTCAGCTGGTAGAACACTAGATGTGCCACTGTGTTTTGAATCATCTACATCAGCCTGGTGACACAAGCCAGTACCCCTGCCACTAGAGAACTGCAGTAGTCCAGATGTGACAAGGCCAAAGCCTGGACAAGGAGTTGTGCTGTATATTCTGCCAGGTATAGTACATTGTGATCTTGCAGATTTTGTATACAGTGAATCTGCAAGACTGAGTGTCAGTGAAGGACAAGTGGTCATCGATCACCACATCAAACGCTGTGTACTGGCTGGTTGGGTTTTAGTGATAATGAGCCGAACTGAGCAGAGGTGGGATAACAAGATGATACATCTCCTGCAAGTGACACGACCTGGTGCTATAGTTTTAGCCTGAGGTGTACAAAGTGAAGAGAAAAGGTGACAGAACTGTTCCTTGTGGTGCTCCAGTGTTGATCATATTCATATCAGAGAGACAGTCCTAGAGTTTCACAAACTGCGATCTGTCTGACAAGACGGTTCATTATCCAGGGCAGCACAGGCTCATCCATCTGCATATCTCTGAGCGTTCCCTTGAACAGGGATGGCTGGATGGTACTGAAGGCACTGGAGAAATCAAACCGAATCCTCACAGTGCTACCAGCTTTGTCCGGGTGAGAATAAGCCTCATAGAGCAGACAGAGAATTGCATCCTCCACTGAAATTGTTGTCCCATAGGCAAACTGCAGTGGGTGCAGGTGGTCTACCCCAAGAGGACTCGTATAGCTCAGGGCCATCCTCTCAGCTGTCTTCATGATGTGAGATGTAAATGACACTGGTCTGTTGTCATTGGGTGAAGAGGCCTTATTTTTCTCAACTAATCCAGTTAGTTGCAGAATATTCCTCTAATAAACCCATGTGGCTGTAAATTATTTTCATATAGGCATTTTCCGAATATATTTCTAATTATAGTTTCCTTAATTTTACATGGTACAGAAGTACAACTGACTGGTCTGTAATACATTTCCTAAATAAAAATATGGCACTTTTTCGTTTGCTGTTTTGACAATTATGTTTAATTTGACGCAAACAATTTTATGTCTCATATTGACTGCAAGTACACGATTGTACACACCCGTTAAACATACCTTAAATCAAGCACATGCTACCGTGGACGGTCATGTAGAATTTCTCTAATGCTGTTTCAGGTGCAGATATTATTTAAATCATTTACAAATGTGCACAACTTAAAAAGACTACGGGTTTAAAAAATTGAATCCTTCCGACTTAACTGTGTAGGTCATAGAAAGGGCGACAACGGGCGCCCTCTTTGGTTACACGCGAGTATCTGCAAGATGACACTTACGGACTGAAACGTGTGCGGTAACATAAAAGTCGGTAAAACATCTGTAGTAAAGAATCGATGAAAAAGATCGCTATTTATTATAAAACAAGGCACCCAGCTGATTTACAACAGCCCGGCGTTTCAAGTGCAAACAGGAGGCGGCGATTATCAGTAACAGAGCTGAACTATCTAACTCAGATTCCCGAAATCCTTTGCGTTACGTGCGATTCTGTTAATTTGCGTGCTCTTTAACGCTGCATTTCGGGAGATGTAGTTTTGAAATTTGACACTTACGAGAGTTCCTAAGTAGACAAACTGAACCATAGGACTACAAATCCCTTGAAAACGGATGTATAATACGGTCCCAAATTTCAGCAGCACGGCGGACGTCCTTCCATTTTGTTTTTATTAAAAAGCGCTGCTTTTTTTCTTAAAGGAGAAGCGACATTAAGACACACGGCCCGGTTCCGATGCCTTCCGATTCTGGATTATCCGATCCTGTCCCTTTAAGTTTGAAGTTTTGTGATTAATGGAATGCATAAATAGAATTTACTATCAATAAACGGCTTTTTTCTGACAGAAGAAGAATCGGGACGAGTGAGCTTGAGAGGTCCGTCCTGAGCTTCAGCTCCCCCCACCTCCCCGCCACCAGCACCATCTACCAGCCCGCTCGGGTGCAGCTGGCAGCGCAAGGCGGGCGGCGATGGAATCGGAGCCGACCCGGCCCAGCGGTGACAGCGGGGAGCCGGAGCCTCAGTCTAGCGAAGCAGATGCCGGACAGACGCGGGCTGCACCCGTGGCGACAGCAGGTGACCTCAGTCCAACGGGCTCGGGAAGAGTTCTTCGGGGCCGAACAGTCACCGGAGCTACGGCAGCGGCCTTGGCGACTCTGGTGGTCCGGAACTCGGACGAGCACCCACCGTCAACGCCACCATCGAAACCTGGGCCTCGTTCTGGAAGAGTGCTGAGAGTAAGAACGAGTCGCGCAGGGACCGCTACAGCTGCCAGGGAGAAGAGCCGGGGAACCGCCGGGTGCGGGCAAGCTGAAGATGGAGCAGACGAGGGCTCCGCAGCAGCCCGTCGAAGGAAGGCGGAGTGCCCGCGTCGGAGAAGGAACCCCGCTGTTCGTGGAGAGAGCGTGGCTCAGGCGCCGGGTGACAGCGGCCTAACGACAACGTGAGTACCACCGACTAAGGCGACGCTTGTACCTTTCTAAACTTTTCACCCTCTGCCATAAGTTAGGCTCTTTTAGAAAGCCGCAAGGAAAGATAGACGCGGCGTGTATTCAAGTAGCGCGATGAGCGCCTTGACTCCTTAAAAAAATATATATATCGTGTTCCACACACCTCCGGGTGCCGTGACGGGAACATTCATCATTTTTCTTGAAGACAGGCGTTCGAGCATTCCATGTGTCTGCGACATGAGGAGAGGGAAGAGCCGCAGCTGCGGGAAGGTAGCGCCTCGCGCACCTCCAAAAATCCGCTTCCTTCTGCGATGCCACGCCGCAAGCGGACGACAAATGGCCAAAATGCCCACAGCGGCAGTATTGCCGATTCCACCTTATCAATAAGGCATCATAATGTAGTCAGGAGGGGTGTACAGTATGTACTTCGCGAACTACATTTACTCCTTCTTGTATTCCTTGGGCAAAAGGTGAAATGATTTTCCACGTGAGCAGCTGTCATGTTTGTTCTCCAGTTGACAGGCCAGTTCCTGTAAAAGTACTGCAAAACATTTCATGTGCAGGGAGCCAACTTTGTTGATTACGATATATAGATAGAGCAGCTGTGTTACCCGGCTTGGACCTGGGATATCTAGGCCAATGGGCCATGGAAATAGTGTTGTTGTTTAATTGAATGTACAGGAAGTGCTATGTAACTTACGTATACAATATTTATTTATTTTCATCTTACTGGCTGGCAGTGGGGTGTAGTTAGTGGTTAAGGCTTTGGACCTAGAACTTCAAACCCTGAAGGTGTGGGTTAACATCCCACTACTGACACTGTGTGACCATGAGCACATCACTTCACCTGCCTGTGCCTCAACTCGAAAAAACAAAGGAAATATAACCACTTGTGTCCCACAAAATGATGCAAGTCACCGTGAATGAAGGCATCAGTCAAATAATAAGTAGTAATAATACTATTGGGTCACAGGAGCTTCTTACTCTTGAAAATACTATATACAGTTGCCCAGAAGTAAAACATTACAGCATCAGAACAATTCCTGTTTTTCCTAGTGACTTGGCTTTTGTTAATCCATTGCCAAACACAATTTTACCTGAACGCTGTGGTGTGATGGGCTAGTAACAGCACTTCAAGAGCATCCCACCAAATTAAAAGGCTAAGGCTAATGGTTGTGCCCCATTTAATTTGTCAGAACTGCTGCACCCTTATGTACCATCTCACTCTCACGGGTCAGCAGACCAGATGCTTTTACATGTTCCTAAGGCACGATGCAAACTCAGAGGTGATTGAGCATTTTCAGTTGCAGCTCCAAAACTCTGGAATGATTTGCTGTTGCACGTTAGATAGATAGATAGATACTTTATTAATCCCAAGGGGAAATTCCCATTCTCCAGCAGCAGCAAACTGATACAACAAAACAATATTAAATTAAAGAGTAATAAAAATGCAGGTAAAAACAGACAATAACTTTGAGTAATGTTAACGTTTATCCCCCCCGGGTGGAATTGAAGAGTCGCATAGTTTGGGGGAGGAACGATCTCCTCAGTCTGTCAGTGGAGCAGGACGGTGATGGCAGTCTGTCGCTGAAGCTGCTCCTCTGTCTGGAGATGACACTGTTTACTGGATGCAGTGGATTCTCCATGATTGACAGGAGTCTGCTCAGCGCCCGTCGCTCTGCCACAGATGTCAAACTGTCCAGCAGCATGCCTACAATAGAGCCTGCCTTCCTCACCAGTTTGTCCAGGCGTGAGGCGTCTTTCTTCTTTATGCTGCCTCCCCAGCACACCACTGCATAGAAGAGTGTGCTCGCCACAACCGTCTGATAGAACATCTGCAGCATCTTATTGCAGATGTTGAAGGACGCCAGTCTTCTAAGGAAGTATAGTCGGCTCTGTCCTCTCTTGCACAGAGCATCAGTATTGGCAGTCCAGTCCAATTTATCATCCAGCTGCACTCCCAGGTATTTATAGGTCTGCACCATCTGCACACAGTCACCTCTGATGATCACGAGGTCCATGAGGGGCCTGGTCCTCCTAAAATCCACCACCAGCTCCTTGGTTTTGCTGGTGTTCAGGTGTAGGTGGTTTGAGTCGCACCATTTAATAAAGTCCTTGATTAGGTTCCTATACTCCTCCTCCTGCCCAATCCTGATGCAGCCCACGATAGCAGTGTCGTCAGTGAGCTTTTGCACATGGCAGGACTCCGAGTTGTATTGGAAGTCCGATTTATATAGGCTGAATAGGACCGGAGAAAGTACAGTCCTCTGCGGCGCTCCTGTGTTGCTGACCACAATGTCAGACCTGCAGTTCCCGAGACGCACATACTGAGGTCTGTCTGTAAGATAGTCCACGATCCATGCTACCAGGTATGAATCTACTCCCATCTACTCCTGTCAGCTTGTCCCTAAGGAGCAGAGGTTGGATGGTGTTGAAGGCGCTAGAGAAGTCTAGAAACATAATTCTTACAGCACCACTGCCTCTGTCCAAGTGAGAGAGGGATCGGTGTAGCATGTAGATGATGGCATCCTCCGCTCACACTTACTCCTGGTATGCGAACTGCAGAGGGTCGAGGGCGTGGTGGACCTGTGGCCTCAGGTGGTGGAGCAGCAGCCAGTCCATGGTCTTCATCACATGTGATGTCAGAGCAACAGGCCGGAAGTCGTTCAGCTCACTAGGATGTGATACCTTTGGGACTGGGGTGATACAAGATGTTTTCCAAAGCCTCGGGACTCCCCCCTGTTCCAGGCTCAAGTTGAAGATGCGCTGTAGAGGACTCCCCAGTTCCAACGCACAGGCCTTCAGCAGGACCCACTGCTTTGCTGGCGCGAAGTCTCCTCAGCTCTCTGCTCCCCTGTGCTGCTGTAATTGTGGGTGCGGGTGTTTCTCCTATGTTGGTATCAGCAGAAGGATGGGTGGAGGGTGTAGTACTCCGAGGTGAGAGTGGGTTAGGGTGGTCAAACCTGTTAAAGAAGTTGTTCATCTGGTTTGCTCTTTCCACGTCTCTCTCGATGGTGGCACCCCGCTTCGAGCTGCAGCCTGTGATGATCTTCATCCCATCCAACACTTCCTTCATGCTGTTATTCTGCAACTTCTGCTCCAGCTTTCTCCTGTACTGCTCCTTCGCCTGAGCTGGACTCTAAGGTCCTTCTGCACGCGCTTGAGCTCATGCTGATCACCGCCTTTAAAAGCCCTTTTCTTCTGGTTCAAAAGGCCCTTGATGTCACTTGTGTAATCCATGGTTGTTGTTAGCATAGCAGCGTACTGTTCTTACTGGAACTACAGTGTCCATACAGAAGTTGATGTAGTCAGTAGTGCAGTCAACAACCTCCTCCATGTTCTCACTATGTGATCCCTGCAGGATATCCCAGTCCATAGTTCCAAAGCAGTGTCTCAGTGCCTGCTCTGCCTCAGGGGACCACTTCCTGAATGAGCGTGTGGTTGTAGGTAGCTCCCTCACTCTTGGCTTGTAGTGAGGCTGAAGCAGAACCAGGTTATGATCCGCTTTCCCAAGCGCAGGCAGCAGGGTGGCGCTGTATGCGTCTTTAACGTTTGCATACAGTAAGTCAATAGTCTTATTTCCCCGGGTGTTGCAGTCCACATCCTGGGAGAAGGCAGGTAATGTTTTGTCCAGCGTCACATGGTTAAAATCTCCAGCGATTGGCACAAGCGTTTCCGGATGCTGCGTTTGTAACTTAGAGGATGACATCATCCATTCTGCTGTTGCTATCTCCACGTCCGCCCAAGGAGGGATGTAAACAATAACAACAATGACGTGTCCAAACTCTCTGGGCAAGTAATAGGGACACAAACTTACGGCCAACAGTTCGATGTCCCTGCAGCAAGTGGAGATTTTGACGTTAACATGTCCAGAGTTACACCACCGTGTATTGATATAGAGAGCGAGTCCTCCTCCTTTGTGCTTCCTGCAGGTACTTGTGTCTGACACTGCTATCGTGGGCTGCATCAGGAGTGGGCAGGAGGAGGAGTATAGAGACCTAATCAATGACTTTGTTAAATGGTGCAACTCAAACCACCTACACCTGAACACCAGCAAAACCAAGGAGCTGGTGGTGGATTTTAGGAAGCCCAGACCCCTCATGGACCCCGTGATCATCAGAGGTGACTGTGTGCAGATGGTGCAGACCTATAAATACCTGGGAGTGAAGCTGGATGATAAATTAGACTGGACTGCCAATACTGATGCTCTGTGCAAGAAAGGACAGAGCCGGTTATACTTCCTTAGAAGACTGGCGTCCTTCAACATCTGCAATAAGATGCTGCAGATGTTCTATCAGACGGTTGTAGCGAGCACCCTCTTCTATGCGGTAGTGTGCTGGGGAGGCAGCATAAAGAAGGGGGACACCTCACGCCTGGACAAACTGGTGAGGAAGGCAGGCTCTATTGTAGGCACGGAGCTGGACAGTTTGACATCTGTGGCAGAGCGACGGGCACTCAGCAGGCTCCTATCAATTATGGAGAATCCACTGCATCCACTAAATAGTATCATCTCCAGACAGAAGAGTAGCTTCAGTGACAGACTGCTGTCACTGTCCTGCTCCACTGACAGATTGAGGAGATCGTTCCTCCCCCAAACTATGCGACTCTTCAATTCCACCCGGGGGGATGGGGGGTAAACGTTAACTCTGAACATTATACAAAGTTATTGTCTGTTTTTTACCTGCATTATTATCGATCTTTAATATTGTTTTTTGTATCAGTATGGTGCTGCTGGAGAATGTGAATTTCCCCTTGGGATTAAGAGAAAAGCCAAGCAAAATGACACCTTTTATTGGCTAACTAGAAAGATTACAATATGCAAGCTTTCGAGGCAACTCAGGCCCCTTCTTCAGGCAAGATGTAATCCCTTGGGATTAATAAAGTATCCTATCTATCTGTCTATCTGTCTGTCTGTCTGTCTGTCTGTGCTAAACCCAGGTAACTCCACATTGGCATCTAGGTAAAAAGGTTAGGCAGGCTCCTTCACTTGCTGTCTTTAAATCTTATTTAAAATCGCACTTTTACTCCCTGGCTATTAACCCAGTATGATATGTTGACTATCTGTGCACTTTTTTTATTAATCTCTTCAGCTCTTATGAGTTTCTGTTTCTTTTACCATTTGGTTATTGTTTGTCTGATATGTTGGGTTTTTATTGTACAGCACTTTGGTCAGCCCTGATGTTGTTTTTAAAGTGCTTTATATATAAATAAATATTTAAGGCTCAGTTATGGGACACACTCTGAACCGCCATGCAGGTAGTAGCAAAACAGAGAATAAAAACAAAACTGAGTGCCATTATGAACAAGGCTGCACATCCTCTCTCTGCGACACACTAATACTGAGGACTTTCAGCCAACAAGTTATTCAGCAGAAGTGTGACAAGAAACACAACTGGGGCTCCTTTATTCCTGTTGCAGTACGCCTGTATAGCGCCTCAGTGGGACTCCAAAGCCAGGAGTTGTCCGTCCGTTCGTCTGTCTGTCTGATATGTGTGTTGGACACACAGTGTGGTGTAGTGGTTAAGGCCTTGGACTTCAAGACCAGAACTTATGGGTTCAAATCCCACTACTGACACTGTGTGACCATGAGCAAGTCACTTGGCCTGCCTGTGCTCCAATTGGAAAACCAAAAGAAATGTAAACAATTGTGTCGTAAATGTTGTAAACCTCCTTGGATAAAGGCGTCAGCCAAATAAGTAAATGTGTATGTCTATCTACTGAGCATGCTTCTGTATTGAACAATCTGAATGAGAGCAAAGCTTGCCAGTCCCATCTGCTTAATTCTTCCAAAATAACATCGTCAAGTTTTAAAAATCCCTAAAGTCCTACTGCCCACCACACTACTTGGTCACTTATTCCATGTATCTGTGGTTCTATGTGTGAAGAAAAACTTCTCAATGTTTGGGTGAAATTTCCCTTTACAAATGTCCAACTATGTCCCTGTGTTCTTGTCTCGATCTGCTGGTCTTCTCTTCATAATTTCAAACTTCAGTCGGGTCTCCTCCTCATCTTCTTTAGCATAAACTGTAAAGGCTCAGCTTTTTTAATCTTTCCTTATAATACATCACCTGTAGCCCTGGAATCAGCCTAGTCGCTCTTCTCTGGACTTTTTCCAGTACTGCTATGTCCTTTTTGTAGCCTGGAGACATAAAACTGTACAAAGTTCTCCAAATGTGGCTTCACCAGTGTGTTATAAAGCTTGAGGATAAACTCATTGAAACAGGTGATCCTGTTTGTTATCGGGAAGCCACTCATAAAGCACAGCTTATTTCACTACACTTGAACCCATGTCCAAGGGGCAAACACCAGGCCTTGCCATCATAGATCTCCTAAAACACCGTTTCAAATAAATTATTGCTTTTCCCTTTGATAATTAATGCAGTTCCATGAATTATTGCTGGTCTTACCACTGCCTTAAAAACCTTACCTGTAACCTTTGCCTTAATTCTTCGATCCCACAATAGTCCAGATACCGTCTTCCAGTTGTTCCATCCACACTGCACTCTGTGGGTTATCTCAACATCAAATTCTCCATCCTGGGCTAGACATTTAATGGTATTCACTCTTTTCAATAGCGTTCCATGCAAGCCAATGCCTGAATTCATCATTCAACCTCAAATATTGTGTCTTCTTCCTGTTTATCTTCAATTCTCTATCCTCAAAAGCCCTTTCATTCCTCCCACGTCATCCTTTCTGGTGTTACATAACGCCATGTCATTGGCAAAAAAAGCTTGCACCAGGCAGACTGGTCTTTTATTTCACAAGTCAACTCATCCTTAACCAGATCAAAGAGGTAAGGATTTCAAGAAGATCCCTGGTGCAGACCTACTCTAACTGGGATCTTGTCTTAACCCCAACACTGGTTTTTTAACTCGAGTTCACGCTCCCTCACACACATCCTGGAGAAACCTCACAAAGTTCTCTGGTCCTCCTTTCTTTCCAAGCACCTCCAGACCTCTTGGCATGGCACTGGCACTCTTATCATATGCCTTCCCAAACTCAATAAACACCATATTCAGACCTTTCTGTTTTTCTCGATGCTTCTACAGTATGTGAGCTGTCTAAATGCAATGACTGGATCAGTTGTTCCTCTCCCTGGCATAAAACCAAACTGTTCTTCCCTTACGGTGGTCTTTTCCCTCTTGGTTGTTCTCCATGATTTTTGTTTATTTGGATGGCTGGTAGTTACACCTTTTATGTCAATTTTTATATTTCTCTTAGCTATTTGTTTAACTGTTTTTCTGTGCTTGCCCTTTCCATCTTTGGGTCATGGGAACCCAAAGCCTTTCCCGACAGTAATGTGCATACGACGATTATCCCTGGTGCCACAATCTTGTTGGTATCTGGTTTCAGTTCACTGCATGGTTACTGTCTGTGTAGGGTAGGAGTTTCAAACTAAGACTCTGCAAGGCTAGACTATTATTACATGCGCTTTCTAAATTAGTCACCAATCACTCGTCATACTTTTTATTTAGCCTTCATTTTAGTTGATTTGCCTTTTAAGCTTCAGAATCTTTTGATTTGTTTTTATTTCCTTAGCAACTCTGCTTTAAGACAGGCAGAGAGAGGGCTTTTAAGTAATCAACAGAAGTTGGGACACCTGTGGAAATTGTTTGATTCAACTTGCAAGGCGTAATTTTACTTTAATTGCTGCAGAACATCTGTAGGTTGAAACCAATTAGTTGTTCCCTGAAGAAGGCCGATTTGTAATATTCTGAAATTTCCTTTCTATTTCAGTTTTTTGCTAAACTGAACTTTAAATTTAATCTCTTGTAGTTTGCTGCTTACCTTTTCACCGTTTTAGGTTATTCATTGCATTTCAACTGATTAAATTTGAAGACAAAATTGAGATGTTCTAAAACTAGGCTGACTCTTCTGATTCCAGGGCTACAGGGGTGGAATTTATGAGGAAAGATTACAAGAGTTGAGCCTTTAAAGGAGATTAAGGGGTGACACGATTGAAGTGTTTAAAATTATGAAGGGAATTAGTCCAGTGGATCGAGACGATGACTTTAAAATGACTTCATCGAGAACATATGGACACAGTTTGAAACTTGTGAAGGGTAAATTTCGCAAAAACATTAGGAAGGTTTTCTTTACACAAAGAACGATAAGCGACCAAGTAGTGTGTTAGACGGTAAGACTTTAGGGACTTTCAAAACTTGACATGATGTTTTTTTGGATGGAATAAGTGGATAGGACTGGCAAGCTTTGTTGGGCTGAATGGCCTGTTCTCGCCTCGATTGTTCTAATGTTCTAAAACTTTTGATGGTAGTGTACAGTTGTCTTAATTATGATCTTCTCTTCATGGCTAGATGGTGAGTGAGGTAAAGGCAAGGTTACCAACTTTATATCATTCTTACCACAAAACACAAACCAGTGGGATCATCATAGTACAGAATGGTCTCCAATTCAAAACCAATCACAAACAGCCATACTTTAGACTAAAAGAATTGGTATATCTGTCCCTGCCTTACTCGTGTCCAATGGAAGCGCTTAGGTACAGCTCCTTCCCCTAGTTGTTTTGTTTGGTCAGTTTATGTCCTAAATGAGATGGATGGCTTATAGACTGTACATCACGCTTACAAAGGTGATCTGATGCTCCATCCCCTTACCATGAATTTCACATCCTGAGTGAGTCCTAAAGGCTGTCTTGGGGTGGGAGATCTGGGCGGTGGTTTGTTGATTAGGTGAACATCAAAGCACCTCTGTTCTCACAAATGAAGTAACACATGCCTCCTGAAACACTATTACATTTGCTTTGTCTAGTTTACAAATAAAGATTGGCAAAATATTTATCAACTTATATGCTAGAAATCACTCCACCACAACGTGCAATGTGCTCTTTGTACTCTGTCCTCACAGGTGGTGCAGTGGTAGTGCTGCTGCTTTGCAGTAAGGAGACTGTGGAAGATTGTGGGTTCGCTTCCCGGTTCCTCCCTGTGTAGATAGCGCTTTGAGTACTGAGAAAAGCGCTATATATAAATGTAATGAATTATTATTATTTGTACACATGACACACACTTCTGTGTTTAATTGGAGTCATTTAGGAGACTCTGCTGATCCGTAGACAGTTCGTCATATTCAGATGATTGCTGTCTATCGGACCAGAATAACAACAGCACCTTTACTCTTTGTAGCTCAAAATCACTGCATCTACTTTGAGAGCCACCTTCATGAGGTTTTAAATCTATACATATAAAAGGCAAAGCCCCCACTGACTCATCAATAATTCTCCCACTTTCCATATAGTTGGGAAGCTGAAATTTCGCATGGTCATTCTTGCAGTGTACTTACAAAAGCTAGGTATGTTTCATGTCCTATTGCAACACACCCAAGGAGGGGAAACGGGTGTACCCCCTAAACTGTATACAGTATCGCACAAAAGTGAATACACCCCTCACATTTTTGTAAATATTTTATTCTATCTTTTCATGGGACAAAACTGAAGAT
This sequence comes from Erpetoichthys calabaricus, assembly GCF_900747795.2. NCBI lineage: Eukaryota > Metazoa > Chordata > Cladistia > Polypteriformes > Polypteridae > Erpetoichthys > Erpetoichthys calabaricus. The sequence goes on along the minus strand of NC_041403.2, from coordinate 163,305,250 downwards.
ATGACACTTTGCTCCAATGTCCAGTAGTCCATGTACCGCTTGTATAACATTGTGAATTTGCTGTCCCCTCAAAATAACTCCACACACAGCCATTAATGTCTTACAACAAAAGTGAGTACACCACTAAGTGAAAAATGTCCAAATTGTGCCCAATTAGCCATTTTCCCTCCCCGGTGTCATGTGACGCGTTAGTGTTACAAGGTCTCAGGTGTGTTAAATTTGGTGTTCTCGCTCTCACACTCTCTCTCTCATACTGGTCACTGGAAGTTCAACATGGCACCTCATGGCAAAGAACTCTCTCAGGATCTGAAAAAAGGAATTGTTGCTCTACATAAAGATGGCCTCGGCTATAAGAAGATGGCCAGAACCCTGAAACTGAGCTGCAGCACGGCGGCCAAGACCATACAGTGGTTTAACAGGACAGGTTCTACTCCGAACAGGCCTCGCCATGGTCGATCAAAGAAGTTGAGTGCCCATGCTTCACATCATATCCAAAGGTTGTCTTTTGAAAGTAGATGTATGAGTGTTGCCAGCATTGCTGCAGAGGTTGAAAGGGTGGGGGGGGAGTCAGCCTGTCTGTGCTCAGACCATACACCCGCCGCACACTGCATCAAATTGGTCTGCATGGCTGTTGTCCCAGAAGGAAGCCTCTTCTAAAGATGATGAACAAGAAAGCCTGCAAACAGTTTGCTGAAGACAAGCAGACTAAGGACATGGATTACTGGAACTAAGAAGTCCTGTGGTCTGATGAGACCAAGATAAACTTATTTGGTTCAGATCATGTCAAGCGTGTGTGACGGCAACCAGGTGAGGAGTACAAAGACCAGTGTGTCTTGCCTATAGTCAAGCATGGTGGTGGGAGTGTCATGGTTTGGGGCTGCATAATTGCTGCTGGCACTGGGGGCCTACAGTTCATTGAGGGAACCATGAATGCCAACATGTACTGTGACATACTGAAGCAGAGCATGATCCCCTGTCTTCGGAAACTGAACATGATAACGACCCCAAACACACCTCCAAGATGACCACTGCCTTGCTAAAGAAACTGAGGGTAAAGGTGCTGAATTGGGCAAGCATGTCTCCAGACCTAAACCCTATTGAGCATCTGTGGGGCATCGTCAAACGGAAGGTGGAGGAGCACAGGGTCTCTAACATCCACCAGCTCTGTGATGTCATCATGGAGGAGTGGAAGAGGGTACCAGTGGCAACCTGTGGAGCTCTAGTGACCTCCATGCCCAAGAGAGTTAAGGCAGTGCTGGAAAATAATGGTGACCACACAAAATATTGACACTTTGGGCACAATTTGGATATTTTTCACTTAGGGGTGTACTCACTTTTGTTGCCAGCGGTTTAGACATTAATGGCCGTGTGTTCAGTTTTTTGAGGGGACAGCAAATTCACACTGTTATACAAGCGGTGCACTGACTACTTTACATTGTATCAAAGTGTCATATCTTCAGTGTTGTCCCATGAAAAGATAGAATAAAATAATTACAAAAATGTGAGGGATGTACTCACTTTTGTAAGTTACTGTATGCAGATAGGGGAAACCCCTCCTCACTATTTCTGTAACTTCCAATATATGTAGGAAGCCCAAATTTCCCATGCTCATCCTTTACACTATACTTATACAAATGTTAAGTATGTTTCATTTTGTGCCATGGCCCGTAATGAATCTTCGAAAATAACAACGTCTTTATTTTTTGCGGTTCTCGTCTTTATGCCGTAAGGAACTTTCGGAACTGACCTCTCCTTTTGGTGGTTTCATTCCTTATTTCCCTTAGCAGATGATTTATTTCATGGGCGAGACGCACAAGGGCCACCCCTGGTCCCCCTTCCTTTTTCTGCACGGCCGCTGTCCGCGCACCTACCATGTGGTTGGCTCCCTGCCTAAATATGTACATTTCTCATACACAACATTTACAGTCATAAATTACACTCTTTACACTCATCAAATTCACTCTCAATACTAAAATAAGTCTACAACAATTACATCGACAATCATGTTATGTTATTTTTAAAATGTGTCCTTTTCTTTTTCATAGCTTCTATAACAAAACTACTTCTCCACTGCAAAGTGCTGGTATTTTGCTAGTTGGTTTATAAGTGTGATACTACGGAAGCAGTCTAATTATCTCCACGTTTAAACAAAATTCACTCATGGTTGTCTCCAGATGTATTTATTGTACATCTGGCTCAGCGAGACTAATGAGTGCAATTGTCTGAGTCTTCTGTCACATTTCTCTGTATGCGGTCATGTCTTCCTATCTTCTTACAGTGCAACGCTGCTAGCAGCAAATATTGACATCTACTCTTAGTGCAACAGTTCATGTATCTTGGAATCTTGTTCATGAGTGGCAATTGGGTTGGAGTTGTGGCGGCTACTCTGCGGGTGCCAAACTAGTCCGTGTAGGAGAAGTGTGTGCCAAACTCTTGCATTACTGGTAGATCTACATCCCTGTCCTACCCTATGGTCGTGAGCTGTGGGTAATTTTTAAATGTGATTTGATATATCTCTATTATTAAAAAAAAAAAAAAAAAAAAAAAACTTGGGTCAAGACATGATCTTTTGAGGAGAGACACTTTCACATCACGTCATACACGACCTGCCTCTACTGCAAAGAATCTTGGTGTCATTTTTGATTCCTCCCTTTCTTACTGTCACCTCCGTAACATATCCCGTGTTTGCTCCTTCCTCTCCTTTTCTAATGTTGAGAAACTTGTCCCTGCTTTTATCACATCCTGCATCCGTTATTGTAATTCCCTACTGGCAGGTGCCCCTTCTAATCTTATATCACAGCTCCAGCTTATTCGGAACTCTGCTGCAAGAGTCCTTAAACGAACCAGCACATCACACCCATCCTGCCTCACCTTCACTGACTCCCTGTGTCTTACAGAAGCGAATATAAAATCTTACTAATAACCTACAAAGCCTTAAACGACTTTGCGCCAAACTACATCAGTGACCTTCTCCATCACTATGTGACTGTCCACCCACTAAGGTCCTCTGATTCAGGCAATCTTGTTGTACCCCACACTAATCTACACTCCATGGGTGACAGCAGGGCCTTCAGCTGTATAGCGCCCAGACTCTGGAATGACCTACCGAAAGTAATCAGGTCAGCTGACTCCATGAATTCTTTAAAAAAATAACTCAAAACTCATCTGTTCAGGACGGCTTTTAGCTCTACTTGACTCTATTACCCCTCTTTCAGTTTACCTCTATGTCAAGATGCTCATGTAACTTATGTGTGTGTGTGTGCGAGACCATCAATTATGTTGTCTGTTAGGCTTTTTCTCTGAATTTACTGTCTTAATCTTCATTATTTATTTATCTGGTTTAGTGCAATGCTATGTACTGTATACCCTGCCGTTCTTTCTTAAACTCTGTGAAGTGCCTTGAGCACGGGAAAGGCGCTATATAAATGTAGTATTATTATTATTTTATTATTATTATTATTATTATTACTTACAACCTTTGGAAGCAAGTACCGTGATACACAGGCAGAGCAGGTTAGGGATAATGGAAGTAGGAAAATTCGAAAGTCTCAAGAAAATAAGAGTAAAGATCACATTAGCACAAAAAAATGGAAAATATTACTTGGTGTAATAACAGAACAGCGAAGAGATTGAATAGTGTTTTGAGGATGTCCGGGGGAGAAGAGATGTAGCGGGGCTACATAGTTAGTGTTATAAAATGTCAGTACTGAGTGCGACTTGTTTCCATTGTTCCGTTTGCTGTTTGTGTGTGTATCAGTAAATGCCGTCCCCGTAAAGGGGGACGGATGATGGAAGAAGACCACAGCCTCAAACCTGGAAAACACCTGTTCATCATTAATCAGTTACAGCCGTCACAGGACTATTTAAACCATCAGGAGGGAAGGAGGGGGAGAAGAGAGGAGAGGAGAAAGGAGACCATTTTGTTTTCAACCACGTATCAACTTACTTGCTGTTTTTTTCACATCGCGCCTTTATACCAGTTTGTTTTTCATTTTGCCGGACTGTATTCCATCCTTCATCTGCTGAGACCCCGGGGTCGATTCGTCATCCACCATACGCCGAGGAATCACGATGAGGTTGCTCAAATTGCTGGGAAAATCAAACAACGCATTTATCACTAGTTCAGTCATCCGTATTCAGGACAGTTTTTATAACCGGACTCAAGTTCACAATCATTCAGTATATCATTCATTTTTGTTATTCGTGTTGTGTGTTATATGTTACAGGGACAAGAGAGGGTTTAGTGTGTGTGTGTGTGTGTATATGTATGTGTATATATAATATATTTGGTGTTGCTTTGGTGGTGGAATATTTATATGTGTTTATTTTTCTATTTTGCATTTGTCTTGTGGTTTCATTTAATACATTTAATCAGTTTATTTTTTACATTATCTGCTTTTTGCGTGTTTATATTTACATCGTCGATTGTGGGGGAAAAGTGTAGTTTGTTAGAGGTATGGCTTGATAGTTAGATTAATTCTCAGTAAATAATCCAGGCCACAGGTCTTGGAGGTGTAGCTGCCGGCTGGGTGAGGGGTCGGCTGTTACAGAGAGACATGGTGCAGTGACTTTAAAACGTTCGAAGCGCTACACGAAATGCAGATCACGTGGGATGGGAGCAGCAGCAGCAAGCCAGCAGCTGATCGAGCAAAGAGGAGGTAAAAAAAAAAAAAAAAGGAATTTGTTTCCCATTGTATGACCATTTAAGAGGAGTTTCGGAGGAGTGGCCGCGTCTCCTTGTGTTGCATTCAGCCGCCCTCTTCACAACAGTGCTAGGGGTTGGCGAGCAGGCGCCCCCCTAGTTATATTAATCATAGAGAGGAAATTGTGACCAAAAAGATGAGATCACAAGTACAATTGCCTGAAATGAGGTTTCTTCACAGGGTGGTTGGGCTGAAACTTTTATGTCATGTCCTGGAGCTGCCCCTCTGGATCGAGAGGAGCCAGTTGAGCTGGTTTGAGCTTATTAGGATGTCCCCAGGTGATTTTTCCTCTAGAGCTGATCTGGGCTCCTCCAACTGGGTGCAGACCTAGGACATGCTGGAGAGATTATATGTCTCAGCTGCCTTAGGAAGGCCAGAGAATTTCTCAGGAAGAGCTGGAATCTGTAGCTGGCAATAGAAAAGTCTGGGCTAACCTGCTTGGCCTGCTGCCACCAGAACCCCCACTAGGAAAAGCGGTTTCAGAAAATGACATAAGACAACTACTGCTGTGTGTTCTATAAAAGTAACCCTCAGAGTCTGGGAATTCCTAGCAGACAGGTGTTCAGCAGGAAGAAGGTGTCGTATTAAGTACACACAGTCAAATGTTAGACTTCATTCTCATGTAATATTTGAACATTAAAACCAACAGCCCCAGAGATCCTCCATTACTGGCTTGAGAGTCACAGCTTTACTAGATTTCCTTCTTGTAGCCTCATTATCACAAGAATCATTCACTTCCAGGGAACTTGCCTTTTCCTTGCTGATAATCATGTCTTAGGAGTTTAGAGATGTAAAAGCCAGTTGATGCTCTGCCAGGAAGATTTTGGCTGCTTCACATCGGGTGTGGCAGGAGATGTTCGAAACGTTCCGGCAAGACACTATCGGGTTCAGAACATTTCCTATGTACCTCTCTGTTTAGTCTAGGGAAGCCCTAATGGTTTTCAAAAACATGTAACTCTGGCAGTGGGGCAAAATGACCAATTTTAACCACCTAATGTCAGTAAAGATCTTGCAGCGTTTGGTTAGGGCAAACTATTAGTGGAAGTTAAATGCTGACACACCTAGAAATTACTTATTTAATTTGAGTCAATAATAATTGGCGCTAGCATTTGTCTATTCCTGCTGTGGCGTTGCGCCCACTGTTTGCAGGTTGGGCTCCAACCCTTAAGGCCTAGAATCGGATTAAGTGAGTTTTAGAAATGTTATACAAGTTTTGGAAAGTCACAGCTTTCTGAAGTAGTTGTAATCAAAAAAAAAAAATCGAATACTGTGTCAGTTTTCCATGAAAGATTTGACACCCCAAAGACTGTTTGGATTGTTTTCTGCTATTGTGTTCATTTTGGGTTTTTATTTTGGTTAAGAAGCTTAATGGGTTGATAATTCTAAGCGCTGCATTTTAAACCAAATGTTTTGCATTACTTATCGTTATCGCCGGAAACCAGAATAGAAAAGTAAACTTGAATTGGTGTGCAACTTTGTGGCCTGCAAGTCAGTAGGCATGCCGCCAAGCAGTAAAAGCAGTGTATCCATCTCACTTGGAACATTTGCTCGGGATTAATTTGAGAAAGCCACCTAACTGTGAAACTAAGTCTGTTTTTAAAAGGTAAGCAATGGCTACACTTAACACTAGAATTACCAGAGTCTACGAAAAATCTCATAGATCTGGCCCACCTTAAAACCATTCTCACCTCTCTTTTGTCTTCTAAATGTGCCGATTAAGACAAGCAGCAAAAAGCCGGCTATTCCATCCCCCACCATCGCAAAACGTTCACTATGTTTTCCCAGCTCATGCCTTGTTTGATTATCTGGGAGTGACTGAACTGGAGTTTTAGAGTGGAAATAATAGATCGTTATTTGGAACACACGCATTTCATGTGTGTGCCATTTCTACAGTAATCTGTGTAAACACATTGTTAAAACAGAAACTTTTTCATATTTTAGTAATAAATGGTACAAAATGTAGGTATAAACTATAGAATGTGTGAAGCCTGATGGCCAAACATCAAATAAACACTTTCAGTAAAGGTTAAAGGATGTAACAACACCTTCCGTGGCATAACGCTGAGATTTGCTGACTTGGAGCACGGTAGCCCTGCCGCGCCATAGAGAGACCCGAGTTCAATTCCCCGCTGGGGAGGAAGTGTTTTGTTTGTTTTTTTTTTTTTTTTTCTTTGTAGCCTCAAATGGACATAAAATTTATAAATTGGTATGCACTGTAAATCGTTAAATTTAAAATGTCGATCGTGGTTACAGTGAACCCTCGTTTATCACGGTTAATCCGTTCCAGACTCTACCGCGATAAATGAATTTTTGCGAAGTAGGATTCTTTATTTATAAATTGAATATTTTCGCAGTTAGAGTATAGAAAACGTGTTTACGACCTTCTAAATACGTTTTTTAACATTATTAGAGCCCTCTAGACATGAAATAACACCCTTTAGTCACCATTACACTCGTATTACCCAATATATTAGACAAAATACGAGAAAATAAGACATATTAGACGTTACAAATATCATATTATTATTATTATTGTACTGTACATTTAATTACACACACACACACAGTTCTTACACACAACCACTAACCTATGAAGGCATGACCTCAGTAGGAGAGTCTTCAGGTGGTGCAGTATCTTCAGCAGGTGCGTCGTTGTCTTCTTCCGCTGAAGGAGTACTAGGAGTAGGCAGTGGGTGTCCGGGTGCGTGGCTGAAGAACATCTTGATAGGCAGTTGCTGGTACTGTCTTTTCATATGCGTGAGGAGGCTTTTGTAGGGTATTGCCATCTTTGATCATATCCAAGAGTTTCACCTTCTCCTGGATGGTAAGCATCTTCCTCCGGCGCTTAGTTTCATTGTCAGAAGGCTTAGAAAAAGAAGCACGTTTAGGAGCCATCGTGGGGTTTAGATAAAAGTTCTCAGAAAGCGCATGCGTAGTGATGTAAGCATGTATGAGAAAAAATCGCGATAGAGTGAAGCTGCGAAAGTCGAAGCGTGATATAGCGAGGGATCACTGTATTTCTGTTGATTAATTCATGCTTTTTTACTTAGAGTCAGAACAGGAGCTTATTCAGCTTATTCAGCTTCTGATCTGACTCTAAGTAATAGCGCCAGTATAAATCACACCCAATCTGATGCTGTTCGTTTTCAAATAATATTGCATTACTTCGATGTTTTCTGATTGGTACTATTCGCGTCATAAAATGATTTCTTCAAAACGTCACGTATATTTGTTTTGAGATAATGAACAGAGCTGCAAATTATAGGTGCTTGTTCAGTGTAATAGGGACCATAGCGTGTCTTTATGTGAAAACAGCAGTGTCAGATGGGGTAGGGAAGGATCCTGAACGCGACTGAGAGAAAAGTGAATAAAAAAACAAAAACAAAGCTAAACTTTACAAATATCATAAATTACACTGGCTGTTACAGACTGAACTCAAATGTATCTTTTTATTCTAAAATGGTAAAAATAAGAGCAGTTCACTTCTCAAAAGGGAGTCGAGCAGGATCAAACTCGTGACCTTTTGATTCCCAGTCAGCAACTGATATTGTTGCGCCACGGGGCCGTCGTAGTAAATGAGTGTCAGTGTCGCACGCTAAGTAGGCTTTTTGTTTTCTGCAGTTATATTTTTGAATAAAAGTGCACTTGTTCTGTTATATTTGTACTTTTTCTGAATGTGTTTCTTTGATATTTGGACTTCAGGCTTAATACATTATATAGTTTATGCCTACATTTTGTCATTTACTACTAGAATATGAAAAACGTTTCTGTTTTAAAAACGTGTTTACACAGATTACTGTAGAAAATGGAACACACGTGAAATGCGTGTGTTCCAAATAACAATCTATTATTTCCACTCTAAAACTCCACTTCACTCCCAGATAATCAATCAAGGCATGAGCTGGGAGAGGTTCGTGCACGTTCTAGCCTGCGTAGGGGTGGAATAGTCGGTTGTTTGCAGCATGTCTTTATCTGTACTTTTAGAGGACAAAGGACGCTGGCGGAGAGGTGCGAACGGATTTAAGAAGCGATTTAAGGTGTGACAGATCTACGAGTTTTTTCGTAGGCTCTGGTAATTCTAGTGTTAATAGCTTTGGCAAATGGATGCATCCGGACACTTCTTGATCTGTGATGATGAAGAAATCGGGGTTCCCACTCCATATTTTCACTGGAACAGTTTAGTGGGTAACGCATTAAAAGTAACATGAGTTACATAATCCGATTTACTTTTTAAAGTATTGTGTAACATAGTGCAATACTTATTTAAATGAAGTAAAAAAAATACCTGAATTACTGAAGAATAAAAATAACAGATACAATTTGTGTTACTTTGTTACTACGGAAGCTCATTCTGCATTGATGTGCTCGCAGATTATTCAGAGCTCTGAGTTGTGACATTTCACCTTCACACTTCAATGTGTTGACGTTGGTTTCCGGTCGGACTATTCAGGGAAGAATGCAAAGTTGATGTTGATTTGTTACTTGGTCTGCAAAAAAAAAAAAATCAAAGATAAATTGCATTTTTTTATGGAAGATAAAAGCAAAATATAAATAGGGAATATGGATCACTTCGACCAAACAATGTCATTTCAGGCTGACCAGGTTATACGTTTTTATTTTTAAACAATTGACTAAGGTGGAAGGTAAGTGTTACATCACAACTTGAACAATTCAGGTAGCTGTGCTTTTCCCACATTGTCTGAGTTGTAACGCTGCATTCCATTTACCTCAGAGGTCGGATGTCAGAACTGGAGATGATGTCACACCTGAGTTGACTGTGCTGCAGTAAAACATTTGAAAAATCCATATGGACATGTCCTCTAAAATCTTTGTTGTGCTTGCTCCATTGAAATAAGCAGCAGTACGCAGTATTTTGTATATCCAAACACGGTTAGCAACATATCCACAGATAGAAATTGGACAGTACTGTGCGTACAACTGATTTAATGAGATACAAATTGACAGAAGTGCTAATAAACTGTGTAATACTACAGCATTCGATAAAGTTTGTGGTCTATGTCGCTATCTTGGATTGATGTCATGATTGTAAGATGGGCAAACTCGGGCTCGACAGACTAGCCACGAATTGGAAATCTGACTTAAGAAGGTGGGGGGGGTACGGGGGAGAGTGTTCCTGTTGAAAATATTGACTAGGAATTCGGAAATTCCAACTTCCCACTTCAAGTTTAACGCAGCATTATTCCAAGTTTGTCAAGTTTTCACATGGTGTGTCTGACTCGTCAACTCAGATTTACTGTCTGTCCGAGAGCAAGTGAATGAAGCATTTTTCCTGCCCCCGTGCCCAACCCCCCCCCCCCCGCAAAAAAAAGGCAGGTCAGTATTGTGTAATCAAATGAAAAGAAGTATCCATTTAATCCTACATATTCTGAGAGGTAGATTTAATCTGCCCAGTTTAGGGCCACAGGCAGCACTAGCACTGTATATAAGGCAAGAGGTGGTGGACGGTACAGACCTAAACAGGGCACAAAATAATGTGCTACATGCAAACCGGCAACAGAAACCTACAAACAAAATGTCCGTTTTCATCTGACTATTTGCTGCAGATATTTTGAAAGAATATGATCAAGTGACACAGTTGCTGGTCTTCAAGAGCTTGCACAGGGAGATGGAAAATTAGATAGATGCTCTTTACTTCACAGAATGGGAAGGTTCATATCTGGGCGTAGAATTTATTATCTGCTTGAAGTAGAAACAATTAAGTGAGGGGAGTTTCAGGATTTTTTTTCCCCCGACTTCTTGGTCTTTGGTCCTCCTCACGATGCATTTCAAGTTTTACACGATTTCTTAATCAAGTGGGCGGCTTTGCCATGTCGGAGTTTCATGTTGAATTATGTACTTTAGATTGTATAGCAGCAGTGGTGGTGGTGAAGGGGGGGTTCCCCTCTTAGAGTGTTGAGTGGGATGTTATTCATAACTTTGAAATGAAGGGGGCTGTTATGGAGGTAGGATGTTAGAAGTTGAACAGGATATGCAAACCATTTAATGTTGGTACAACAAGGCAAAAAAATGAAATAAATCCAATGTGCTCTACTCATACTTCAAGTGCTGGATTTAATAACCAGTGCTAGCCAGCAAAATGTACTGTTTTTCATAGAAAAGAAAGACAAGTAACACAGTTTGTGTAACACATTACATTTTATATGTAGCTATATGCCATATTTTATTTATTTTTTATTTTGTATGTAAAAAGTAGCGTAACTAAGTTGCTTTTAAATGTAATGTTCCCCAACACTAGTTAGTGTACCCCATATGCCAGAAAAAGTCATGAATTCACTGACTCCTCTTAGCCTTACACACCAATTATGGCAGCAAGATGAAGACATCCATCTTGACGCTAATGTGAATAACTTGATGCCACCACTGTATCCATTCTTATTTCCTCCATCACAGTCTGGTGTGCTACTGCCATAGTCAGAGATTATAATTCTTTCTTTACATTTATATAGCGATTTTCTTACTCCTCACAGCGCTTTGCGTTCCATGCAGGGAGGACCTGGGACATGAACCCATGATCTCAATACGTTGCTGCATAAGGTCAGATTGCAGCATTGTAGGATTTTTAATGATAAGTAATGAGTAAGATGCCCATCCAGAGGGACACCATAATAATGTGGGATTTGAAAAAGAAATTTTTAACTTAGTTAATTACCAGTTTTGCCTTCGGTTATACCAATAATCTTCTTATATGATACGCTACCATGGCTGTTCGTTTGTCTGTCCAGGATTTTAAATCACCTGTAGCTCGCAAACCGTTTCACCTATTGAATTGAAATTTGGTACACATGTACTACGTGACGTCTACTATCCACTTTCGGGGTGATGATTTGTATTACTCTTTTTATTTTTATTTTATTTTATTGTAGAATCAACTCTCAGCAGCGTGCAGCAGGGCGGCCGTTCTCATTCCCTACCACCTTCGCTAATCATTCTTGAGCCGGATTGAAGACTTAAGTGCCAGCTTAAGTGAAAAATTAAAGAAAACGTACTAAGTAATTGCAATACAAAAACTAACTTAATCAGTTTTAACGTGAAAAGATGCCGACGAAAGAAGAGAAGCCGCGGGCCGCTAGGGTGGAGAAAAGAAGAGCTGCTCAGGAAGTAGCAAGTGCATCAACCTCTGAGCAAACGAGTGCCAAACAGAGACAGAGAAAGAGGACGAAAACTAGGAATGGTCAAGTCAAGTGTATTCACTGCACGTTATCATGCAATATGTCGTTACTGGTAATTCAGCAAAACTCCTACTTTAGTTACCTTTCCTTTCTTTTTTGTTGGAGGTGGGTCTCTGGCCTTTAGACTTGTATCAGCTTATCTGAATCCCACTCATTTTAAGAAACAGAATAATACAATTTATTAATGAACACAAGGATTATAGAAGTATGATAAATGCATATATATATTGACCTAAGACTGGACGCAGACAGACTAGACAGGCAAACATATAACATCTAAGCTGGCTGTTTACTGTTTTTTAGAGTTGTACTTTATCTTGGCACATAAAAATAGTTTTATGACACCAAATCTTTATGGATGATGTCCGATGTCATGTGGAGTTGTTGCTTTGTGGTTGGTCTCGGTTCAAACGGAGGATTCTTCATGTGTTGGAGTGCACTTGTTCTCTTTTTTGCTGTATGATCCTTGTGCTGTGCTGCTGCTTCCTCAACTTGCCTCTTGCTGTCTTTTGCCACAACATAGGAATCGCTCATTTTGGCTCAAGAGTTTAGATGCTGAAGTTCCCTACTTGAAGTCATGGCTTCTCAGCCTCGTCAGACTATTGACACACAGCTTTGCTTTGACATTCAGGTTCACAAAGAGAACAGCAGCTAATAACTTCTTACGTTTCAGAGACCAGGTTTCAGGAGGTCATTTTGCATGTTTCCCTCTGCCTGATGGAATAAATCCCTGAACTTCTCTTAACTTGCCATTCTCTTGTCTCTTTTCTTCTGACAGTCAGAGATGATGTGCATGTGGTTTTAAATGGAAGGTGGAACCTTCTCCTGATTGGATTAAAGGCACATCCAGTTACAAAATCCGTGGTTTCTAATAGACAAGTTCTTGTGTCCGTCTTAGTTGTCATCCTTTGAATTTAAGGTCTTTGTCTTGCTTGATTTCCATTTCGTGCCTTCTGGTTCAAGAAGTCTGGAGAGGGGCCTCTGGAGAAATGACAGTGCAACTCTGATTTACACCTTTGTTATCAGATGAAGTCCAGGCAGATCCTGGTACAACCTGGAGTTGATTCATTTAGTTTGGAATGCAAGTGGGGAAGGTGCAGCTGGATACCTTCATCCCTATGAAATCTGCCTTCTTGACAGGCCTGATATGCCACTAAAGCCTAGCACAAAGGGTAGTGCCCACTTTGTCCTCCAGCATACCATCCACAATGCAGAAAAAGGCGATTAGCTGCCAGTTGCCATCGCTCCAGGACTTGTATGCTGCCAGAATTGTCAGGTGTGCGAGTAAGGTGAGAGTTGACCATCGCCATCCTGGACATGGGCAGTTAAGGATTGGGATACAGTAATCCCTCGCTATATCGTGCTTCGACTTTCGCGGATTTTATATGTAAGCATATTTAAATATATATCGCAGATTTTTTGCTGGTTCGCAGATTTCTGCTGACATTGGCCCTTTTAATTTCTGGTACATGCTTCCTCAGTTGGTTTGCCCAGTTGATTTCATACAAGAGGCGCTATTGGCAAGGCTGGGCGTTTAATCGAAAAGTAATCGAAATCGACATTCAGAACCTATAATCGATCAAATTTTTCCAGGTCGATTATTTTGATTACTTTCCCTTTAAAAACACTACCGCGTGTGGAGTCACTTGACCCCGCTCCGTTACGTTATTCCGCCGACATGTCGAGCATGGAGAGCTTAAACACTGATACAACTGAGCAACAAGAGCAGCTTGTACCAAAGAAAAACGCAGTCTCCATCATTTGGACACATTTTGGCTTCAGTAAGGATGACATCGAACAAAATGAAGTCAGATGTAGACACTGTAGAAAAACAGTTTCGACGCCCAAAGGTAACACCACCAATTTGTTTCAACACTTGAAGCACAATCACGTTACTGAATATGAACAGTGCATGGCTCAAAAAAAACAAAAAGAGACTGACAAGCGCCCAGCAACAAGTGCCTCCGCAAAGCAGATGTCGATAACACAAGCGTTCACAAATACCACACAGTATGAGAAGAGTTCAAGAAGATGGAAAGAAATAACTGACGCTATTTGTTATTACATCGCAAAGGATATGACTCCCTTGGCTACAGTGGAGCGAAGCGGGTTTAAACACCTCGTTAAAACTCTCGACAGAAGATACACTGTGCCATCGCGATCACATTTTTCTTTTAATAAGAAAAACATTGAAAATAATTTATTTTGTTTCGAAAATGCAAGTTATTTATTTTTACTTTTTTTATAAGAACAAAGTGACTATTTGTTTTAGGCAATGTGTGCTTTAATTTCAGTTGTTCAACATTGATGTTCAATAAATAATCACAGATAGTAGATAGTGTGTTTGCTTCAATTATTTTAAAATCAAGTAATGCACCCTTCATTCAAAAATCTCTCACTTGTAATATGTGAGCATATTTACTGTACAAAACTTGTCAGTGAACTATGAGGGCAAAAAATAAATAAATAAATAAAATAATCGTTCATTAATCGTAATCAAGTTAAAATGTTCAATTAATCGAGATTTTGATTTTAGGCCAAATCGCCCAGCCCTACTATTGGCAGATGGCTGAGAAGCTACCCAACCAGAGCGCGTATTACGTATTAAATAAAACTCCTCAAATATATTGTGAGCAGGGGGGCTGTTCGCACCCCCAGAGGATACAGCCGCTCCTCAAAAAACGCTGAAAGATTACCTTCACTGTGCTCTCTTCCTTGCTGGGCTTACATATGGCTGCTTTGTCAAGTGATATGCTTCCCGCACTGTGCTTCGCATACTTAAAAGCTTGAAGGGCACGTATTGATTTTTGATTGTTTGCTTTTCTCTCTCGCTCTTGCTCTGACATTCTCTGCTCCTGACGGAGGGGGTGTGAGCAGAGGGGCTGTTCACACCCCTAGACGATATGGACGCTCGTCTAAAAATGCTGAAAGATTACCTTCACGTTGCTCCCTTCTGTGCAGCTGCTTTGTCAAGCGACATGCTTCCCGCACGGTGCTTCACATACTTAAAAGCTCGAAGGGCACGTATTGATTTTTGATTGTTTGTTTTTCTCTGTCTCTCTCTCTCTCTCACATTATCTGCTCCTGACGGAGGAGGTGTGAGCAGAGGGGCTGTTCGCACACTGGCCTAGAGGATACGGACACTCCTGTAAAAAATGCTGAAAGACTACCTTTACATTGTACATCCTTGCAGTTCCTTTGTCCGGCGGTGCTTCACATACTTAAAAGCCAAACATCCCTATTGATTTTTGTTTGCATTTTTCTCTCTCTCTCTCTCTCTGACATTCTCTGCTCCTAACGCGCACTCCTTTGAAGAGGAAGATATGTTTGCATTCTTTTAATTGTGAGATGGAACTGTCATCTCTGTCTTGTCATGGAGCACAGTTTAAACTTTTGAAAAAGAGACAAATGTTTGTTTGCAGTGTTTGAATAACGTTCCTGTCTCTCTACAACCTCCTGTGTTTCTGTGCAAATCTGTGACCCAAGCATGACAATATAAAAATAACCATATAAACATATGGTTTCTACTTTACGGATTTTCACCTTTCATGGGGGGTTCTGGAATGCAACCCCCGTGATCGAGAAGGGTTTACTGTACTTCCTTTGGCAAGAGAATAAGGTCTGTTGTGCTAAAAACCTCACACCACAAGAACAGCTTTTTCTCCACTGCAGTATTTCATATGAATATGCATGGGTCCTGTTGATTTGTTTAGTGACTCATGGTGTCTTAAGGATGTTTGTTCTTTTTTCTTTTTATATATGTACAAGGTGTGATCAAAAAGTACAGTGGATGTTGATGCAGAGCACCATCCAAGAGCAACGCAGAACAATTCAATACAGGTTCTGAATGTCCATCCTAGAGCCAAGTTTGTGACGAGGTTCAACTCATTTGATACTGTCAGTCATTTGTGAGCCACTGTTGAGTTCAAGTTTGTCATTAATAATGGATATCGAGCAATGCATTAACATGAAATTTTCTTTGATTGCAACAAGCTCGGGGAAACCCATCAGATGTTAAAATCGGTTTATGGTGACACTGCACCGACAATTAAAACTGTTTACAAGTGGTTTGATCGATTTCGGAATGGATCTGACTTGGTTGAAGGCAAGAAAAGATCAGGACGTCCTTCAACATCAATAACCAAGGAAAATGTTGAAACAGTTTCAATCTTCATCATGACAACGCTCCTTGTCACACATCCCTTCTAGCACGATAATTTCTGTCGAATAAAAAACATTACGTTGTGTCCGCATCCGCCTTATTCGCTGGATCTGGCACCGTGCGAATTCTGGCTGTTCCCTAAATTGAAAATGACCATAAAAGGCAAACATTTTCAATCGATTGATGACACCCAGGCAGCCATGACAGCCCAATCAAAGACACTCTCAAAAGGAAACTTCCAGAACAGCTTCGCAAAGTGACAGGAGCATTGGGATAAGTGCATTCGAAGTGGAGGAGAGTATTTTGAGGGTGACTAGTGGTTGTAAATCTTTTACTGTAAGAAACGTTTCTTTTTTTAAAACATTCACCGTATTTTTTGATCATACCTCGTATATGGCACCAAGTCATATTCTTAGTCCATGTAAATGTATATGGCCAATGAAGTTCGATTCCAATTCTGATTTGATTGATTAGGTAATTGGTTTTCTTTAAGGGATGTATAAATTAATTGCATTTGACATGCTATATCCAGGCAGCTCCCATTAGGTGGTGTGAACAAAACTACATAAAAATAGAATTTGTTATAAAAAGGCAGAAAGTTTTTCCAAAATTACTATAAGTGGTTTATTTTATGGCCTGCACTGGAGACTTGCTATCAATACCTGTCCCCAATCCTAGGCTGTGTCAATATTGCATATCTCCATGTCCACTTGGGTTTTCTTTGACTTTTGAGATTTCCTTCCACATGGAAAAGATGACCAAGTGAGCTTTAATTATTAACTTTAAACTGGTCTGGGGTGACTTAATGGCCGCTTGTCCTGTCAAGGGTTGGTCCGTGCCATGTAATCCTTTGATAGAAGTGCACATACAAAAAAATAGATTGAAGGATTATGGGACAAGAAATTAGATTTTTTTTTTGGTGGCATTTTGGATAAAATATGGAAATAGAAGCGACGTTGCAGAGATGCTGCCTCACGAGCAAGGCAGATTCATCTTGTATCACCAGCTACTCAGGCACTCTGCCATGTTACATTTCCATGCAAAAGTTGTGCAACTTTGGCAACAAACAAACTAAAACAGTGGCATTTTTTTATGAAAACATTAATGTATAGTTACAATTTAAACTGAAAAAGAAACTGTTAAAAAAGAAATCATAAATGTGGCCTTTGCAAAGATTCGGGCACCCTTTTAGTTGTATCTCTTTAAGTCGTTCACCCGGTCTGGCTTAGCTTGTTAGGTGTAGTCTGGTCAAGCAAGAATTGTCATTAGGAATTGTCACGTGATGACAATTCCAGAGCCTAATAAATCCTTTGACTCTTCAACCATGGGCTCTACTAAACAACTGACTATGGATGAATAAATGTGTGGAAGGCAACACAGCATTCCAGCTGGCAGTTTCCACAGTTTGAAGTGGCAGTAAAGGTGCACTGTGGAGGTCAAAACGAATCTAGAAGACTGACAGATAGAACAAGTTGTATACTGTGCAGGATGGCAAAGCAAAATCCCCAAATGCCTGCAGGTCCCATGCAAATCAAGTTTAACTGTGAAAGGCGTGGTGGTGTACTCCTCTGCTCTCAGGCGTTACTTACATGGACACAGCCTTCATTGATGAGCCATCAGACAGAAACCTTACCTGTGATTTCATCAACAAAATAACATTGAAATCAAACGGACATTTTGGAACCAAGATCTGTGGATAGACGTAGTAAAAATTGTTCTTTTTGGCCTAATCCAATAAAAGGCTTGTTTGAAGAAGAAACAAAAGGGAACAGCATTTGAAGAAAGGAACACCATGCCAACTGTGTTAAGTACAGGGTGGATCTATTATGCTTTGGCGTTGGGTAGCAGATAACATCAAAGGAAACACTGTGCAAGTACAGGGAAGAGTGAATTCCGCTAACTGACGGCCAATTCCTGTGGAGAATATCAGACTGACAGCCAGTCAAGAAAGTAAAGTTTGAAAAGAGTGACTTGAACAACAAGACAATGATCCAAAATCTGTGAAGTACCTCAGCAGAAGTGTGTTAAGAAATACTATCAGGCAACATTTCTGCTAACGGCAATATGCCTTTATAGTGTCTGACTGTGACTGCTCTCTTTATCTTTGGCCAAGGCAGTAGTTTTCTTTCTTTTTAAGTAATTTTTGCATGCTTATGTTTATAATATTGATGTATTTATTTATTGAATTTCTGTGAAATGCGAAATATACTAGCAAAATACCGGTGCTTCACAGCGGAGAAGTAGTGTGTTAAAGAAGTTATGAAAAAGAAAAGGAAACATTTTAAAAATAAGGTAACATGATTGTCAATGTAATTGTTGTAGGCTTATTTTAGTATTGAGAGTGAATGTGATGATTGTAAAGAGTTTAATTTATGATTGTATATGAGAAATGCACATTTTTAGGCAGGGAGCCAACCACGTGGTAGGTGCGCAGACAGCGGCCGTGTGGAAAAAGGAAGGCTGTGCGTCTCTGCCGTGAAATAAATCATCTGTTAATGGAAAAAAGGAATGAAACTGCCAAAAGACGGCATAATGGTGAGAACCGCCAAAAAGAAGATGTTATTTTTGAAAGTTCATTACATACTTAACGTTTGTAAATACAGTGTAAAGGATGAGCATGGGAAATTTGGGTTTCCTACGTATATTGGAAGAAGCAGAAATAGTGAGGAGGTGTTTCCTCTATCTATATATACAGTTTAGGAGGTACACCCGTTTCCCCTCCTTGGGTGTTGCAGTAGGACATGAAACATACCTGACTTTTGTAAGTACATTGCAAGGAATGAGCACGCAAAATTTCAGCTTCCCACCTATATGGAAAGTGAGCGAATTAGTGGTGAGTCAGTGTCTGTCTGTCTGTCATGTAGTCTTTAAAGTGTATATGCGGCTTCCCATGCAAACACTGGAATTTATAAAAGATGACTTGATTACATTAACTCTGACCCATGCATACACAACATTTCAGAGAAACTGGGAAATTACGACACCCATGTAATAATTCATACAATTGAGCCGTTATTATAATGTGCGTTGACATGCCAAATATTTTACACCGCAAAAACTATGAATACGGGTGGAGTGGTGGCTCTGAGGCTTAGGATCTGTGCTGGTATCCAGAAGGTTGCCGGTTCGAATCCCCATCACTGCCAAAAGATATCCTACTCTGCTGGGCCCTTGAGCAAGACTCTTAACCTGTAATTGCTCCAGGGGCACTGTACAATGGCTGACCCTGCGCTAACCCAAAGAGGTATGCCAAAACTAACAAATTCCTAATACAAAAAATTGTATAAGGCGAAATAAAGAACAACAACAAAAAAAAAAAAAAAACCTTGAGAGCCAATGCTGAGTATTTTACACTGAAGAACGTTTTTGTTTTTTCGTCAGTTTGTATCGACTACCTGTTGTCGCTTATCAGCGAACTGGCATACTAACACTGGGGACTTTCAGCCAACAAATCATTCAGCAGATATCTATCAAGAAACACAATGGGTACTTCTTTATGCCAAAAACAGTACGCCTGTATAATGTCTCACCTAGACTGTGACAGCCAAGTCAGAACTTTTCCTTCTTTTTTAATTTTTCTTATTTTCTTAGTCTTTCAAACCACACTATATCTGTTGTGTATGTTTATTTCTCTCAATATTTATGTATTTATTTGGAGCTAAATTTCTCCCTGGAGACAAATTTCTATCTTTCTATCTCTCTGTCAGTCTTTCCGTTCATCCACCCTTTATACATTTGTATTCTTGAAGATGAATAAAATAGGCAGAAAGTTTTAAAATTGTAATTCACTTTTTTTTTCTGTTTCTTTTGTAGCTCTAAAGACAGAAATGACATCACCAAAAAAGGTACCTGATTTAAATTATGATTTATTGTATTTTATTATACTTGTATAATTCAGTATTAGCAGTTCCTACTTTTCATTCTATCCTTCAAGGATTCAATATTTATAAGTACAAACTAAATTTTATTTTCCTATGACTACTTAAGGTGCACTTATATGGCATTTCTCAAACTTTTATTTTGTCTTCAGTTTTCACCTGTTATGGTAGGAGTCAAGGACTTTCAGTAGATGTTTTTGTTATTTAATGATAATAAAGATTGCGATAAATGTGCTGAAAAAGCCCTTTGCAATTTTCAAATACCCAGTTGAATTAAAAAGCAGTTAATGGCTTATGTTTGAACCCTCAAGTCTAGATACCCTAAGGTGATGTAGAGTAGGTGAATAAATAAATCTTAAAATTAGGAGTGCCTGAATTTAAAAGCATCTCACGTCCTGGAGGGGCTTTGTTTGCAATCCATCCACAGTGCAGCTTCATTTGGGAAACAAAACACTATATGCTCAATTTGCTTGTGTTTATCTTTTTTATATTTAAGTTTTTGCCCTCACTGTGTCTTTTTTTTAGCTCAAATGTCCCCTAGTTCAGAGTAACAAGGTTCTGGCTAACTACCTAATAAAAACATGTGAGATAATGCCTCAGTTCCTCTTTCTGGCCAGCCTGACTGCGTTTACGCAGTTGGCCCAAAACTTTGATTATCAGGCTCTTCCATTTGCAAGTTCAAATCTGACTAAATGGCCATGACGGAAGCAGACTGTTAGTGGCAGGAAGAGATTGCTATCACAGATAGAATGGCGTTAGTGAGAAATAGTTATGAAAGCACTCGATTTTTAGCTTACTTAATGTTATCTTGGTTTGTCTTTTAAGACTTGCATATGTCTGATATCATTATTCTGCTTTGTGTAAATTTTAAATATCTATAAGAAGTTATTTTTTTCTCTTTATTGTTTTCTTCAATTTATTTATGTTTGGTTTGCTGATAGCTATGTTCTCATTTTATAATGTGGAGTTACTTCTTAAATAACAGAAAGGGATCTGTTCATCAGCCTGATTTTTGTTCCCAACTCCCACTAACCCTCTGCATGAACAAGTGCCTTCTGGTTTTGAGGAATGTGAACTTTGGATATTTGAATATTCAGTTCGGCTAACAGATGTTTCATAAAGAAAAAAATCTTTAACATTTTGGAGAGAAAATGACTGTGGGTTTGACAGATGCCTATTGACTGTCCTCCAGCTGGTTAAACGCTGGAGCCTGACCTGAACCACTTCATTTTATCACTAATAGGAATGTCCTCATATTCACAAATGTCATCTGGTTTTCTTTCACGTTTAGTTACTTGTGACGCATTTTTCCCAGCATTTTATGCAAGATTACTGTATTGATTTTGTTTTGTACAATTGTTCAATGTAATAAGGAAAGGAGCACCTGTGCCGCCCTCCTCCTTGTTTTGTAACATAATCTGTTTTACGTAATAATTATGAGACAATAATGTTTAAGGTGTTGGGGGAAAAATGATTTGTGTCGATATCCTGTACATTCACCTTAGTATTAGTCTGGCCCTCTCTTTGAAGACAATTCAGAGTCAGTTTGTTCTACTACTGTGCTTAATACATTGAGTTCAGTAGTCTGCATCCAAAACTTGCTGACCCTCCTCTTAAATGCAGTACAGTAATCCGTCCTCCATCGCGGGGGTTGCGTTCCAGAACCCCCCGCGAAAGGTGAAAATCCGCGAAGTAGAAACCATATGTTCATATGGTTCTTTTTATATATTTTAAGCCCTTATAAACTCTCCCACACTATTATAAACATTTCACGCACAATTATACAGCATAAACCCTTTGTATTCTCTTAGATATTAGGTAAGATTCGTTGAAATTATGTATGTAAACACAGGTTATATACAGTAAAACCTAAATATTATTTTAAAGATATCGAGCGTCTCCGATATCACATATGTTACAGCCATTACGACAGACAGGCCACCAGCAATAAATTCGTACAATGCAAGAAAAATTGTATACAGTAAAATGTGTGCACAGTGACACTAAACTATGTACATGTAATAAGTACTGTACGTAGATAATTATGGTTACTCACCAACAATGACACGACGACTTGTCCGATAACGAGGAGTTTAATTTTACTGCACAACAAAGGAGAGCGTTACAGCTCTTCTAAAGGATCCTCTTCAGGCGACTGTGTAGCACCGCCGTTGTTCTCCTTCTGGCAGTCTTCAATCCAAATCCCTAAAGCAGATTCCATCCAGACTATTGCCTTATCACGTCCACTTGCAACTCGTTTTGCGCCCTGGTTAAAGGACACTGCGGCTGTAGATCTTATGCTTTTCCTCCTTTTTAAATAAAAAGAATCGTGGACTCATTGATGCCGTAGTGGTGTCCTGCAGCGGTGTAGCTGTTCCCTTCCTTTAACATATCCAAAACTTTTACCTTTTCTGCAATCATTTGCATCTTCTGTTGGCGCTTGGACACAGCCCCTGAAGCAGTAGCAGGAGCACGTTAATGCTGAATGAGTGAGATGAGACTTCCTGGTTAATGCAGCACTCCGTCGCTGAGCCAATCAGCACACAGGAACTTTAACTGTGTGCTCTGATTAGGTAGCTTCTCAGTCATCCGCCAATAGCGTCCCTTGTATGAAATCAACTGGGCAAACCAACTGAGGAAGCATGTACCAGAAGTAAAAAGACCCATTGTCCGCAGAAACCCGTGAAGCAGCAAAAAATCCGCGTTATATATTTAGATATGCTTACATATAAAATCCGCGATAGAGTGAAGCCACGAAAGTCGAAGCGCGATATAGCAAGGGATTACTGTACAGTATTGCCCTCAGAATCTGAACGCCCCAGAACTCAAACAAGTTGGAAACCGAATGGAAAATTCGAACAAATTTTGCCCCGGAATCTGAACGCCCAGCACGTTGTTCGTGTGTGTTTGTGCGTACATTTCCTTTGCATTCGGGCCACCCATACGCTTTGCCGGAAGCTGTAGCGAAAGCATCTTGTGTGATTTTCGGTGCTATTTTCGCTGCTAATTTTATGCTTTTGCGCCTGTTTTGTGTTATTTTTTTATATAATAACAACTTTGTGTATTCACCATGGGTCCTAAAAAGTGTAGTGAGGAACATAAGAGTAAGAGGAAAGCTGTTAGAGCTACAATTGAAGTTAAGAAAGATCTTATCGCTAAGCATGAAAGCGGTATACGTGTGGCTGATCTCGCTACTATGTTCGGGATGCCTAAATCGACTGTTTGTACAATTTTGAAAAATAAAGAAGCTATCAAAGCAGCTGATGTGGTGAAAGTGGTTATGATACTGACCTCTAGGATATTGAAAAGTATGGACGAGATGGAAAAACTCCTTTTAGTTTGGATTAATGAAAAACAGCTGGCTGGTGATGTGATTTCTGAGATGATAATTTGTGAGAAAGCCAAGGTACTCCATGATGATTTAGTGAAAGGCATGGAAGGCAAGGAGCAGTTTAAAGCCAGTAGGGGATGGTCCCGAGAACTTTAAGGAAAGAACTGGGATCCATAGTGTTGTTATGCACCGAGAGGCAAGGTAAATACAGATTTTTATATTTTTAATTTTATTAATTTACATTTTTATTCAAATATTATTATTATTATTATTATTTGTTAATATTTAAACTTAAAATCCAGTGTATTTACTGTTAAAATCATTTTGAAAATTCGATTCTGTGGGACCCAGGAACGGATTAATTCAGTTTCTATTATTTTAAAGGGAAAAAATTGTGTTGGAACTCGAACGGGGTTCTGGAACGGATTAAGTTTGGATTCAAAGGTATCACTGTATATGGAAAAAATAGATATATTGTTTACCAGTCTTAATATGAAAATGTGCGGGAACAATTTTGATGGAAAATCAAACAGTACATGGTGTATAGTAAAAAAAAAAAAAAAAAAAAAAACCCTCTCCCAGAAAATGATTTTTACAGCATACTATTTTATATTCTATGATCCAGCTTTATTAATATTATTGTCTGTGGTTTTTTATTAGATTTTCTATTAACGTTCTATTTTTTCTTCTATTAAAAGAAAGCTCACCTGGATCAGCATCTTGTACTCCAAGGTCACGTCCAGTGAGGTCTCGCCGTGGTGGTAGAACGAATGCTGCACAACAGAAGGACTCAACTGGAAACTCGAAAACAGCAGAGTCTCAGATTGATTCGGAGGAGTTTATTTGCAAAACTGAGCCTGACACGGAACAAAAAAGTTACTGGGGTAAGTAAAAGAGAGAGTGAGGAGTGTGCCAATCAATTTCTTAAGCCAAATAGGTTTGCGAAAAAAAAAAAACAAAGTAGCACAGATTCAAATAAAAAATGTAATATAATGTCAGGAATTATGCCGTAACGTGCCCTGCAGATTTTCTTTTTACACAGGCTATATCCACACTACTACATTTTCATTGAAAATTGCAGACATTAGTCTCCATTTTTTTGTCCTTCATCCACACTACCCCACCGTTATTAACCTCCTAAAACACGGACCTTTGAAAAGGCTCCCCACCGCCGTCACATTAGAGTGTGGATGGGTAGAAATGGAAAGTTTAGAAAACGCTTACTCTGATTGGTTCATGTTTATTATGTGGCCCTTCCCTGATTTGATTCTGTTCATTACAACATCTCATTCCCTGATTGGTCACCTTTTATGGAAGGAAACCATTTTATAACATAGTGCGTATGGGGAAGTTGCTTTCCATGATGCTTGTTGTGTTGCTTACTTGTATTCATCAAAATTGTGATTTGTACACTTTTAATGCTGCATAAATGCACAATAGGCAAATTGTTTACCATTTTGCATTAGATCCCGTGTGAACTGGAGATGTAAATTTCCCTTCAGAGAAAACACTTTCTCTTCCTGTTTCTGCCGATGTGTCTGTGCGCCCAGTGTCGTGCGCACTTTTGGTTGTTTTAATGTTGGCGGAAATACTTTTATAAATGGGTATGAAAATGCTAGTGTATTAGTAGTGGACGTAGCCTCACCATGAGTTAGTGGAGCCACACTTTGAGGTGTGCCTTAGATCTGAAATGATGTATTTATACTACTGGTCAAAAGGTTTTGAACACCTCAGTTTTTCTTCACATTTATTCAGCTGAAATGCAATGAAACTGCTAGTTTAAAGTTTAGGTTAGCAAAAACAGAAAAACAAAGAAAATATTGGAATATTATAAATGTTCTGCAACAACGTACAGATGTTCTGCATCAATTAAAGTACATGAAGCCTTGCAAGTTGAAGCAAACAATTTGTACAGGTGTCCTAACTTCTGTTGATTACTTCAGAACTCTCTGTCTATCTTAAAGCAAACTGTGTTACTACACCCTATGAAGTACTACTTGGATGATATTCCAGTGATAATGGCAAGAAAATGGCAATTGACAAATGAAGTGAGACAGAGCATTATTAACCTTAGAAGTGTAGGCCTTTCATTTAGAGAAATTGTGGTGGGGAAAAAAAAAAACGGTCAGTGGGTACAGTGGTGTCCTACACAATTCACAGGCAATTAGAAACTGGAAGAAACTGATAGAAAGAAAGTTACAACCCAATCAGAAAACAAGTGTCTGAGGGTTATTGGCTTGTGTTATAGGTGCCTAACAGCACCAGAGATTCAAGCACAGTTTAGTAAAGAGCAAAAAAAGCAACTCTCCGTTTCTACTGCGACACTTCAAGTTGTGGCCAAATAGTTCAATCTTGGTTTCATGAGACCATAGAATCTTTCTCAAAGTCTGAGAGACCTTTGCTTGCCTTTTTGGAATCTCCAAGAGTGCTTTTATGCATTTTTTTTACTGAAGAGAGGCTTTCAGCTGGAAACTGTACTATAAAGCCCAGATCAGTGGAGCATTGCAGTGATTGTTGTCCTTCTGTAAGCTTCTCTCATCTGCACAAAGATTCTGTAGAGCTCAGTCAGAGTGACCATTGGGATCTTGGCCTCCTCTCTTACCAGGGCTCTTCTCCTCCAATTGCTCAGTTTGGACAGGAGGCCAGCACTAGAAAGAGTCGTGGTTGTTCCAAACGTCCTCCATTTAATAATTCTGAAGGCCAGTATGCCCTTTAGAACCTTCAAGGCTGCAGAAATTTTTTTTGTAGCCTTTCTTAGATCTGTGCCTCAGTACAGTCCAGACTCGAAGCTCTGCCTGCAACGTTGTTTGACTTCATGGATTGGTTTTTGCCAACTGGACCTTGTATAGACAGATGTGTGCCTTTTCTAACCATGTCCAGTCAATTGAATTGACTATATGTGGACACTAAGGAAGGTAGAGAAACACCTCAATGATGATCAGCAGAATGGGATCAAGATTTCAAGTGTCATAGCAATGGGTCTGAATATCTGTGCCGGTGTGATTCCTGCCTTTTATCTTATATATAAACGTCTACGTGTGTGTGTGTGTGTGTGTGTGTGTGTGTGTGTGTGTCTGTCTGTCCGGCCCGGAAGTGTGAGGCTACAACATCAAGCTCAAAGAAAGCGACTCTGTTGCCAAAGTGAAACTGCCGAGAAAAGAGAGAAACTCGCTTAGCCGCTAATGCACAAGCGAGGCGAGCACATCGGCAAAACAACCTCCTATGAGAGAGATGCCCGGTGTAGTTTCTTTCAATTACCTGACATCTCTACGTTTCAATTTTTTTTTCTGATGATTTCAATAGTTTCTAGGACCCCGGGCTTTTTACAGCACGGACTTAGACTGCTAGTTTTTAATAATTTTTACATAAAACATCTAATATCCCATTACAGGTAGTCCCCAGGTTATGGACATCCGACCTACGACTTACGAACGAGGACGCAGCTGCGACGCATGCACCTCAGTAACTGCCACTCCATCATCTTCGGCCTGGAGATGCTGCAAGCGGTGGCTGGAGGGGGGGCAATTTCGCTGCTCGCGCAGTATAGTGTCCCTCGGGCGACTCCCGGTAGCAAGCGGTGACCTGTGGTCTATAGTCACTGGGGCCACAGCTATCACTCGTGTGCAGGACGATGGTTCACTGCCCGCCTACTACGTTGCCGCAGCTACTGCTCCTGACTGGATGCAGGCTGGATGGAGCGGAGGAGGGCGTTTCACTGCCCGCCCGGCACACACAGCTGGTAATGCTGCAAGCAGTGACCCAGTTGTGGCTGAACGGAGGCCATTGAGGGTGAACAGGGCAGCAGGGGTAGCATTGTAGTGTGCCTCGGATGGCTGCCTGTTGAATTGGGGTTGGGCGATTCACTACTCACCTTTGGCCGCACCGTGTTCGTTCTCGTTGGATGGACGCGGCAGGCAGCATACTGTAGTGGAGGTGACTGTATGGTGGGCGAGTGATAAACCCCTCCTTGCCGGCCCCAGTCATTCTCATTAGCAAGCCTGCTTGTACTGTTACACACATAGCAGGAAGTTGTCTCTTGTCAGTACATTAGACCTGTTGACGGGTGCCTTCCTGCTGTGATAGCGTGTACAATGCTGTGCAGAAGAGCTCATCTTAACCTTTTGTCTTCACCCTTCAAGAATGTCTCTGAAACACAAATCTGATGCAAGTGCTGGTGATACAGTAAAGAAGAGAAAAACCATCACCATTGAAAATAAAGTAGAAATAATAAAAAGGTCAGAGCAAGGTGAAACTCCATCATTCATTGGCAGAGCACTTGGTTACAGTCGGTCAACAATAGCATTTATTAAAATAATGTACCTGTTCCGACTTATGTACAAATTCAACTTGTACACAGGGAAAAATGAATTTGAATGATTTTCGCATGAGGCTACAACATAGCAAAATGCGGAAAAAGCAAAGTTATCTGAATAATCCTGAATGCACTGTAGACTTGCATTTCAATGCAATTCTTTGATTATTATATAAACACATATCTACAGTGGTTAGCAATGCTGTGTCACAAGTCCAGCATCCTGGGGTTTGAATCCCATGCCTTGTTGTTGTCCATGTTAGTTGGCTCAGTTGTGGGTTTTCATCTGTGTTCTTTGCTCTCCCTCATCCCCGTTTGTCTCCAAAGACAGGAAGGTCAGATTAACTTGTGACTCCATATTAGAGGGAGCGTGTTGAGAGCGTGTTACTGCACCCACCACACAACATATTAGAGATATGTGTGTGTGTGTGTGTGTGTGTGTGTGTATGTGTGTGCAGGAGTGACCAACAGTGGACTGGCATCCCGTCTGGGGCTCATTATTACCTTGTATCATATGTTGCCGGGATACACTCCATCCCACATGACCCTGGTTAACGTTCTGCTGTGTTACATCCACAAAGGCAAATACACATGAGAGGAACGTTATGGTTAATAAAGAATTGAATAACAAAGAGAGTGTTTTTGGTAATAATTAACTTATTTGTATAGTCACTGACTTGCTTTTCATGTTGTATTTAATTGTGAAAAAATTTCAAATCAAGGTATTGTTATTGTTGTGTAATAAGGTCGTTTGTGTATT
Source organism: Erpetoichthys calabaricus (assembly GCF_900747795.2). Lineage (NCBI taxonomy): Eukaryota > Metazoa > Chordata > Cladistia > Polypteriformes > Polypteridae > Erpetoichthys > Erpetoichthys calabaricus. Next base: position 163,276,914 of record NC_041403.2, on the reverse strand, counting down.
ATTCAAACACATTGAAGTTACTTACACTGCAAGTGGTGTGTATTTATCATGTTCTTTTGGAATCTTAATACAATTTTCTCTGAAGATTCTGAAATTCTGTTTTGTATGCCATAATCGAGAACTGCTCATTTCTGATTTACTCTTGGAAAGCAGATTTGACAGAGCCTTGCAACGGCCGCCCATTACTTTGCAAAGAGAGAGAGAAGATAATTGCACCAAATTGAAAGAGATGGGAAAATGGGACAAATGCCAGAGTGAATTTCTGGGGGGAAAAAGAGCTTATACAATTGTAAATAAATATTACATGTTTTTAATTACTAAGTTTAGTTAACTGGGTGGTGTTAAATGAACTTGATGGTGGCCTTGATTTTAATTTGTTTCTGCTTTCCCAACATTACAGCTAAACCCAAGATCCCGCTTAACCCAACAACTTTACATTATCTTACAGTTGCTCATAAAATTATTTATATTGACACACAATTACAGGTTGCAGTTTTCTTCTGATTTAAATGATGATTATTTTTATTTCAGTAGCATGTCACTGGTGTTTGTTTTATCTTTTTATCAAAGTGACTGGTATTTATTTGTTTTGTGTCAAGCACATTGAGCTACGTGAAATGTGTTACGTAAATTAATTTTATTAATAACACTAGCAAAATACCCGCACTTTGCAGCGGAGAAGTACTGTGTTAAAGAGGCTATGTAAACATATATCTACATATATATATATATATATATATATATATATATATATATATATATATATATATATATACACATCTACATATATACATATACACATCTACATATATACAAATATATACATATCTACATATATAGCCAAATTCTTGCGCTTTGCAGCGGCGAAGTACTGCTTTTAAATTTTTATTAAGAAGAAAAGAAAACCTTTTTAAATTGAGGGAAAATATACCAATAACAATTTGTTAAGGATCTGTTTTTTTGTGAAGCTGCCTTTACACAGCCTGTCCGCTGTTTTATAAACGAACACAATATAAGGCCGTCCTTTCTCCTTGCTTAGCGGTTCTGTATTGTTTTATTGTTCGTTTATTACGATTGTTATAGTTATTGTGTAGCTATTTGAGACTCACTTTTCTGTTCAGGTACCCATTTCCTTTATGTAATCCGTGGATTCTCCGCTGTTTTTTGTTCGTTTATTACGATTATAGTTATTTATTGATTCCCTTCTTTAGCTGACTGCCTGCTCATATAAGGCGCTCTGCTGTTTTTTTGTGAAGCAGCCTTTACACAGCTTCTCCGCTGTTTTATAAACGAACGGCATATAAGGTCTTCCTTTTTCGTTGCTTCGCCAAGGAAGCAGCCTTTTTATTTAATCCACGGGTTCTCCGCTGTTTTATTGTTCGTTTATTACGATTGGTATAGTTCTCTTTGTAAACCACGTTGTCAGTTCAGCACACCGGTTGTAATATGACCAAGCCGTGCAATCTTACTGTTGAGAATGCAACGTATAGTTGTACAGGAGAAAAGCAATCTTGCCTCAAATCAATGGCTACCTTTTGTAGGTCTATGAACTTAATTTAAACTTTAGGTGTACACGGTGCTTTGTTTCCGAAGTACCTGCACTCATGAAAATGTCTGTATGCGTCAGTCGCTTCATATTCTTTTCCTACATTATCAATTGTGTAATGTGTTTTTTGAACAGGTTTGATTCATCGAAGTGATCACTCGTGCTGCGTTCAGTCCGTTCACGCGAGCCACTATCTTGTGTGATGTTGCGATGTCCACGGCTTTATTTAATGTTAGCTAAGACCCGGCACTTAAAAGTTTCTCGCTACAGCAATTTTAACTCCGTTACAAAGTGATCCAAAGTCTCGTTTATACCTCGTGTCTTCTCATTAAACTTGTATGTCGCGAATATGGTATTGCAAACGGCAGTGGGAGCGTTTCTATAAACTTAATTTAAACTTACGGTTTACACCGTGCTCTGTTTCTGCAGTAGCTGCACTTATGAATATGCTTGTATGCGTCACTCGCTCACTTCTTATTGTTTCACTGCCTTCTCAATTGTGTAATGAATGTTTTCTTCAGCGCTCTTTGGAGCTCTTCCTTGTTTTCTACGTACTGCATTCACAGTCAGTTCACGTGATTACGTGGAGTGGCGTGATGACACGATACGCAACTCCGCCTCCCACGGCCATCGCGCTGCAGTCTATTACAGTATATGGACAAAAAAGAGGTTCCAGTTATGACCGTTACACGTAGAATTTCGAAATGAAACCTGCCTAACTTTTGTAAGTAAGCTGTAAGGAATGAGCCTGCCAAATTTCAGCCTTCCACCTACACGGGAAGTTGGAGAATTAGTGATGAGTGAGTCAGTCAGTCAGTCAGTCAGTGAGTGAGTCAGTGAGGGCTTTGCCTTTTATTAGTATAGATTCTACACCCTGCTTAATCATGTTCAAAGTCCACAATTGAGTGGAACCAATCCCAAAAGCAATGTCTGTAAGTTAGGAAGGGCACACTCACATAAGACTAATCGCCAGTTTAATAAACACCCAGACAACTTTATAAACTATGGCAGAAAAACGCGTTGGGGAAACCTGCAAACTGCACACAGACAACAACGGTGGGGGAATCGGGTTGCTTAGACATTTGTGATAATCGCTGCACCACTTTGTTTACTTTTTGTTGGGAAGATAGAAATAGTTGTGTTTAACTGTATATGTAAGTGTAACAACAATGAGAAGTGCCATGTACAAAAAGAAATTAATATACAATATATAAACTCACTATCCTTTTACTAACTGTGTCTGTCTGCTAGCGCAATTAATTAGTAATTTCAAAAATAGTTTGCCACAACTAGCAAATGATTTTTTTAGGGGCATTCCAGTATTTTTTTTTATATAACATAAATATTATGGGGTTATTACAGTTACATTAAAATGGATGGGTCTATGGTAAATTATGAAATTACAGTTTAATTAAAATATTTAAAAGATTTAAAACTCCACTCTGCTGCTTTCCATTGCTAAATGTCAGGCTTTTGTTAGCTTGGTGTCGCTTAAATAGGTAAGGCACTACATAATTAATAGATTATACTTAATGCCTTAAGAATCCCTATGTTTTTAGAATCTTCAATCAAAGTTTCCTTTGCCTGTATAACGCTCTGTGCTTTTGTAAATCTAACTGCTACTTTTTCATGTTCTTTAGCTGCCCCAGAGGATCCTCCATCCAAAGTCGGATTAAGGTAAAACCTTGCACTTTTTTCACTCCTTTATTAGAGGCGATTGATTTTTGCCCTTGTAGAGTTTTCCAAATTTTTCCAGTAGTCATACACTTAAAGGAAATTGCAAACTATATATGCAAAATAAATATCTGGTATCAAATTTATTTTGTTTTAACCTTTCACTTTAATTATTTTCTAGTAACTTAATCCTGTGTAAGTCACTTTGGGTAAAAGCATCTGCTAAGTGTGAATTGAATGTATATTAAACAATAATGTGATGTATGTTTGTGTAAAGTTACAAAAATGTTTAACCTTTTGTGCTGTTTCAGTGAGGAAGATGAAGACATGGTCATTAGTGAGGAAGAACCCCCTTTTCGAGACGACCCCAAAGACCAGAACTATAAGCCACAGGATGAAAGGTTAATGAAAATTTTTTGGTTTAACTCTGCATGTTTCTCTTTCCAAGTTTAACTACACATGTTTTTCTCAAGTGTTTTCACTTCAGGATGTATTATGAGATAGTGTAAGAATAACATGTTTTATGGAACAGTCGTTTGTTTACAGGGCTGTGATATTTCTCCAAGTCAAATAGTTCTGAGGCAATTTAAATATAATTTTACATACACCTTCAAAAAGTAGCTAACCATTATGGCTCATTTTAAAATTAAGATTGCTCTTTTAGTGCTGTAACATATTCATTCTTACATGTATTTTCTGCTCTTTTTTTATATGTTGCTGAATTATTACCACATCAAAACAGGAGGCCTTTGCTGTAACTGTGTTGCAATAGAAAACTGCTTTTTTTGTATGTGGTCCTTAACTATTGAGTCTTTTAAATCGTCTTTGTGGACCTTTTTGCAATGCAATAAGATACACCTTTATTAATCCACACGGTGCTGCTTATCACTCATTCCCCACTTTATTATGGACATCTGCTCATTTACAGTAACGGTCTGCTCCTCCGAAAACCAATCAGGTGCGTCTAACATGTTTTTTATATGTATATATATATATATATATATATATATATATATATATATATATATATATATATATACAGTATGTGCTGTATATAACATGGAGACATGGCAGTGCCAGTCAGCACATTAGGCTACATGGTATGATGCCGGAAGTGAACCTTGCTTACAGCTGTACATGGGCTTCAACAGGTGCTGAGATATAGACAAAAGTTTAGTTGACCAAACATTCAAATGGGCATCCTCTGCGATCTGGATGACTTTGAGCATGGAATGATGACTGCTGCCAGACTTGTTTTTTTCCAGCATTTTAGGAAACCGCTGCCCTTTTTAGGATTTTATTTTTTTTGGTATGTTCAACAAAGATACTCATTTCGCTTCATTTCTGTGGTCAAAAACATCTTGTTAATAAGAGAGATCAGAAGAGAATGTCTTAAACCCGTTATAGCTTTAACACTAGAATTACCAAAGCATACGAGAAAACTCGTAAATCCGGCCCACCTTAAATCCATTCGCACCTCTCCATCAGTGTCTTTTGTCCTGTAAATGTGCCGATTTAAGGCAAGCAGCCTGCTATTCCATCCCCCCACTGTCGCAGAATGTTCACAAAGTTCTCCCAGCTCATGCGTTGATTGATTATCTGGGTGTGAAGTGCTGGAGTTTTAGAGTTGAAATAATAGATCATTACTTGGAACACATGCATTTCATGTGTGTTCCGTTTCTACAGTAATCTGTGTAAACGCATTGTTAAAACAGAAACTTTTTCATATTTTAGTAATAAATGGTACAAAATGTAGGCATCAACTATATAATGTGTGAAGTCTGAAGTCCAAAGATCAAATAAACACTTTCACAAAAGGTTCAAGGATGATACAACAGCTTCCGTGGCGTAGCGGTAAAATTTGCTGACTTGTAATCAAGAGTCCCCAGTTCAATCCCGACTGCCTCCTATATTTGCCATTTTCAGTAGTTAATATTATACAGTACACACATACATTTGGTGTGTGTCTGTAACAGCCGCTGTACTTTTATAGGACTTGTGAAAGTTATCGTTTTATTTCACTTTTATTCTCACAGTCACGACCACGATGCATACTACCGGCCACCTCCCAGGGATCTGACGCTGTTACTTTTTATCTGAAACTGGGAATAACTGTAGATGTGAGTGGTGTTTTGAGGCATTGGAACTGGACATTCTCTGATCTGGATGGATAAAAGACATAGGTATATATGATATACACAGGAAAGTTTAGTGTGGAGTGGTCTTCAGTTTTTTGGTAGAGTGCCCCTTTTTGCATCGAAGCAGGACAAAATTAAAATGGGCCACCCATCTTGTGGTGAGCTTATTGTATCAAACAAGTATATCTGTGGTATATTTCAGATCATTTCATATTATAATAATGAATAGAATATTATAAAAGCAAAAATGCTAATCCAGAGAAACTGATGCAAAATTAAATTTGCAGTGCATCCTGGGACAAATAATCCCAGGATTATTATGACATGCATCCTCATGGGAAAAAATTTCAATCCAATTTAGGTTTGTTTTAACAGCCTACATCCTACTCCTCACCAAGTTGAATGAACCTTTGTATTCATTGGCATTAAAGTTGGATTTAGCAGTTTGCAACCTTGGTGCATATCCGCCATAATTTCACTTAAATTTTTCATTTTCTTAGTTTTTATTTGTGTCCACAGTAATTGGGATTTCACTGATGTAAACTTGTTTTTATTTTTCTGTCTACTAGGGACCCACCTAAACCTCGTAGGAGGGCTCAAAAGGGAAAAAATGATAAAGACAAGAAGCTTGATATCAAGACTGAGGTAGATGTTAAGCAGGAGAATGAATTTGGAGAGGAGATTGAGCCACCAAGGAAGTAAGTCAGTATTTGGTTTTGTGCGTTTTTCTATTTAGTGCATGCATTTCAATTTTTAGAAATACATATTTAACAAACAGGCTCGGTGGAATATCACAAAAACTTTTAGAATTGCATAAAAGCAGTGTTCATCAAGATTTTAAATGTATTTGTTATCACCTCATGGTACGTGAAAAGTGAACGGTTGTTGAGTTTTATGCATCTAAAGATGAAAGACAAATGCAACAGTTCTGCATTTTAGTTGAAGTTAATTGTAGCAAATGTAAAGCTAGGTCATTAAAGTGTGTGACATCATTTAGAGTTACATTTTATAAAGTGTTTTGATTTGAGTATGCTGTCACAAAGAAAAAAGAGGATTAAGAAACTTGATTCTTCTGTCCATAGTAGCAAACTAAATCCAGCATTTCACAGAATTAGAACTACATTGGCTAAACCGCGTGAGATGTGCTGCTTTTGTAAATGCTTCATATTCTAAATAAGTTTCTATTTGTGTCAGAAGAGGAAGAAGAAGGAAGGATGATAAAAGTCCCCGGCTACCAAAGAGGAGGTAAATACTTTAAGTAATTTAAGTTCATTCATTCATTTTTCAGACCCTCTTATTAAAGTACAGCATAGTAGGGGGGACCAAAGTCAGGCCCTGCAGCATATAACACAACCCAGACATCAACCCTGGAGAGGATGCCATCCTGTTTTTGGGAAAACAAACTTGCATATCCTCAGTTACTCACATAATGGCAGTTTGAAGTTGACTTCCAACCTAAACTGCAAGTATTGAATGGACAGAAACCAGAGTACTTGAGTTAAAACCCACATCCACTCAAAGAAACTGTGCCAACTACACATAAACAGTACACGAACCAAGATGTGAACTCAAGACACTGGCTATATAAGGTCATGAGAAGTTTAACAGCACTTTATTTTTTTGGTTTATCCCAAAATCACACAAGGAGTGCCTCGATGGGCTTTAAAGTGGTGCAGAGCTACAAGTTACAGTTGGGCAAAAAAGTATTTAGTCAGCCACCAATTGTGCAAGTTCTCCCACTTAAAAAGATGAGAGAGGCCTGTAATTTTCATCATAGGTATACCTCAACTATGAGAGACAAAATGAGAAACAAAATCCAGAAAATCACATTGTCTGATTTTTAAAGAATTTATTTGCAAATTATGGTGGAAAATTATGGTATCATGGGGTTCACAGAAACACCAAATTAGACTGGTCTGACAACGCAATGTCCCTGTACAAAGAGGACAGAGCAGACTGGACCTCCTAAGGAGACTCACGTCTTTTGAAGTGTGCAGCAAGGTGCTAGAAATGTTCTACCAGTCCATAGTAGCCAGTGTGGTGTTGTACAGTGCTGTCTTCTGGGGAAACAAGCTTGTTCCACCATGGTGTTCAAAGAAGCACCTCTGAGGGTCTTTTCTGCCCAGAGCTATCAGGCAATTCAATACTTCCTCCCGACATATCATTTTGAAATATCTGCACAATATACATTATTTATTTATTGATTGATTGGTTGTAATTTTTGTCTTTTATGTTTTTGTTGCTGCATGCATTTGAATTTCGCCATGAGATCAGTAAAGTTTAACTAATAATCAAATCTAATATAATGACATGCATATTTACAAGTAGTAAGTGTAACATGGATAAAAAGTCATTATAACTGTACATATAGCAAAAGAAATGCATTGAATAATAATGGTTTACTTATAAACCACAGGAATAATTTTAAACTCCCAGCTAAATTAACTGTGCAGAAGCAAGTCAGACTTCCTTAATACAGTAATAAAAAAAACAAAGGATAGAGATTGTGACAGTTCTGATTTCATAAGGTCGCCGATGTCGTCTGGTGCCAGGCCATTTAAAGTTTTGTAGGTTGTTAATAGAATACAGATGTACAGTATATAGGAAAACTATTATGGCAGAATCAAAATTTCAGTTTTGAGTTTTCAACAGCTTTGCACATTTTAAGCACTCCTGAACATAACTTTTGTTATTTTGGTACTGCTGTCCTTCTCTGTGCATTTGTATTTGTAATAATAACACTGGTCAACAAGCATTTTGCTACTGGGATTCTTTCACCTGTACTTTAACAAATTTCACTTGCTGACTCCAAATCTGAAAACCGTTTTCGTCTCGCACGTCCTGTTTTTTAGTTATGATGTTCCAGGTCTTGGACAACTAGTGTGACTGGACAGTAAAGGTGATACGTTTCAGCGTTTAAGAAATAAGTTTGGTCTCGAGAAAAGTGAAGCCAAAATTAAGGAAGGTGTTTTTGTTGGTCCTGAAACCCGTGAACTGATGCGTGACGAGGAGTTCAAAAGGAAACTGAAGCCCACTGAATCAGCACCATCATTCGTGCAGGTTATCTAGAATTTTCTTGACAGTCGCAGAGCAGAGAATTATGCTGAGCTTGTGGAGAATATGCTGAAAGTATATCAGCTTACAGGAGCCAGAAGGTCACTGAAGATGCCTTTTTTTTACATTCTCATCTCAACTTTTTTCCACCAAATCTAAGTGATGTCAGAGATGAGCATGGGAAAAGATTTCATGAAGATATAAAGATGATGGGAAACTGATATCGGGGAAAATTCACTCCGAGCATGATGGGTGACTACTGTTGGTTATTGCAAAGTGAGACGGATGTGCAGTACAAGCGCCAAAGTGAGGGCCTCCAACATTTTTGGGCACGCTGACCTCACTTTTATATTGGGGTAAATTGACATAAATATGCTTTAACGTGTCTCTGGTATCGTCTTATGGTTTGTTTTCAAAACACATCAAAACAATTTTGGTGGGACAGAGTCCAAACTCTACATATCGTGTTAATATATTATATTGATATTCAAAAGTGTCAAAATGTCGATGTGGATTTCAAAAATCTGATGTGCTAACTTAATTCTGATTTCATGTATGAAATGAGTGTAAAAACTTAATAGAGAGCTGCTCTGAAGTTCCCAGTAGCAAACAAAAAATATTTTTTGTAGACCAGGGTCAGTCACTCATTGTCCAACCCACTATATCCTAACACAGGGGTCTGCTGGAGCCAATCCCAGCCAACACAGTGCACAAGGCAGGAACCAATCCCAGGCAGGGTGCCAACCCACCGCAGGACACACACAAACACCAAGCACACATTACGGACAATTTAGAATACACCTAACCTGCATGTCTTTGGAGTGTAGGAGGAAACCCAAGCAGACATGGGGAGAACATGCAAACTTCACACAGGGAGGACTCGGGAAGCGAACCCAGGTCTCCTTACTGCGAGGCAGCAGTGCTACCACTGCGCCACCGTGCCGCCTGTAGACCAGTGTAATAATACATTTTATTTATACAAGGCGCCTTTCTAAGCACTCAAGGACACCGAACAAACAATAACTGAAAAACATATTATAAACAAAACTTAAAACATCAGGAAATACAGAAAATTTTAAAATTAAAACCAAACAGTGCCACTGTAATCGTAGAGAAAAAGCCATTTTAAACAGATGGGTTTTAAGTTTACATTTGAAGGTTGAACATGATTCGATATTTCTAAGCTCAGTAGGTAGTAAGTTCCAGAGCTTGGGAACAGAATGGCTGAATGCTCCGCTCCCCATGGTGGTTAGATGGGCGAGAGGGACAGTCAGATGGATAGAGGAAGAGGATCTAAGGTTACGGGAGGGAATGGCAACATGAAGAAGGTTGGACAGATATGGAGGGGCGAGGTTATGAATGGCCTTAAATGTTAACAGCAGAATAATTTTAAAGTCAATTCAAAACTTAATTGGGAGCCAGTGAAGCTGCTGCAAGACCGGAGTAATATGATGAATAGACGGGGTTCGAGTAATGATGCGAGCAGCAGAATTCTGGACTAGCTGAGGCTTATGGAGAGATTTATTAGAGAGACCAAAGAGGAGTGAATTGCAATAGTCCAGACGAGAAGTAACAAGACTGTGAACAAGAATGGCAGTGGTATGGGGAGTGAGGAAGGGTCAGATGCGATTAATATTACGTAGGTGGAAGTAAGCAGACCAGGTGACGTTATTAATGTGAGATTGGAAAGACAGAGCACTATCAAGGATGACACCCAGACTCTTGACCTGAGGGGAAGCAAAAGAAAAAATTTGTGTGGTAGAATGTGAATCTATGGACTCTTAACGCAATTTTTTGAGACTGAACAGAAGTTAGTTATTATAAGGAGAACGTCTAAGGTGAACACAAAAGTAATGGTAAGCTGCATTGTAGCCCTTTGTGAAGCAGAGTAACATACTGACAAATCTTTCACGTTTTAAATCCCACATTTTGTGTTAATTAGGAAGAAGCCTCCTATCCAATATGTGCGCTGTGAGATGGAAGGGTGTGGAACTGTGCTCGCTCATCCTCGCTACTTGCAGGTTAGTGCCAAGAGATCTGTCATTCTGGAAGACATACGGGGCTGAGTTGTCATCACCATTCAGAGGTCTCAGTTAAATATTGATATCATACTGTGCAGAATCACTTGGGGAAAGAAAACAAAAATTGTCTTGACAGTTCTTGAAGACCTTTTAATATTCATCATTTCCTTAGTTTCTTTTTCGTAATGGAGTTAAGCAACCAAATTTACCCATGGACAAAGTCACATTATCTACTAATTAAAAAAAGTAGCCATTTTCTTCCAGCAAACCATCCATCCATCCATCCATCCATTTTCCAACCCGCTGAATCCGAACACAGGGTCGCGGGGGTCTGCTGGAGCCAATCCCAGCCAACACAGGGCACAAGGCAGGAACCAATCCCGGGCAGGGTGCCAACCCACCAAAGGACACACACAAACACACCCACACACCAAGCACACACTAGGGCCAATTTAGAATCGCCAATCCACCTAACCTGCATATCTTTGGACTGTGGGAGGAAACCCACGCAGACACAGGGAGAGCATGCAAACTCCACGCAGGGAGGACCCGGGAAGCGAACCCAGGTCTCCCAACTGCGAGGCAGCAGCACTACTCACTGCGCCACCGTGCTGCCCTCCAGCAAACCTTAACATGGAATTTGGTTGCTGAGCATTTGTATGTTTAAGAAGTTAGGACAGCCTAATGGGTTCAATGTATTCTTCAGTATATTCATTCACTGGTGCCGCATCCAGACCTCGTTCCTCCCTTGTCCCCATCTACTGGACTAAATTTATTCAAAGGTGTTTGTATGACTCTGTTGCATTCATTTAATGAGCCTGTTTGTGCAGATACAAAGTCACGGAGAGTTGGGAGTCTTTCCCTTGAGCCTCTGGTAGAGGGCAGATACCAACTCTGGACTGGGTGCCAGTCCATTACACGATTCACTTACAAGCATAGGTTTGGCAGCTAAACTTGCATAGGCATTTGCACACATAAATGACATAGCTTTTTAAAACTAAAACTCGTGGAGCATCTTGCCTCAGTGCTGCTGATGGCACTGGACAATTACAGCATGGGTTGCAGTGCTGTTCATTTGTGATGCAAAATAAAGAGAAAAATATTGAAGTCTCATCTTGTGCTAATGCTTAAACCCAGTAATAATACAGACAAATAAAAAATTGACAGATAATGGCACACTATACTAAAAAATGACAAATAATGGCACACTACAACTGCATCGGATTACACAACAAAGTAAATTCTTCCCTGCATTCCTGTTATATCCATCTGTCTCTCAAAATTATTGCTTGCTAGCAGTTTTTTTTTTTTTTGGTGTTACTTCTGAGTGATCTCAAATATATTGGCAGGCTGAGTTGTCTGGGTGTTTCATCAAGTTATACTACAGTACGTGTGAAAGGCAGCTGCTCCTTTTTGCGAGATCTGACTAAATCGTTTAAAAAGCTTTTGGATTATTGAAGTTTCTCTGTTTATATTCCTGTCGGTATTGTGGTAGTGGCTTTCAGTAGCGGTTTATTTGTGTTGTCTGTAGCATAATAAAGCTGCAAGCTTTGGAAGTTTATAAAATTAGTACATTTTGGCCCACTTCTCAAGCACATAAAGATAGTATTTCTCAGGAGCCGATAAAAGATGCTGCTGTTCAAATTTGTAGCACATTAGTCTTGAATGTATAATACGGAATTTTTTTGCCTGCTTCTCATCTTCTCTATTTTTTTTTTTTCAGCATCATATTAAATATCAGCACTTGTTGAAGAAGAAATACGTTTGTCCGCATCCTTCGTGTGGCCGCCTCTTCCGACTTCAAAAACAGCTTCTCCGGCATGCTAAACACCATACAGGTACTTAAAGTATTAAACCAAGGTTTATCCTTTCCTAAATAGCAATCTGTTTTCTTCTTAATATTGTAATTCCTGTATGTTTGGTTAGTTTCTTTTACACTGTCTCACAATTCCAGTTTTGCATGCTGTACCAGTTCTGATTCCAGTGTACTCCATTGTGATTGGCCTTCAAAATGTATCACCCTTACCATACTTTAGCAGCAGAATAGGAAATTTGAAACTGTTAGAAAGTCCTGTAATCTGTCACTCCCTGCGATCCATACTTATGTAATATGAAATCCTGAATGTGACTTGGTCTCTGACTTGAAGGTGTATAGTGTGACACTAACTTAACATGTGCCACATCTAATTTATTCATTATAATGAAATCTTTAATTTTAAACAAAGAGTAAGATGCATACCTCCTGTATTATCACACTTACTATTACACAAGTTGTGCTCTTATTATACTTACACTTGGTCTTCTCTGCTGTTGTCCATGAAAGAGAAAGATACACACCACTGGTACTATCACTCCATTTCACTTACGACGTCATGTGTTAGCACAAGAAAGAGGGGAGCACAAGTCTTCTATATCCTTGGCCTGTCTCGCATGGTGTCCCAATTAGAGGATTTGTGTGCTTCCATTCCCCATGCTCCCTCATGCTCAATCCAGCATACAAAGATGTGAGAAAAAGTGTTACATTCGCTCACTCGGTCTCACCCAGCGGTGCACAAGAACCGAGACACAGTCCTCCCATACTCATCACATGTAACGTCTCATCTGTGTATTTTGTCTGACTAATTTTTCTGAAAAAGCACTACACTGTATTTGCAGAAGGTTTTACATCTGCCTCTGCCATAAGTATCCTGTACAAACCAGGAGTCACCGATTAAAAAGCATTACAGTGGAACCTCGGTTCACGAACGTCTCGGTACATGTACAAATCGGTTTACGACCAAAAAGTTGGCCAAACTTTTGCCTCGGTTCACAACCACACACTCGGTATACGAACAAGCCAGTTTCCCTTTCGGTTTGTACATGTTCAGTCTCTCCCTGTGTATTTCCTGTGTGCAGAGAGAGAGAGAACGACACACAGGCAGCGCGAGAGAGAGACGTGCGCACACACACATAGGCAGCGCGAGAGAGAGAGACATGCGCACACACACAGGCAGCGCGCGAGAGAGAGAGAGACAGATGCCTACACACAGGCAGCGTGAGAGAGAGACAGACGCACACACACAGGAAGCGCAAGAGAGAGACGCGCGCACACACACGCACACACAGGCAGTACGAGAGAGAGACAGACGCACACACACAGACAGCATGAGAGAGAGAGGGCTGGACGCAGGTAGGATGGCAGTTAAAGAATGCGCTGGGCTTGATTTTGTTTTCACTTCTGTTTACAGCGATCAGTTCGTAGCGTGCATTATTGCAATGTTACTTTTCTTGGTGGTTTATTAAATTACGGATTTTTTCAAATGTTCATTTTTTTCCCTGTGCTTAAAACTCATTAAAAAAAGTGTTTTTAGCCAGCGGTTGGTAGCGCTATAGCGCAAACTATTGCAGTGTTAGTTTTCTCTGTTGTTCAAGGTTTTCTCAGTGTTATTCAATGTTTTTACATTTAGTTTACTATTATGCTGTGCATTCTATGGTTTAATTAACTATATTTGTGCTTAAAAACTTAATATATATATTTACATACAGTTTGTATGGTCTGGAACAGATTAATTGTATTTACATACAATCCTTTGGGGGAAATAGCTTTGGTTCACGACCAAATCAGTTTACGAATTATGGTCGTGAACAGAGGTTCCACTGTACTGTGCATAGATACGTTAAATCTAAAACTATTAATATTTATTAATTGTGGTAAATCAGCCCCGACATAGACGGGCACTGTGACACGGGTCCAAAAGCCCACGCTTTTTATTTCTTTTTCTTTTCCTTTCACAGCACACAATGCCCACAATTCTCCCATAAGTAATGCTCAGTCCTCTTTCTTTCTTTCTTTCTTTTCACCATCTCCACTCCTCTCCTTGCTAGCTCTGTCCTCCACCTCCCGACTCCGGCTCCCCGAATGGAGTGAGGCAGCCTCTGTTATAAGTGTTCCAGGTGTGCTCCCATTATCTTCCAGCAGCACTCCCAGGTGTAGCGGAACTGCTGCACGGGCACTCAAAGTACTCCAGGTGTCCCCGGATCTCTTTCTGGCAGCACTTCCGAGTGTGGCAGAAGTGCTGCCGTCCAAGGCCCACGTAATTGTCCAAGCACCCCCTGGAGGTGGCCACGGGCCCCAACAGGGTTGAGCTTCCAAGCTACCTTCTCGTGTCCCAGGGAAGGTATTGTGTCTCTCCCGGTCCTTCCATCCTCAGGGTGTTCCGGCTGGGTGAAAGCCCCAGCCGTCCACCACATTATGTATGAGGCTTTGATGTATATACAGTGGATTCAGAAAAAAATTAGACCCTTTAACTTTTTTTTATATTGCACCCTTAGGCTAAAAATTGTTTAAATTAATTTTTCCCTACGTAAAGCAACACTCGAAACCACAGAATGACAAATACAAATTAAATTACAAATTTAATCAAAATTAAGAAAACTCAGACTGACACAAATATTAAAATCTCTTTGTTATGACACTTGAAATTTGTCTCCGGTGCATCCCATCCTATTGATCGTCGTTGAGATGTTTCTACAACTTGTTTGGAGTCCACAATGTTCTCAATTCAGTTGATTGGACTGACTAAGAAAAGCACACACCCACCGTCTATAGAAGGTCCGACAGTTGAGCAAAAACCAAGCCATGGGGTCGAAGGAATTGCCTGCAGACCTTAGAGAGACAGGATTGTTTTGAGGCACAGATCTGCAGAAAAACTGCAGGTTCCTAAGAGTACAGCGGCCCTCATAATTCTTAAGTGGAAGAAGTTTTGAACAATCACGACTCTTCCGAAAGTAGACCACCCAACCAATCACAGAAGAAGGGCCTTGTTAAAAGAAATGATGACGAACCTGATAGTTACTCTAGCTGAGCCCCAGAGGAACCTGAATGGAGATAAAATAAACTTCCAGAAGGACAGTCAACACTGCAACGCTCCACTGCTCTGGACTTTATGGCAGAGTGGCCAACAGAAGCCTCTCCCCCAGTAAAAGAGACTTGAAAGTCCACTTGAAATTGGGGGAAAGAAAAAAGACACTTCAAGGATTGTCATGTTTGGAGCAGAACAGGCGCCACTTTACTCTTGTGCTGTGCCATTCCAATGGTAAATCACGGTGGTGGCAGCATCATGCTGTGGGGTTGTTTTTAAAAGGCAGGGACATATTTATTAACTAATTATGAAACAGAAAAAAACATGACTACTTTTATCATTTTTAATTGCTGCGTATTACCATCTATAACCTCGCATTTCTTGCTTAATTGACTGCAAGGAAGTGGTAAGTATCGTTTTAGTTTGTCAGCCTTGCCTCTTCATGTTCCGGTCCAGTTTTCACCTACAACATTAGTGTTTTTAACATTGACACATCTTGTAATGGGGCGGCACGGTGGCGCAGTGGGTAGCGCTGCTGCCTCGCAGTTAGGAGACCTGGGGACCTGGGTTTGCTTCCCGGGTCCTCCCTGCGTGGAGTTTGCATGTTCTCCCCGTGTCTGCGTGGGTTTCCTCCCTCAGTCCAAAGACATGCAGGTTAGGTGGATTGGCGATTCTAAATTGGCCCTGGTGTGTGCTTGGTGTGTGGGTGTGCTTGTGTGTGTCCTGCAGTGGGTTGGCACCCTGCCCGGGATTGGTTCCTGCCTTGTGCCCTGTGTTGGCTGGGATTGGCTCCAGCAGACCCCCGTGACCCTGTGTTCGGATTCAGCGGGTTGGACAATGGATGGATGGATGGACATCTTGTAATGTGTGTACTAAATATCTAATCTTACTTTGTTTTCAGACCAACGGGATTATATTTGTGAGTACTGTGCCCGAGCCTTCAAGAGTTCTCATAATCTGGCTGTACACCGAATGATTCACACTGGAGAAAAGCCCCTACAGTAAGTACATGTGAATGAGAGACAGCTGATCATGGGGTCTGACGACGAAAGATTTGTAAGATTACCTTGGGGTGAAGTGATTTAAAGAATTATGATTAATACTTTGGGCATCATCTTTGTAAGTATTCTAGATATGAAAAAGAAGGCAACGTCTCTTGTAGCAGGTGTGAAATGGTTTATTTCACAAGAAAGCAACATAATTTGACTATGAAGTAAGTCTGCGATTAAATAAAATAACTAGACTGGGTACAGTTGAATTCTTGCAACATTGCAAGCCAACTTTGCACGGGAGGTGGCAAATTAAAAAACAATAAAATTGAGTCTATTATGCCATAACTGGTTATTTTTTCCCCAAGTGTATTACAATCCATCCTCCTATTCATTTTATACGGTTTGTCCAGTCTGGATCTCTGAGACAGCCGTCTAAGCATAGATGCCCAGACATCTCTTTTCCCTGCCAACTCCTCTGGTGGGGGACACCAAGGCACTTCCAGGCCAACTAGAAGATATAATCCCATCAGCATGTCTGAGGTCTGCGTGGTCTTCCCCTGGTTGGACATGTCAGAAACACTTCTACCAGAAGGTATCCAGGAGGCATCCTTATCAGATGCCTGAACAACTTCAACTGGCTCCTTTCAATTAGTTTAGGATTGTGGGGGATGCTGTTTTGCACTGTTTACTTGACCTTATTTTGCTCAAACATGACCTCATTTACTCTATAAAAGCCCTGGACAGGATGCTAGTCTGTTTAAGTACATGCTCACACAGGGCCAATTTGAAATTGCCAATTGAAATAATAGTAAGCAAGTAACTAAACACCTTTGCAGATACTCAAGAAATATTAGAATAACCAACAATAACAACAACAGTGCCTCTCAAATAAACATCAGAATTACAGTGAACCCTTGTTTATCACGGTTAATCCATTCCAGACTCTACCGTGATAAATGAATTTTCACGAAGTAGGATTCTTTATTTATAAATCAAATATTTTCACAGAGTATAGAAAACCTGTTTACGACCTTCTAAATACGTTTTTTAACATTATTAGAGCCCTCTAGACATGAAATAACACCCTTTAGTCACCATTACACTTGTATTACTCAATATATTAGACAAAATAATCTAATAAGACATATTAGACGTTATAAATATCATATTACTAGGCTCACCCGCATTTTATCCTGAATTTGTGTGCGCTCCATGTGTACATCAGGCATGTAAGTGTAGGGAATGAGAACATCAAAGTGCCCGTTCATAACATCTCCTGAAAACCTAAGTTTTTTTATCCCCTCGAGTGCCTGTCCAAAGTCGTACAATGTCAGCCCGAATCTGTGCCGCTAAAGACGGAGTTTCATGCACTAAATAAGCTATAGATGAGAATAAGCAAGCACCATCTCCCCTGATATTTACTACGTGGTGAGGCATTTGTACTCCATCAACATTAATTTTATTTCCAGAGACATAATTTTGTCTATTTTTCCAGTGCATAGCGCACAAAAGCAAGGGAATGATGGGAGCACCAAAGCTCTGCTCACATCGCGTCGCTTTGTACCGCAAGTAGTAAGTCTGTGATAAGCGGAATACCGCTACGCTTTGCACTCATAGGACGGAAGGACAATCCCGACCGCTTTTATATAGTAGATAATTGTACTGTACATTTAATTACACACACACAATTCTTACACACAACCACTAACCTAAGAAGGCACGACATCAGTAGGAGAGTCTTCAAGTGGTGCAGTATCTTCAGCAGGTGCGTTGTTGTCTTCTTCCACTGAAGGAGTACTAGGAGTAGGCAGTGGGTGTCTGGGTGCGCGGATGAAGAACATCTTGTTAGGCAGTTGCTGGCGCTGTCTTTTCATATGCGTGAAGAAGCTTTTGTAGGGTATTGCCATCTTTGATCATATCCAAGAGTTTCACCTTCTCCTGGATAGTAAGCATCTTCCTCCGGCGCTTAGTTTTATTGTCAGAAGGCTTAGAAAAAGCAGCACGTTTAGGAGCCATCGTGGGGCTTAGATAAAAGTTCTCTGAAAGCGCATGCGTAGTGACATAAGCGTGTATGAGAAAAAATCGCGATAGAGTGAAGCCGCGAAAGTCGAAGCGTGATATAGCGAGGGATCACTGTACTAAGAAGAAGAAAATTCTGACTTGGGTTAAGATAAGTGTAATGACTGTGATGCTTTATTAAGATATAATGTGTAGGCAACCAGTACCCTTCCCTGATACACTTCTGTTGAATAATCCATTGGCTAAAAATACACTACTAGTGAGTCACAGAGAGGATGTGCACCATTGTTTATAATGGCAATTAGTTCTGTCTTTATTCTCGCTTCCACTTATACGTCCAGCGGGTCCAGGAGGCATACCATAACTGAACCTGCCTTCTTAATTAACCTGTTAATTTGGTGGGCCTGTCTTGAAGTGATGTTACTGGTGCAGCACACCACACTGGTTACCATAGAGTTATAGAGCATGTAAAGCAGGGGTGTCCAACTCTGGTCCTGGTGGGCCGTAGTGGCTGCAGGTTTTCATTCTAACCCTTTTTCCTAATCAGCGAGCAGTTTTCACTGCTAATTAACTCCATTTCCCTTCATTTTAATAGCCCTGTTTTTAAGGATTCAGTCCTCTGAATTGATTTGTTTCTTCATTAAATGGCAGCCAAACAGAAATGAGATGTCAAATGAGAGCCGACAGATGACCAGTTAAACTGGAACGTCAAACTCCAGCCAATTTCACTCAATTTCTTAATGAGAAGCAGATTCTTGCTGTTAATTAAAGCCATTATTGAATATCATGACTTGTTGCTGCTCTCATTCTGCCACAGCAGACTGTTGATTTTCTGCTTTTTCTAAGACCACCATCAAGATCTTTTGGTGACCTGAGCAGGCCAACATGATCGAGACCTTCACCGTTCTTTATTTTCAGGTTAGCTTGTCATGTGGCGGCTTGTTTTGTGTCTCATTATTGTTTCGCTGCTCATTAAGGAAATAGAAATAACTAAGGGGTCTGATTAGGGTTAACCCTAATCTTAACCCTAAGCCTAACCCTAATTAAAACTAAGACAAAAGAAGTTAATTCGCAGCAAAAAAAACGGTCACTAATTAAGAAGATACAGTAGTCAGAATTAAAACCTGTAGCCACTGCGGCCCTCCAGGACTGGAGTTGAACACCTCTGACCCAGGGCCATCTTATTCAGCAGCAAAAACGGCTCACTAATTAAGACGATGGTTAGAATGAAAAACTACAGCCACTGCGGCCCACCAGGACCAGAGTTGGACACCCCTGATGTAAAGGATATCACTACTCAACTTTAAAGGAACATTAAGAAGTCTCCTAAGAAAAAAAGAGTGAGCTCCACCCTTTCTTCTGTAGTTCCTCTCAAGTACTTGTAGGTAGAGAATGTGGGAGGTAAGACCCACATACACATCAGGAGAAACATGCAAAACTCTACATATAAAATAAGCAGGGGTCAGATTTGAACCCTGGATGCTGGATGTGTTGGGCAACAATGTAACCCACTGTGTTGCCAAGTCCCCACATCGCTTAGCTCCGCAAGGTCAATTCCTGATTAAGAGATGAAGCAGTTGTTCACTTACTGTTTAACCTGACATCACAATCGATCATATTTTTTCCCAGTTGTCATCACTTTCATGAGATAAGTCTAAGCTTGGCCTCCATTACGTAACTCTGTGCTGTTGGGATTGGGTGTTTTTTACCTTTAAGAAGCAGCTATGCTCTGTGCACAATTGAAACTGTGGGCTGAGAAACCCATTTATGCTTCATTATACTAATGTACATAAATTGATGCAGCTTTCATCATTTTTTATTTGCCACTTGAGGCTCATACAGGAAGTGCACAGTATGTTGTAATTACTTCTTGGCATCTGCTTATTTAATAAACCAGAGAAAGAAACTGAAGCAGGCAATTGGCTGGCAGTGATGCATTGCTCTTGTGTGTGAACAAAGCATGCGGTGAGCAGTGGTACTTTTTTTGAGAGAGCGGGGCATTTAGGGTAGTAGGTGCCATTGACTTCACATTTCTCAGCCTACTCAAATGTGTACGTTTTACTTGATAGTTCTCCTTCAGCTCTATACAAATATGAAAGCATAAATGAAATAAATGCACAGTGTGTATTATAATATTATCCATGCAATCTCGAGAAGCATCTGGCACAAGGCAGGATCAGCCCCTGGACAGGGTGCCAGTCCATTGCAGGGTGAACACACAGACACATATGTGGGACCACCTTAGGAATGCCAATTGACCATGTGGGAGGAAATTGGAGCACCCAGAGGACACGCAACACATCAGTCAGACAAGCTTCTCCCTTGTTTCTGAGGTCCAAAACACCTGCATTCCTTATTCCTCATCCCTCCATTATATGCATTGTGCTTCTGGATGAGCATTCGTTGGTTGTCCGCTGTCATGCATACAAAGCCTGAGCTATGGATGTTTAATTTTGTTGGGGCGGGATGTGGACTAGTTGGAGTGAGTTGCTGGGCATATCGGACTACACAAGTGCACGCTGGCAACTTCTTACAACTCGCTAAGATTATGTAAATGAAAATTGCTGCAAAAGTTCTCTTAACATACCGTAGCTATAATTTGACATACTCCGTGATTAAACGTCCTCCTGTGGCAAGATCAGCAACTGAATTCGTCAAGTGTGACATCCCATCTAACTAGAAGTCGTGTCATGTGACATGGGTGTAAACAAAGTGGCATCGTTATTTTTGAGGGGTTCAAGTATGACCATCCCATCCAGGATTGGTACCTACTTTTGCTCGATGTGGCCAGGAACAAACCTTGGGATTCTGAGCCACGGAGTCAGAAGCAATTATTATGTTACTGGAGTCCGAGTTGGTAAAAAATGTTCTGACTCTGACTAAATATAAATCGTAACATAATGTGATAAAAATTACAATTTCACATATACTAGTTCAATTTAACTGTTTTTTTTCCTTCAGAAGACTAATTTACATTGAAGACTATTTTTTTTTTTTTTTTTTTTTTTTTTTTTTTTTGCAAATTTCAAATATTACATATTTATGGCACAAATTCACAATGGCAAAAAACGTTTACACAAAGTTAGCAGTTTTTGAACACTTTGTAATCACGACAGACAGGAAACATTGATCTGTGTCAGTGCATTGTAGAAGATGATGGTGAAAAAGTATGTGATGCCAATATCGATAGTCTTACTGGTTCTGAAAAGAATAATCCACGTAAGAAAAGCTTGGGCTGCTGTTGGTAAAGGTGTTGGTGAGGCGCAGGGTGGACTGTGTGTGGATCCCAGGGACACTGTGCTGTAAATAATGCGCCATCCTTCAGATGAGACGTAAAACCGAGGTCCTGACTCTCTGTGATCCTTAAAGATCACTGGGTCTATCCTGATGTCCTGGCTAAACTGCATACCATGACCCCATCGATTCCAGCCCCATAATTATCCCGTCTGTAAATGGTTATCCTGCTCACTCCCTTTCCCACCTAACAGCTTTTGTGTGGTGAGTATACTGGTGCAATAATGGCTACCGTTGCATCAACAAGCTGGGTGCTACATGTTGATGGTGGCTGAAGTGGTTCCCCACTGTCTAAGTGCTTTGTATAAGGATGCAATTAATTACACAATTGATGGATGTGAAAGGCACTGTATGATGGATGGATAGAAGTGAAAGGCACTAAATGATAGACAGATCGAGAGAGATTATTTAGGAGCATCAAATTTAAAAAGACACATACAGCGTTTTCATCCAAAAACGTTAGAAACTGTACTTGGCAGTGAAATAGGTCTTTGTATGTTGTGTGCTTTCAATCAACATAGTAAATACAGTATATTAGTCTAATTTGCAAATAGAGGAGTTAAGTCAGTGGTACCAGAAAATGAGGATTTGAAGTTGAAGGTTTTGTGTACCGACTTCCATAACCCTGAAGGTAGAGAGATACATCTTAAAGATATATAATATTTGATTCTGTTTGTTTCATTTAATGTACTGATGCACTGACAGTTCACTCTGTTCCTGTCACAGGTGTGAAATCTGTGGTTTTACCTGCCGCCAGAAGGCATCTTTGAACTGGCACATGAAGAAACACGATGCCGACACCTTTTACCAGTTCTCTTGCAATATCTGTGGGAAGAAATTTGAGAAGAAAGACAGCGTAGTGGCGCACAAGGCCAAGAGCCACCCTGAAGTTCTGATAGCGGAGGCTCTAGCTGCCAATGCTGGGGCGCTGATCACCAGCACAGACATCCTGGGATCAAACCAGGAATCGCTGGTACACCCCCAAGAGGTAGTTAATGCAGAGCACCCGGGTACAGAGAGCCTTCTGCTAACATCGCCTTGCATGAATCAGATGACCTGTGACCCCGACGCCCTCGTCATTGGTACTGAAGAGCTGAATATCCCTCACCAAGCCAGGGCTATGTGTGCCACGGCAGATCGGCTAGTGATCAGTCCACAGGTTTTGGCTTCGGATACCCGGATCCTGACCACCAGTACCGGATTAATCATCAACGCTGAAGCACTCGGGGCAACCACAGAGGTTCTCATTGAGAACTCGGATCATCATATCCTGCACTGAAAGGATGCAATATGGACACTGCATTGAGAGAGAAGAGAGAGAAAGAGAGACATTTGGGCAGACAGGATGGCATGGAGGCTTTATTTAAAACTATATAGAAAATGTCCATTCAGTGCAGTGCCTGACCATGAATATTGCACCACCTTGCATTTTTTTTTTTGTTTTGTTCTTTACTTCTTAACATTTAACATAATAGGATTTTTTTTTAATTTATAATAGCTATTGCTACTCGCTTGTACAGTCAATGTAAAATAAAACTGCCTTTGCTATAGGTCCACAAACAATAAGATTTCATTTGGGTTATGAAAAACTAATGAATTGCAAATCCGACTCTCGTCTATTAAAGAAAACACAAAAAACACGCAAAATATAAAACAAAGCTTCAGGGACTGCGTCTGAACGAAGCAAATGGGCTGACAAACAAAACGTCTCTTCTCAGTTTTCCATCATTTTTGTTTGTTCACTTCTATAGATATATTTTTTTGGATGGTTAACCTTAAAGGTTAAAAGAGTGAAGACACTGAGCCGGCAAATCAAAAACGATATTTAAGGACTGCAACGGTGTATTTAGTTGTCACTGCTTTCCTGATGTGAAGAGAATGTGAATTAGGAAATGTTGTTTACGAAGAATGTGTAAAGATTAAGCAATTCTCCAGATTGGGAGGTTTTGCTTGGTTATGAAAAAGATCATAATTTTGGCACTACTTTTTTTTTTTTTTTTTGTATTATTGCTAATTTTTTGTTTGATTAAGTAGGACACAAGTCGCTGGCTGCAGGACCTGCCATAAATATCTTTTTTGTTTTTTTAGCTACATATTTCCATATCCCTTTTTTTAATATCTGCAGTCCAACACGTAGATGAAGAGGATCATTAATTAACTTTAATTTTGCAGACTCGCCTGTCTAAATCTTTAAACATGAGAATAAAATATCTGTTTCTTGCTTTTAATCAAATCTTTTGATTGTTCTCATTTCAGAGATTGGTGTTTTGAGCCTCTGCAATTTTGCATATACAGTCAAGGGGATTCATCCAACCCATAACTGTGTAATATACCTTTTTACACCTTGTTAAGGTATTAATATGTCCCTTTTTTATTTAATCTTTTATGTTTAAAAGAAATGATTAAATGAAAAGAAGTGTAGTTACTTCTCAACTAATAATGGAACAAGTGTAAATAAAATAATCTTGTTCAAATGCAATAGAAACGTTGTTTTCACGATGGTTGGGATTTCTGTACAGTTAGATTTTGGTTGCTTTCTTTTTTTTTTTAATGTATATACATTTTATCTCAATTAGCCATGCCGTATAGCGCAAAAAAAAATGTTGTCTTTTGTTCAGTCTTTAGCCTCCTCTCAGGTGAATTTTATCAGTGAGCAAGTCGAGCGAGCGGCTCTTTGAAATGATAGCTGTTATGTCCTTAAGGGATCTCCAGGGGGCACTGCAGTCCAGAAAGTCTTCCTCACAAGTGCTTTGCCTAAAGGACAATTTAAGCACAAGAAGGTACTCGGCTATGGAGGAAAAATAAAAAATAAAAAAGATCAGTTATGGAAAACACAGGTCAGTTATGAATACTTTCTTATAAATCAGGTCAGTCATGCAAATCTTAAACCTTACTGGTGGTCCTCTGGCATTGATAAATTGAAAACTACTGGATAATTTAAAAGGGTGCAGTATTCATAGTCAGATAATGTTAAAAAGAAGAAAGGCAGACAAGTTCACTTATTCCTAAATAACGTGTTTGGTGTGGGGGGGGGGGGGGGGGTTTGTGGTTCGGGGCATCCTTTTGTACTGTGTGCTCTGATACGATGAAAAACAAGAGAGAGAAGTTTGGAGTGACTGCCTTTATTGTAATTTTTGCACTTGGGCCCCCCATTTCTTAGTGACTCTGTCAGAAATGACTTTTTTTCTTTTTTTTGGAAGAAATGTACACACAAAGAAAACCACACTGTACTGACATGAAAAAAATGGACAAATGAATAAAATGAAAAATAACTAGCCCTTTTAATTTGCATTTTGTATTTCCCTGCTGCTGCTATCCTGAGTGGTAATAAGACTTAATAACATGTGATGTTCACGTTGGAATGTCGTGCTGGATTTTTGATCATTTCTGTGTCTACATAGTGAATGCAGAAAATGTTTTAACCAATTTCACCTGGGAGTAATTCTGTGGGACATTTTGCAGTGAAAAAAGACAAACGCACGAGTACACAAATGATAATTAATCGTACGGTATGTCCAATGTGCCGAATGCAATTGCAGGACCATGTCAGTTTAAACAACAAAAAATAGTTGGCCATTACAATATAAAATGCAAGCCTAGCAGGCCATGTCACATTTAGCTAATCGCATGCCAACCTTCCAACGGTTGTGGTCACCACTTCTTGTGCCAGAGCCAGTGCTGCATGCGCAGGTTCACCCCTTCCCTTTTCTATTCTGTCCTACATAAAACGTACCGTATTTTTTGCACCATAAGACGCACCTGACCATTAGACGCACCTAGGTTTAGAGGAGGAAAACAAGAAAAAAAATATTCTGAACCAAATGGTGCACTAATATGTTTAATAAAATATAGCAGAATTATATTTCAACCATGTAAATTCAACACTGGTATTAAGAAACATCATCACTGTCATTAACAAATAAGGAGAGACTTTAAGGTTCAAGCACTCTTCTAGTTTTATGGAAACCCCAAGAACTCCTCATCGCTAGTGTCAGAATTTATTAAGCTCAGTTGCTCACAATCACTTTGCAGGAGCACGTACCTATCATCACGCGGCATAACCTGTCTAAAGCCACCAGGGGACAAAGCACGTTTGGACCAATGCTCCCTGAAGTTATATCACCAGTCTAGTCCCATCTATATTTGTAATGCCACAAAGCCCTTCATCTCGTGTTTTGTTGTGGGTTTCCAGTTTGAAAAACGAGAATGTGGTGCAAGCACAGCCCTCCATTCAAAAAATTGCTCTGCATACCCGTTTGTCTCGTCTGACAGTAGCTGAAAGGCAGCTTCAGGAAAGAACAGCCTGAAGTAGTCCAGCGGCTGGTAATCTGTCGAGTCCAGAGTCCGACTCAGTGATAATGCGCAAAACATCGTCTGCCGAGTATTTTGTTTTCTGCACTCGCTTCACTCCCTCATGAGATGTAGATGCTATCTTACCTTTGTTTATATTTGTTTAAATTTCGCAACTCACACACACGCAGGGATTAGATGCCGAGTCAATGAGTCTAACATTCCTCCAAGCACAGAGGGAAGGAATGCCTGTAACGTAACAGTGAGTTTTGTCGCCCTCTACCCGTGGATGTCGACTTTTGTCAGGTAATACACATCATTGTCTGTGACGCAATATTTGCTCCATAAGACGCACAGACATTTCCAACCTTCTTTTGGGGAAAAAAAAAGTGCGTCTTATGGTGCGAAAAATACGGTACTTCACTTGTGTTTGGGAGGTCCGGTCCAAAGCCCCCATGTTCCATATTCCTTATCACTGCATTATATGCAAGTCATTTTTTTCAATTATATCACCTTAATCTAAAGATACTGCTTCAATGAAGATCAAATGTTAATGTGTCCACATGCGTTAGGAAGAACATTTAATGGGGTATACTTACTGTTTCCCACGGCTATGCGAGTCATTTGTCATGTTGCACTACACTTGTGTTGTTTATTACCACGCTTATTTTAACTTCACCTGTTTGTTGTCTGGTACAAGTCTTGTAATCGATTATTTTACCCACTTCCTATTGTCCAAATGACTTGAAATTTTGCACACTCACTTCCGATGACAATACGTGAAGAAATAATCATTTTCACCAATTGATCAATTAATCCATGTTAATTAAGAAATGAAATTTTCATATGAAGAATAGTTCAAGATTTCACCAGTAGATGGTGCTAGTAATGGATAGAGTTATTAAAGGAAGTTGCTTACAAAATTATACTAAAACAAACCCGTCTAAAAAGTTGAAAACAATATATATACTTTTTAACAACCATGCTTATATTAAGTTAAAAAGTGTACTAAAAAGTAAAAAATAAGTCTCTCATACATCACTCGATTAATGAATAGTACATAAGCTTTTATTTTACAACATTCAAAAAACACTCCTTAAAGTATTAGCAAAAGCACCCACGCTTTTATTTTACGAGTGATGTATGACTTAGTTTTTACTTTTTAGTACACCTTTTAACTTAATATAAGTAGGGATGCACCGATACCGATACCAGTGGTATCGAGGCCGATACCAGATACAGATACTGGGGACCGATACCACGGTCTGAGAAATGTCTATGTTTGAGCGGCGTATAAGGGATTAATCACAGGCGCCGAGTGCCTGCCCCCAGGCCCCGGCTGCAGCTCAGAGCGGGGAGAAGGCGAGGCAAGACATGTCAGCCGTGTGGAGCTATTTCAAAGTGAATGAAGATGACAAAACAAAGGCAGACTGCAAATTTGCTCAGCGAAATTGTCCAGAGGAGGCTCAAAAGGTAGCGCATTTAACACAAGTAATTTAATCAAGCACCTAAAATCCCAAAACGACAACGAGTACAAAGAGTTTACCCACGCTTCTAAACCAACACAACCCACGCTGCAGCAAACTCTTGCAATACGAGAGAAAATGTCCAGAGACAATCCACGTGCTGTGAAAATAACACAGGCAATTATCGAGTACATTGCATTGAGTGACCAGCCACTCTCGGAGGTAGAAAATGTGGGATTCCTGCGTCTCCTCCATGTTCTGGAGCCCAGATATGATGTCCCAAGCCGCTGCTACATGACTGACACGGACCTGCCTAAACTACACGACTCCGTGAAAAAACATATCCACAGCCTACTGCAAGCCTCCTCTGCGTTTAGTTTCACCACAGATATTTGGACAAGCAGTGTTAGCCCCGTGTCGCTAATTAGCCTAACCTCCCAATGGATAGACGAGAGTTTCACGCCGCAACGAGCCATATTACATGCGAAACAATTCCGCAGCTCGCACACCAGCCAGGCTATAGCGCATGTGTTTGAGGAAATGCTCCAGACATGGGGTATACCTAATCATGTTTTTATTAGTACTCGGTATCGGCGAGTACTGAAATGCAAGTACTCGTACTCGTTTTCCAAAAAAGTGGTATCGGTGCATCCCTAAATATAAGCGTGGTTTTGAAAAAGTTTTTTTTATATAATTTATTTTTTCCTTCCCTGCAGATACAGGGACATGTTTGGATTGATTTATCAAAGTTAAGTCGCTAGACTTAACTACACGGGAAACTTTATGATTTATCTAAGATTTCTCAAGCAAAGCATCCACTTTTCGCCGCAGACTTTGTAACAGAATGTGCGATGATGTAGTTTGTAAAATGTTTCCACAAGACGTTTCACTCACCTACATTTATTTTTCCATTATTATCAAACCATCTACACACATTTCAAAACAAAGCAGATCTACAGTGGGTAAGAAAAGAATCGCCCCCTTTGAAAATATTAATTTAGTCGCTTTAAAGCCTAAAATGAAAACACAGTATTTTATCAGCTTTATTTACTCAGTGCAACCTATTAACATCCAAGTCAAAAATATTCAAGCAATAATAATACACTGGTAAAGTTTGGATTGATAGAGCAAATGCTTTAATTCCAGCGTTGAGTGTGTAGGGATGCTTCTGTGCCAACTTTGCCCATCTCGACTGTTGTCATATTTGCTCGCTCGTCTTTACACAACTGGTCGAGCTCCGTCAAGTTGCATGGAGACCGTTGGCAGACTGCAAACTTCAAATTAATCCACAGATTTTCATTCGGGTTTAAGTCTGGGCTCTGATCAGGCCGCACAGGGACATTCACTTTTTTTTTTCTCCTTCAGCCACGCGGTGGTCAATTCTGCTGTGGATCATTGTGACAATGATTGAAATGTTGAAAGGTAAACTTTCTTCCCATCTTCAACTTTCTGAGTACAGAGTACAGCAGATTTTCTTCCAAGAATTTGACCGTATTTTACCCCATTCATTTTTTCCTTCTGCGCTGTTATGTGCCCCTGTCCCTGCTGCAGACAAACACCCCCATAACAGGATGCTACCACCCCGATGGTGTGTTTTGGATGGTGAGCTGTATTGGCTTTCCACCAAGTAGTGTACTGTATGGTGTTGAGGCCAAACTGTTCGATTCTGGTCTCATTTAACCAGAACGTCTTTTTCCACTTGGCCTCAGAATCTTCAAGGTGTGTTTTGGCAAAGCTCAAAGGGGACTTAATTTGATCTTTCCTCTTGTAACCCTCGTGTACAAGCCACATTTGTGGAGCACTTGTGACATTGCTGTCACACGTACACAATGACCACCCTTTGCCATAAAATCGTGTAACTCCTTCAAAGTTGCCATTGGCCTCATGGTAGCCTGTCTGACAAGTTTCCTCATCGCTCTCCCATCCCCAAGTTTGGAAGGACAGTCTGATCCAGGGAGGGTCCCAACAGTACCCAACACTTTCCACTTTTTAATTATGGACTTCACTGTGAGCTCCTAGGGATTGATAAAGCTTTTGAAATCTTTTTCGACCCACCTCCTGACTTGTGCCCGTCCACAACTTTATCCCAGAGATCTTTTTTAACAGTGCCTTGCCACCCAGAGTCAACTGTTTGCTTTCAGTTGCACTACCAAGCATTGGAATGTTCCAGAAACTTATAAACTAATCAATCACAAAGATTCTAAATGATCATGGATGGAAGCCAATGACCTTGGTGTGCAATGGTGAATATTTACAAAAATGGGGCGACTCCTTTCTATTCCCACTGCACAAATTGCACAGGACTGCTTGTTTGACACACGTTTAGCAAACATCTCAAGTTCCAAGTTTTTCAGTATTAGGAGAAAACCCTATTTAAATAATACATTTTATTATTTCTTCCTCCTACTTGCTAATTCTCCATTTAAAAACAACTGCAGACTGGTGATTTGTAGATACATTTAACAGCTTTATTGAACTTCCTTTTATAAACAATTAAATGAATCAAACATTAGACATACGTGAAAACAGTAACATAAATGGCACCATCTACCCATACTTCGGAGTGTACGTACAGCATTGCAAGGAGCGATAGACAGCCTGTTATGGCAGCATAAGATACAAAGCAGGAATCAACCCTGAACATGGCCTTTGCTGTAGTACATAGAAGAGAAGTTCAGATTCATCAAATCAACCAAAACTTCTAAGTAATGTGGAAAAAGAAATGCCCAAAGTAAAAAAAGAAAGACGCATACAGATACCAAACAGTAACATAGCAGAGCCAAAGTGGCACCATGCCGCCCAGCATATTCAAACACAACTTATTTTGAAAATGAACACAGTCTAAATTTACAGACAATGGCTTCAATGTGGTCATCGGTTATACAGTATAAATAGTTTTGTCTTTGGCACTCATAGACATGTATTCCTTACTAATCTACCTCCTCAATAGTTGGCCCCTGAGACGAACCAGAAGCTCCTCGACTCTGGGCTCCTGGCATCCCTCCTGGCGCTTCCCCCTGGTACAGCTTGGCGATGATGGGATTACACATTTTCTCCAGTTCTTTCTGCTGATGCTCGTATTCCTCCTTCTCAGCCAACTGATTACTCTCAAGCCAAGAGATGGTCTGGTTACATTTGTCCACAATCTTCTTTTTGTCATCCTCACTAATTTTTCCCTTCAAATTCTCATCTTCCACAGTATTTCTAATATTATAGGCGTACGACTCGAGGCAGTTCTTGGATGTCATTCTTTCCCTCTGCACCTCATCCTCAGCTTTGTACCTTTCAGCATCCTGCACCATCTTCTCAATCTCCTCTTTGCTCAGGCGCCCTTTGTCATTGGTAATCGTGATCTTGTTCTCCTTGCCAGTGCTCTTATCTACTGCAGACACATTCAGAATGCCATTGGCGTCAATATCAAAGGTCACTTCGACCTGTGGAACGCCTCGTGGGGCTGGAGGTATCCCAGTCAGTTCAAACTTGCCCAGCAGATTGTTATCTTTGGTCATGGCCCGTTCTCCTTCATAAACCTGAATCAGGACTCCTGGCTGGTTGTCTGCATAGGTTGTGAAAGTTTGGGTTTGCTTGGTGGGGATGGTTGTGTTGCGCTTGATGAGAGCTGTCATGACTCCACCTGCTGTCTCAATGCCCAAGGACAATGGAGCGACATCAAGGAGCAGCAGATCTTGCACGTTTTCAGAGGTGTCGCCCATCAGGATGGCTGCCTGGACAGCGGCACCATAAGCCACAGCTTCATCAGGATTGATGCTCTTGTTAAGCTCCCTGCCGTTAAAGAAGTCCTGAAGGAGCTTCTGGATTTTAGGAATGCGTGTGGAACCTCCAACAAGAACAATGTCATGAATCTGAGATTTGTCCATCTTGGTGTCTCGGAGTGCCTTCTCCACAGGCTCCAGTGTGCCTCTGAACAGGTCAGAGTTCATCTCTTCAAAACGTGCTCGGGTGATGGATGTGTAGAAGTCGATACCTTCATACAGCGAGTCGATCTCAATACTGGCCTGGGTGCTGGAGGACAGGGTTCTCTTGGCTCTCTCACACGCTGTCCTCAGCCTCCTGACGGCCCTTTTGTTCTGACTGATGTCCTTTTTGTATTTCCTTTTAAACTCTTCGATGAAGTGGTTGACCATACGGTTGTCAAAATCTTCTCCACCCAAGTGGGTGTCTCCTGCTGTGGCCTTCACTTCAAAGATGCCATCCTCAATGGTGAGGATAGACACATCAAAGGTGCCACCTCCCAAGTCAAAGATCAGGACGTTGCGCTCTCCTTTTTTACCTTTGTCCAGTCCGTATGCGATGGCAGCTGCTGTGGGCTCATTGATGATCCTCAGCACATTCAGTCCAGCAATGACGCCTGCATCTTTAGTTGCCTGGCGCTGAGAGTCATTAAAGTAGGCAGGTACAGTGATGACGGCATTTGTGACTTTCTGCCCAAGGTAGGCCTCGGCAATCTCTTTCATCTTAGTTAGGACCATGGAGGAGATCTCTTCTGGGTAGAAAGTCTTGTTCTCACCTTTGTATTCCACTTGGACTTTAGGCTTCCCTCCATCACTGACCACCTTGAAAGGCCAAAGCTTCATGTCAGACTGGACAATGTGGTCATCGTACTTTCTGCCAATCAGTCGCTTAGCATCAAAAATGGTGTTGTTGGGGTTCATGGCCACTTGGTTCTTGGCGGCGTCTCCAATGAGCCTCTCGGTGTCAGTGAAGGCCACGTAGCTGGGGGTGGTCCTGTTTCCCTGGTCATTGGCGATGATCTCCACTTTGCCATGCTGGAACACTCCTACACAGGAGTAGGTGGTGCCCAGGTCGATGCCAATTGACACTCCTTTAGCTGTAGACATGCTTTCTTTTTTTCCCCAAAAAACTGAAAAGAAAAAAATATCTCGGTCAAGTTGCAACAGCACAACAATACTTTGGAGGTTTTGTTTTCATTTTCTTTTGTGACTACTGACGTTACATGTAATACAAGTACATTCTAAGCAATACTTTAAGGTTTTTGAGATTTTTTTGCATTCCATCTCTAAAGGCAATACCACTAAAATTCCACTTTAGATAAAAAATCTTAGTTAAGTAAATTCTGCTAATTGCTATGTTAGGAATAGCATTCTCAAGAATGAGGCGTGCTATAAAAGGTGCTTTGAAAACAGTTGAAGGTATTTCAGGATAATAAACCAACAGGAGTGATACAGCATATGATGAAGTTTACGTGAAAACAATTTCTTTTATTTATTCCTTGACTTTTATCTGTCTATATGGGAAAATTGGTGTTACAGGTCTTTGTAATTTCTCAGGTGGGTTCATTGCTGATACCTTGGCCTGCTTCTACGCTGTAGAATCTTTAGTTTTTATTGTTTAACATGAGAAGAAGAGCTGTGTCAATGAAAATCAAAAATGCCATTATGAGGCTGAAGAACAAGAATAAAAATGTTCGAGACATCAGGAAAACCTTAGGATGACCAAATCAACTGTCTGGAATACCATGAAGAAAAAAGAACACACTGGTGAGCTCAGTAATCACAAAGGGACTGGTAGATCAAGGAAGACCACCACAGCTGATAAGAGGAGAATCCTCATGATGGCAAAGTATAACCTTCAAATGCCAGAAACAGTCTTCAGGGGGCTGATGTGTGTGTGTGTGTGTGTCAAAGACCACTATCCACAGAAGACTTCATGAACAGAAATACAGGGGAAACATTGCAAGGCGCATGCCATAAAAACAGGATGGCCAGATGACAGACAGTTTGTGAAAAACGACTTAAATAGCCTGCAGAATTCTGGATAAAGGTCTTGTGGACAGACAAGATGAAGATGAACCAGCAGCAGAGTCATTGCAAAAGCAAAGTGTGGAGAAAAAACGGAACTGTCTGAGGTCCAAAGCAGACCATCTCATCTGTTACCCATGGAGGTGCTGGGACTGTATGGCTGCCACAGGTCCTGGCACACTTCTCTTCATTGATGGTTCTGCTGACAGCAGTGGCAGAATGAATTCTGAGGTGTGTAGAAACATCTCATCTGCTCAAGTTCCACTCAGTGCCTCCAAACTCAAGTGGACAGCACTTCATCCTACAACAAGATGATGAGCCAAACACATTGCTGAGGCAACACAGGAGTTTATCAAAGCTAAAAAACTGAAAATTCTGGAATGGCCAAGCCAGTCACCTGATTTAAATCCAACTGGGCAGGCCTTCCATATACAGAAGAGAAAACGTGAAGGGACAAGCCCACCCAAACAAGCAGGAGCTGAAGAGCATCACCAGAGAAGATCCTCAGCACCTCGTGATGTCTGTGAATCACAGACTTCAGTCAGTCATTGCATGCTGGGATATGTGACAAAGTGCTAAAGATGGTGGCTTTAATAGACCTGCCAATTGCTGTGTCACATTATGGTGCCTTGAAATAGGGTGGACTGTGTAGACAAAGTGCAGTGTGATGGAAATGCATGCCAATCCCCTTAAATGAAAGTCTGCAGCGTGCACGATGTCTAAATTGTTTGATTTGTAATTTTAAACTGCGGAGCCGAGGGGGATATAAAGGAAAAGTTAGCCTTTGTCCCAAACATTATGTAGGACACTGCATCTTGTATATAAATGTCTACTCGTGAAAGTCTGTCTGTCTGTCCAGCCCAGGAGTGAGAGGTGCAGTTGGGGTAAGGGCTCCACCTCCGAGGATACACAAGCGAGACGAGTACGTCGGCAAAACAAAACCTCCTAGGACAGAGACGCCCAGAGTAGTTCCTTTCAATTACCTGACATCTCAATTTTTTTTCTGATGTTTTCAGTAGTTTCTAGGACTCCAGGCTTTTTACAGCACGTGCTTAGACAACCAGTATATACGCAAGTGTCAATATGTGAGTGTGTCAGGGTAGTGTTGGGCTCTCGATGATTTCTACTGTTCTTATTCTGTGAAAACCGAACGTACAACATCCATGTTTAATACAAAAAAAAATTAAATCTCAAATTTAATACAAGTATTTGATTTATTGTGGGTTCTCTGAAATCACAGGGTCCAAAATATACATATACCTAACTAGATTATTAATTAGGTGGTGCTGAAAGTTTCAGAAAGTGTTTTAACATGGTGCCTCCTAACTGCCTGTTAGCTATCCTGACTGTCTAGACAGCTTTTCCATGTTGCATGCTTGGCTACACTCCTTAAACTGTCCAACCCACCTCACAATGGAGAGTCCACTTTGCTCAGTACAGATATGAGAAAGAGGATTGTAGATTTACAAGACAGGGTGTCTCTTGGAGCCATTTCTAAACAACTTCAAATTCCAAAAATCTTAAACGTTCAGAAGTACAAGTTACTTGTAGCTGTAGTCACTTTGCCAAGGTTTAGAAGAAGCCCCAAACTGTGACCCTCTGCTGACAAGAAATTGATCCAGGTGGCCACATGCAAGCCAAGACCCCCTAAGAAACAGGTGTGCCATAAACTGGAAGCTGCTGCAGCACCAGTGTCACTGTCGACAGTCAAGCAGGTTTTATATCATCACAGGCTGAGAGAATTCTCCAAAACGGACACTTTCAGGCTCAACTAAAGTTTAAGGCTGACCACTTAGTCAAAGAAAAAGCCTTCTGGTGGAAACTTTTATGGTCAGATGAGGCAAAGAGCAACGTATTTGGCTACAATAACATAAGGTATGTTAGAGGGAAAAACGGGTGAGGTGTTCTACCCCACAAACACTGTGTGCACCGTTAGGCATGACGAAAGTCCAGTTTGTGTCAGGAAACCAACAAATTTGGTTGAAATGTACCAATTCTACCAAGAAGAGTGTTCAAATATAAAACCAGAACTCTGCCCAGAAGCGGCTGATTGAGTTGAAACATGCCAAGGGACATTTCACCAAATATTAGGGGTGTGGCATGTACATCTATGACCCTGTTACTTTATTAATCCCAAGGGGAAATTAACATATCTATCTGTTGTGTATAACGTTGACATTTGAATTTTGTGATAGTTTTAGAAAACCCACAATAAATTAAAAATCATTTTGCCACATTAAAACAACAGTTGGAGAAATAACTGAAAGCTCAATACTGCCCTAAAATACATGTCCATTATATGAGTGTAAGTAAACTCTTGACCACGTCTATATGGATGTACAGTATGTGTATAAACTTTATAATATATAATATCACACATGCTGCTTAGATAAACTGTAAAATTCACATTATTGCAACTGATCTTATCTATATAGCTTAACTTAACTGCAATGAGGTTACTATGGCACCAAGTAACGATCGTGTACAATATAACTAATTTTCTAATGGCTAATAATTTTATTTAATTTGCATGACCCATTTCAAAACGTGCAGGCTAACTACTCCGTCATCTATCCACGTCTGATATTTAATTATATCCTTGTAAAATAGCGTACACATGCCCTTGCCCTAATAATCCATGTAACATATTCTAGTTTTTAAAAAGACCTGTAAATATGATAGAGCACGTACAATCCAAAGTGAAACGCGGTAATGTCTGCCACAAGTCGATGAAAACCCTCAACTCACCGGCTTTATCCCCGAGTGCTGCTGTGTCGTCTGTCCTCCTCACTCCGTTGTCCCGTTATGTTGTTTCTCGCGACTGAATGACGGAGCTGCGCGCGGCTACTTTTATTTACAATCAGCCTCCTCCCAGAACTCCAGAAACTTCCCACCAATCACAAAGTAGCTTCTCATTTCTCCATGGCAACCAGCGGCCATCTTTAAAGTCGCAAGTTCTCGAAAAAGCCTGCAAAATCGGGAGGGTTCGGAAGCGCGGAGCCAGGCGCACACTTTCGGTGAATTTAAACGGAGAGTCTATTGCCGCGGAAGTCAAACAACTCGACTTTTTAAAATTGGTGTAATTTCAACCCTTAATTACATTATGGCACATGAAATACAAAATTTTGAAGATCGTAGTTTACATTAAAATACAGGTATATGTGTAGTTTCATTAATTTGGCAATTCAGTGTCGCTATAATTTTCTCTGTATTTTTATAGGACAGACAACTCATATGCACGACGAAAGATCAATAGTTCAGTAGTTTATTAATTATTTTTATTAATCGTGTGTAGTGTTTAATGGGTTATAACAGTACTACCTGTTGTTACACTGCCAATATTATGTCTTATTATTTGATTGACGCGTTTATCCAAGGCCACTTACAGAGTCTGAGATGCGATTGGTTTACATTTCTTTTTCGTTTTTCCAGTTGGTGCATCTGCAGATGAAGTGACTTCCTCGTGGGCACACACAGTCAGTAGCAGGATTTGTACCTTTAACCTCAAGGTTTAATGTCCAAACCCTTAACCACTACGCCAGGCAGCCCACCCTCCTGCACCATCAAAGCCACCCACTTCATTCAGCTGGTCATCTTTTTGTGGCCCATTTGTTGAAGTCATTTGAATGGCCTTTTAGTAACAGGCTCATCCATCCAGCTTCATAACCTGTGTGTGTAGGACTGGGTCATGGAGCAGAATATAAAGGAGTTTTAGACCATTGTGCCCTTGCAACTTTGTAGTAACAACTTGGGGTAAGCCCTTTTCTGGGCACACAGCCAGGTCCATGGAAACAGGGACTCAAGGGAGCCCTGACCCCCCACCCTGTTGAACACCTCTGAGATGAATTTTAATGCCGATTGTGAGCCTGATCTTCTCATGCAACGTCACTTCATGACCTTATAAATGGACACGAATTGCAAGAGACACGCTCCAGATTCCTGTGTGGAGGCTGTTATGGGTGGACAACTCCATACATGGTTATGGAATGGGACGTCCAACAAGCCAGTAGAGATGTGACAGCCAGGTGTCCACAAACCTTTATCCATCCATCCATCCATTTTCCAACCCGCTGAGTCCGAACACAGGGTCACGGGGGTCTGCTGGAGCCAATCCCAGCCAACACAGGGCACAAGGCAGGAAACAATCCTGGGCAGGGTGCCAACCCACCGCAGAACCTTTATCCATCTTGTTTAAATTAACAACTGGGCTTCTGTCCACCAGGGCACACTGACAATCAAGGAACTTACAATCTGTCAGGCCTCTCGGTGTCCAGGCGGCCGTGTTGCTTACTCACAACTGGAACAATTTAACCGCCCAGTTATCCCAGCACAAATGTGTTTGGGATGCAGGAGAAAAACTGGAATATCCAGAAAAAAACTGGACGTGGACAAACCCACAAGTCTGGTGAAAAACCCACCCAGATGAATGGAGACTGTTAATAGCCGCAAAGCAGGTCTGGTGAAGAATATTAGTAGGAGGGGGGTCCTTGAGTCTTTTTAATATTCTGTACAAGGGTGGTCCAGAAAGCACATCTTAGCCAACTGTGAATTTTACTGGTTCCTCGGTTCTCTGCTGTTATAATTCCATAACGGGCTGTTGTTTAAAATGCACATCACGCACTGACCCCATCGTGGCGGCCAACGGCACATGTGCTAAGGCCACACAAATGATTTATACCAAGAGCAAGACGCCTGTATAGCGCCTCACAGTGACTGTGACTGCCAAGTAAGACGGTTTTCTTTCTTTTTACTTTTCTTATGTTTTTGTCATTCTGGTTTGTGTTGAGACTTTATATATATATATATATATGCACACACATTTACAGTATATATTTACTGTATATATGTTTTTAAATATTTTTATATATATTTTTTCTAACAGTTCGTACTGTCAGCACTCAAATGTCAAGTGCCCAGTAGTTAGAATAGATAGATATATGTGAAAGGCACTATATAATAGAGGGAAATGTATTTGTCCCCAGGGGGAAATTTGGCTTTTTACAGAAGCTCTTTAAATAACCTGGGGCGAAACAAATGTCTATCTGTATATAGTGCTTTATGCATATATTATATAGTGCCTTTCATATCTATCTGTCATATTGTGCCTATCATATAGTGCCTTTCACATGTATCTATCTATGATAGGCACAATATGACAGATAGATATGAAAGGCACTATATAATATATGCATAAAGCACTATATAATAGATAGACATTTGTTTCGCCCCAGGTTATTTAAAGAGCTTCTGTAAAAAGCCAAATTTCCCCCTGGGGACAAATACATTTCCCTCTATTATATAGTGCCTTTCATCCATCCATCCATCTATCTATTATATAGTGCCTTCCATATCTCCCAGGGACAAATAAATTAAATTTCTATTAAAATTCTATTATAATTAATTTCTATTAAAAACAGTTAAGAGTGCTGACACATTTCTTTTTCTTTACTGAAGTATGAAGTGTTGGAAAATTTTTAGACAAGCCTGACACAGCTCTAAAACTATCCATCCATCCATCCATTTTCCAACCCGCTGAATCCGAACACAGGGTCACGCTGGAGCCAATCCCAGCCAACACAGGGCACAAGGCAGGAACCAATCCCGGGCAGGGTGCCAACCCACCGCAGGACACACACACCAAGCACACACTAGGGCCAATTTAGAATCGCCAGTCCACCTAACCTGCATGTCTGTGGACTGTGGGAGGAAACCCACGCAGACACGGGGAGAACATGCAAACTCCACGCAGGGAGGACCCGGGAAGCAAACCCGGGTCTCCTAACTGCGAGGCAGCAGCGCTACCACTGTGCCACCGTGCCGCCCTCTACAACTATATTAATCTCATTTAATATCTGGCACCTCCATATTTATTTCATTATTATTCTTATTTGCTTATTTTTGAAAGAAAAAAAATCCCCTCTACAAGCTACAGGCCTCAAGCTTGACTGTCTTATACACCAAAGATTAATCGTATAGGACATCAAAGGACGTGGTGGCGTCAGTTGCTGCACAGAATGTAAATTTGTTTGAGACTCCAGATGATCACTAGGGAGCCATCACTTTGGATGTATTTAAAAAATGTCATAAATAAGAGCTAAAACTTTGCCACAAATACATTGCCTTAGACAGCAATGCTAGTTTAACATGAACCTGACGCCCATCCATCCATCCATCTATTTTGTAAACCCACTTCTTCTTGAGAAGGGTCACAGGGCTGCTGGAGCCCACCCATCCATCCATCCATATTCATCACCTGCGTATCTAGATCCGGGTCATGGGGCATCTGGGGGCCACCCCAGCAAGCATCCAGCACAAGAATGGAACAAGCCCTGGACAGGAAGCCAGTCCATCGCAGGGTGAACAAAACACACACACACACACACACACACGAGGCAATTCAGCGTCACTAATCCACCTAACCTGCATGTCTTTGGACTGTTGGGGGCTACCGGAGCACCCCGAGGAAAAACGGGGAGAACATGCAAACCCCACTCCCTCTTTTGCTCAGATTCGGACCTTCATGGTAGTAAAATTCTCCATCACTGTGTGAACACACACACATCATTGTAATTTAACAACGCCAATCCATAATACCTGCATGTCTTTATTTATTAATAACTCAATAATATAACGAATAAACATGTCAAACAAATGTTTCTGAAATTGTACTAAATAATACTAGTATTGATATAACGATAACAATGGATGCATTGTTTCATTTAAATCAATTAAGAAATTTACATTAAACTAAGCACTTAAATCATCTGAAGAGAATGTGCAGAGAATGCTTAAACTGCTAGATATAATTTCGCGAGCTTTCCACCGCACACACCCGTCAGCTCCGCGCTCCCTCTCGTCTGTGCTCGCACTTGCGCCGTCTTGCTAGTAAATTCTCGAAGTCCCCTCTGATTTGTCAGAGCTGGCAGAGGTTGTGGCGCGTCACAGCCTTGGAATGGGAATCGCGCGCTGTGATTGGTCGGAAGTTTCTGTAGGGTTCGGGAAAGCCGGCAGCACCAAATAAAAGAAGGCGAGCGGCACTGAAGCGTCAGTCGAACGACACAGAGCCGAGAGAGAAAAAGTAAAACGGAGAGACTCGCGACGAGTGATCACCGAACTAAATCCGTACCGAGAATACGTCGCCTCACTGTAAGGTAAGTAGATTGAATAATTGTGTGAAGAAACAGATGTTTATGCAGTCGGAGCGACGCATCTGAAGGTCTCTCTTTTGCTTCTCTTAATGTGACAATCTCAGGCTTCAACACAAGATAACGCATAAATACACCGAGGACAGCTGCTTCTTTAATTATTTTACGGTGTTTATCACAAGAACCAGTCGCTTGTTTACAGCCTTTGTGTACCGACAGTGTTGATGTGGCAAATTTTAATTATTATTTCCAGAAGTAGTTTTATATATATTATAGCAGCCCGTTGCATGACAGTATTAATCCAAAAATAAGTAAAATGCTAACTTAAGTAAAATGCTGTTTTGATTTCTACCTTTTAAATGAGTTGTTTTTCTTTCTACATATTGTTAAATAAATGCATGATACATAGTAATAAATAAGGCTGAATCTTTACATCCACATACCCAGTGATCAAGATGTTAAATACCGACTATCAGTAATAACTTGTATGTATAAATTTATGCAGGTATTTATTATTATTTCAAGCTAATACTGTAAGTCTTATCTTTAGTTAATACCTTCTTTATTTATTCTTACCTTTGATAATTTGGTCTCATTATAGATAAGAATCACAACAGTGTTGAATCAGAACAATGCCTTCATCTAAAGGAGTGGCAATTGGCATCGACCTGGGCACCACCTACTCCTGTGTGGGAGTGTTCCAGCATGGCAAAGTGGAGATCATCGCCAATGACCAGGGAAACAGGACCACCCCCAGCTACGTGGCCTTCACTGACACCGAGAGGCTCATTGGAGACGCCGCCAAGAACCAAGTGGCCATGAACCCCAACAACACCATTTTTGATGCTAAGCGACTGATTGGCAGAAAGTACGATGACCACATTGTCCAGTCTGACATGAAGCTTTGGCCTTTCAAGGTGGTCAGTGATGGAGGGAAGCCTAAAGTCCAAGTTGAATACAAAGGTGAGAACAAGGCTTTCTACCCAGAAGAGATCTCCTCCATGGTTCTGACTAAGATGAAAGAGATTGCCGAGGCCTATCTTGGGCAGAAAGTCACAAATGCCGTCATCACTGTACCTGCCTACTTTAACGACTCTCAGCGCCAGGCAACTAAAGACGCAGGTGTCATTGCTGGACTGAATGTGCTGAGGATCATCAATGAGCCCACGGCAGCTGCCATTGCATACGGACTGGACAAAGGTAAAAAAGGAGAGCGCAACGTCCTCATCTTTGACTTGGGAGGTGGCACCTTTGATGTGTCTATCCTCACCATTGAGGATGGCATCTTTGAAGTGAAGGCCACAGCAGGAGACACCCACTTGGGTGGAGAAGATTTTGACAACCGTATGGTCAATCACTTCATCGAAGAGTTTAAAAGGAAATACAAAAAGGACATCAGCCAGAACAAAAGGGCCGTCAGGAGGCTGAGGACAGCGTGCGAGAGAGCCAAGAGAACCCTGTCCTCCAGCACCCAGGCCAGCATTGAGATCGACTCGCTGTATGAAGGTATCGACTTCTACACGTCCATCACCAGAGCACGCTTTGAAGAGATGAACTCGGACCTATTCAGAGGCACACTGGAGCCTGTGGAGAAGGCACTCCGAGACGCCAAGATGGACAAGTCTCAGATTCATGACATTGTTCTTGTTGGAGGTTCCACACGCATTCCTAAAATCCAGAAACTCCTTCAGGACTTCTTTAATGGCAGGGAGCTGAACAAGAGCATCAATCCTGATGAAGCTGTGGCTTATGGTGCCGCTGTCCAGGCAGCCATTCTGATGGGCGACACCTCTGAAAATGTGCAGGATCTGCTGCTGCTTGACGTGGCTCCACTGTCCTTAGGCATCGAGACAGCAGGTGGAGTCATGACAGCTCTCATCAAGCGCAACACAACCATCCCCACCAAGCAAACTCAGATCTTCTCAACCTATGCAGACAACCAGCCAGGAGTCCTGATTCAGGTTTATGAAGGTGAAAGGGCCATGACCAAAGATAACAATCTGCTGGGCAAGTTTGAACTGACTGGGATATCCCCAGCCCCACGAGGTGTTCCACAGATTGAAGTGACCTTCGACATTGATGCAAATGGCATTTTGAATGTGTCTGCGGTAGATAAGAGCACTGGCAAGGAGAACAAGATCACGATTACCAATGACAAAGGGCGCCTGAGCAAAGAGGAGATTGAGAAGATGGTGCAGGATGCTGAAAGGTACAAAGCTGAGGATGAGGAGCAGAGGGCAAAGATATCTGCCAAGAACTCTCTTGAGTCATACGCCTTTAACATTAAGAGCAGCATGGAAGATGAAAACCTGAAAGGCAAAATCAGTGAAGAAGACAAGAAGAAGATTGTGGACAAATGTAATCGGACCATCTCATGGCTGGAGAATAACCAGCTGGCTGAGAAAGAGGAATACGAGCATCAGCAGAAAGAACTGGAGAAAGTGTGCAATCCCATTATTGCCAAGCTGTACCAGGGGGCAGCGCCAGGAGGGATGCCAGGAGGCTGTGGTGCACAAGCAAGAGGGGCTTCAGGAGCTTCATCTCAGGGCCCCACCATTTAAGAGGTGGACTGAGAGGACAGTGAGTGGAGAGCAAGAAGGGAGAGAAATTGAAAAACGGGAAAAGTCTTGTTTATTCATGGAGGGTCAACATACAGATTTTTGATGTCACTTGTCACTAATTGGAAGCAATGTCCTTTTGTAATGTATAAATACTATATTATATATATCATATGCAAATTAGACACATGACTGCACCTCCTTAGAGAAAGCTGAACTGCCAATTGAGTAAAACAAGCAAGAGGGGACTGAAGTGACAAGTGACATAACAAGATGGTGTTAATTACAAAGTATTGTGATGCACCGACTCAAGTTAAAGCCTTTTGACTGTTGCCACTGGGGGTGGACTCGGGTTCAAATGTCAGTGGATCTTGATTACTGGGAATGGAGGGAGTTGATCTGCTTTTTCTATGTGTTCATATTAAAATGGTGGGTTTAGAAAGGTGTGCATCTCGCATGCTAAATTCTCTTCACACTATTGTCTCTTTAGTAAATTTGTATATTTTGAATAAAACCTGAAAATATCCATCCATCCATCCATTTTCCAACCCGCTGAATCCGAACACAGGGTCACGGGGGTCTGCTGGAGCCAATCCCATCCCAGCCAACACATGGCACAAGGCAGGAACCAATCCCGGGCAGGGTGCCAACCCACCGCAGGACACACACAAACACACCAAGCACACACTGGGGCCAATTTAGAATCGCCAGTCCACCTAACCTGCATGTCTTTGGACTGTGGGAGGAAACCCACGCAGACACGGGGAGAACATGCAAACTCCACACAGGGAGGACCCGGGAAGTGAACCCAGGTCCCCAGATCTCCCAACTGCGAGGCAGCAGCGCTACCCACTGCGCCACCGTGAATGTTGTGTTGTGTGAACTTCTCACAAGTCATCATGTATTTCAGTTATGTCATAAGGTGGGATGAGGGGCTATGAAGTGCTGCCATTTCTGTTCTGTAATCTGCTGCAGGCTTTCTGTCATCCTTGGACTAAGAGATCCTGAGCTGCGTGCACCTTCATTACCGAGCAGTTAGTCCTCTTTACTGTTTTCAGGGGTTTTCTAAGCTATGTTTCCATTGATCTCTTTCTATTAGATTAGATTATTATTTATATCTATGTATCTATTATCTGTATATAAAATCCTAAACTTAAATGTGAAATGATTTTATGTCACATTTTTTGTCATGCTTTAAATCGGGCTTATTTTAAAACCTACATATATATGTTTGGTATCATTCTTTTCAAAATTAATTGATCTTTAATGTGATGTTGTTAGTTTTTCAGATTCTTATTCCATTTTTAAATTCTAAACTAAAATATCAAGAACTTGCATCCTGCGAGACGAGACTTTGTGCTAAGAAATAAAAGACAAAGAGTAGGACAACCACTGTACAGGCTTTTAAATGTTCAAAGGGCCGTGCAAGATGCAGATCATACGGCACGGCAGCAGTTAATCAAGCAAAGAGGAGGTATAAAAAAAAAAAAATCTCTTTGTTTCCCATTGTATCACCGTTTAAGAGGGGCTATCGGAGGAGCAACCGCGTCTCCTTGGGGTTTGTTCAGCCCCCCTCTTCATAACAGGAGCAGCAGAGACACGACGTGGCTGGCATGTAGCGCAGGCTAGGGGGATTGGTGAGCGAAGCAAGCAGGGGGTAAGCCCTAGTGTGTGTGTGTGTGTGTGCGTGCGTATATAATATATACTGTATATACACTGTATATACAGTGCACCCGGAAAGTATTCCACATTTTGTTATGTTACAGCCTTATTCCAAAATGGATTAAATTCATTTTTTTCCTCAGAATTCTGCACACAACACCCCATAATGACAACGTGAAAAAAGTTTACTTGAGGTTTTTGCAAATTTATTAAAAATAAAAAAATTGAGAAAGCACATGTACATAAGTATTCACAGCCTTTGCCATGAAGCTCAAAATTGAGCTCAGGTCCATCCTGTTTCCCCTGATCATCCTTGAGATGTTTCTGCAGCTTCATTGGAGTCCACCTGTGGTAAATTCAGTTGACTGGACCTGATTTGGAAAGGCACACACCTGTCTATAGAAGGTCCCACAGTT
Source organism: Erpetoichthys calabaricus (assembly GCF_900747795.2). NCBI lineage: Eukaryota > Metazoa > Chordata > Cladistia > Polypteriformes > Polypteridae > Erpetoichthys > Erpetoichthys calabaricus. Next base: position 163,232,018 of record NC_041403.2, on the reverse strand, counting down.
GACAGTTCATGTCATAGCACAAACCAAGCATGAAGTCAAAGGAATTGTCTGTAGACCTCCGAGACAGGATTGTCTCCAGGCACAAATCTGGGGAAGGTTACAGAAAAATTTCTGCTGCTTTTGAAGGTCCCAATGAGCACAGTGGCCTCCATCATCCGTAAGTGGAAGAAATTTGAAACCACCAGGACTCTTCCTAGAGCTGGCCGGCCATCTAAACTGAGCGATCGGGGAGAAGGGCCTTAGTCAGGGAGGTGACCAAGAACCCGATGGTCACTCTGTCAGAGCTCCAGAGGTCCTCTGTGGAGAGAGGAGAACCTTCCAGAAGGACAACCATCTCTGTAGCAATCCACCAATCAGGCCTGTATGGTAGAGTGGTCAGACGGAAGCCACTCCTTAGTAAAAGGCACATGGCAGCCCACCTGGAGTTTGCCAAAAGGCACCTGAAGGACTCTCAGACCATGAGAAAGAAAATTCTCTGGTCTGATGAAACAAAGATTGAACTCTTTGGTGTGAATGCCAGGCATCACGTTTGGAGGAAACCAGGCACCGCTCATCACCAGGCCAATACCATCCCTACAGTGAAGCATGGTGGTGGCAGCATCATGCTGTGGAGATGTTTTTGAGCAGCAGGGACTGGGAGACTAGTCAGGATAAAGAGAAAGATGACTGCAGCAATGTACAGAGACATCCTGGATGAAAACCTGCTCCAGAGCGCTCTTGACCTCAGACTGGGGCGACGGTTCATCTTTCAGCAGGACAATGACCCTAAGCACACAGCCAAGATATCAAAGGAGTGGCTTCAGGACAACTCTGTGAATGTCCTTGAGTGGCCCAGCCAGAGCCCAGACTTGAATCCGATTGAATATCTCTGGAGAGATCTTAAAATGGCTGTGCACCGACGCTTCCCATCCAACCTGATGGAGCTTGAGAGGTGCTGCAAAGAGGAATGGGCGAAACTGGCCAAGGATAGGTGTGCCAAGCTTGTGGCATCATATTCAAAAAGACTTGAGGCTGTAATTGCTGCCAAAGGGGCATCAACAAAGTATTGAGCAAAGGCTGTGAATACTTATGGACATGGGATTTCTCATTTTTTTTATTTTTAATAAATTTGCAAAAACCTCAAGTAAACTTTTTTCACGTTGTCATTATGGGGTGTTGTGTGCAGAATTCTGAGGAAAAAAATGAATTTAATCCATTTTGGAATAAGGCTGTAACATAACAAAATGTGGAAAAAGTGATGTGCTGTGAATACTTTCTGGATGCACTGTGTATATATATATCTATATATCCATCCATCCATCCATTTTCCAACCCGCTGAATCTGAACACAGGGTCACGGGGGTCTGCTGGAGCCAATCCCAGCCAACACAGGGCACAAGGCAGGAAACAATCCTGGGCAGGGTGCCAACCCACCGCAGGACACACACAAACACACACTAGGGCCAATTTAGAATCGCCAATCCACCTAACCTGCATGTCTTTGGATTGTGGGAGGAAACCCACACAGACACGGGGAGAACATGCAAACTCCACGCAGGGAGGACCCGGGAAGCGAACCTGGGTCCCCAGGTCACCCAACTGTGAGGCAGCAGCGCTACCCACTGCGCCACCGTGCCGCCCATTTATATATATATATATATATATATATATATATACTGTATATTCTATATAAAATATATATATATATATTGCATAGTTTACTATCAAATAATGCAAAGAGTACGCGACACGTGTTTCGCCCTAATTCTGGGCTCATCAGGCGTACACACTCACTGCAGCCCCTCTTGGGGATCGAACCTCGGACATCAGTGTCAGAGACAAAGCCTCTTGGTCTGCAAGTCGGCAAACATCCGCCACGGTGCCCTCTTCAGTTGCGAGAAGCAGATCATAGAATGTTGCAACCACAAACAAGCGTTACCTGGTAGGTAACCACCCATACAATCAGACTGTGATTCAGACTATGAATGTCATGAATGTAATACTGTATATATATATATATATATATATATATAAAATCCAACGTCTGTCCACTTTTCAAGAGAGAACTACTTAACGGATTAAGATCAGGATTTTTTCTATGAAAAACATTCCTGTTGATTTTGCGACTTCTCTCATCGCACTAGGTATCATCGTTCAGTTGCAGTACCGATCTATTTGCGTGAATCTGAGAGAGACGCTGCAGGCCGAGGGCAGGGGGAGGCAGGACTTCAGGAGTAGGGAGCCTGGCGGGGCCTTCCTCACTCACGCACCAGCCTGTGTTCGAGTCGCTCAACCTCTCGCCACATGTTGGAGCGCACCTTGCCTCCACTTAGCTAGCGATATCTGTTTCTTCAGCAGATATTATCATCTAGAGGTTGTTAAAGAGTAACGTTTGACGTTTTTGAGAGAGAGATCAGAGCTACGTGTGTTTTAGAGGGTAGCTGCGGATATCCAGAGACATTACAGTCACCTGCTTTTCTCCCCCCATGGGGGACTCTGTCCCGTCAGACCAGAACACGATCAGATACAGTGCCAACGTCTATTGATTTTTAAAGTTTGTCTTGTTTCACTACTACGTGGGCGCATCCGTGGGGGACAGCTAGTTCATTTATAAAAGCACGTTTAAAACCACAGAGGTTCTGCCAAAGTGTTGTACAAAGAAGCATTAAAATAAACTCAATGCAAACAATCATACACAAGCAGATTAATAAAACAACCAGTTATAACATCCCCCCACAATCCCATCATACTCAAAGAAAGGCAGAAGAAAGCAAGAAGGTCTTAATCCGACTTTTAAGAACCTCAATAGAAGATGAAGACCTGATGTGGAAAGGCAGGTCATTCCAAAGCCAAGGAGCAACAACTGTAAAATTTCAGACTCACCTCGACTTCAGCTGAGACCTCAGAACTGCAAGGAGTCGTCGTCCAGATGACCTCAGTGCTCTCGGTACCACATAGGAGTGAAGGAGGTCACAGATGTTTTTTGGAGCGAGACCATGCAAGCCAGTGGAGAGAGAGGCTAAAATGGGGGAGAAGTGATCCTTTTTTGTAGACCCAATTAAAAATCTAGCTGCAGCGTTTTGAACCAGCTGAAGGTGCGACAGAGACGATGCGGGCAATCCCACATATAAGTAATTACAATAATCTAGCTGAGATGTAATGAAGGCATGAATAACTGTTTCCAAGTCCTTCTGTGAAAGAGAGGATTTTAGTTTAGAAATTTGCCTCAGTTGGTAAAAAGTGAACATTAGTACCACGGAGATCGAAGATGATACCTCGGTTTCTGACATTATTATGAATCATTGCTGCCAAGGAGCCTAACTGAGTGTCAGTATCAACTGCAGATGTGGTAGAACCAAAAATAAATGACCTCCGTTTAATTTTCGTTTAATTGTAAAAAATTTTGTGCCATGCAATATTTAATATGCTCAAAGCATTTCAACAGCTTTTTTACACATGGGGTGATGTCAGGACTAGCGTTGAGGTACAGCTGCGTATCATCAGCATGACAATGATACGCAACATCATGTTTGAGAAAGATGGCCCTCAAGGGGAGCAGATAAAGGGAAAAGAGAAGGAGAGCCAGGATAGACCCTGGTGGGACGCCTCGTGTGAGAGGGGCCGGGCGAGAGAAGTTCCCATCTATGTTAACAGACATACTGTAGCTCTACCTTTAAGGTAGGACCCAAACCATTTCAATGCACCGCCTTGAATGACTACTTCATCCTCAAGCCCTTTTAACAGAACCCCATGGTCCACCGTGTCAAATGCCGCACTAATATCCAGTAAGACTAAGACTGCAGAAGAGCCAGAGTCCAAAGTTAATCGAATTCCATTCCATAATGATAGCACGTTGAAATGTTAGGTCTCCGGTTCCTCTTTATTCTTTCACATGTTTAAGAAGCCACACACAGATCTGTCCAGCTATTAATTTATGTGCTTAATTCAGACCAGGGGCCTCATGTATAAACAGTGCGCACGCACAAAAATGTTGTGTACGCCCGTTTCCACGCTCACGTCGCGATGTATAAAAACTAAACTTGCCGTAAAGCCACGCACATCTTCACGCCAGCTAAATTCTTGGCGTACGCAAGTTCTCCGCTCGGTTTTGCAAACTGACGGTACCCAGCGTCAAAGCAGTGCTACTGTTCCAGTGTGATTTCCTTTTAGTTTTTAGATTCACATCCCTGACGCGGCTTTATCAAATACACTGAAATTAACTGCATATCGCTTATTAGTTTAAGGCATCTCATTGTAATCAACCTGTAACCATATAATGATGCACCGAATGGCCAGACTATTCAAAATACCATACCTGCTTTAGCGTTGTCACTGTCAGTTCACCACTATGAGTATTTAACCCACTGTATCGGAGTGCGGAATCACAGCTGTACAGCAGCTGATCGGATTATCAAGATACAGCATCAAGCACACGCTGACTCAGCCATGCGCACAGTCTGTTTGAACTGCTCTCATACAGCAAACGCTTCAGAACCTTTCCTGTACGGACCTCGCGGTTCAGAAACAGTTTCATCCCAAGTGCTCTAAACGCACTCAATCAGTCCATCAATTGTTCTTGGTAGAACTGTTTGTACTTATAAGTACAATCACCTCACTGTAAACTTGCACTATAGTTATAATATTGCACAACCTGAGTCACTTTATAAAGCGCAGATTTACAGATGACGACGACTGGCTTCCGAGTCGATTTAGATTACCAAGCGCTATCTTCTTAGAGCTCTTGATATCATTTTTAAGATGAAATGCAGTAAAGCATGTTTATTATCTGTATAATGTAAGTTTTAAACTTCATTAAAATAATGTATATTGTTAATAATTAAACATATGAGGACACAGTGGACAGCGGTAGTGACGAGCTGGCACTCCATTCATGGATTGTTCCTGCCTTGCGCTGTATACTTGCTGGGATTGGCGTGACCCTGGATGGATTGATGGATGGATGGAATAATTAAACACGTACTACGAAGATATTTCAATGTTTCATAAAAGTTTTGAAGAATCAGTGTCCTAAGATTGCAGGTGGCTTGGCATCTATTACAGAGCTGATTGTGTGGCGATTGGGTATTTGGAGAAAGAAAAGGAAGGACAGGAATTGGGGGTTAGTACATTTGAAAGAGACAGTACTGCTGCAATAAATTATTTCACCGAATGTCACACACAGTGCAGCAAGCATCTTGCGTAAGGCAGGAACAATCTCTGAGGCCACCGTGTTCCCATGTTTAATAACATGCTTTAACTCCTATCATCATGAAAATGATATCACGTATACATCTCAGTATTTTAATTATTCAGAGATCTGTAATATCACAAATGTAATGGATTCTGTGTCCTGTCGGAGGAAGAGAAAGCCTGTTTTAGGCTAGAGTTATACTTCACACGACACGACGCATTCTGCATCGAACGCTCCTGCTACGCAAGCGTTGAAGTGTTTATGCTTGCGCGCGTACTTTACGTAAATCTGGAGGAATCCGCCAGGAGGAAGTGCAAGATATTATCACGGTGAGAACATGTTCGGCTTCTCTGTGTTGTGAATTGCCTAGAACACCCATTAAATTCCGATGACACCTTACCGCAATATCTCTGAAAAGGATGTTTATTGATTAAATCCAGGGATGTGTTCATTCCAGCAAGCATTGGGCAAGAGTGAGAAACACAGAGCACATAGAAGATCAAATACAAAACAAAGCATTTAACGTGCTACTTTAGTTACAATGGTATTTGAGAAACTAGTAAATTAAATGATTTTAAGATGACGTTTATGATGTTCTACTTTAATGACAAAATAAACGACGGGATTAAAGTTGACATTTCTAGCTTTTTCTCACTGTGTCCCTATTTTTTTTTCTTTTCTCTGTACCCTAATAAGCTATCATATGACACTTAGACGGTGGGCTACGACTCGCCTTTTTACGGCCACTTTGATATCTGACAACTTGAGCTTTCGAGTTTCTCCAACACGCTATGTCACTCAATCAACTTCCTTGTGTTGTATATACCACTGTTTAAACCAACAAATAGTACATTTTCTTTGCCTCCACTTGGTATTCACTGAAATGTATCTATTTTTCCCCATGCTTTTGCCATTGCCTTTTCACAGAACGCTGAGTTTAAGGGCTATTTATATTGATTTACATATTCAAAGAGGCGTAATTCTGGGAGGAGTTGAGGAGGGGCAGCAGGCGTGTGCACGTGCATTACTTTTCATGCTGACCAGGATTTATATAGCAGAAGAACGTGGAAGTTGGCTTACGCACAGATTCATGCATCTGGATTTTTTTGTGCGTACGCACATTTCCACATTTGTCTGTACACCATGTTTTAGTGTGAATTCTACGCACAGCGTTATACATGAGGCCCCTTGTCTGTGGGTATCACCTCACACTTTATTTCAGTTAGTACAGGTAGTCATCAACTTACCCACTGCGCCACCATGCCACCTGAAAAGAAGATCAGCAGCAAAAACTCATCATTGATTATGAAAAGGGTTAGAATGAAAACTTGTAACCACAGTGATTGCCCAGGATTGGAGTTGGACACCCCTGACTGCACTTTGGCATAAATAAATACTTAAAATAAATAAATCAGGCAGGTTTCAGAATGTTAGTTAAGTTAGATGTCATGGTGTGTTTCCAATTACAAAACTTTTTAATACACTGATCTATATATTGAAGTCTATAGCGTCTCACCTCACAGTACAACTTGGACAATCAAACGGGTATCATATATAACTAGCACCTGTTTTTTCAGGAATAAACCAAACTGTGGAAGTATGGAGATGCCACCAATAACAACAGGACATTGAAAACATAAAATCTATAAAACCAATTAATAGCTGTAAGTGATAAATATGATTTAATGTGCAATAAGTATGAAATAATGGGAATCAGAATAGCACCTCCATCTAGCAGTCCCTTTCTTATAAACCAATAGGTAACGATTCATCATATTTCCAATGCCAGTTGTGACCACTAGGGGAATATCAGGCCCCATTCCTTTGACACAGCTACAGCACAACACACAGTCACGGGGTCAAATATTTATTTTTTCCTCTGTGGTTCAGTTAGTTTTTCTTTTTGTACCTTAACAGGCATCTTCTTCTCTGTCTATCACAGCTCACCAAAATACTTTCCTTTCCAACTCCTTCCATAGCTCCCAGTTAAGCTTTGTATGCCTTGTTCCGACTTGGACTCTCAGACCAAGGTGAGGGAGCCCTTTTTACTGCTGGACCTGGGAGTACTTCTGGAGTGACAGTACTAGACGGTGAAAGCCCCTCAAAGCAGGGATAGTTCTCCTTTACAGCTCCACCTGGTGGCAGCTATCAGGATTGCCCAACGGGGACTATAGTCCTCAACATGCCCTGTGGGTGCAGGTATGGGCACACAAAACCAGGAGCACTGCCTCCTGGTGCATCAGGGAAGTATACAGTCTTGGATCACTGTCTCCCCCAGACCACCCAGTTGATAGTCCCATCTGGGAACGGGAATGACATCCATCCATGTCGGGACCTCAATGTCATCTCTTATTACACGGTGTATGATTAAATAATGCTAATGACAAAGGTCTACACTAACCTAATGCAATGCTTACCAAACAAAAACGAGGGTTGTTACAAAAAACACACCCGAAGCTGCAGGGTGACATGCCCTAATAATCCCATCACCACCATTAAAATACAAGTAGAACATTTATGGAGAGCATCAACACCAAATTCATCCAATAGACATGCAGCTGCAATTAACTGTAGTATTGGAAGACAATCATTTGTGAAGGGATTGGGGAGAAAAAAAAAAGTCTGTTCTGGTTCCCATTATCCTTTGTCACTTGTGTTATGTTGATTTAATGATTTGTGTGTCTTGTCATGGAGTCACTGTACCTTTGTTTGGTGGTGTCTGCATAGGTAAGGGCTTCGGATAACTCAGACCAACAAGTGTTAGATGTATTGTGCAGGGCCATCTTAATACATGGGCACGCTGGGCAGTTGCCCGGGAGCCCCACGATCATAGGGTGCTAATCTATGAATGCTGTGACTTGCTGAGTGGTTGTGTAGGTAGAGGCCCCAGTGTACGGCTTTGCCTGGGGGCCTATATGGCTGTTAAGACGGCCCTGGTATTGCGTACAGAACTGATCATCCAAATTGTGCCGAGAAGTAGAGTCTTCACTTAAACAGTCAAGGTGCACAAAGCTCAGAAAGTGAGTAGCCACTGTCCTGACACAAAAAAATGACAGCGCACCACTATCAAAATACACAAGGTTTAGAAAAAAAAACAAGAATCTCACCAGGTGTAAGAAAGCCTATATATCCCAGAATTTCAAAAATCATCAGATATTTCAATATCATTTTTTATTAAAAAATATATATTTTTCACAATAACAAAGAACACATATTGTGCATATAATTTACATAAACTTAAAGGCTGCAACAGAGATGTGCATCAGAAAAATGTCAGTAAAATGAAAGCCCATGAATATCTGATCTGCTATTTACTTTGAAAACAGGAATTGAAAATCTTAGCTGAAGTTTAAATTAAGATTACAAGGTGTCTGAAGACCCACATCAGCAGTCTAATAGATTAACTTGGCCTAAAGTGTCGCTGGTCCATTTCAACACTTTTATTCCTCATAAATAGTATTGTTCAGTTATTCAATTCTGTCACATGGTCGTTTCAGTTCTCCCATCCTCAAGAGTTGTCCTTTTAAAAGAACATTTGTTTCATTGTCAAACGTCACACTCGACTCTTTCCACCATCAGAAAAACAATGTTTTACCTGTGCCGCTTATTCAGTAAAAACACCGACATGAGTCCTTTCAATCCACCTCCTCAATGGTGGGGCCCTGAGATGAAGCTCCTGAAGCCCCTCTTGCTTGTGCACCACAGCCTCCGGGCATCCCTCCTGGCGCTGCCCCCTGGTACAGCTGGGCGATGATGGGATTGCACACTTTCTCCAGTTCTTTCTGCTGATGCTCGTATTCCTCCTTCTCAGCCAGTTGGTTATTCTCCAGCCATGAGATGGTCTGATTGCATTTGTCCACAATCTTCTTCTTGTCCTCCTCACTGATTTTGCCTTTCATGTTTTCATCTTCCATGCTGCTCTTAATGTTGAAGGCGTATGACTCAAGAGAGTTCTTGGCAGATATCTTTGCCCTCTGCACCTCATCCTCAGCTTGGTATTTTTCAGCATCCTGCACCATCTTCTCAATCTCCTCTTTGCTCAGGCGCCCTTTGTCATTGGTGATTGTGATCTTGTTTGCCTTCCCGGTACTCTTGTCCACTGCAGACACATTCAAAATGCCATTTGCATCAATGTCGAAGGTCACTTCAATCTGTGGCACACCTCGTGGGGCTGGGGATATCCCAGTCAGTTCAAATTTGCCCAGCAGATTGTTATCTTTGGTCATGGCCCTTTCACCTTCATAAACCTGAATCAGGACTCCTGGCTGGTTGTCTGCATAGGTTGAGAAGATTTGAGTTTGCTTGGTGGGGATGGTTGTGTTGCGCTTGATTAGAGCTGTCATGACTCCACCTGCTGTCTCAATGCCCAAGGACAGTGGAGCCACGTCAAGGAGCAGCAGATCCTGCACGTTTTCAGAGGTGTCACCCATCAGGATGGCTGCCTGGACAGCGGCACCATAAGCCACAGCTTCATCGGGATTGATGCTCTTGTTAAGCTCTCTGCCGTTAAAGAAGTCCTGAAGGAGTTTCTGGATTTTAGGAATGCGTGTGGAACCTCCAACAAGAACAATGTCATGAATCTGAGACTTGTCCATCTTTGCATCTCGGAGGGCCTTCTCCACAGGCTCCAGTGTGCCTCTGAACAGGTCCGAGTTCATCTCTTCAAAGCGTGCTCTGGTGATGGACGTGTAGAAGTCGATACCTTCATACAGCGAGTCGATCTCAATGCTGGCCTGGGTGCTGGAGGACAGGGTTCTCTTGGCTCTCTCACACGCTGTCCTCAGCCTCCTGACGGCCCTTTTGTTCTGGCTGATGTCCTTTTTGTATTTCCTTTTAAACTCTTCGATGAAGTGGTTGACCATACGGTTGTCAAAATCTTCTCCACCCAAGTGGGTGTCTCCTGCTGTGGCCTTCACTTCAAAGATGCCATCTTCAATGGTGAGGATAGACACATCAAAGGTGCCACCTCCCAAGTCAAAGATGAGGATGTTGCGCTCTCCTTTTTTACCTTTGTCCAGTCCGTATGCAATGGCAGCTGCCGTGGGCTCATTGATGATCCTCACCACATTCAGTCCAGCAATGATGCCTGCATCTTTAGTTGCCTGGCGCTGAGAGTCGTTAAAGTAGGCAGGTACAGTGATGACGGCATTTGTGACTTTCTGCCCAAGATAGGCCTCCGCAATCTCTTTCATCTTAGTCAGAACCATGGAGGAGATCTCTTCTGGGTAGAAAGCCTTGTTCTCACCTTTGTATTCAACTTGGACTTTAGGCTTCCCTCCATCACTAATCACCTTGAAAGGCCAAAGCTTCATGTCCGATTGGACAATGTGATCATCATACTTTCTGCCAATCAGTCGCTTAGCATCAAAAATGGTGTTGTTGGGGTTCATGGCCACTTGGTTCTTGGCAGCGTCTCCAATGAGCCTCTCAGTGTCAGTGAAGGCCACGTAACTGGGGGTGGTCCTGTTTCCCTGGTCATTGGCGATGATCTCCACTTTGCCATGCTGGAACACTCCCACACAGGAGTAGGTGGTGCCCAGGTCGATGCCAATTGCAACTCCTTTGGGTGCAGACATTCTTCTTACTTGCAACTGTAATATGCAACTCTGAAATAAAGAAAGAAAAGGTGAAGAATAAAAAGTGGCATAGAAGTGGTAACTTGGAATGCATAGTAATATTTTTACATCAGTATAACTGTATGTTTTAAGTGAAATTCAAATTTAGGCTTACGAGTATTTATTGCTAGGGAACCCCATAGTGAACGCTGTAGGAAAGAAACAATTTAAATGTAGTTTTTGTTTACTTAGTAACTAATGATATGTAAAAAAAATAAGTCAGTCCTTATTAATCCCATTTAATGCCTACTATTGTAAAAAACATAGATTTCAAAAGTAATTTGATAATTGGGTGGCACGGTGGTGGCGCTGCTGCCTCACAGTAAGAAAACATGGGTTCGCTTCCCCGGTTCTCCCCACATCTGCGTGGGTTTCCTCCCACAGTCCAAAGACATGCAGGTTTTGTGCACTGGCAATCCTAAATTGTCCTTAGTGTGTGCTCGGTGTGTGTTGTGTGTGTGTGCCCTGCAGTGGGCTAGCGCCCTGCCCAGGGTTTGTTCCTGCCTTACGCCCTGTGTTGGCTGGGATTGGCTCCAGCAGACCCCCGTGACCCTGTCTTAGGATATAGCAGGTTGGATAATCGATGGAATTTGATAATTGAGAGATACAGTAGAACATAAACATATATAATAAATGAATAGTTTTTTCTGATTTATTAAGTATGGATTTTTATTACAACAAAATCAAATTTTAAAATTTGACAGTAAGGGCATCATGCATTTTTTAATTCCATATTTAAAGTAAGCCCAGCTTAATAAAAAATGTTCACTTCAAAAAAAAGTCAAATAAAGACACTTAAGTGTCATTTATTCAAAGCACTTTACTAGTCTTTTAAATGGGATTTAGACAACAGAAATTACCCATAACGAGAAAAAAAATACAACAAAAAAAAATATTTTTAAAGCACAGTTGTCAGTGCATCGTAAACTACTGAAATTAAGGCAAGACACACTTATGATAGACATTACGCTAAAACAGCGCGGTTGAGATGAGAAGTTAAACGAGATTTTGCGCACACATTAACGGAAATAATGATTTAAGAATTACGCTGACTGCTGCCGCAGTCGGAAGCAGTTCAAAATTCATGGTGATGACTGTGCAGAGAATCAATACTTTTTAAATTAATTATTCAAGTACACTTACCTTGTTGGAAATACTTTAGTCTTTTTGACTCCGAGCCTGTGAAGCTTTCTTACTGGAAAACACCAAACTGCTGCTAAGCTTTTCCGCGTTTGATTGGAGGTTTCCTTCACGCCCGAGCTCTTTTATTGGCAGCGGCGGGTATTCCAGAACACTCTCGACAACTCCGACCAATCACAGCGCGGCGTTTGCCTTACCATGACAACACACCATCCGCTCTGACTCTAGCTGGAATCCGCGGAAAACTTCGGGAGTTTTCGAGAAAAGCTCTTTAGAGTTATTTTAAAAGTGTGACACAAAATAAACACATAATGATAGATATTTAATATACATAATAGAATGAAAACACGGGTAAATTTAAGATTTCTTAATCTATCAAAGGACATGCAATAGGTATCTATTTTTATTTATTAAGGGGTCGCGTACAGCAGAAACCCATTTTCTTATCCTTGATCGCCCCAAAACGTACCACTGGCACTTACTGGCGGTGCGGGTGCGATTATGGACGGACGGATCAACTATAAAATTACCGAATACTGAAATGTTCACGTCTCACTGTTGCTTAATGTATAACTGTAATTATAACGCACGTCTTTAAAGATTTTTATACACAGAAACCGGTTACTCGTACTCAATATATTACAATATTGGTGTGCTAATATGAAGTCGCATTGCCTCATATATTTTCTTATTCGATATATACTGTTCAAGAAACAGATGATGAGTCCACAGAAAATTAAAATGCATGTCGTTACATAAAACCAGCTCATAGTGCGCATGCTCGAGGGTGTCTCGATCTTTTCCGGAAAGTTCTCGAAACCTCGTTTTACTCATAGGCCTACAGCCGTTGCTGTGATTGGTTAGAACATTCGGGAGCATTCGCGAAGGCCGGCCGTTTTCAATAAAAGGAAGCCGGCGCGCTCCTAGCGCAGATCAGAACTGCGAGTGGAGATAGAAGCCGCGTGAAGGTGTGGAGTGACAGATTGCGAAGCAACGCGTATCGCTGGTTTTACACGAAGTTGCGCCGACAACCTGCTTAATCTGAGAGAACACACCGTTGTCACTAAAGTAAGTGAATATCAGCTATTAATTTTGAAGGCATTAAAAATGCTCAAAGCGTTTGGTAGTGTAGGTTTTCAATTTAAACAAAAACCCAGCTTTGTACAGTACTATTTAATATGCATGTTACGGGTAGCTTAATGACCACAATGGTATTCATGTACACTAGCTTACACAAATTAATATTTGTTCATAGCTTTAGCAGTTTGTGTTTTTGTATTTATTCTAATTAAAAAAAAAAAAAACTTGTTTCATGTATTAAAGTATTTTTTGGTGTTTAATGTGTTTAATTTGTAATAGCACTACTTAGTAGATCTTTTACTGTGCATCTATTCTTTTTGTACACTTGGGAGTAATTCACATCAAATCAAATTTTATTTGTCACATACAATTACATAGTGCTAACTATAACGAAATGCTTAATTACAAAAGCTTAAGAAAAATATTATATAACGGCAGCCCTCTTCCAAACACACAGAACTACTGACTTAGATAATAAAGTGAGCTGCTACTGTCAAATAACAGGCTTGTAGGTGGCAGTAAGATGTGCTTTGATCAAGGGAAAGACGCTGTACAAACAGAATGCCTTATTCTTATGTTAGTTTACTAGCAAATATAAATAATGGTTATGATCCAAATAGGTTCTTTAACATAAAATAAAATTGTTTTTTAAGTCCTACTACATTCCTATTCATTTATATTGCAGCAATCTTTTTTTATTAATTTTGTTGTAATCATTCCGTACATATAGATCAATTTTTACGAAAAATAGGATTGAAAGCAAATCAAACCCCACCCCTGAGAAGGAGAGCATAGCCAAAGGAGTAATACTTAATAATTTAGGCATGTTTGCAAGCCTTGAGTTAAATAGGGCAAAAAAAGATAAATGGAGAAGGAAAAGAAATGCGGAAATAATAATTTCTTCTTATTCTAAAATATTATTGATTAAATCCTGCCAGGTTTTGAAAAAAGTCTGTACAGATCCACTAGCTGAGAATTTGATTTTTTCCCATTTCAAATAATATAAAACATCGGTTTCCCACTGACTTATTAGAGAAGAGTTAGGATTCTTCCAATTTAACAAAAGCAGTCGATATTGCAGTAATCTTGATACTGGTTTTGTGATTAGAAGAAAAGCAAACCCAAGCACTTAGCTCAATCTAATTTAAAAAATGCCTAAAATGTAAAACTAGGAGAGGTATCTGCTCGGCCACTGTCGCACTGTCATTTAAATTGGCATGTTGATCAGTTTCCCGTTATCTTCTCACCAAATTCCTAGCACACTTTACATAAAATATTGTAGTCAGTTTTTGTAAATTTCAAAGTAGTGTAGTCGTATCCCGGGATGTGGAGCTTTCATGTTCTTCCCCTTCTGCATGGGTTTTCTATGAGTGCTTAAATTTCCTCCTACAGTCCAAAAAGATGTAGCTTAGTTGGACTGGCGATGCTAAACTGGCCATAGGGTGTACATTATGTGTTTAGCATGTGATGGGCTGGTGCCCTACCCAAGTGTTGTTCCTGCCTTGTGTCTGATACTCGGCTCCCCTGCTCAGGATAAAGTAGGTTTAGAAAATGGATCAATGGATGTAAAGTGAAAGGAGTGTCCAGAAAAAAAACGAGATGCAAATAGTAGGGGCATGCATCCTATTTATATATCTAATATCTATAAGCATTCATCTATGTACATTTAGCTCAATGATATTACTAATTTTTTTCTACCAAATGCAATTTTAAACATTTCAGATTTGTCAGATGAAGAAAATTATGAAATAAATCACTAAATTAATAATGCCTCATTCATTATTGGTATACAAAGCGCTATATAAATGTAATGAATTATTATTATTTTATTATTACAAATGGTGCTTTTCATGATGTTTAATGTTATTTGTCATTTTACATTTAGATCTACGCATTGTAGTCAGAACAATGCCTGCACCCAAAGGAGTGGCAATTGGCATCGACCTGGGCACCACCTACTCCTGTGTGGGAGTGTTCCAGCATGGCAAAGTGGAGATCATCGCCAATGACCAGGGAAACAGGACCACTCCCAGCTATGTGGCCTTCACTGACACCGAGAGGCTCATTGGAGATGCTGCCAAAAACCAAGTGGCCATGAATCCTACCAACACCATTTTTGATGCTAAGCGACTGATAGGCAGAAAGTATGATGACCACGTTGTCCAGTCTGACATGAAGCACTGGCCTTTTACGGTGGTAAGTGATGGTGGCAGGCCCAAAGTGAAGGTTAAACACAAAGGTGAGAACAAGACCTTCTACCCAGAAGAGATCTCCTCCATGGTCTTGACTAAGATGAAAGAGATTGCTGAGGCCTACCTTGGGCAGAAAGTCACAAATGCCGTCATCACTGTACCTGCCTACTTTAATGACTCTCAGCGCCAGGCAACTAAAGACGCAGGCGTCATTGCTGGACTGAATGTGCTAAGGATCATCAATGAGCCCACGGCAGCTGCCATTGCATACGGACTGGACAAAGGTAAAAAAGAAGAGCGCAACGTCCTCATCTTTGACTTGGGAGGTGGCACCTTTGATGTGTCTATCCTCACCATTGAAGATGGCATCTTTGAAGTGAAGGCCACAGCAGGAGACACCCACTTGGGTGGAGAAGATTTTGACAACCGAATGGTCAACCACTTCATCGAAGAGTTCAAAAGGAAATACAAAAAGGACATCAGCCAGAACAAAAGGGCCGTCAGGAGGCTGAGGACCGCGTGCGAGAGAGCCAAGAGAACCCTGTCCTCCAGCACCCAGGCCAGCATTGAGATCGACTCGTTGTATGAAGGCATCGACTTCTACACGTCCATCACCAGAGCACGCTTTGAGGAGATGAACTCGGACCTGTTCAGAGGCACACTGGAGCCTGTGGAGAAGGCACTCCGAGATGCCAAGATGGACAAGTCTCAGATTCATGAAATTGTTCTTGTTGGAGGTTCCACACGCATTCCTAAAATCCAGAAACTCCTCCAGGACTTCTTTAATGGCAGGGAGCTGAACAAGAGCATCAATCCTGATGAAGCTGTGGCTTATGGTGCCGCTGTCCAGGCAGCCATCCTGATGGGTGACACCTCTGAAAATGTGCAGGATCTGCTGCTGCTTGATGTGGCTCCACTGTCCTTAGGCATTGAAACAGCAGGTGGAGTCATGACAGTTCTCATCAAGCGCAACACAACCATCCCAACCAAGCAAACTCAGACCTTCACAACCTATGCAGACAATCAGGCAGGGGTCCTGATTCAAGTTTATGAAGGAGAGCGGGCAATGACCAAGGATAATAATCTGCTGGGCAAGTTTGAACTATCTGGGATACCTCCAGCCCCACGAGGTGTGCCACAGATCGAAGTGACCTTTGATATTGATGCCAATGGCATTCTGAATGTGTCTGCTGTGGACAAGAGCACAGGGAAGGCAAACAAAATCACAATTACCAATGACAAAGGGCGCCTGAGCAAAGAGGAGATTGAGAAGATGGTGCAGGATGCTGAAAAATACAAAACCGAGGATGAGGCGCAAAGGGAAAAGATATCTGCCAAGAACTCTCTTGAATCATATGCCTTTAACATTAAGAGCAGCATGGAAGATGAAAACATGAAAGGCAAAATCAGTGAAGAAGACAAGAAGAAGATTGTGGACAAATGTAATCGGACCATCTCATGGCTAGAGAATAACCAGCTGGCTGAGAAGGAGGAATACGAGCATCAGCAGAAAGAACTGGAGAAAGTGTGCAATCCCATTATTGCCAAGCTGTACCAAGGGGCAGCGCCAGGAGGGATGCCAGGAGGCTGTGGCGCACAGGCAAGAGGGGCTTCAGAAGCTTCATCTCAGGGCCCCACCATTGAGGAGGTGGACTGAGATTGCAGTATTTTAGGTGTATTATAAACATTAACTGGACATGACCAAAGTATGTTTCAGTGTTGGACACTGCAGAGGTAAAAGTCATTCAATTCCATTATAGGGAACAGCTTTTTTTGTAGTTTTATTTATTTTTATTGAATGCTGCTATATATGTACCTGTTTAATACTGTTTTGTTGCAAAACTGTTCTAATGTTTAATTTGAATAAATTTATCATTCTACAATTTTGAATTGTTTTGGTCTCCTACACAATGTTGCAAAAAAATTTCAGTATATAAAAATTTAAATAACTGAAATATCGTTTTAACATTTAACTACAAAAACTATTTTAAAAGGAATCAGAAAAACTTTATTAGTACACATGGTTTCAATGGATAAAATCGGTCATGCAACATTTTACTACTTATAAATTTTTAGCAAAACCGGCCTGGTCAGTCACCGTAATAGATTTAAGTTATACTTTATTAATCCTTTCCCCCCACCCCAACTGGTTATGGAGTTCCATAATATTCTCTTTGGATTGAGCAGTATTTATACCTTGGCTTTGAGAGTGGGCTTAAAATCTATAAAAATGAGACACTAATCTCTCAATTTTATGGTATCTGCAGGAAAAGATTCTTCTCTGCACTCAACATATGAATTCAAAACTATGATGTACAAAAATATTCATACTACAACCATTTTTTTTTTTTTTAACATATGGGGTAAGGAAAGGAAGACAACAAAAGAAATCCAGTGCAGGGAAAAAGACATGTATTGTAAATGGATGCCATTTCCTTGCTTACACAAACTCCCTTTCATGCCACATTACAATTGTGTGAACAAAGTAAAGCTGCAGACATCTGAGCATATCGTCACCTTTGTGACATTAAGTTTCACTGCTCTTTATTCCATAAATGTGTAAAAATAACTGGAGAAAGCACACTCATTTTTGATCAACAGACCCATATGCAATTGGGGACAAATTGTGTGAAAACTCAGCCCACTGTCCAGAAAGTGGAAGGCTGTCTGACATATAATGTTGTTATGAAGATGATTTCAAGATTATTAACTGGGAAACACCACCTTCATTTCATGTCTCCTACATCCATTTGTTTTCTTTAAAATAATTGCTCCGTTCTATTCTTACTATAGAAATATAACCATGTAATGGAAGATTGCCGGTAGTTTAACAAACGGCTAAGAACAATGGGGAGTGCGGTTGCTTTAAGGGTCTAGAACCCTTGCATCTTCAGAACACACGTTTTATTTTTGGTACGTCACCTTCCTCTCACAATGCAAAGAAGTGCAGTGCAATGCAATTTGCAAGTGTACCAGAGGGGGCCCAGAAATAGAGCAGAGCTCAGGCTGGATCCTACTTTGTTCTTGCTAGGATAGGCTCCTGAAACCTTGCATTGTTAAGAAAATGCAAATAGTGAGGGACTCCAAATTGCTAAACACTTTGACTACATTAAGCAGGCGCAAAAAAAATACATCAATGTAGTGACATAAACGGTAGTCAACAAGATTCTGTTCCATTCTAAGAATTCCCTCTACAGGTATTGTCATTGTTAGGTTTTTACACCACGTCTTCTGTATCCTCTAAACCAGGGGTCCCCAACCCCTGGTCCACGGCCCACTACCGGTCTGCAGCCGTCTGACAGCCGGGCCGCGAGAGAACTGCCGGCAACGGCGACTCACTCAGACTTTTCAGAACGCTTGCCAGGTGAGGCTTTGTAGCGGTGCAGAGAGAGGAGAGAGACCGAGGTGACAGAGTATTACAACAAAGTATTTTTATGGTCCCGACAATTTCCCCATATGACATGAGTCTATAGAAATCACGTTACTACGAAGTACATTCAACAGATGCTTTCATTACAACGAAGTGACCCTGAAATGCTTAAATGAATCATCCACAGAGCAGTTAGATCTGTGGTCGCATGCTCAGTTGTGCACGTTTGCACAACGATCCCCAAACAAACATTGTAAAAAAAAATCTTTCTTCGAACTTTCCTCGTACTGGTTTTGTTGTCTGTGGTTTTCAGTGATTCCTTTTGCTTATTGCTTGTCAACATTTGAAAAACATCCATTGGAATTTAACTCATTGTCACCCTCCTATAGAAACGGCAGACACGAAAAAAAGATAGCAGTGTTGATGTTTGTGATGTGCAATCTGTTGGAATGGCAAATGCAAAGCATATGTCTTTGTTATATGCAAAAAAAGAAGAAAAATCTCAGATTGCAAACGTATGCGAACTGCTTAATAACTTTAATAATAGAAATGTTATGTAAATTGTGTATAAAACTGCCCCCCCCCCCCCCCCCCCACACCAACCCCCCTGACCGGTCCATGGAAAAATTTGCATCTAAAAAAGTGGTCCTTGCTGTCAAAAAGGTTGGGGACCACTGCTCTAAACTGTCAGATTACTAATATAAGAACATTCTCAAACCTGTTTATTCTAATTGGGCATAGGGCACCAGTCCCTCACAGGACCCAGTAATGGATTCCCAAATTACCTTAAAGTAAAGTTTGCGCCTAATTTAAAAAAATAGGAATTTGCTGTGAAAAGCAAATTCTGAAAGCGATGACCATAATACAACATATGGCGCTACGCACCAAACCTCCCAACTCCTGCCCAGGAACTGCTGGTCTACACCTAACATGATGTGCGGTGCCACAACACTACAAATTGATCATATAGAAAGAAAATAACAAAAAAATTGATAACAAAATGACAGTATAAAACCTACTAAAAAGATTACAAGATTACCAAATGAGAATATTACATGTTGATGTGCAACCTTTATTACAAAATTTACACTGTCTCGTAACAAGTGAGCAATTATACAAAGTATAAAAAAAAAATAAAATAAAGTACAAAAGTCAGCCACAGGTAAAACATCTGACCCATCAGGGTAGCATTCTTGGGTACGTACCTTTCAATTTTAATTCCCACTGATGGTCACTACTTGGCGGCTGTAATCATCTTGTTACCCGGATTTCACATAACGTTGTCTCAGCTTTGGGCTTTCAGCTAATTTGTCATTCTTGCCAGTTCTTTATACTGAAAGCAAAACTTTGTACGTGTAACTACAACAACATTTTCCACAATACACTTCTAGAAGTTCTGGGTGACGTTCAGAACACCCGTTCCACGTTAACACACTGATCGGACAGTAAAGTAAAATGTAAACAGAGGCAGTGACCCTGCACTTAGGGCTGCACCACGTTTTGGCAGTTTAAAGGATGACAACAACACAACACACCACATACATCGTGTCAACCAACCATCCAGACCACTGCTGCCCACCTGAGCAGCAATGTGAAGGTCCCATCAGTTTCCATCATATACATACAGTGACAGAATCTGCTCATGCACTCGCACACACACGCACAAAACAGAGGTTAAGACAGAAATTGTGCAACTGTATGCATCAGACTATACATTAAACTCACAAAAAAACAAAATATCTGTTAAATGTTTTAAATCTATACCTGTGTTCATGCACACACTTTCAGTACTAGAAAAGAAACAAAAAAAGATACAAAGTAACAACTAGTTGACTTTTTTTTTTAAAGCCGTCATTTACAGAAATCACTCCTTTTACATGAAAATAAAGAATTAAAAAAAAGTTTGAATACTTTACCTATACGGTATTTGCAATACTGGCACTTTCAAAAAGGCAAATATTCTATATGCCATGTCCTGTAGAAATATCCAAAAGGACAGTTTATTTAGAAATGACTTTACAAAAACCTTGACAGAAGCGTCATGCTCGAACTTTTACAAACTCTAAAAGAAAATGGTCTCATTTCTTAAAATTTTTAAATCTTAACGTTAAAAACAAGTTCTTCTTCTTCACAGTTACAAACATCCACTTGAATAGTTTCATTTACATATATATACAGTTTTGCTCAACTTCGTGGAACGTTCGTTCACCTTGATTCATCGAGCTCATTGGCTACATATCAGCAGACATATTGCTTTACAATTGATGTTACATGTGCCATAAAGCCAACTGGACAGTTAAAGCGAGGAGAGAGTGGAATACGACAGACAGAGAGAGAGAGAGAAAGCGCGAGAGATTGAAAGAGAGGGCTTGCCGCCGAGTAATGGGATATCCACCCACTTGCATTTAAGGCCATTGTCACATTACACATCTTTTCTAGTAATTTTCGGCCATAGACTTAAATTTACTTGATGTTAAGAGAGGTGGCAACACTCAGCATGCGTTTATGACTACCAGTAGTGTAGTGTGACATACCTAGCGACTCAGTCCAACTAGTCTACGACTCACCCAGACAAAATCAAATAGGTCTGATTACGTCGGGGTTAGGGTTCAGTATGTGTAGGAGCAGACAACCAATGAGTGCTCACCAAGAAGTACAATGCTACGAGGAAATAAAGAATGCAGTAGTTTTGGACCTCACATACGCAAGAGATACACACCCATTTGTCTGATGTGGGATGCTTTACATAACTCGGCAGGATGGTAAAATGTAAAAAAGAGAAGAAATTGCAGCTGGACTTGGAATACCTCCAACGATATCACGATATGTACATGCTGCATGTCATTGGCCATCAGAAAAAGAGGGGAACTTATGATACTTTGGAAATGTGAAACTGTGTAGGGAAATTTCTGTGCAGTCTAATGTGTAGTATCCTGCCATCTCTGATTGTGTACTGTGACGCTATCAAGGCAACGAGATGAGCAATTGCAGTCATCATAGTTGACATCCCCTCTGATTAAAAGTCGCGTAATGTGACATCGGCATTAGACAGTCAGAAGCTGACTCGCTCTTCAGCTTAACTGGACAAGTATCCGTCTCAGGTTCACGAAAAGGGTCTAGCTGCAGCTTGCACTACCTATGACATAGATCAGGTAATGCCCACGTCGTCAGTCATAAAACGCCCTTTGACTCCGATAACCCTCCTACAACCCTAATCCTAACCATAGTGTAATGGGGCCCTAATGTTAATCATAGTCTAATGTGATGGGTGTGACGTTATTGGGGCATTACATGACTGACCGCATGGGTACTGCGTTCTGCAATTACACTCTGTTGAGGTTCACAGATGCGAAACAGAAAGTGGTGGCTACCCTGAACAATTCCTTTAACTAAGCACAGTGCGACAGTGGTTTAGTGCCGTGCTCGTGGGGGACAAACATTTAAGCGTAAAAGCAGGCACTAGCTACATGCATTTTAAGAACAGAAATAGTTGTATGGAAAAACTGCACTAAGAATATCTTGAATTTTGCTATTCAGAGCGAGTACAAAATGAAGTTGGCCCAACTGGGTATTACAGTGCATTCATTCAAGCAGATGCAAAATACAACACATGGATTCAAGGTGGACACATGCATACTATGAACATTTCGTTTGGTTCAGCATAATCTCTCGACATACTGGAGTGAAACTAACACACACAATTCAGATATTTGTACTTCAGCTCTCCAAATCTGAAGACGTCAATGCATTCTCATGAACTGTAATACCAGGACATAAAGATGGACCTTCTGCAGAATCTTTTGCTTCTTCTCTACACTCTTACATGGGATCACACAGTGGCTGCAGGTTTTTGCTTCAACCAGTTTCTTAATTAGTACCCTTTATTTACTTATTTATTACCCTCTATTTCCTGCAAAAGCAATACAGTGATCCCTCGCTATATCGCACTTCGTCTTTCGCGGCTTCACTCCATCGCGGATTTTAAATGTAAGCATATGTGAATATATATCGCGGATTTTTCACTGCTTCGCGGATGTCTGCGGTCTACAGTACGTGTGCTTCTTCAGTTGATTTGCCCATTTGAATTCAAACAAGGGACGCTATTGGCGGATGGCTGAGAAGCTACCCAATCAGAGCACGTGGTTAAGTTCCTGTGTGCTGCTGATTGGCTCAGCGACGGAGTGCTGCATTAACCAGGAAGTCTAATCTCACTCATTCAGCATTAACATGCCCAAGCGCCAACAGAAGATGCAAATGATTGCAGAAAAGGTAAAAGTTTTGGATATGTTGAAGGAAGGAAACAGCTACACCGCTGCAGGACACCATTACAGCATAAATGAGTCCACGATTCTTTTTATTTAAAAAGGAGGAAAAGCATATGAGATCTATGGCTGCAGTGTCCTTTAACCAGGGCGCAAAACGAGTTGCAAGTGGACGTGATAAGGTGGTAGTCTGGATGGAATCTGCTTTAGGGATTTGGATTGAAGAGTGCTGGAAGAAGAACAACGGCGGTGCTAAACAGTCGCCCGAAGAGGTTCCTTTAGAAGAGCTGTAACGCTATCCTTTGTTGTGCAGTAAAATTAAACTCATCGTTATCGGACAAGTCGTCGTGTCATTGTTGGTGAGTAACCATAATTAATTATTTACGTACAGTACTTATTACATGTACATAGTTTAGTGTCACTGTACACACATTTTACTGTATACAATTTTTCTTGCATTGTACGTATGTATTGCTGGTGACCTGTCTGTCGTAATGGCTGTAACATATGTGATATTGGAGATGCTCGATATCTTTAAAATAATATTTAGGTTTTACTGTATATAAACTGTGTTTACATACATAATTTCAACGAATCTTACCTAATATCTAAGAGAATACAAAGGGTTTATGCTATATAATTGTGCGTGAAATGTTTATAATAGTGTGGGAGAGTTTATAAGGGCTTAAAATATATAAAAATAACCATATAAACATATGCTTTCTACTTCGCGGATTTTTATATTTCACAGGTGGCTCTGGAACGCAACCCCCACGATGGAGGAGGGATTACTGTATACATTTTAGGCTTTAATTAATCTCACTCATTACAAATCAGAACTATTAATTGCTTATTTTAGTTTTAACCTCTTTAGCATTACATTTTTGTAAAAAGCTTTGCACTTTATGGACTGAAAAATGACATTTTTATTAGGTCTCATCCTTTTACTGTAAAACGTGCAAAACACTAAAAAGTAGAAAGTAAAATCATGATATAAAAATAAGTGTCCTAGTGTCACTTTCAGATTCCAAGAAACAATTTCGGTTTCACTGACCGTCTTAATTTCACGGTGCTGATTGACAGGCGTTTCATACGTAACGCCATTATGAGGATGGGAGAAGATAAGTCTACAATGTTGCCCGGGTAACACTCGGGCTGGATGTTTATGCAAGACATGCCTATACTGTTGCCCGGGTAATGCTTGGCATTAACACTGTCGGCACTTTTACAACCTGGGGTCTTATACGAGATGCGTCTGCAGCGTTGCCCGAGTGACACTCAGGACTAATGCTTTTAGCACTGTTTTTACAGCCCGATTGATGCTCGAGGTTAAACCAAAGCATTTAGGTTTTCATATTTTTATTTTCTTTACCAACCAACAGTTCAAAACAAAATATCTAGAGATTCACCAATTGTATCATCCATCTATTGGTACTGGCTGATTAGGCAAAAAATGCTAATATTAGCCGATTGTTAGAAATAACCCGATATTTATTGCCGACTATTCCATTTTTGCAGTAATATTTCCCTTGATCACGACAGCAATGACACTTAAGAGTGTAGAACAAAATGTCTGCGGTGTGAAGGCTACTTGCAAATTCTGCTCTGCGGAAATCTCTTGAGGATGGAATAAAAGTAAAAACTACAATACAACCGAGGTGGTGGCTCACCTCGAGGCAAAGCACACTAAGGGACTCGAATTTCTGAAAAGCAAATCTGCTTCAGTCAAGAAGGCTTAAGTTCCAGTGATGGCCAAGGAGAGCGGAACTCCGTCAACAACGCAATCATTGGATAGCCGAAGAAAATTCAACTCGGACAGTGCAAAAGCTCCAAGTGTTACTCGGTACGTAACTGAATTCATCACACTTGACAATCAGTTATAGTTAATAACACAAAAATCTGACATAAATAAAACAGTTATTGGAAATGTGTAACTGAGAACAGTTAAGTTATAAAATACACAACTCAGAGACTGTACATATGGTTTATTAAACTAATGTTAATGTTGCCTTCAATAAATTAAAGTGACCGACCAGTGAATTAAAATGACAGCAGTTACAAAATTATAGACTCTTTGTTTAATTGTACTCCCAGAGTTGCGATCATTTTCACATCAGAAAATAAAAGAACTTTGATTTCTCATATTTTGTGAATGTCATTTATTACACTTTCACTTCATCCATCCATCCATCCATCCATCCATTGTCTCCCGCTTATCCGAGGTCGGGTCGCGGGGGCAGCAGCTTGAGCAGAGATGCCCAGACTTCCCTCTCCCCGGCCACTTCTTCTAGCTCTTCTCGGGGAATCCCAAGGCGTTCCCAGGCCAGCCGGGAGACATAGTCCCTCCAGCGTGTCCTGGGTCTTCCCCGGGGCCTCCTCCCGGTTGGACGTGCCCGTAACACCTCACCAGGGAGGCGTCCAGGAGGCATCCTGATCAGATGCCCGAGCCACCTCATCTGACTCCTCTCGATGCGGAGGAGCAGTGGCTCTACTCTGAGCCCCTCCCGGATGACTGAGCTTCTCACCCTATCTTTAAGGGAGAGCCCAGACACCCTGCGGAGGAAACTCATTTCAGCCGCTTGTATTCGCGATCTCTCACTTTTCACAAAGAATCGGCATATCGGCCATACACTTTCACATCGGTGCATCACTAGAAGTGTCAATCAGTTAACTTGGTCCCATATAAACCTGTGAATACGCATCAAGACATATCTGTGTTAATAATGTGTTTAAGAAATAAACGGACCAAAAAGTGCAAATCCGTTACGGTTCAAAAAACACGGACAATTCTCTCAAAGAAAAGTGGTGTGGCTCTCTGCGCTGGTGACTGGAAGAGTGCCGGTTTGAATCCCACCAGTGCACAGAAGGAACGGTACTCTGTTGGACCCTTGAGCAAGGCCCACAACCTGCAATTGCTACAAACAGCCGACCCTGTGCTCTGACCCCCAGCTTCTCTCTCCCTCTTTGTGCGTCTCTGCAAATGACAAACTCCTAATTGTATACGGCAAATGAAGTGAATTGTCATTATTATAAATATTTGCCTTGGCTGAATGAAAGTGCTAACAAGCCATACAATTAAATACCAAGTTTACTATTAACAAGGACTGGCTTCCAATTAGAAACCTGGTTGGAATGAAAACCTGCAACCTTCTAGGACTGTGACAGAGGACCCCTGCTGTAAATTAGCCACGTTAAAAACAGCATCAGATGGCGATAATACTCGTACCAACAGGAAACAAAGTGTGGAAGACTTTACAACTAAATAAAACTAAATCCTTTAATATTGGACTAACGATGACATCAAAAAAAAAATCATCAAAACATTTATTTTTTTCAAGAATGCATCTTATTATTTGTTTACTAAAAATTTTGACTTGACGGCCTAATTAACAATATTTACATCAGGTGAGACAACAGATGCTATGCATGTTGTGTCCTCATATTCTGCATGGTTAGTAGAAGCACTCCAAACTGAAAACTAACATTAACACTCTCATACCGTAATTAATCCAATTAAAGGTTGCATCAGGGATAGTCCCGCTGAGCCAGACTTATAGCGTATACATCAGACAACCATGAGTGAATTCTGCTTAAAACTGGGTGGGAAGGATTAGACGGCTCACTGACTGAGTATCAGATTTCTAAACCAATCCAACGGCTCATGTGCTCAAAGTAAGGGCGGAGATTTTGAACTGCAAAGACCAGAGATGTCCGACAGACAGCAAGCTTCCGATTACGATTAACTGTCTACAACTGAAAAAGTCTACTAAAAAGAACCCAATTCCACAGGTGAAAGTGAGTTGCGTGTGCAGTCCGCACATTGCATGTGTTAAAAATAAACAGAACCTGATGCAAACGAAAAGCCTTTCTGTACACTCAGATCATACATTGGCAATCGAGGACATCAATGTACTAGTGGTAGAAAGTGAACGCTATGTTGTTGCAGGTGGTGTGTGTGTATTCTCCGTTCTTCAGTTACGGTGATAGTGTAGGAGTCGATGGAAGCTTGAAAGAATAGCCAGCTATGTTCTGTGAACTGCAAAATATGCATTTGAAGTAAACAGTGTGTCACACTCCATCAAAAGAGAGCTGATAATGAGGAGCTACAGGAGATGAAGATTTTGGTACACAAAACACCTAAATCATTACATCTGGCTAACAACACCACTATAAGCACAGATGAGGCTACGCAGTATCCATCTTCTGATTGCATGTCTAAACAAACAACTAAAGGAAGTTAACATTACTACCCATTTGGAAATCCCAACATTCCCTGCCAGAATATTGCAGCAGAGTCTTAACACGTTGTATACTCATAGACCATAATGCTGATCTAAACTCTGTTTACTGTTGTTATGCCACATCGTGATGCAACAGTCAAAAGGACAAAAAATCGTAGCAGGGAGAAGAACTTTTTAAAATGCGTAGAGCTGTAGTGGTCTACATGCGTGTCCATCTCCACTGTCACAGTGCTCATTACCATGTGCAAATTAATCATTAAGCTTCATTTTTACCTTGTGCTATTAAGCTCCTAAATGGAGAACAGCAATTTTAGCTTTTTATTTTCTCCCAGTGTCAGGTCTTTTGTTCTGTGACATTTCCTCTCTCCCTGAAACCCCAGCGTATTAAAGTGCACGGACTGAAGGGATTGGTGGCGGGTGTTTTAGGAGAAAGCCCTGTGGACATAGCTTTTGCTGCTGTGGATTTCTATACTATTCACTACAAAACTTGTAACGGGTTGTCGCTAGATGTGCATTTCCATTTGACAATCGCGTCTGGCCTGGCCAGACTAATTCCAAGAACACAGGCTCAAGGCAGGAACCAGTCCTGGTCAGGGCACTAGTTTATTGCCCTTTGAAGCACACACACTCAGAAAAGGCCAATTGAAATAAAACACACTGGTCTTGAGGAAATAGAAGGAAAACTCACACAGAGAAGGAGGAGAACATACAAAGTCGAAGTACACAATGACTGGTGTTAAGATTTGAACCCAGGATGGTAACCACTGTGACATCTCCCCCCCCAATAAAAACGTGATCAGCAAAACCTAGCCAAATTAAAACATTCTATTTAGACTCTGATGTGTCAAAATGGACTCAAAGGGATGTGGTGATAATGATTTAACTATTTAAAACTCTTGCTGGGTGAAATTCTGAAGAGGAGCAGTGGGAAGGGGAAAAGTACCAACGACCCTGTCGATTCATTCTGCAGTCCATAGTGAGTTAATAGAGTGGGCTTATACAACAATATAATAAGATTTATTATGGGTGTGGAATATTAACCTTGAAGATCTGAAAGTGATCATTTCATTCAGGTATATCAGCATAAATGTTTACGAGTAACTGTGAAGCACACCATGAGAAAAATAATTTGTGAAAAATAGAGTGAGTTTAAGACAATAAGTTAAGTGATATGCACTCAACAAACGCCTATAAAAAGGGCAAAAAAAAGTGTTTCAATTTTTTTAACACAGCTCAATAACAAATGTTTCTATTTATTTCTCTGCATGACCCCCACCCTCTTATATCTGTCGAATCATTTTTAAGTTAAATGCTTACACTAGTGAAAAGAGGTTTACCAAACACTTCATTTTCACTTTTGATTCATAGTGTTCAGCTTCACAAAAAATTCCTAATTAACTGCATTTTAGTTTTGGTTCTTTTACGATAAGAACCCAAAGATCACAATGGCAATAATAAATCATTTCTTTGCAATAATGTGGATTACTATCGATTGATTAAACATATTCATACTGCTGCTGCTCATCAGGTATTCACTGTGTCCTGGGTGGATTCATCTTGTAAACACATTCTCTATAATCAATCAAAATATATATTTACTTAATTAAGAATTAATAAATGCTAATACAAAGTTTAAAATCCAGTTCTTTTGCAACAGCTCTCCACCATGTTGCTCTTCAGCTGCAGTGTGGCTAACCAGCTATTCCTATAAAATAAATGTTGCTCCCCAAGAGAAGTGTTCAAGTAAAATCCCGGATTTTCACTTGTGTTTTAACTTTTATGAAATGCTTTTAAGATTAAGCAGCTTCCACATCTTTAGTGGGAGCTCAAACGTGTGTCTTTAAACATGGAGTTAACAACATCCATGGTCTGTAGCAGTATGAATTAATGTACACGGTTTACTTTAAATAAAGCAGACTGGACTATAATTGCCAAGAGCGATTATGTCTCAGAGTAACCTATGGTCGACCGGCGTCTCAAAAGGGGAGAGTCTTGCTTTGGTCTAAAGCTGCCATTAAACTGTTAAGTTCACAGTCATCTTGGCGTAAATGGAATTTCTAAAATAGATAAAAGTTAACTTCTTATGATACTCAGCTCTACTATTGTATGCTTTATTAGGTGTACACAAAAAAATAAGTAAGCAAAAATTGTCCTAAACGTCAAGGAATTCAGAAAACCCTCCTTGTGTGCCAACTCAGGAATTAGTACAGTGGATCTCAGTTGTTATTTTAAAATAAATTCATTAAACAAGAACACAGGAACATAGTTGGAAACCTGTTAAGGGCAGACATTGCAGAAATGTTAGGAAGTTTTTCATCACATCAAGAACCACAGACACATAGAATGATTACCAAATGGTGTGGTGGAGAGTAGGACTATATGGGCCTTTAAATTATTATTAATATTTATTAAATAAAGTGTAAATTAATAATAATCATTAATTATTTTGACCTCAATGGGAAATAGAGTTGAATGTTGCGTCATATTTTCAATTGTTGCATTAATAAAGCTTTTTATATGTATTTGTTCTACCAGTTCCTGAATTGGCCAGCCATTTCGCATTTTGGCAGAGAGCTGTGGCCAAAGTCCGAATTACTAGAAATGCCCGGTGTATATGCTACTTTGGCTGGCCATTTCGTGAAGTGGTGAGAAATCCCTGGCCAAAATTCGATGTGCTGATGTGAGACTTTCCGCTCAAGGTGATTTCAAAAAATTTCAGATGCAGATTCAGAAGAGAGTTTTCCATTCTGCACGAGAAACTGCTCACACTGGAATCCGTAGGCACAGAAGAAAAATCACTACGAACCGTCGCGTCTTCCCAATCACTGACCGGCGGCCAAGGCTGCTCTCGATGCAGTTGCACTGCTAAGTGTACAACAAATTGCTGCTCATGCCTTTTTTCTTCCGACTTTGGCCAATCACCCCCATGCCATTTCACAAACTGGCTTGCCAAATCCCAAAATCGAGGAAAAGATCGGACATTGGCTGGTCAATTTACAGCGACAATGGCCATTTCCCGATTTGGCCAGACACTTCCCACTTTGGCCGTAACATATTCACTTTTAATGGTTTCAAAAAAAAAAAAAAAAAAAAGTTTACATTACACTCCACATGACCCACAACTTTTTCTTTTCATAATAAATGTTTTTGACACTGTGGTATTCCTTATTGAACCGAGATCTGCAATTGATGAGAACGTATTTATTTGCACAGTGCAATGGAAAAAAAAGTCTATGAAAGAGTTTAAACTGTACTTTTTACTTTGAAAAATAATTCAAAAAGCAGCTACCAAAACTGAAAAACACTCATTAAATGAACAAAACTGAATTCCTCAGGTAAAGTGAGTAGGGAACACACTGGTAAATAAACTAAATTGAAAAACACCTCATTGTCTGTCAAGGCTAATAGAGCCCATTTTTTGTGAATGCAAACAGAATTAAGAACTGCAGAAGCCTGCAATAACTTATTAAGTATCTGTGTACTGACCAACTGAAATAAATATTGAGGTTCTGAAATGGATATGTTGAAGAAGACTTTGTTATGAAGAAAGGTTGAACGGATTGAGATTGGTTAAAATAAGCATCAGTACAGGAAGCCCAGTATTTCAAAGGAATTGTGCAATGGGAACTTTACAAACTAATGTTACATTAATATTAAACACATCTAGTTAAGGATCTAGTAAATGAATACATGTTAAGGCAATAGAAGAAAAAAAAATCTTGAAACAAAAACCTGAAAAAGGAATACTTAGAGAGTGCAGGTACAAGACGAAAATGTTCAGATGAACTGTCCGAATGTACATTGTGCTTGAACACAGCTAATAACACACCTCATTGATACCAAGAAATCAAAAACTTCAGAAAATGTGCTTAGTGATAAAGGTAAACTATCAAACAAGTTGGCCTCTGTGATTTCTGTGCATCTCACTTTCCTTTGGTGGTCATTCTACATTTTTGCCTTTCTTCATGTGTCTTTTGATCAGCTGGATGCGGTTATGGACGTAGAACTTGACTGCCTTCCAGTCACGACCGTTTGATCGAAGAAGCGGTGAGCCGGATAAGCAGCGCTCGCAGTCGGCCTTGGCTGGGACCTGAAGGAGTCGGATATGCTTCTCGAGATGCTGCTCCACATCCCGCTTTTCTGCTAGAGACCAGGGTCGTTTCTGAACACACTTCTTACCTAGGAAGACAAGATTGAAAAATCATCCTGAATGAAAAATGTAATGGATTAAAAAAAAAAAAAACATTAAAATATATATATATATATTTTAAAGTCCTTTCCACTTAAAGATCCCAGAGTGCAGTGGGAAAAGGATCTCTTACTCAACATGTCAGAAACAGAGTGGAAGGCAGCTATGCACGGAATTCACTTGAGCTTCATATGTGGAAAACATTCAATAATTCAACTTAAAATCTTTTATTGAGCACATCTGTCTCGTCCTGGAAACATCTTGGATAATTTCAAACAAGATCCAACCTGTGAATGTTGCAATCGAGCTCCAGCCTCACTAGGACTCATGTTTTAGGCCTGCGCCAAATTAACATCATTTTGGATGAAAATTTTTAAATGCCTGTCAGGCAGCCTTGGTGTCACAATCCCTCCAAACCCATTAACAGCTGTGTTTGGTGGGCTCCCAGATGGGCTTAAAGTGGAGAAGGACAAACAAACTGCAATTGCCTTCACTTCAGTGTTAGCACATAGACTTGAAGAATCTTAACCCACCTCTTAAGTCAGTGGGTATCTGATGTTATATACTATTTGAAATTCAAAAAAATCAAATTCTCACTTAGAGGATCTGTTCAAAACTTTTTTAAAACCTGGCAGGACCTAATCAATAATATTTTAGAATAAGCATTTAAAGTGGGGGGAAAAAAAGACTCCTTTCTCCCTTTACTACTCTTAACAGTTTTGCTCTGGTTGTTGGCCTTTCTCTCTTTCTCATGGGCAGGGTTGATAGGATATTCGTTTTTGTATTTTATATTTTAATTGTATTGAACTTTTTAAAATCAAATAACACTCCATACACATAACTCGAGTTTTACAAAAAGAAAAAAGTTCAAAATAAATCAACCCCCATCTCCAAGATATGAAGTTAGTTTTGTTAAGTTTGACTTGATTGTAAGGAATGTTATATGCCACAGGTGGGCAGATTCAGTCCTGGAGGGCCGCGGTGGCTGCAGGTTTTTGTTCCAACCCAGTTGCTTAATTAAAAAACAATCCTTGTCAATTATTTAATTTCATGGCCTGTTAGTGCTTTAACTCTGCCA
The DNA here is from genome assembly GCF_900747795.2 of Erpetoichthys calabaricus. Classification (NCBI taxonomy): domain Eukaryota; kingdom Metazoa; phylum Chordata; class Cladistia; order Polypteriformes; family Polypteridae; genus Erpetoichthys; species Erpetoichthys calabaricus. The sequence goes on along the minus strand of NC_041403.2, from coordinate 163,199,681 downwards.
TGTCAAGTCATTCTCATATCCTAGATTCTTTTTTCCTTTCTAAGGATATCATCCAAATGATTTGAAGTCTAAAACAGACGAGTAATTCTCAGTGCTTCACTTTTTTCTCTCTTCACTTTCCTTCCAAGTATTTAATTAAACCAAAAAGTGCACAATAAATACACACGGGTGTAAATGGAAACAAGCTAAATGGAGAAATGCTGGTTTCTTTTGTCATTTGCATCTTATTGCTAATTAGGAGCAATTAAAAACCAAGACTACAGCTGTTTAAGACTAAAATAAGCAATAAGGGTTCAAAATCTTAACGAGGGAGACAACTAAAGTGTAGCAGAAGTGTTACTGGAGCAGTAAGGGCTTCTTATTAAGCAACTGGGTTGGAACAAAAACCTGCAGCCACTGCAGTCCTCTAGGACTGAATCTGCCCACCCCTGTTATATACTTTTAATAAATTCAGCAAATAAAAAGAAAATGTAATGGATAAACAGTTTTGGCAATTTGTTTAACACAATTGATGAATGCACTTGTATAAAATAAACACCCCATTGGATTATCCTACTTGAACTATTTTGGCCAAGTTCAAATGGCAGGAATTTGTAACTGACACAGAATTTCCTATATTCTCTTTTCTTGGAGACCTAGTTTTGCGAGATATTTCAAAAACCTTTCCATAAGAGATAAAGGAGGAGCACATTTTGAAGAAAAGCCCGTTTCTAGAGTAAATATTTCAAACAAGTAGATTCTCTTCCCATTTCTTTTTCTTCTCCATTTATCTTCATCCGCCAATTTATTTATTTTTACTAGCTTTAAGCTTTACTCCGTTGGCCATGCTCTCTTTCTCAGCAGTTGGGGTTGATTTGTTTTCAATTATAATTTTTGTAAAAATTGATCTATTTGTATGGAATGATTACAATAAAATGAATAAAATTAAAAAACAAAATTTAAAACAATAAATTATAATTAGTTATATCATTTATTTGAGTGGCTTATGTGGGCCCTTGGGCAAATAACTGAAAATCTGGATCAATTCTAGTGTGTACACCTTTTTTAACTTGGGGTTGATGATATCAATGCTTACTTATAGACATACAGTATAATAAAAAGTAATTAATATTATCGTGGAATGAAGCACTTATAGAAGTTGTCATTCATAGGTCATATCAGCTAATAAAGACAATTTGCATATACTTTTCTTTTTTGTGGAGCAAGGACCCTTTTTCAGCTTATTTAACCAAAAAAACAAGAGTGTATTGATACTAATTGTTACTGCATAAAAAGTTATATAAACATTATATACTAGTTACTCCTTCTAGATTGTGTCTTTTAATAAAACTCTTGCTTTCCAGGTTACCAGACAAATTAAGTTACATTACATTTATTGCGGTGTTCCATGGATGTCAGAGCTGGGAATGATGTCACACCTGAGATGACCGCTTTCCAGTAAAACATTCGGAAAACCAATACGGACGCATCCAGGAAAACTCAACTGGAATAAACGCCTGTTGATAACAATGCATTACGCTGTGTTTTGCGATATCCAAACACCGTAGCAACGAGTCCACAGACAGAAGTGGGATAGTACTGTGTGTACGACACACCAACAGACAGAAGTGCTAATCTTCTTATACAAAACGTTACCGTGGTTGTCCAGGATTTTAAATCACCTATAGCTCACAAAACTATTGACCTGAAATTTGGTACACATATACTACACGACGTCTACTATCCGCTTTCGGGGTGATAATTGACCTCCAAGGTTATTCCTCTTATTAATTTTTTTGTAGAATCAACTCTTGGCTGCGGCCAGCAGGGTGGCCGTACGGCGCATGTGTACGGGCGCCGTTCTCATTCTCTACCACCTTCGCCATCACTTCCCCTACCTCTTCATATCTTAAATCATTCTCGAGGCAGATTGAAGACTTAAGTGCCAGCTTAAGTGAAAAATTAAAGAAAATGTACTAAGTAATTGCAACACAAACACTGACTTAATCAGTTTTAACGTGAAAAGATGCCGATAAGAAGAAGAGAAGAAGCGTGCCGCTAGGGTGGAGAGAAGAACAGCTTCTCAGGAAGCAGCAAGCGCATCAACCTCTGAGCAAATGAATGATAAAACATACAGAGAAAGAGGATGAAAACTAGGAATTCTCAAGTCAAGTGTATTCACTGCACGTTATCGTTACAGCAGTGCGCCATTACTGGTAAACAGTATAATACTACAGCAGTCACTAAAGTTTGTGTGGTATGTCGCCATTTTGGCTTGACATCATGATCTAAAGTAGGACAAAACTCGGATATAACAGACCAGCCCTGAATTTCCGAATTGGAAATCTGACTTAAGGGGGGTGGTTCCAGTTGAAACCTCCGACTAGGCACCTGGAAATTCAGATGTCCAACTTCAAATATGTATCCTCAATGGTGACCAACAGTAACATCCCATCAGGTAACTTTATTTCCCTATATTCCAACTTTAGTTTACAATGTTATTCATGGAATAGAAACTTTAATTTGTATTTCCAGAGCCCAGTTATTACAATGGTTGCTCTTATTAAGAATGATCCAGTTATTTGAGTGACACATAAAAGAATAATACCTTTTAGCCGATACACTTAAGAAGCTTGGCTAAATTGCAGGCATTCACATTTCTTAACTAGATTTTTCTTAAATTAGCCTTTCAACTGCAAAGTCTTGTCAGAAGAATGAAATTCAACATAATTATGCAGTTTGCAAAGTATTATCTATTTGAAGTACATTTAGAAAAAAAGCAGCTTAACAATTTAAATCACTTTCAAATGTTACAGAGGTGTACTTTTCAGACATTAAACTTGTACATTTTATGGTTTTATATGTTTAATTATATTTGATTTTAATGGCCAAACCAACATTATTGTAAAAGATCAGTAAAACCTTAGGTACTGCAAAACTGTATCTATTACTCATTTACTCTTATGTAACAAGATCTTAAAGGCTTTTTGGGTGGGGTATTCCTTAAGAGTTTGCGGACTCAGTAAGTAAACCAGGGTTCACATCACAGGTCCTCCCTCTGTGGAGTCTGCATGTTCTCTCGTGTCTACATGGGCTTTACTCCTGGTGCTCCAGTTTTCTCCCACAGTCCAAAGACATGCAGGTTTGGTGATTTGATGAAGCCTGTGTGTGTGTGTGTGTTTGCCCTGCAATGGACTGGCACCCTGTCTAGGATTTGTTTAACCTCCTTGCTCGACCATGGGTCTGGATTTAAGTGTGTTTAAAAATGACATGACATAATTCAAAGCAAGTTAAAACTTTCTGAGTTGTGGGCTGAGACTACCCTTTACATACTGTAAGATTGTCAGAAGATTTGGTAAAAGTCAAAGATTTAAAATATCTAAACATGTTAAAGCCTACATTTTAAAAAAGAGCTCTGCACTAATGAAGCACATTAATTTGTAAACACATTCTAAAACACAAAACATGTTGAGAACATGCTGTTTTTTCATGTTTTAAATTAAAAAAATGTATATATGAATGCCTTCTGAAATAACTTTTCCATTGTCGGGCAGTGAAAGCTTATCTATCCAGCAGGTGTAAGGCAGGAATCAAACCCAAATGAGATGGTAGGTCATGACAGGCCCTCTCTCTCTCCCTCACACATACAGTACTTCCAAGTTGCAGATTCACCTTATATACACACATCGTTTGAAGGCAAGAGTGAAAGGGATTGCACAGAGGAACCTCACAGGCTCCACACTGGCAATGGTCAGGTCAGGAATTCAATCTAGATCCTGGGAGCTGTAAGGCAACAGCATATGTGCCAAACCATGCACTATTGTGCCAAGCCCTATGTACCCATTCACTCTGTTCTTTCACTTTATGCAGCCACTTACTCATTTACAGGGTCATGTCAAGTCGGCCCCTGTTCTGACAGGTTTGTATACAAGGCAGTAACCACCGTCACTCTTACTGGGTCGATGGAAGTAACTTTTAATAGGTGAATGTACAAGTCACTTAAACATAAAAGGAATCAGGGTGTAAAGAAAAAGATATACGAGGGGGAACCCAAAAATAACCGGAATTTTGTTGTTGTTAGGCTGGTACTTGTAGTACGTTGGTTGGGCCGCTAGGGCGATCTAGTTACACTCCTCACAAGTCAGTCTGCCAAATGCCATCAGTCTGGAAGGTTGTGCTTGTGTTCAGTGAATTTTTTTGTAAAAGTAGTTTTGTGCAAGCGTCGTTTTTTTACGATGGCCAATTATCGTGAGCAACGCGCGGCTGTGAAATTTTGTTTTCTTCTTGAAAAAAGTGTTGCAGAAACTATTGTTATTGAAACGGTATGACAACCCTGAACCACCCACCCTACTCACCGGATTTAGCTCCGTGTGATTTCTTTTTGTTCCCTCGGATGAAAAAAGACTTGAAAGGAAGGCGTTTTGCTGACGTCGAAGAGGTAAAACAAGAAACAACCAGAGCATTAATGGGCATTACTTCAGACGAATTTAAAAAATGTTTCGAACAATGGAACAAGCGGTTAGATAAGTGTATTTCCGCCAACGGAGAGTACTTTGAAGGAGACTAATTGTAGTTTGCACAGAAAATTAAATTAAACACGTTTTAAAAATATTTCCGGTTATTTTTGGGTCCCCCCTCGTATATAGTGTGAACAGGAGGATCCTGCACACGATGGGCAACAACTTGACTGAGAATCCAAACTGGGTTGTTGGAGCTCCTTAGTAATGGTTTGTAATTGACAATACAACTATACCCATTTGTAAACATTGACTTAAGCTGCAATTATTGCTAAAATCTATGAAAATCACTTTATAAACCTCTAACCTTTCTTTTGTGGAAATTCACTGGCCAGCCTTCTTGGCTGGCTGGCATGAGATGCTCCTGCCGCAGGCTTGGTCTCCTCTGGTTTCTCTTCTTCATCAGAAGAGTTGCCCGAATTTTCAGAAAGGACTGTAGAAAAATAAATCAATAAATAACAGGAGAAAATAAAGGGGAAAAAAAAGATAAGGACTGCACATGGTATTTATAGATTCAAAGAAGGCATATGATAAGAGTGTTGCAGCAAGAAATGTGGGGATATATGGGAAAGAAGGGAATACCAGAGAAGTATACAAGGACAGTTAAGGATATGTATGAGGGTGCCTACACACGAGTGGTGTATGAGTAACACTTTTGCAGCTCAGTTTGGGTTACATCAAGGATCATCATTAAGCCTGTATCTTTTTACTTTAGGTAACAATCCAGATGGTTCATTGTCTGGTGGGTATGGCAATGCGCTATCAGCACATGCTCCTAACCTCTCTATGGACAATACTGCTACTGGAATAATAAACCAAGCCCTATGGTGCATGCTGTTTGTGTTTGACATCGTGCAATGTGGAAACTCTAAGAAAACTGCAGTAAGGAAACTGCATGAGTGGAGAAAAGCTATGGAGGATAGAGGCATTAGGATTAGTAGAAGAAATATCTAATATTTAAAGGATAAGAGTAAGATGGAGAAGCTGACCTCTAAGGAGAAGGGTTTAAAATGGTAGAAAACATCAAATATTACAGATCAATGAAAAGAGGACGGAGAGCTAGATTCAGGGAAAAAAAACACAGAATTAACTAGGTAGAAAAAAAATGGAAAAAGGAATTGGTAGGGTTATGTGACTGAAGAATTTGTGCAAGAATGAAGGGTCGGACCGGTATTGTTGCACAGATCAGAAACCTGGGCTGTTAAAAAGGTGCATGAAAGGAAAATGAATGCTACAGAAATGCAGATGTTGAGATGGATTTGTGGAATAACAAACCATGCTAAGATCTGTTATAATCAGAGGTATAATTAGTCAAAGTATGGGAAATCTATAAGAAAATAGAAAAAAAAGGAAGTTCAAGTGGTATGACATGTAATGAGAAGAGAGGTATACAACGTGAGGAGAAAACACAGGACTATGGAAGAGAACAGAATGACCACAGAGACGGTGGATGGACTGTGTGAAAAGGGATCAGGCCAGGAAATACGCAGTATATCTTCTGAATTGCATTGCCTATAGTGGAAAAATATCAATTAACACAATTTTTAGCTCAGCATGTTACCGTCTCAATCTGTGGCAGGAAAAAGAAATGGAAAGTGAAGTGTTGTGTTAAATATCTTTTCCCCATATTAAGGCTCTTTGTTACAAAATATAAAAAAACAATTAAACCTCTCTTTGGAGTGAATAAAAAAAAGTTTACGTAACCTACTTGATATAAACTGAAAATTTCTTTTTGTATTTTTAGGTTAGATTGCCAATAAACAATATACACTTTGATCACAGTAAAGCAGGACACTTTTTCTTTCCTGGTATATTCTCTTGTTAGAACAAAAATAAAAAAATTAACTATTTTTGGTTTTGTGCCCTCCCCCACCATAACCTATTGTTTATGGGGGAAGAGCGAAAGCTTCAGATTCGTCAAAAATTTAAATCTCCGGTTTTCGACAGATCTCAACGTTTTAGGTTCCCTCTATACTGAAAACATCGATATCTCGATGATGGGTATGTGTCTGTCCGTTTGTCATAGTTTCTTGAGGACCGTCTAATGTACTTTTCTACTTTTATTTTTCTATTTTTATTTATTGATCACTCCTATTACTTTATTTTATATTGTCTGTTTTTCACCTGCATTATTATCATTCTTTAATTTAATATTATTTATTGTATCAGTAAGCTGCTGCTGAAGAATGTGAATTTCCCATTGGGATTAATAAAGTATCTATCTATCTATCTCTAGAGCTAAAAACGGCTGGACAGAAAAATACCAAACTCGAAACTTAAGCCTGTTATGAGAGGACACTGTGCTGATTAGTTGTTGATCCAAATTGTGTAAGAGAAAGAGGCTCTCTAGTGGAACCCTCAAATACCGTAATTCTGAAATTATGAATTCTTCTCGTCAATTGCTATTGTATTGACCTATTTTATAATCAGAAAGATCAGCACCAGAGTGGAAAATAAATTACTGAAATGTTATAGAATAGTTTGGGAAACTTCATTCCTATGGGCACAAAGTCTACCGACACTCGTCAGAATTTGTTTAATCCTAAAAACGTCTATGGGGTAAATGAACGCAGAATTTATGGTTTGGGTAATTTTTTTTTTTTCCCATTGTTTTACAAACAGGCACCAAACCTCTGCCAATATAATCATTTTGACTTAAACAATATCAAAATTGGTCGACTCCCACCTATACAGATTTCTCGAGCTTAAAAAAAGGCTACCTATATTTAGTTAATTATTCATTTAAAGTAAAAGGACAAAAATTATAAAAAAAGATTACACAGAAAAATATTCTCATTTCTTAAATCCAAAATGGATCCTTATCACTACTCTTCTACTTTCCAAACTTAATCAGTTCAGCTGCTGTGTCGGTCTTTAAAACTGACTAGCAAGTATGACAGCAGGTATTACATAATTCTAGAGGAAGAACATTTTGCAGATTGGAGTGGAATATGTCGGATGGGATTATACTAAGGTTCTTAGTTGGGTAGGCGAGACAACTCTTGCACAGATTTAACTAAAAACAACTTACCATCGAGTTCCAAACAAATTTGGTCTAGTGTCATTCCTTTAAATAAAAGTCCATCCTTTTCACCAGCTAGAAGCACTCTTGCTACTTTTGCCAACAGAGTTGTGTTCCGTGGAAGTTGTAAATACTCCAAGTGGATTTTCACACTGTGTCCTAAAAACGTGGCCAAACGTTCAATATCTAAACTCTCCACACATAACAACTGTGAAAGGGTTGCGATTTGTCTCCGCAGGCGAGTGGACGTTAAATGCTCTGGGTGTCTGGCACCACATGTTTTGGCTAAAAACCTAAGCAGGTCCCCACCTCTCAGTGGCTTCGTGGAGTGTTGGTTAGGTCGAGCAAATACATATGGGTTATCCTCATCAATTCCAACGCACTCTCGAGTCCTTAAAAGAAGGCTCATACACATCTCCATCCTTGGGGTTAATAACAAAGGCACATATCTGCCTCTTTTGCCAAGAATTTCCACTCTTGCCAGGCTGTTCCACATGTACCGTTCAAAATCTGCAAAATTGCTTTCCATTTCCTCATTGCTAGGGAATCTTTGTCTCTTGGAATAAGCTTGGATGAGCATTTTAGACACCTCACAGTCGCGTCTTCGATTAAATAAAATTACTTGGATTAGAGTGGCTTGGCACAAAGACCTCCAGGATTCTGCGCTTGGATTTTGTTCCATGTCTACCATAGAAATCTCCTCTTTCTCTCTCAGCTGGGTCTGAAGAAGCAACAGGTCCTCTAACAGGGGTAATAAATGAGGTTTGTTCCACTTCTTGCCATAACGAAAGGTCATAGAACTGCTGATTAAAGAAAATATCAAAGAATAAATAACCAATAAGGAGACTAACATGGTAAGAATGCGTAAAAACACCCAGAATGTTCTATTATGTATAACTTGCAAAAACTTTAGCTTCGTGATAATAAAATGAAACTGCATTTTTGACACATGTCCTGACAGACACACATCTATATGTTTCAATTACTAGGTCATGGTGAAAAAGAATTTCATGCTAACATGGGATTACATCAGGGATCGGCTCCGAGCCCTTTCTTGGGATTACATCAGGGATCGGCTCTGAGCCCTTTCTTGGGATTACATCAGGGATCGGCTCTGAGCCCTTTCTTATTTGCATTGGTGATGGACAGGTTGACAGACAAGATTAGACAGGAGTTCCCGTGGACTATGATGTTTGCTGATGACATTATGATCTGTAGCAATTGTAGGGAGCAGGTTGAGCAGACCCTGGAGAGGTGGAGATATGCTCTGGAGAGGAGAGGAATGAAGGTCAGTAGGAACAAGACAGAATACATGTGTGTAAATGACAAGGAGGTCCGTGCAATGGTGAGGATGCAGGGAGCAGAGTTGATGAAGGTGGATGAGTTTAAATACTTGAGATCAACAGTACAGAGTAATGGGGAGTGTGGAAGAGAAATAAAAAAAAGAGTGCAGGCAGGGTGGAATGGGTGGAGAAGAGTGTCAGGAGTGATTTGTGACACACTGGTTAACAGCAATTTGTGAAAGGGAAGGTCTACAGGACATTAGTGAGACCAGCTATGTTATATGGGTTAAGACGGTGGCACTGACCAGAAAGCAGGAGACAGAGCTGGAGGTAGCAGAGTTAAAGATGTTAAGATTTGCATTGGGTGTAACGAGGAGGGATGGGATTAGAAATGAGGACATTAGAGAGTCAGCTCAGGTTGGATGGTTGGAAGACAAAGTCAGAGAGGCGAGATTGCATTGGTTTGGTCATGTGCAGAGGAGAGATGCTGGGTATATTGAGAGAAGGGTGCTAAGGATAGAGCTGCCAGGCAAGAGGAGAAGAGGATGGCTTAAGAGGAGGTTTATGGATGTGGCGAGAGAGGACATGCACGTGATGGGTGTAACAGAACAAGATGCAGAGGACAGAAAGATGTGAAAGAAGATGATCCGCTGTGGTGACCCCTAACGGGAACAACTGAAAGAAGAAGCATCATCCAGCCAAAGTAGATTCACCACATTAAACAAATGTACATACATAAATTCATTCTTAAATTCACTTAATCTAGCTGAAGGTCAAGGTTGACCATAACCAGAATCTCAACACCAACTCTGAACCTGGTACCAGTCCATCACTCAGCACACACACACACCACTGCGACAAACCAGTTAACCTAATCTTCATGTCTTTAAGGAAGTAGGAGGACAACAAGAGTAACCTTATGAGAACCGACTCAGGCAATTTGCAAAATATTTACCATACCTGGAGAAAAACCTACAAAAGTTGAACAGGTGGAGAAGCCAAAAAGAGCCCAGGTCCAGGAAGCTGTGAGACAGTAGGGCTAATGGCTGTTTTTTTTTTCCTCCTCCAACAACTCAAACACTAACATTTAGAAATGCATAATGAGGACATTCAATTGCTCCATCATTAAGGAAACAACTAAAATAAAATGGTTTGTGGGTAATGATGAAAGCTCTCATACGTACATATACTCCACGAAAAGTTTAAAAGACATGCTATTTCATTGTATAAGGTCATACAGTAGTGTGCAAAAGTATTCAAGGCCATTGAAAGTCATCCTAACTTTCTGCATGACAAAAGATTTGTCCACATATTTATCCAGTCAGTATTTTTAATATGCACTCTTATGCTGTAACAGTGCATTTCCAAAATCAAAACATACCATTTTCTGTAGATATTGAACTGCAGATGAACTACTCCAAAGTTAGTGTTTGCGTAAGTGTTCAAGCCCTACACATTAATACTTTGTTGATAACCCTTTTGCAGTAATAATGCACAAAAAAGAAATCTCTTAGCATATCAATGACTCGACAAGCTGTCCAGTTTATTATGGTGGAATTAGACACTGAGTCATGAAACCACAGCGAACAAGAAAATACAAAGGAGTAGCATTATTGGTTACAGGTCATCAAGGAATTATGGAATATACTCATACAGAAAAAAGAACCAATGCCCGACTCGTGAGAGTAGAAAAACTGATAGTTATCAGAGAGCTAGTGTAGATGATGGATGAGACACTTGCATTTAGCCAGCAATGACAAAGCGGTCAATCAAAATGCAATGCCAGGTTCTTTGGCTAGTGCATGTGTACACACACACACCCCCACACACAGGCAGACAGTATTCGTCATAATAAAAGGATAAGTGTCTGTCTGTCGTTGTATCTGTCCAGTTGTTGTGTCTCTGTCACTCCAATAGATGGAATATCAAACTTTTCTAGAAATAAAATGTATTGCGTTTTTCACTCCAACAGATGACACATCACAAACATTTGTAGCAATGCATTTTTATTACTACAAATATTTGTGACATACCATCTGCACTAGTGGTGGCTCTAAGGCTAGGGATTTGCACTGGCAATTGGAAGGTTGTCGGTTCGAATCCCCTAAACGCCAAAAGTGACTCTGTTTCATTGGGCCCTTGAGCAAGGCCCTTAACCTGCAATTGCTCCGTCCTGGGTATGACATTAATCTGCATCCAGCCCTGCAAGTAGGCCCTCCAACCTGCAGGGAAAACTTAATTGGCACTCCAGGCACTGCAAAAAAACCTCACACTGGTTCCATTCCATTTGAATTTGTGTGGTGCTGAGGCTACACTCAGGTCCCAATCTGGGATCCTGAGCTGGTTTGTCATGTGGTGGGTGCGGCAATGCGTTGTATCAGCGCATGCACCTAACAGCTCCTCTCTATCTGCACTATAAGTTATTAAAAACATATTTACAACAATGGGGCGACTTTCTGTACAACATTTTCAATCATGTCAGTTTACCATACTGAAGTTGTAGAACGTGATAGACTAATAGGGTTTTGAGGTTTTAAAAATTATTATTGATAATACTTTTACTAGAAGATTTAAAACTGGGACTTACCTTTCAGGAAAGGTAGACACCTGGAATGCCCACTCATTCTTCATTGCCACCTTAAATCTTTCCACTTTCTTTCGAAGACTCTCATCACCACTTCGAATAGCATCCCCTTCTAGAATGACTGCTGCCTTGCTTAAGGACAATCCCAGTTTGAGAGCTGCTGAAGGGCTTGAATATTTTTGCATGTGCTGTTCAAAGCCTGTAGCATTTCTTGCTGCACTGGCCAACACATCTAATCGAGAAGAGTCCACTAAATCTCTTAAAGAGCTTATACTATGGTCGAGTTTTTGCGATTCCATTTTTAACTTTGCTAACTCCCTCATCTTAGCACAGATGTCAGATACCCTCTGCTTTTCTACGGGATTTCCTGCCTGCAAAAACAATCGATCCCCAAAATGTAAAATAAGAGGGTCATTTTGGACCTCCAACGTTATCTTGTCCTCTGGCATTTTACGAAGCAGCTTCTGAACACCTTCACCAACTGAAGATACAGGAGCCGGTAAAAGGAGTGCTGCTTCAGCTTGGATGCGGCCGCCCCTTCCAATGTTGCTCCTTTTTGTCTTTAAAGAGCAACGTTTTTGATGGCGCCAAAGATCATTTTTCATATACAATGCTAGGCAGTACTGACAGGGCAGATAATCCTCTGGGGCCAGCTGCTTAACTGGTTGCCTTTGTGTAATTAGCTGTCCAACACCTTTTTCTAATACAGCAGCATTGTGAGAGAAATCCCCTTTGTTACGTAGTTCCTGTAATAAAATTGCTCTTTCCTTTGAGCCTTTCTTGTGGCTGACTGCCTTTGCCACTTCAGGTTCATTTGAATGCATCTGTTCCAAATGGCGAGCAATCTTTTTAAATCCCTTTTCACAAAACATGCAGTAATGCTTTTTGTAAAATCGACGTCCCTGTGCATCAGTACAGTTTTTTTTCGTGACCACCTCAACACTCTGGGCAGAGGACCAATCGTCTACTAGAAGAGTCTTTCTCCTGCTGCGTAAAAGTCTTGTTTTAGGCCCCTCCTCATGCAAAAGAGCCTTACAGCACTCGGGAGACTCGAGCTGGGATGAGGTTTCACACTGGTCTGACTGAGAGGTGCTAGAAGTAGGAGAAAGGGACCAGGACGGAATATATTCAGATGTGGATGCTCCTGGTACAGCTAGAAAATTACAGGGTTCATCCTCTTCCTTAAAAAAAAAAAAAAAAATATGATTGCATCTAATACTATTTTAAAAAACGATTTAATTAAAATTTGTACAGTCAATGACCACTAACATATATCATATAATTTTTTAATCTGAACAGACTCGGGGTGGGTGGGGTACTAGAAACAATCCCACCTAGCACATGGTTCATTGCAGGGGTAAACACACACACACACACACATATGTCAATTTAGGGCCAACCTGCATGTCTTTGGACTGTGGGAGGAAAAGGGGGCATCCAGAGGAAACCCCTTCAGACACAGGGAGAACATGCAAACTCCACACAGAGAAGGACACAGGGACGGCAAACCTTGGTCTCCTTACTGCAAGGCAGCAGTGCTATCACTACAACCCCATGCCACCCAAATGACAACTAAAAACCAAAACATATATATATATATTTTTACATATCACAATGACAAAACTGTAGTGCTTTCATCATTAAATTTTAAATATTACTTTAAGTGGCAAAAATGTGTACTATTATAAATGTCTGCTGCACTATTTTGAAAACTGTTTCACTTTCTCTTCCTCTCACTCTCCATGGGCCTCAAAAGTACACAAAAAAGTGTAAACAAAATGCAATATTCCTAAAAGCTTGTTCTTTTCCTTCTGTCCCCCAAAAATTAGAATGTAGACTGAGCATAGTGCACTAGGTTTTACTTGTTGCCATTTGACGAGGTAGTGGATGACAGCATCCAGGCCTGATAAATATATTGGGGAATAGTAGTTAACATATTTAAGACTATGGGGCTTATCCCCCTGCTCGCTTTGCTTGCCCACCCCTTTCCCCCACTCCAGGGTGCTCTATGTTCCAGCCACTTTGCGTCTCTGCCACTCTCGTTGTGAAGTTGGGGGGGTTTGGGGCTGAACACATGCTAAGGAGATGCGGACGGATCAGCTGCTGGCTTTCTGCTGAGCTGCGTGTTCTGCTTGTTGCGCTGCGCATCAATCATTTAAAAGCCTGTACAGCAACTGTATTTTTGTCCAATGGGATGTCAAAGTGTCTTCCGAGAAGATCACGTATCGGCCCAAGATTTTTTTTATTATAAATAAAATAAACAATTCTCTGTACATGTCTTGTACATACTATTGGTATATATTCAATATACATTAATACACATACTATATTATCACTTCGGACGCATCTAAAGTCTGCTGGAGTCCATCTGCCTGGGTGTTCGGTCACCAGTGAACCTCACAGGGCTGGTGGATAGTTGGTATACGAGTTGCATCTGACACAAAGGGAGCGGACAGAGGGATGAAGCAGCCTGGAGATACCACCCAAGTGCTCACCAAGTGCTGTGTCTGCGAATGCTAATCTCTGAGCTGCTTTTGTTTATTGGCTTCTCCTCTAGTCCCGCCCCCTTGGACATATATATATTATAGACACACCCTTACATACTGTACATATACGTGTGCACACACAAAGATGTGGACAAAAATAGGTTTATAGTTGCTTGTATGGGCAAAAGACATGAAGGTTATGATTAGTACTATAGCTTTATTAACTCAGTATCTTTATTAACTCAAAAGAATGTCACACTGGCACAGTGCACTTAAGTTCAAACTCGTTAAGAGCTTAAACCGCCGGCCATGCATACTTTCAACTGTAAATCTACTTTTGTTCACCCCTGTATGTCTCAGACAGGCAATCAACAGACATTCAGTTCAGGATCCTCCCTTCAATATCCTCCTGAGAAAGCAGAACTGGTTCCTGCCCTCTGTGTTTTCTTTTTTGATCACTTTTTTTTTTTTTTGGTTAACTAGGTCAGTGGAGTTGCAATGGGTGTTGGTGTTGCTTTTTGTTTCAGAAGCCAGCTACAGGAATTCATCAATAGATTTTACTAGTTTCCATCCATCCCTCAGGTTTTAAGTCTTGGAAAACTGATTGATAGACTGATGTCTAAAAATAGTAGAGTTCTGGTGGAAACATCACCTGTAAGCCTGTCCATCCAACTGACTCGCACAGTTACCTTCTCGATAGCTCCCTCCATTCCTGGCATTCTAAAAACTCTTGGCCTCTTTCACAGATCCTTAGATGCTGCTGCCTCTGCAACATGTACTCATAACATGTACTCGAAATGGAACCGTAACAATGAAAACCACATCCCACTGGTCCTCCCATTCCACCTTAACACTCTCACGACAAACAACCCTCCAACCCACCCCCAGGTCAAACAATTAAATATTCTAAATTTTGTATACTGATCCTTAAACGTGAACCTTTTTTTCCCCCCCAACTGTCCCTTGATTTCCTACTGTTCACCACCTAAGCTACTCAAACTTCTCATCCGCAGCTCACTTCACAGAGGACGGTCACATTCCTCGCCAAGCAATTTCAGCTCTAACAGGAGCCGTTATGTCACTTGCAAATATGTCACCACCAATACCCTTGTAGCTGGTCCCTCTGGTAAATTCAGTATTAAAACAATGGGCCTCTTGCCAGTCTTAAAATCTTATCTACTGCATTTCTTGTACGAAGCATCCAGCCATCTACATAAGTGAAACAAGGGGATATTTCAGGGTGCATGTTCCAGCTGTTAAGATTAAAGACTTTATAAGGCCTACTGTAGAATGCTTCACATCTCTTGACCACAGCTACACTGATCTCTCGGTTTGTGTTCTTTTACAGGGATTCAAAGACACATTTCAAAGAAAAACCAGAAGAAGCTCAGCTTCTTTTCGACCAAATATCACATATCTCCTCAGATCTTAATGGTCAACTAACTTTTTAAATCACTACCTTCATTTTTTCGTAATGGTAGCTTTTTCTCAACTACTCTCACCTCTCATCTGCCCTGCTTTGTTCCATTCTTCCCCTTCTCTATTTGTAAATTGTGTTTTCCTTCATAGTGCACACCTGTTGATGGCTATGTAGCTGAAACATTTTGTCTTTAACCTTTTCAGCATGGAAGTAACCTTTTTAGTAACCATTTTTTTCCAGTCACATAAATAGACAGATATACATACACACTGTATACGGTTTAAAAATAAAAGCTGATTGCTGAGAATGTCACAAAAGAAAAATCAATTTATTTTAACAGTGTAACACAGAAAACAACAATTCAAGATTATGTTATGAACTTGTATTTACATATTAATGTCTTTCCAAGAAAGAGTAGCAAATAAAAGATATTCATCATACCTTTTTAATATCACAGTCAAGATCAGAGCTATAGTCAAGAACAGCTGAAGAATCAGCATTTTGGAAGCTCTGGGGAAACAAAACTATTCATTAGAGGAAAAGCATTTAAACTAACTTATAAAAGTCAGTTAAACAAAACAATTTCATAAATCCAATCACAGATGGTAAAAATAATAGCATAATAATAGCAACAACAACCACCACCACTAACTTCACTTAAAGTTGACCTACTCATTTATTATGAAATGTATATTCGATTAGAAAAGCCAGATACATTATATGTTCAGCTTGAACTTCTTTCATTTTGTTTCAATGTGATATCATTATACCGATCTGGATTATTAATCTCTCTCTAATATAAAAAAAAAATCCTGGGACGAGACAAGACTTTTTAGCCTGGGACGAGACGTGATTTTTTCAGAGAGATACTTTCACGTCCCGCAAGACGAGTCTTTGTGCCAAAAGATTTAACCAGGCCCGGTTAACAAATAAATAAAAGACAAAGAGTAGATGACAAAGCAGAACATCGTAAAGAATTCAAAAACGTTGAAGAGATACACATGCAGAGCAGGTTAGAGATAATGAAAGTACTAAAATTCGAAAGTCTCAAAAAAATGATAGTAAAGATCGCATTAGCGCAAACAAATGGAAATTAATACTCGGTGAAATAACAGAACAGCGAAAAAGAGATCGAATATATTGTTCGGATTTAAGTCGGAGACTTGTAGATCGTCTAATTCGTGTTGCCATCAGGGAAAAGTAGTGTTTCTTCCCAATGATGAGGCGTATGTGCCTGAATTAAAAGATTTGTTGTTTGGTGAAAGTGAAATCCTGCGAGAGAAAATTTTAAGCCCCGTGAGACAAGACTTTATGCAAAGAGATTTGAAAAAGTCCTGCCCACATCTAAAACATTTACAACTTTGCACACAGTTCAATCATTTCTCATTTGTGTGAATGCTATTGTCAGACACAGTTCGTGTAGAGAGAAAGAAACGATATTCATTCACGGGTACTTATATGTTGCACTGTCAGAATGTAATTCCAAAAACGTAATCAGAATTCAATGTGATATTGACGAAAAGGTAAAAGCGAAAAGTGTTTGAACATATGGATAGAGGTGATATGTCAGAAGTACGTAGATATTGTTTGGCTTTAAACTTTAAGTCAGAGACTTGTAGATCGTCTAGTTTATGTTGCCATCGGGGAAAAGTAGTGTTTCTTCCCAATGAAGAGGCGTATCCACGAGAATTAAAAGTTTTATTGTTTGGTGAAAATGAAATCCACATACACGAGCGGCACAGACTCAAAGTGGCTGGCGTGTAGCACAGGCCAGGGGTTTGGCGAGCAAAGCGAGCAGGGGGCAGAGCCCTCTAGTAATTCATTAAATCAATAAATTTCCTAGATGGTAAGAATTCTGAAGTAAAAGCTTACCAGTTCATTGTTTCTCCAAGAGAATTCTGGCAATCCGTAATCAATTGTGATTTCTTCACCTTTTGCAATGTCTCTGATGGCAAATACCTGAAGATGAGACTGGTTTCCATAAAACACCTCCCTTACTTTACAGTTGGGAGCCTTGTATATGCTTCCGCTGGAGATTAATGCTTCTTCCTCTTTTAAGCTTGGAGAGCTACAACATAAATATGTTAAGAGTAAAGATGTATACTCCATAAAAACAATCATATATGGAATATTCAGAATGGTATAGATGCTTCTGATTTGAGCATCCAGGTTCATCAAATTTAAAAACACCACAAAGACAAATAAAACATGTAAAACGAGAAGCATATGTATATGAATTGTGAATTTCCCCTTGGGATTAATAAAGTATCTATCTATCTATCTATCTAGACATTATACAAAGATTTAATAACTGAGTGAGTTACCATTGTACACTTGCAATATGTGATGGCTGGAAATAAGGCACCTCCATCCGGTTCTTCTCAGACTCATCAAAATCGCAAGGGTCATTGTATGGATCTGGTGAAAAGTCTCCACTTTCTGTATTAAAAACAAAAATAATAATAAAAAAAAGAATTCTAGAAAATTTAAAAATATAAAGTGGCAACCAGATCATAGAGTGCTACTGTATATGAACAAGGCAGCCGTTACAATTATGCAGAATATTTAAAAAAAAAAAAAAAAAATATTGTATCATGTTAAGATAATTAAGATTAATCAAACAAAAAATTCTGTGAAATTAAGGAAAGATTATTCAGAAGACTCCACTGTTAGAAATATGTTAAGTCAAACAAACCAATTCATACAGTCATCTGATGTTTTAATATGTACTGCGTATTTCAATTTTGTCATCCTTTCCAACACACTACTACCATTTTTGAAAAGCTTTAAAACTAAATAAAACCTCCAAGCACATTTCTATGCACCTGCTCAGTAATTTTATTAACCTGATTAACGATGACAGGGAGCTAAACACATCCTGCGGGCTATACCTGGAAAGCTGTCCTCATCTGCTTGGGTGTCCCTTTCCAGAACTTTCATCGGAATTCCTTTTCTCTGCTTCTTAAAAGGGAAGTTTCTGAGGACAAAGAACAGAAAATTTTAACTTACTTCATATTTAATTATGTGATAGTTTCCATTGACTTTATTAGCACCAGACGCACCACTTTCATTGAGTGTGATGATTAGAGGGCACCATGTCTGTGCAATTATGATTAAGTCTGCCTCAGGTTATGTTTTATAATTAAACCTGAATTTCACACAAGGATTTAAGCAATGTAACACCAAAGAGTAAAGCATCCTGCATGCACAAATTGCCAGATTTCTGCAAATCAAACATGTAACAGCTATAAATGAGCACATACTATTTATTCACTCCTATTTTCTATGTTGTACTGCTGTAGGTATGAATCAGTAAAAACAATCTGTATTCAATGATAAACAAAAATAACTACAACAAGAACTGAGTAAGCTGTAAATCTGTGTACAACGGAGTATCACATCATTTGCAATGGTACAGCATTAGTTGTCACTGGCTTATACGAGGGTGAGTCAAATGAAAACCTTAAATATTGTTTTTCATAATTTATTGCAGCAAACATGTTATACAACTGTATCACTTTTCCAATGTAATCTCCATGGCCTTTGATACAAATCCTCCAGTGATAACAAAGTGCATGGATATCTCTAGAAAAAATAAAAGGGGAAAAAAAAACCATTTTGGGGTCATGCACCATCTGCTGCTCCTCTTCATTTGACTTGATAGTCTTCTTGCCCATCGCGAGGGGTCCAGGCATCAGCGTGTTATTGTTTCAACTCTGCTTTCATGGCACCACCTTGCAGAAACTTTGTGGAAGTGCAGCACATCACGGATGATGTGGTAAGTTGAACCATGACTGCTGTTTAGAAGTTTAGCTCTTTTATTCACCGTCACTTGACCGTTGTCCCGTTACATTACATTACATTCAACTTCTGCAATTGACTCTGGTGTCATTACTTGGCGTGTCTGTCACAGAATTCACCATTTTGGAACTTCCTACTGCACCCATACACTTGCGAGAGTGACAGACATGCATCACCGCACTGAACCTCCATTCACTGAAGAATTTTGATAGGTTTCACCCTTTCACCGTTTATAAAATGATGACAGAACGCTCTTCCGCTTTGGTACATGTTTCCAGTGGGTCTGCCATCTTTATGCTATTACTATGATGTCATGTTGCTCATCTCCACTGGGCTTTCAACTGCTGGACACTTTCTAATGTCACGGTTAACGATGCTGCCAACTTACACGACAATGGTATGGTGTTTAGAATTCTATCGCAATTTTAAGTTTTTCATTTGACTTACCCTTGCATTGCAGCATAAACATGCATGAAAATGTGGCATTCATTTTTCCTCTGCCATCACTACAAAGTACACACAGGTAAGAAACACATATAAATATGTTGTCATTTTTGGGAGGAGGAGGCCATCCACAAAGAAACCAACACCACTGTCAGATCACTGAACAGCAAAAATCTGTCAAAACTATGAAAATGTTTTCCATCTAAATAAAAAAAAAAAAGTATAAAAGTTGGCAATGTCTTACTAAACTTGAGTAGATTATCTAAACACATATTCAAAATACATACAATATCTTGTAAAATAAATAAATAAATAAAAAATAAAACCTGCCAGTATGACCCTTAATGAGATAATGAAGCACATCAGTAAATTGATATACTGTGCCAATAAATAAAGATAAAGGTCCTAACTTTAAATATATCAACTGATTAATGGATCATGGGTTTCTAGCTACAGTGTTTCAAATTATTGATTTTTTTATGATCAAAAAAACAAATAATATCGCTCACTTAAAATGAAAACTGTTAAAATAATATACAGAAGTGGGTAAAAGTAGGTTTGTAGTTGTTCAGAATGAAAAAGACATGTAGGTTATGATTATTATAATTGCTTTAATAACGCAATAGCTTTACGAAGAAGAAGACAATACAAATAAATACAACAATTAATAAACAATAATGTAAGAATAAACTCTGTGTACTCATAACTGTAAACCTATTTTTGCCCACCCCCCTATATACCTAGCTGGGGAATTTGCAACTTTTGTTTCCAATTATGGTCCTTCATCACAGCGATGGGGTATTCAGCGTATGCGTCGCACACAGACGATCAATCTCGTTTATCAAATTTATACTACAGACTTAAAATGACCAAAAAACGGTTTTATCGGAATTTTCATCCATATTTATTAATTAGTGTGTGAACAAATATTTGTTTTACAACCTCGTCATCTCCTCTCAGCCAAACACTACACCATTTATCACTTTTTGCATCCATCTTTTAGGACGAAGAGGTAACAGTCAATATTCTGGTGGCCTGAGCAACTTTAAGAACTTGCTAAGCGGGCGTTATCTGGACTCATCAATTACTTACATATATATATATTTTATTTCTAAGTGCAAATTTTCACTGCGTCCGTTTACACGAGCCCTGCAAAACGCTCCTCGATCCTGTCCCATTAAAACCCCCAGAAGCCATAGGGTGCTACATACACTCAGCACGTCAGACGCAACTGAAGGTTGGCACGGAAAACTTTCTGTAGGTAATGGGTGGAAGGGTCACATCCTTTACTAACATTTTTCTTCGATGTATTTCATTTTCGATTCAAGTAACCAGTGCAAGCAATAGCCCTTCCGTGCACCCAGTGTTATGAAATGCTAAGTTTTTTTTCTTCACATACCATGTGGTTTAGTGTATCACCTTACCCTCTTGATGGAGGTTTGTACCCCTCGCCATCACTGTCGAGACAAGCAGGCTCTCTGTAATCATAGAGCGAACTGACAGCTGCCGCCATTTTTGGTCCTGGCAGTGTCCGTCCGCCTTCGGCAACGTGCCCGTGGATCAATTAACCACAACAATGGTGGGAGGGATCGTTCTATCACGGTAACAAATTACGAATGTTTTTAAAATAAATGCGTTCTTGTATAATAATTTAATTAAAAATTGTATAAAGTAATATTTATTATTGTATGTTGAGGATCTAAAACAGAAATCTTAGTTTTAATTAACTGGTAATATTCTAATCCCCCCCTCAGCGTATTCGCTATTAAATAATGGCTTCTCCCACTTGCGACGCCGCAGTGAATTCAGCGTGAATAAACATTGTCCATACATGGAGTTTTACATTAACAGAGAGTAAACTGAACGCAGAATTCATCGATTACCATTGCCTTTGGACGAGCATTTTTAATTCCTTCATATTAATCCAAGATGGCAACGACGCATTCAATAACGCGTCAAAGGACGAGCCCAGGCCTGCTTTCCGCTCATTTTTTTACAACAACATTCAACAATAAAGATGGGAGATGAATGAACGTAGTCACGTGGTGTTTACAGAGCTCGATTGATGGGTAGATCGGCAGACGTATTTGTTCTTGGTGGAAATTAAAACTTTACTATATATATATATATATATATATATATATATATATTATATAGCTCCTTTCCTATCTATCTATCTATCTATCTATCTATCTATCTATCTATCTATCTATCCACGGTGGCGCAGTGGGTAGCGCTGCTGCCTCGCAGTTAGGAGACCCGGGTTCGCTTCCCGGGTCCTCCCTGCGTGGAGTTTGCATGTTCTCCCCGTGTCTGCGTGGGTTTCCTCCGGGCGCTCTGGTTTCCTCCCACAGTCCAAAGACATGCTGGTCAGGTGCATTGGCGATCCTAAATTGTCCCTAGTGTGTGCTTGGTGTGTGGGTGTGTTTGTGTGTGTCCTGCGGTGGGTTGGCACCCTGCCCAGGATTGGTTCCCTGCCTTGTGCCCTGTGTTGGCTGGGATTGGCTCCAGCGGACCCCCGTGACCCTGTGTTCGGATTAAGCGGGTTGGATAATGGATGGATGGATGGATGGATATCTATCTATCTATTCACCTAAGTCTTCAGACCCCCTCCTGCTTTTTCCATTCTATTTGATTGTATTACATGTAATCCACCTAGCAATACAGCATCTGAAATAACATACCCAAAATCCCATAATTCATGAACTTGCCATAACTCACCATAAGATGTGATATTCCTTTCAACTTCAAAAGCAATCGAAGCTGGATAGTTTTGAATTATTTCCCCCTTGCTTTTATCCTCACCCTTGCCATCCTCAAATTAGTTGTTCCTCTGATAAGGTGTGAGACAGCTCTAGTCATGGCAGTATAAAATAGATTACCTATTTTTATATTTCCATATAGAATAGAATAAAATGCAGCTTTTGCTCTTCAGAAACATGCCAAAGAGTTTTTATTTTTATTTTATTTTGTAATTGATAGTTTTAAAAAGCTATTTTTGAAAAAAAGCAGTTTTAGATAGATACATGCATAGATGTGAAAGGCACTATATGATAGATAGATAGATAGATAGATAGATAGATAGATAGATATGAAAGGCACTATATAATAGATAGTTAGACAGAGGAGAGAGTAGGGTGAAATTACACCTTTTATTGGCTAACTAAATAGATTACAAATGCAAGCTTTCGAGGCAGCTAAGGCCCCTTCATCAGGCAAGGTGAAACCGATGAAGGAACCAGGCGTCACGTTTGAAGGAAACCAGGCACCGCTCATCACCAGGCCAATACCATCCCTACAGTGAAGCATGGTGGTGGCAGCATCATGCTGTGGGGATGTTTTTCAGCGGCAGCAACTGGGAGACTAGTCAGGATAAAGAGAAAGATGACTGCAGCAATGTACAGAGACATCCTGGATGAAAACCTGCTCCAGAGCGCTCTTGACCTCAGACTGGGACGACGGTTCATCTTTCAGCAGGACAACGACCCTAAGCACACAGCCAAGATATCAAAGGAGTGGCTTCAGGACAACTCTGTGAATGTCCTTGAGTGGTCTAGCGAGAGCCCAGACTTGAATCCGATTGAATATCTCTGGAGAGATCTTAAAATGGCTGTGCACCGACGCTTCCCATCCAACCTGATGGAGCTTGAGAGGTGCTGCAAAGAGGAATGGGCGAAACTGGCCAAGGATAGGTGTGCCAAGCTTGTGGCATCATATTCAACAAGACTTGAGGCTGGAATTGCTGCCAAAGGGGCATCGACAAAGTATTGAGCAAAGGCTGTGAATACTTATGGACATGGGATTTCTCAGTTTTTTATTTTTAATAAATTTGCAAAAGCCTCAAGTAAACTTTTTTCATGTTGTCATTATGGGGTGTTGTGTGCAGAATTCTGAGGGAAAAAATGAATTTAATCCATTTTGGAATAAGGCTGTAACATAAGAAAATGTGGAAAAAGTGATGCGCTGTGAATACTTTTCAGATGCACTGTAGATAGAATGACACAGATATTGCAAATAGATAGACACTGCCGGAAAACTGCAATAAATATTTCTCTTTTACATAACTTCATTCTGTTTTCTGAATCTTAATCCATATGCTAGGCCCTGATCTAGAGAAACATTTCCATGATATTAAGAGACTTTGTGATAAAGATGATGCCTCCAAAATGATGTGTAGTAGCATACTTACACCAAATAAAACATATAAGGGTCATACCTAAAAGACCACTTTTGATCATTACCACTTGGCTGGCTGGGTACATGACTTGAGTAAAAAGCTCTTCATTTGCTGTACTATTATATCCAATCTATCTATCTATCTATCTATCTATCTATCTATCTATCTATCTATCTATCTATCTATCTATCTATCTATCTATCTATCTATCTATCTATCTAAAATAATAATTCTTTGCATATATATAGTGCTTTTCTCACTACTCAAAGCGCTTAGCAATTGCAAGTTAAGGGCCTTGCTCAAGGGCCCAACAGAGCAGAGTCCCTATTGACATTTACGGGTTTCGAACCGGCAACCTTCCGATTGCCAGATCCCTAGCCTCTATCTATCTATCTATCTATCTATTGTGGACCACCAGGGCTTGCACTGCCTTCCAAACCTGACACAGACAAGCGTGGGACACAAGTTCAATGCACACATTTTTTATTTTTTTATTTTGCCCTTGTGGGAAACACCTTCCCCCTGTACTATATAGACGCCCGACCCGACACAGATGGACACGGAGGCACATGTAAAATAAATAAACTTTTTATTTCTCTTCACCTGTGGGGCACGTCTTCCCCGTAATCCCCACAGACACAACACAGTCCCAAACAACACACAAATAAATCACGCTCCTCTCTTTTCTTCCACCACCACCACCACTCCAGGTGCTCATTGACCTACTTCAGGCTGCAGTCTAGCCCACATGGGCTCGTTAAGCCATGCAGCTCCCCTGGGTGGTGGCCATGGAGCCCAGCAAGAATGAGCTCCAGTGTTCCACCATTGTGGCCGTGATGCAACCCAGGGGTGCTGCCACCAAGTGTTCCGGGGGACGTAGCATGCATCCCATGGCTGCTCCCCCAGATCCAGTGTTGAAGAGGTGTCCCGGCTGGGCATGCGTCCCAGCCGTCCGCCACACTGTCTATCTATCTATCTATCTATCTATCTATCTATCTATCTATCTATCTATCTATCTATCTATCTATCTATCTATCTATCTATCTATCTATCTATCTATCTATCTGTCTTACATAAGTCTTCAGACCCCATACCCTCCCAACAGTGTAGTTTAATCCAGTTTTCTCAGTTACCCAAAATGCCACAATACCTCAACTCACCATGAGATGTGGTGGTCCTTTCAACCTCAAAGCCATTGAGGTTGCCCAGTTTTGAATCGTTTCCACCTTGCTTTAGTTATGCCAGTTCTCCTAACTGGCATGTCTTTGGTCTGTGGGAGGGATAACATGCAAATTCCATGCAGACTCTGGTCTCCTTATTACAAGTTACCACAGCGCCACCCAATATTATTATAACAAAATAAGAACAGCTGGCATTTGGTGGATTTGTGCACTTAATATTGTGATGAATATAGCTCTGGTTTTCAGAACTGACATTTATTATCATATTACGTACTAATAGTCATCAGCGCTATTTACGTATCCCAGCAGTTAGTTTGCCAGAGTCACCGTAACTTGATTCCCCCTTTGCTGGTACTGGAAGGCTGCACAGTACGGAATTTCTTTCCATGAAAATGTCGGGACGTTTAAAGTTGAAGGCTCCTGCAAATTCAGCTAGTAATCTTGATGATAATGTCAATGAAAGAATATTATCAGAATGCCATGGCATCTACACTGATAAAGAAAAAGGTAAGATGTGTTTTTCAAGTGAAATCTGTTTGGCTTATGCAGAGAAATCGTGGCTATTTTTAAATATGTCTGTCCCTCGTAAGGTCACTAAATGGAAATGAATGTCAAAGGTTTCCTTGAACACACGTTAAAGAAAACAGTGCTTACCATGCAATGCAAAATTACACTATATAAAACTATATAATAATAATAACAATTTAATAGAATATACTTTGTTTAATCCTATTTGGGGTTCGAGTGGCCCTGAGCCTATCCTTGCAGCCCGTGTTGTGAACGCATGCTAACGAGAAGTGGTCGGATCATCTGCTGGCTTGCTGCTGTTGGCGAGCTGCGTGTTCTGCTTGTCGCTTGTTGTTGTTTTAAGAGCTGGGAGCACATAAAGTGTGTCTGCCAAAAGCATTCCAACAACTGCTAGGTTAGATGTACGTGAACCTGTTTTACATTTTGTCTCACTGCCTTGTCTCACGTGACATTAACGTCAAATTGTCTTCCAAGAAGATCACTTCTCGTGTCCCTAGTCTCCCTTCCAAGATTTTTTTTATAATAGAGAGATATACAGTACAGTAGATACATATATATATATTTTGTGTTCATGTTGCACTTTCTTCATACTATCTAACATTTGTGTGGCTTGCTAGGCATTCAAATGGAAATGTCCTTCATAATAATAAATTGAATTTGATATGAAAGGCGCTGTACAAATTAGATAGATAGATCATCATCTTGTGATAAGTACAAAGACTCTCATTTAAAGATATTCAAGGAGGTGTTTTGTCAAACCAAATTTCATTTATTTCTTCTCTCTTTCCTCGCAGGTCTTGTCCAGTTGGCTGGAGATCTAGGGCTCCCCCTACTGCCTCCTCGGAAGAAGATCACAGTCATGCTGATGGGCAATCACTCGGCAGGAAAAAGTTCTTTCATTAACTGGTAAGGATTCGGGTTGAACTGTGGTTGTAAAATATAAATTGAAATAATAGTTACATAAACTGTACATGCTTAGATACAGACATAGGTAAATAACATATAAACTAAGACTAAGGCTCATGAATTAAAATTGCAGATACAGAAGCGGCAGCAAAAAAAAAACGACGTAAAACAAGTGGACAATTCTCAACTCCTGGAGAGGTCTTGGAAAATGCAATATATTGTTGGAAAGTGCGCATGTGGGAAAAGAAACATTACTTGTGTACAACAGATAAGCAATCCTGACCCAATTATTCCTGGAATCGGTCAAAACCACGAGAGTAGCGTGCAGTTATTGACTATACCACTTGGCATTGCATGTCTACATCTGTCAAGTGGATTATACTAATTACTAAATACAGAACTGGTACACATTTAAATGCAGATATGTTCAAACACTCAAATAAAAAGGTATAATCTGATTAAACATGGAATCCAACAATATCTTTCCACTAATTCATTAATGAACTACGGCCAGTTGACAACAGTGGAGATTAAAACTGTAAAGGAGGAAGTCATAAACAGGGTCACAGTCCTGGAGACCTTGGCTAACTGGCAGCCTACCCGCTCCACGGTTTTCTATGGTGGAATCTGTGCAGGCCGTCCAATGTGATAATAGAATCTTTTCATCTGATGATTTCAATGCTCCTTTATTTGAGTTGACTTTTCCAGAAGAGCAGCTTGGCAGTAGAGAAGTGGTCCCAAGTGCCACCTCCAGACACTTCGCTTGTACCCACGATCTCGTCCTTTACACAGAGCTCATGACCATAGCTGAGGGTGGGGATGTAGATCGACTGGTAAATCAAGAGCTTTGTCTCTTGGCTCAGCTACTTCTTCACCACTATGGGTTGGTATAGCAACTGCATAACTATTCATCTGTCGATCTCACCATCCCTTTTCCCCTCACAAGACCCCGAGGTACTTAACCTCTTCCACTCGAGGCACTAAGTCACCTCCCACTTGGAGAAGACAGTCCACCATTTTCTTACTGAGGACCATGGCCTCGAATTTGAAGGTGCCGATTTTTATCCCTGCCGCTTCACACTCGGTCACAAAACTGTCCCAATGCATGCTGGACTTCACAGGTCGATACAGCCAACAGGACCACATCATTGGCAAAAAGCAGTATTGCAGTTCTGGACACCCTCCCCTCCCCGGATGTGCCTTGATATTCTGTCCATGAAAATCACAAACAGGATAGGAGACAAACCACAACCCTGGTGAAGTCCTACACTCTCTGAGAATGGTGCTGATGTTTTTCTGAATATTGCAGACACAGGACTCACTGTGATTATGCAGAGGATGAGTAGCCTTTATTAGAGGCCTTGGAACACAATATTCTCCCAACACAACCCCTCAAAGAACACAGTCACACGCCTTTCTCTGAGTCCAGAAAACACATGTAGACCAATTGGACATACTCCCTTGTCCCCTCCAGGATCCTCATGCGACTAAAGAGCTGGTCCACTGTTCCACAGCCTGGATGGAACCCATATTGCACCTCATGGATCTGAGGGTTCCATGACTTGGTGGAGGCTCATTTCCATTACCCTGGCATAAGCTTTCCCAGGGAGACCTGAGGAGTGTGATCCCCCAAAAGTTGGAGTGTACCCTTGGCTCCCCCTTGGTCTGCCACTTTAGGGGCACGGCTGTTGATGAACACTCACATTGAAAAGGCATATCAGCCATGACAGTCCAACAATGCCCAGAGCCTTCATCATTTCTAGTGTAAGTGCCAGGAAACATTATCTGGAGAAAAGGGGAACTCTTGCTGAGCTGGGAAGCCAGAATGGAAGGACTGCAATGGATTGGCATTACCCAGATTGCAGGACAAAACAAAGGAACAGTGGGGGAAGGCTCCTATTTTGGTATAGATGGCAGCATCCAAGGACCTCAGTAACCATGTGGGTACCTGTAGAGCATGATGGGAGTTGTAGTGCTGTGAGTCAGCCCCACTGGGTCCCATGGATGCCTCCAGGGGGTGCTGCAGAGATTTGTGATCCTTGTTTCTTGGGGTGATTCCATCAGACTATGCCCTGGCACTCAAAGTACTCCCAGGTCTGACATAAAAGGAAGTTTTCCAGCCTCCTGCAGTAGAGTCAAAGCCGAGAGGAAGGAAGGTGACACTTGCTGGAGGGAGGTGGATGGAGAGAGAAGGAAGAAAGAAAGAAGAATATTGTTTATAACCGTGCTTGTGCAACTTTAGAGAAACCTTTGTGAAGAATTTTTATAATGAAAACCTCCATTGTGAATCCATGACCGTGTTTCTGTTGGTTGTGTCCAGGGTGTGGAGCTCAGTGGTGCCCCCTACCTGTCACACTAGGCAGATCTATTCTTCCCTTAGGGCTTTGCCACTGTGGAGCTGCTAAACTACCTCGGTGACCTCCTTCAGGGAAATCGGCATTTAAAGATAATACTGTACCACCATCTTAATCAAAATACATATATAAAAATCAATTCAATAATTTGTCACATGAACATTTTAATGATTATTTCTCAGTCTTTGCTTATTGCAACATATTTGTTTTTTTTCTAAGAATGTATGTGTTTGTGTTTTAAATGAAACATAAAGTTTTGCTATATGCCTACAGTTGTTCTGTGTGTTACAACAGTCGGCAAACCTGCGTTTTCACAAATTATGATGAATATAAATAGAAAAAAAAGTCCTGGGTGATTTCTCAACAGGTATGTGGAGGAACACATTCAGAGGACAGGAGTGGCCATTGAAACCCAAGGCTTCACCTTCATCACTAGTGGGAGGAAGAGGGAGTCACTGACGGTAAGGCTCCCCATCAGCTTCCCTTTTTATTACCTTTATATTAACTTCACCTGTTTGTTGTCTGGTACAAATCTTGTAATCGATATTTAACCCACTTCCTTTTGGCCAAATGACTTGAAATTTTGCACACTTACTCATTTCCGATGACAATACATGAATCAATAATCAGTTTCGCTAATTGATCAATTAATCAACATTAATTAAGAAATAAAATTTTCATATGAAGAATAGACGGTGCTAGTAATGGATAGAAATATTAAAGGAAGTGTTAAAATATTGATTACAAAATTATACTAAAACAAACCCAAGTCTAAAAAGTTGAAAATAATATATATATACTGTATATATATACCCTCTTAAATAAAATCCCTGTGTGCGTCCAGGTGTCCGTGTGTGTGTGTCTTCTGGTGAAGTGCGCATGCGCAGGACACGGTGCGATGCGCGATATTACTGTCAGAGAAAGTTAGAGGCGTTTTACGGAAGTACAAACCAGTATTACTGCGAGAGGAAATTAAAGGTACACAATACAGTGACTCATATTACAGCCACATACAAGCCAGTATTACTGTCAGAGAAAATTAAAGGCATATTACCGACGCGCACGCCTGTATTACCACCAGAGAAAATTAAAGGTATATTACGGACGTACAAGCCAGCGGACGTACAAGACAGTATTACTGTCACAGAAAATTTAAGACACACAATACACGGCGACAGCCCACGAAGAACGGTCAGCTCAGCAAGTAAACATCAACAAAAGAAAGGCTGAAAGAAAGAAAAATACGACCAACAAAAAGAATGAGGTCAAAGTCCCTTACCATTTAATATAGACTGTTCCTACTAATGTTTATGTACTACTGTTCTAGCGCCCGTTATTGTAACGGGCTAAATGACTAGTATATATATATAATTTATTAATTTAAAAAGTGTACTAAAAAGTAAAAAATAAGTCTCTCATACATCGCTTGCAAAATAAAAGCGTGGGCACTTTTCATCAATCAACATTCAAAAAACACTTTTGAACCACCTTTTATTTTATGAGTGATGTATAAGAGACTTATTTTTAACTTTTTAGTACACTTTTTAACTTAATTTAAGCATGGTTTTTAAAAAGTATTTTTTCATATATATATTATTTGTTTTCACCGTCAATTTACATTGAATTTTAAACCTTTTCATGATATCTAAAGATATGACTAAATATTTAGGCTAGAGGTCTGCCACCCAACGAGAGATCGATACCTGATGCAGATCGTAAACATCGGGCACTGGCCAGGCTCAGGTTTCTTTTATTCAAGGTTTTTGTTTTTATAGAAGCCACCTCCACCCCCACCTTTTTCATTTTCGCTCTGTAATTTGCATATCAACCCTCCCCCCCCCCTCCCCCCCTCTTCCCACCTCTCATTCTCTCTCGTGGGCGTGTTTAACCTGAGTGATAACCAGCTAGAGTAGCCATCTTAGCAATGGATGAAGTAAAGCATAAACTTGCAAATGAAGAACAACTCCAAATGTCAAATAAGTCGCTAATGGCTTCATTATGGAACAAACATCACCCTGTTGTAACAAAGGAGAAACAACTCTCTAGTTATGTACAGTGTAAAGCATACTCTGCTGTTGTTAGAGGACAGGATAGGAGAATGCACTGATTGGCCCACCCAACACACGATGAACCACCTTGATTGGTTCACGAGTGCCACTGTGCAATGGGACGAACCTCAGCACCACACCTGAAACAGTGTGAGGTTTTTTTTTACAGTGGTTGGAGTGCCAATCCTGCCACCAACCCTGCAGGTTGTAGGACTGGATGTCATACCCAGGACAAAGCAATTGCAGATTAAAGGGCCTTGCTCAAACGAAGTAGAGTCACTTCTGGCATTTACGGGATTCGAACCGGGGTGCATATCCCTAGCCTCATGATAGCAAAAGAACTGGCACGTCTTCTCTTTGGTGGCATGTGGACTGCGGGTGCTGCCACTCAACTTTGACAACATGTGCTAGTGTGAGAGGCAAATGCCCATGATGCAGAACTTCCTTGCGCCTGTTAAGTCAGTTACAGCTCTTGTCTAATCACATATTTCTGATAAGTACATAAACTTGTTATTATCGGGATATTAGACCTATTGCCACGTTAGTTTTAAAAACATTTATTGATCTAACACAGGAATTTATAAAATTGAGAGCTAGCCATGAGTTTCAGCCGAAAGTGTATGGATCCTACTACTATCTCTCGTAAATGTAAAGAGATTGCAATGATGAAAAGACGGGATGTTTTCAGAGAAATATCAGAGATCATGTCTGATTAATTTTGAAATGACCACAGACATATAGGCTCACGATTACCATAAGGTCAATTACCTGACAAGTACCTGTCACTATGTCAAGTAAGAGTACAAGCTTAAAACTGCAATATGGTGGAGTTAGATTACTGCCAAAATGGTCTGAGTACCACTCATTTTGTTGAGCGCATTTTGTAAACACGAGTGATGCACTTGACACGTGATTGCTCGGTATCACTGCCAAAATAATCTGAGAGCAAAAGCAGCCAGGCAAGGGCGGGACTTCATTCTTCTAGCCAATGGGAGTAGCAAAATGCCAACCAGCCAATCACGAGGCACACATCATTCCCCACCTGCAAACGGGAATGCGCATAGTCTACGCAATGACTTGGCGCTTACTTTTTGTGGTGCTGTCCACCTTGGCTGCACCGCCATTCTAATTGCAGAGTATTTTTATTTATTGCGCTGATTGCGGTATGCAAAGTAAATTGGAGTCAATTAGAACAACAATGATGTTGGGTTCAAGTTTGGGCTTCAGACTTGCTAAATCCAGTCAGGGAGGGTCGGGAGGGGTCACAGGGTCTCGGGTTCGGGCTATAATTTCAGGTCCCTGCAGACCTCTTATCTAGACTGTCCAATTTTTAAAATGTGGTTTGATTGAAAGTCCAGCAAAACTTGAGTGACCTTGACGGCATATCAATGGCTAATTCTTGTCTTTTAGGGAAATGCTACTCTGCACCTGTACCCCCACTTCCAGAAACTTCAGGACTTCACAGGTATGGCATGAGAGCTAATTTAAAATGTAAGTAAACAAATATTAAAAAATTGAATTGATTTTGAAAGGCTTTTAACCTCCTTAGTGTGATGTTTACCCTAAAAAAATGAGTGCAAAACGCTGGAATTTTTTTCAACAAGAAAAATGATATTACGTGTAACGGAAACATGTAAGTACCGAAACGTCAACATAAACACATCGGAGAAATACGTCGAGTGTTCATTGCTTGTACTGGTGCAGATTTAGTCCACGTGTCCTTCATATACAGGGTGGTCCAGATCTAATTACGTAACTGTTCAACTGACAACCGTCTCCCCGCCATTTTGGAATGCAGGGCAGGTGCTGACATCTATCGACAACAAAAAGAATTTTAAGTGAAATCTCTATGTGCAGAGCAGGTGCTGTGAATTCTCTATGTAATAAACTTAATAAGTTATAGCGTAATGAAAATTGCATAATTATATCTGGACCACCCTAACTTTTACGGTCAGCAATGTTCAGTTTTTGATTTTTAATAAATTAGAAAACCTTTCCGAAAACATGTCACTTTGTCATTGTGGGTTATTGAATGTAGATTGATGGCCAAAAATTGGCAAATATTTGGACAACACAATAAAGTGTGCAGAAAGTGAAAGGGTCGGGATATTTTTCTGAATCCATCACACGTCGGTTGTGTGACGTGACAGGAACAAAGTGAGCCGAGCCGAGACTTGCTGCAGGGGCTTGATGTGTATTTCATGTTTTAGAGGCATTCCCTAATAATCGGGACATTTGCTTAGGCATACAATTGGGAGTGGTCTCCTCTTACACCAGGGGTGTCCAATTCCTGTCCTGGTGGGCCACAGTGGCTGCATGTTTTCATTCTAACCATCTTCTTAATTAGTGAGCTGATTAACTTGTTTTGCCTTTGTTTTAATTGACGTGACTCAGACCACTTAGTTGTTTCTTTTTCCTTAATGAGCAGCCAAGCAATAATGAGACACAAAACAAGCCACCAAAAGACCACCTGAAAATAAGGAAAGGTGAAGGTCTCGATCATGTTGGTCAACTCAGGTCACCAAAACATCTTGACGGTGGTCTTAGAAAAAAAAGGAAATTAACAGTCTGCTGTGGCAGAATGAGAGCAGCAACAAGTCATGATATTCAATAACGGCTTTAATTAACAGCAAGACTTGGCTTCTTATTAAGAAACTGGTTGGAGTGAAATTGGCTGGAGTTTGATGTTCCAATTTAGCTGATCAACTGTTGGCTAGTTTCACATCTCATTTGTATTTTGCTGCCATTTAATAAAGACACAAATTAATTCCGAGGACTGAATCCTTAAAAACAGGGATATTAAAATGAAAGGTAAAGGAGTTAACTAGCAGTGAAAACTGGTCACTGATTAGGAAAAGGGTCTGAATGAAAACCTGCAGCCACTGCGGCCCACCAGGACCAGAGTTGGACACCCCTGCCTTAGACTTTCTCGTATACTCAAATATGGGGATGGATATTTGAGGAGTAAACCGCCAGACAATGATTATATTCTGTACATCAAAGAACCATCAACAACAAATCAAATCAAATTAATAATATATTGAACAATTATTATAAAAGTAAAGATGAATAAATCGGACTCTGCAGCCACATGAATAAAAGGTAAAGTACCAATTCCGGTTAACAGAAATAGCCCAAAAGCTGATAGAAATCTACGTGTTGTACCTAATACTTGTATGCATAATTTGGTTGACCCAAATGAAAGCGTACTCAAGTTACACACACACACACACACACACACACACACACACACACACAGAGACACACAGACATAATTCCAAAAATTGTATTTTCGGACGTCGACATTCATCAAAATCTTGAAATTGAATTTTTGGGGGATTCCAATACTTTCCCTTTACTTTGTGTACGAGGAACTCAGGGAGGTCTAAAACGTCGAGCTTCATTAAAATCTCGACATCAAATTTTTGGACGATTATAATACTTTCCTTATACTTCGTATACGTGAAAGTAATACGCACTGAGTACCAATAAAAGTAATAATTATGCACTAATTATTCATTTATGGGACTGAGTTTCTCATTTTTCTTTGTGGCTTATTCTCTCCCGTGCTGGTATTCATTACAATATTCTCATTGGTTTTGTCTGAAGATTGTAATAATTGTCTCAGCTACTGTACGGATGACCCTGTTAGGAATTCACCAGTCAGTTGAAATCAACTGCGATAATGCGGTGCTTACTGACATCTAGTGGTACAATAGATGATTGCAGGCAAACAATCCTGTGAATCCTAGGGGAACACTTTTTCCGTTACAACAGATTTCTTAATGAGAAAGAAACGTCCTGTGTTTATATTAAACTTTGGATTCGGTCTTTCCATACTTAATTATCTTGCTCAATGCAGGGCTTGAGTCTGTCCTGGTGCAAAGCAGGAAGCAACCCTAAATGAAGTGCCATCCCAATGTCAGCACCCTCACATGCACACCCCACACTTATACTATTTTAATTTAGAATCTTCTGTGACCAACATCTTTGAAGGTGTGGTAGACAAAAGAGTGAATCCGTTTACTGAGACAGAGAGAAGGTGTAGACTGCACACGGTATCGGGGACACGGAGGTAGACAAGCTAACCACTGCACTATAATGCTGGATTTCCTATATCTCTTAAGTAACTGCATTTCTACCTCATAAATATTTTATACTCCTGAACATTTTAGTTTCTTTCATCTACTCGTACATACATTAATTTTTGTTTGCTTTTAGGAGTGGCAGATTATCTGTCTACAGAGATTTCATCCTCCAGACAGAAGAAGTTCAGCCTCGTCACCTTCATCGACACCCCGGGTCTGGTAGATGGCGACATGAAGTACGAGTTTGATGTTGAAAAGGCTCTGATATGGCTTGGTAAAAACTGCTGAAACTCGAGGGTTCCTCTGAAATATTTTATCAAGGGCGTGCTTGACATCTAGTCAATCCTCCTTTTATTCAACATGTCATTAATTTCCAGAACCAGTACATAAATGGAATGTTCCTGGGCATTCCTTCACTTTGTCTATGGATAGCTGAGCATTTTTATATTAGATATGACAGATTGTCATTGATCATTGTAGGCCCTAATCTCCAAAGTGACATTTACTTTGTGATTTCTTACCCCGGACGGGGCACCACAAGAAAAGAAACTGAAAGGACGGGCTTTGTAACCAAATGGGAACAAGAATCCTTATCCGGCAGGGTGGCCGGGATGTTGAAAGGACCAGGGGAGACAACAGCATCTGTGTACTGTATCCCCCCGATACTCTAGAGCAGGGGAGTTCAACTCCAGCCCTGGAGGGCCGCAGTGGCTGCAAGCTTTCATTCTAACCATTTTCTTAATTAGTGGCCAATTTCTGCTGCTCATTAATTTCTTTTGCCTTATTTGTAATTGACTTGCTATTTGCAGACCCCTTAATTGTTTCTTTTTTCCTTAACTAGTAGTCAAACAATAATGAGACACCAAGTGAGCCAACACATGACCAGCTAACCTGCGTCCATCGTACAATATCTGAAGATAAAAAAAGGTGAAGGTCTGCTCAGGTCTATAAAATAATTTGAACGGTCTCTTCAAAATTTTGGGAATGTCTGCTGTGGCAGAATGCGAGCAGCAACAAGCCATGGAATTAAATAACGGGTTTAAGTAACAAGAATCATCTTCTAATTAAGAAACTGGTTGGAGAGAAATAGGTTGAAGTTAAGTGGTCATCTATCTGTACACTTTACATATCATTTTTATTTGGCTGCCATTTAAGGAAAAAAAATTAATTCAGATGACGGAGTCCTTAAAAACACAGCAATTAAAATGAAGGGAATAGAAGTCAATTAATAGCAGAAATTGATGAAGAAAGTGGTAAGAAGGAAAACCAGCAGCCACTGCGGCCCTCCAGGTTTGAAGTTGGACATCCCTGCATCCCAGGGAGGTGGGTCCCCTTAAGATACAAACAGGGCATCATGGGAGTTGGAGTTCCAGAATACAGCCCTGTTGGATTCTGTGGGTGCTACCAGGGGGCACAGCAGGGAGATATGGTTCGTACTTTATGGGACACCTGCCTGATCTGTTAGTGCTTCCAATGGATCATTTCCTAGACCCAGAAATACTCCCGGGTCAGAGATAAAAGAGTGTTAAGGAAGAGGATTGTTTTCCGTGCTTTTTATACTTTGATAGTCCTAACCTATGTGTTA
Organism: Erpetoichthys calabaricus; assembly: GCF_900747795.2. Lineage (NCBI taxonomy): Eukaryota > Metazoa > Chordata > Cladistia > Polypteriformes > Polypteridae > Erpetoichthys > Erpetoichthys calabaricus. The sequence continues at coordinate 163,163,278 of NC_041403.2, read as the reverse complement.
AGGTAATGTTTATTAATGAACCAGGACTATATCTGAACCTGTGACTAGTTTGGGTGTGATTGTGTCTGGGCCTACTAGTTACAATTAGTTAATTATAGTACTGGAAGGTGTTGTGAATTGGAGCCCCAGAAATAGAGAAAGGATGTGAGGCCTCCAAAATAAGCCCCCCAAAAAAGCCAAGACCTTCGCTGGCCAGCCCAGAAGAGGCTCACTCCAATCAGGTGGTCCCCCACCTACTACACATTACCCAATGTCCCTCTGAAACACATGCACACAACACAGTGGTACTGCCCTACCACTTTAGATAATCTGAAACATGTAATGCCATCAGCAAGGTGCCTGTTGATTATGTTTTTAATTACAGTGACAGGAAATTTTCTTCTTACTACATCATTACGTACTTTAAAGTGTGGAGACAGAGTCTCCAGAAAATTCATGTGAGGAGCAAAGGGGACCAGGAGATGTCACATGAGGTAGAGCCGTGATAAGGGACAAGCAAAGATCACTGAAAAAATTGTAAATAATCAGCAGGCAAAACACGAGAGCAAATCGAAAGAGCAGTCAGGAACGGAAGGAATTCGAAAACTGAAACAAGTCCTAGCACTAGGTCTACTTGATAAATAATTTGATTCACTTTGTTAATCCCCAAGGGGAAATGGCCTTTTGGGGATCAGAACACAAGATCAGCCATTACACGGTGCCCCCTGGAGAAATTTTCAGGTCAAGGGCCCAACATAGTAGGATCACTTCTGACAGTAACAGGATTTTGATCTGGCAACCTTTGAGATACCAACGAAGAGCCTTAGCCACTCCACCTCTCAATAAATAAATAAATAAATAAACAAGCTACTCTATAAAAGCTTCAAGTCATCCACCACGAGACAAAGCTACATTGTGGAGCCGACAAATTTGTAGCGAAATGTTTGCATTTCTTATCATGGCACCACTTGCAGTCATGCCGAATAAACAAAATGAGGTGCAATATTTCAGGCAGGGTTCATCCCCTCTTTGTGTTTTATGTCTTTTTTTGTTCATTTTTGAGTCTTTGATTTGTGCTAATGTTACTTTTGTTTATTATTTGCTGTGTTCACGATGTGCCTTGTGTTTTGTGGGGGGTTCCCCAAGAGGCAGAGTCACCTGTCCATCACTGTAAGGGGCCGCAGAGTTAGGGTTATGGTATGTTAGGTTATAAGACAATGGACTTCTTTCTTCTTTTACTTTTTTGTCTCTGTACAGGGGACCAGGTGGACCTCATTTTTGTCTTTTTTGATCCAATGGGGCAGGCACTCTGTAAGCGGACACTGAATATTGTGGAGAAGCTGAATGAGAAAAATAACGAAAAACTGAGATTCTACCTGAGCAAAGCAGATGAAGTGCCACAAGAAAATGACCGGCAGGTAACCAAAGCAGAGGGAGCAGTGATTGCCAGATAACCTCAGCTTACATTAGTGTGTTGATTGTGACTGCATGGTTTTAAGTTGTACTATTCTTACTTTACATTTCACTTTCTTCTTCTTCTTCTTCTTCTTCTTCTTCTTCTTCTTCTTCTTCTTCTTCTTCTTTCAGCTGCTCCCGTTAGGGGTTGCCACAGCAGATCATCTTTTTTCATATCTTCCTGTCCTCGTCATCTTGCTCTGTTACACCCATCACCTGCATGTCCTCTCTCACCACATCCACTAACCTTCTCTTAGGCCTTCCTCTTCTCCTCTTGCCTGGCAGCTCTATCCTTAGCACCCTTCTCCTAATATACCCAGCATCTCTCCTCTGCACATGTCCAAACCAATGTAATCTCGCCTGCCTGACTTTGTCTCCCAATCGTTCAACCTGAGCTCACCCTCTAATGTCCTCAATTTCTAATCCTGTTCATCCTCGTCACACCCAATGCAAATCTTAGCATCTTTAACTCTACCACCTCCAGCTCTGTCTCCTGCTTTCTGGTCAGTGCCACTGTCTCCAACCCATATAACATAGCTGGTCTCATTACTGTCTTGTAGACCTTCCCTTTCACTCTTGCTGGCACCTGTCTGTCACAAATTACTCGTCACACTCTTCTCCACCCATTCCACTCTGCCTGCACTCTTTTCTTCACCTCTCTTCCACACTCCCCATTACTCATTGTTGTTGATCCCAAGTATTTAAACTCATACACTTTTGCCAGCTCTACTCCCTGCATCCTCACTATTCCTCTGTCCTCCCTCTCATTCACACACATGTATTCTGTTTTGTTCCTACTGACCTTTATTCCTCTCCTCTCTAGAGCAGATCTCCACCTCTCCAGGGTCTCCTTAACCTGCTCCTTACTCTCGCTACAGATCACAATGTCATCAGGAAACATCGTAGTCCACGAAGACTCCTGTCTAATGTTGTCTGTCAACCTGTCCATCACCATTGCAAATAAGAAAGGGCTCAGTGCAAATCCCTGATGTAATCCCACCTCCGTCACTCCTACTGCAGACCTCACCACTATCACACTTCCCTTGTACATATCCTGAACAACTCCTACTTCTCTGACAATCCCGACTTCCTCATACAATACCATAACTCCTCTCAAGGCACCCTGTCATATGCTTTCTCCAGGTTCACAAAGACAATGCAACTCTTTTAACTCCTTACATTTCAGTTTCTTATTTTAGTATATTCTTTCATAGTAAAGGTCTGTGGTGTCACAGTCAATACCATAATGGGATATGGCATGATCGTCATTGACTTATTAAGTATATTAAGTGAAAGCTGCATAAGAAATGTTGAACTGTGCTCAGTTTTGGTCTCCATATTACCAAAAAATTAGACATAGCAATGCTTCAGAAAGTCCAAAGAAGGGCGACCAGGCTGATTGCAGGAATGAGAAATATGAGCGATGAGGAAAGATGGGGGATGAACCTTTGTAATTTAAGCAAAAAGAGATTAACAGGTGACATAACTGAAGTTTTTTAAAATTTTGAAGGGAATTAGTACGGTAGATCCCAGCTTTTACTTTAAAATAAATTCTTCCACAAGTATAAGTGCAAACAGACAGAAACTTGTTAAGGGCAAATGTCACACAAACGATAGAAAGTTTAGCTTCACACAGAGAACCACAAGCTTAGGACACACATGAGGAAGTAGAGCGGTAGAGAGTAGCGAGAGGCAGGAGTGGGAGATGTCGTGTGTAAGAAGAACATAGGAAGGAGGTTGTCAAGGACCCTCAAGGAGAGTAGCCTGTGGCTGAAGATGGGTACTCCTATTGAACAATGCTAGGGAGCAGGAGCAACCCGGTATATGGTGTCGTTCACACGCGGACACCAAAGGACTGGCGGTGAGAGGTGTGTGTGTGTCTGGTTCAGGATTGATCTCCACTTACTGCTAGGTTTGGCCAGGATGGGTGGAAGAAATGTCAGGTTTTAGAGGGGAGCATTGGGGCTCATATTTTGAAGATAGAACTGTCTCTAAATTTTAACCTTGTTTTTATTGGATTTATTTGTTAATGACATTTTAACCTCTGCTGGATATACCGATTTCACAGGTTTAATGGATTATTTATAGAAGATTTTGGATGTACTGCACTTTAAATTGAACACTGTTTGATTTTTAATGGATTGTAATAACAGCACTATCACTTTTGCACCTACCCCTTGGCTGTATGTGTGTGACCTCATTTACACGGCTCATCTCGGTTCATGACTATCGATGGTTCGGGTTCAAGAGGCTCCCGGACGCAATAGGAAGCATGGAGCCGACCCGGACTTTGACACTTAAGTTGTGTGTAACAATTATACACAACAAACCAATAAATTAAGAAATTAACCCTTTCAGCCCTGGATTTTCTGTTTTTATGGGAAAAATTATTTTGTGATATATTCTACCTTTGGGGTGTCTAGGAAGCTCAAAAATGAAAAAACAAACAAATTATCACTATTATTATGCAATAGCTACCAGATACTTCCAATACTACTCGTTTCACTTCTGTGCTTTGCAGACTATATGCCAGTCTATCCAGTCTGTGCTAATAGTAGCATGGCCGGTTCTAATGGTTACAAACATACCTGTGCTTTACAAAAAAATGGCTGCATATATATGTACTAGTAATAGGGTGTCAGGGCCGAAAGGGCTAATTATTATTATTATTATTATTATGTAATGTAGCCATGAAATGAAAGTATTACAACACACATCCATATTACTAACCGAGAATGCTAAACCGGATATGGACGCAGGTACATGCCCATGGACGCAGGAGCCATAGTGCGCAGGCGCCACACAAAAACGAGGAATCAGCCCCCCGCCCCAGAGTGAAACGGGAGAGACTACAAACAACACAGCCACACAAACAAGAGGAGTCAGTGCCCCGCCCCAGAGTGAAATGGGACAGACTACGGAGTCCACAAAGGTTCACAAATCAAACCTGAGATAGTACGGAAAGCGGTAATGACACAGCCACACAAAAAAGAGGATACAGCCCCCCGCCCCAGAGTAAAACGGGACAGACTACAGAGCCCACAAAAGAATACGGAACCCTAAACGTCCACACCACACAGCAGAGGGAAACCCGACATAGTACGAAAGGTGCAGGCGCCTACATCATGCGTCTAAAACACCGCAGGCAAAACCCCAAGATGGTGCAGAAGCCCCACAGACCCGGACTCCACAGCATATGTGAATCACATTACAGTAATACAATATTATAAGTACTCACAGAAACAACAAACACAAGAGGCGTCCGCATCCCACGCCACAGTCAAACCGGAGAGAGTACGGAGTCCCCACACGTCCACAGAACACAGCATAGTCAAACCTGAGATACCCATGCACGCAGGAGACATGGTGCGCAGGCGGCCACAGCACGATCCTCCAAGAACGAAGGAGACACAGCTCAAAAAACGAAAGAGCTCACCTAATGTGGATAACAAATGAGGCAACGCACCCATAGGTGACGACACAGCCACACAAAAACAAGGATACAGCCCCCCGCACCAGAGTGAAACAGGACAGACTACAGAGTCCACAAAAGTCCACAACACACAGCATGATCAAACCCGAGATAGTACGAAAAGCGCGACTGCCTACAATGCGCTATACACTGCCTACAACGAAAGAGCTCAACTAACAGAAATAAGAAATGAAGCAACAATCCCAGCGAATACGGAACCCTAGACATCCACACCACACAGCAGAGTCAAACCCGACATAGTATGGAAGCTGCAGGCGCCTACAAAGCGCATCTAAAACACAGCAGACAACACCCCGAGATGGTGCAGAAGCCCCACAGACCCGGGCTCCACAGCATATTTGAATCACAGTTCAATTATACAATATTAGGAGTTCTCACAGAAACAACAAACACAAGAGGCGTCGGCATCCCACCCCACATTCAAACCAGAGAGAGTACGGAGTCCCCAAACGTCCAAAACACACAGCATAGTCACACCCGACATAGTACGGAGAGCGCATGCGCCTACAACGACACACTACACAGCATAATCAAACCCGACGTAGTACGGAAGGTGCAGGCGCCTACAACGTGCGTCTAACACACCGCAGGCAAAAACTGGAGATGGTGCAGAAGCCCCAAGGATCCGGACTCCACAGCATATGTGAATCACATTCCAGTAATACAATAAGTACTCACAGACATACATATCTACTCTCAGAAAAAACAAACACAAGAGGCTTCGGCATCATATGTAACAGTTACCAAGAATGACAATAATCTCTTTCAACTGTATTTCGGATTACCCACGACCAGGGGTTGGCGAGCGAAGTGAGCAGGGGGCGGAGCCCCCGAGTCAAGAATGTGAGATTCATGGAAAAACTAACTTAGCTAAAAAAATTCTTAAAGTAAGGAATAGAATGTTATAAAAACTGCAGAAGGTAAGGAGTCGCTGTTGGCCAATTAATTATATTGCAGGGCACACACTAATATCTGCTTTTATGTTTTTCTTTATTTTTCACAGAGAGTGATGATGCAGATTGTGCAAGAGTTGTGCAAAAGGCCAGGTCTCAACAAATGCGGTTTCGATATGCCAACGATCTACATCCCTGACCCGGCCAAGGTGAGCTAACACTTTGGGGAGCACACATCATTTTAGAAATTGATATTTCCATTTATAAAGGTTCAGGAAAATAAAAACGTGCATATCAGGGAGTTTAAAATTAAAAATGCATCAAGTTTGAATAAGCAGTTTTCAGGATGCAGGAATCCGCTTTGGATTAGCAACCATTCCATCATGGTAAGAGTGACAAGATCTGGGATATAAAAATGGCGGACTATTTTTTTTCATTAGCTTGTTCTGAGTGGATTCTTCATTACAAATAAGTGGGCACTTTTTGAGAATGTATTTGGTCAACATTGTTTTTCCAGATTAGCCGGAACAGGTAATCTCACCTTTTCTATCAGTCTACTGTTTGTATTTCTTGGTACGTATCTGTTATTTTTCTTCCAGCCAAGCCGCTGCCTGAACCAGATTGATGAGGTTTGCCAAACTATTGAAAAAACCATTAACCAGACGGTGCAGAACACACTAAACCACCTGGAACAGGATGCAGAGGTGATTGCAGAACGCATAGACGTCAAGTTGGCAGAGGACAGGTAACGTGGTGCTCCTTATTTCTGTTCTGGTAAATGAGTTAAGTCCAAAGGTTCCACCAACTTATATGACTAAGCTGTCTCAGACATTTGGAGAACATGGCAGAAGTGGTTATAGTGAAGGCCGAGAGACAAAGTAGGAAAGGATCAGGAGCAGAATACGACATAGAGAGGCAAAGCAAGGAGTTGAATCAGAGGGATCAATCAGTGAGACACGCTTAAGCCCAATACACAAACTAAAAGACAAAATCCAAGGACTAGCAAGAGTGAAGACCAAAAGAGATGTTTGAATGAAGAGAAATTTGTAACAGTTTGGTTTTCAAAAGTTGCACGATTGCACTACCCAGAGAAGGCATTTAAATAGTGTTGAGAGTCATGATGTCATGATGGTGTGACCTTCCCTTCGCAATCCAGAACTGCAACCTGATCACGAAACAATGGTGGACATCAAAAATCATGGCGTGGTAACAATTATAAATAACAAACCAATAAATGAAACTATTACAATATGTAATGTAGCCATGAAATGAAAATAAAACAACCCACAACAAGAACTCTAGATTCATGGAAAAAATTACCTTATTGGGAGAAAATTCTTAAACTGAGGAATAGAACAATAAATGAATGTGCACACGTGACAGTGGCAAAGACCCAATTTAGGATGTCTTCACTGCACGCTAGTCTATTGTCAGTGATTCTCGTGTAAATATCCATTATCTGGTATAAGGAGCACCACAAGCCCAGCTGGGATGTCCTTTGTAGAGTTCTGACTCTCTGTTGTCAATGGTTCTGTCAGCTCACTCGTGGGGCAAAGGTGGGCATCGGGAGTCTGCCTAAGGGGAAAATTTTGTGATGGACTTTTGCCCCATACAGAGTTAGATAGATAGATAGATAGATAGATAGATAGATAGATAGATAGATAGATAGATAGATAGATAGATAGATAGATAGATAGATAGATAGATAGATAGATAGATAGATAGATAGATAGATAGATAGATAGATAGATAGATAGATAGATTTCCCAAAGTGGGAAATTTGGCTTTTTACAGAAGCTCTTTAAATAAATAAATAAATGTATAAACAGAGAGATAAGTAAGTAAGTAAATTAATAAATAACACACACAATTTGGTCTGAAGAAACATCAGAATGACTGTTAAGCAAGAAAATGCACCAAAAAGAAATGTTTCTTACTTGGCTGTCACAATCCCAGCGAGGCATTATACAGTCTTATTGCTGTTGGTATTGTGGAGCCCCAGCCGCATTTCTTCACACACTTCAGCTAAATGAATCGTTGGCTGAAAGTCCTCAGTGTTGGCATGTCAGAGAGAAGGTGTGCAGCTTTGTTCTTAATGGTGCTTAGTTCTGTGTTCATTCTCTCCTTCACTATGAACTCCAGGGGGTCCGGACTGCATCCTATAACTGATCTTGCCCTTTTAATTGGCTTGTTGCTTTGGTGGGCCTCTCTTGAAGTGATGTCACCAGCCAAGCACACCACACTGGCCACCACAGAGTTGTAGAAGATGTGGAGGATGTTACTTCCCACATTAAAGAACACAGTCTCCTAAGGAGAAAGAGCCTGCTCTGTCCTTTCTTCTATAGTTACACTGTGTTCCAAGACTAGTCCAACCTGTCATTATTGTGGACCTCCAAGTACTTGTAGGAGTGGACCACCTCCACATCTACTCCCTGAATAGTGACTGGACAGAGATGCTCTTTGGTGCGGTGAAAAATCAGTTTTACTGATGTTAAAATGCAGACAATTTGTCTTTGCCCCAAACTGTTCCCCCTGACTCCTCTCCTCTGTCCCCCTTATCAATACCCCCCAAAAATGCAGAATTATCTGAGAATTTCTGACAGTGACCTGACCTGCTGTTATATTTGTAGTCTGAGGTGTACAGAGTGACAGGCCTGTTCCTGGTGCTGCTCCAGTGTTACTCACACAGTCTCACAATCTGTGGTCTGCCTGACAGACAGTCCATCATCAGGACCCCACAGGCTCATCCACCTGCAGATCTCTGAGTTTGCCCCTTAACAGGGATGGCTGGATGGTGTTGAAGGCACTGGAAAAAAAACAAAAAACAGAATCCTCACAGTGCTGCCAGCTTTGTCTAGCCTTGTGGAGCAGACAGATAATTGCATCCTCCACTCCAATCTTTGTTTGGTAGGCAAACTGCAGAGGGTCCAGGTGGTCTACCACAAGATTACTCATAAAGTCCAGGGTCAGCCTCTCAAAGGTCTTCATCCTGTGAGACAGAAGTGCCACTGGTCTGTTGTCACTAGGTGAAGAGACGCCTGCCTTCTTTGGAACAGGATGTAGGATGTTCCACAGCAGTGGCACTTTCAGGAACCTTAGGGACAAACTGACCAGGTGACAGAGGACACCACAAAGTTGGTCAGAACAGGCCTTAAGAACTGGAGGACTCACTCCATCTGGTCCTGAAGCTTCTCCTGTGTGTAGCTTCCTCGGTCGTCTCCTTATTTGCTCTTCAGTTATGGTCAATGCTGTTTCTTCTCCAGTGACTGGGCATTGGCTAGCAGACATCTGGAAAGTGGTGGTCTTTGTGACTGGTAGGACTCTTAGGCTCTTGCGCACTCCAGCAAGTTTCCTTTCGTGTTTCTTTAGGGTGCATCTGCTGTTGATGTCACTGTTTATTCTCTGAAGGATCTCACTTGGCCAGGATGAGTCAACGAATACAGAGTCAGAACTGGTGACTGACCCGGGATCCTATGGAGATCAGAATTCATGATACCTAAAGTAGTGGGTTTAAAAAGAAAGTTAATAAAATAGCACATAATGCGAAGTAAACACGCAGTCTGTTTGGAGCTGGCATAACAGCACCATTTTTTTCGATATTAGAATCAGGAGAACATGCAATTAGTGGTCCAAATCTCATATGAAAGGTTACGTATTTTTGCTCTCTCCACAAAGATCTGTGGTGCATATGATGAACAAATCAGAATTGAGCAGCGGAATGGCCATAGAGTAGTCACAGGGAACAGATTTTCATTTTCATCACATTTCAATACAGTTTTCAAATAGCTTCGCTTGCTAAAAAAAAACGAACTTACGCACTTGTCTGTGATAACCAGCAAGCTAATCAACGTCCTTCTACATACACTGGAAATTGTTTCCCCAGCCGTTAGTATGAGTGGTCAAATCTCAATTAGCTTCATCTTTGCTCTAGCTGATAGTTAAAAGAAGAGCAAATGCAAATAAACCCAGAGAATCATTTTTGATTGCTTATTCATCCAGGAGAGCACTCTCGAGAAATTCTTGGACAACATGAAGAAGCAGAAGTGTGCACCCACATTCAAAACCAAAACTGAAGTCAAAGCGTAACAAAAGTCAAAACCACAGTCTTCCTTATGTAGCATATATTGTTTTCATTGATTGCTCATTTGCCCTTCCCTTTAAGAAGTCCAATCTTGTACAATTGCTCAGTGTGATTGGCCGTCTTGCACAGTGGATTCAGAAAGTGTTCAGAACCCCTCACTTTATCCGCATTTTGTTATATGGCAGCTGTATGCTAAAATCATTTAAATTAATTTCTCCCCACGTCAAGCAATACTTAATAAAACTTCCATGTGCAAAAGTTCGCTGATGACACTGCTATCGTGGGCTGCATCAGGAGTGGGCAGGAGGAGGAGTGTAGGAACCTAATCAAGAACTTTGTTAAATGGTGCGACTCAAACCACCTACAACTGAACACCAGCAAAACCAAGGAGCTGGTAGTGGATTTTAGGAGGACCAGGCCCTTCATGGACCCCGTGATCAGCAGAGGTGACTGACTGTGTGCAGAGGGTGCAGACCTATAAATACCTGGGAGTGCAGCTGGATGATAAACTGGACTGGACTGCCAATACTGATGCTCTGTGCAAGAGAGGACAGAGCTGACTATACTTCCTTAGAAGGCTGGCGTCTTTCAACATCTGCAATAAGATGCTGCAGATGTTCTATCAAACGGTTGTGGTGAGCGCCCTCTACTACGCAGTGGTGTGCTGGGGAGGCAGCATAAAGAAGAGGGACGTCTCACGCCTGGACAAACTGGTGAGGAAGGCAGGCAGGCTCTATTGTAGGCAGGGAGCTGGACAGTTTGACATCTGTGGCGGAGCGATGGGCGCTGAGCAGACTCCTGTCAATCATGGAGAATCCACTGCATCCACTGAACAGGATCATCTCCAGACAGAGGAGCAGCTTCAGCGAGATCCTGCTCCACTGACAGACTGTTTGTTCCTCCCCCACACTATGCAACTCTTCAATTCCACCGGGGGGGGTAAAACTTTAACATTATACAAAGTTATTGTCTGTTATACCTGCCTTGCACTCTCTGCCTTGCACTTTTTAACTTGCACTGTGTTTTTATCACTCTTTAATTAATATTGGTTTTATCAGTATGCTGCTGCTGGAGTATGGGAATTTCCCCTTGGGGATTAATAAAGTATCTATCTATCTATCTATCTATCTATCTATCTATCTATCTATCTATCTATCTATCTATCTATCTATCTATCTATCTATCTATCTATCTATCTATCTATCTATCTATCTATCTATCTATCTATCTATCTATCTATCTATCTATCTATCTATCTATTTAGGTGAATCATGCCATTCTAAACAAGGCAAAGAGGATACAGTTTCATGCTGACTTTGGCACATAGAAATAGCATACAATGCCCATTTCGCAGTTGTCCCTGTCTTGTCTTCTAATGCTTGCCCAGCAGTTTTAAATGATGAGCCCCTGTGCTAAGTCTGACTTTGTGTTATAGTTTAGCATGTGTGTTAATTTGACTAAAAAGGAATTGTCATAAGTTTTATCATCAAGGTTTTATTGAACAATTCTAGGAATTTCTGGGGTCCTCTCCAGAATTCTTCTCCTGTATCTTTATTTCTGATTTGCTTTTCCTTCTTAGTCAACAGGTGATTGTCAACAGAAACATACGGATAAAGCACTGGCTCTTTGGCTTTCTTGGCTACATATTGCCTTTCTTCTACCTTAGCAGTTTCCTGATCACATATTTTCTTTATGATGGTCTGGCTGCACAGGTGGGTGAGGAAGTTGCCCACGCCATCTTTATATATGTGGTAAGTCCTTCTAGCCTAGGAATTACTTGTTAATTGCTAACTGCTCAATCTAGTGAAACATTTGAAGCATTTTAACCTCCCACTGCAAAAGAATTTTTGGCTTTGCTAGCACATCTTTTGCTGTCGTAACTGTTAGGACTACAACAAGGAATGACTCTGGCTGTTTTCAATTTAATACCAAAAATCATGTTGTTGGTTCTGGCATTCTAGAACAACAAGATCCACCTAAATGCTCCAATGCTCGAGCTCTGCAATGCTTCCAGAATTAAATCTCGACTTGGAATTTGTAAAATCAGGATGTTGTGGTGATTGTCAGCAGCCATAGCCACCTACACTTCAGAAGAGGTCGCTCACGTGAAGCTAAGTGTGTTTGGGCCCGACCAGTACTTGGATAGGAGACCATCTAGGAAAAGCTTGGGTTGCTACTGAAAGAGGTGTTGGCCAGGCCAGCAGAGGGCACTTACGTAGTGGTCTGAATGTGGATCCCAATGCCCCAGTGCAGTAATGGTGCCATCCTTTGGATGTGATGTAAAAAACTAAAGTCCTGACTTTTTATGGTCATAAAGAGCCGGTGATATCCTGATGTCCAGACTAAATTGCCCACCATGGCCTAGTCATTCTCCTCCTCGAGCCACCACCTTATCGTGGTAGAGGGGTTTGTTTGTCTCAATGATCCTAGGAACTCTGTTGTCCGGGGCTTTATGCTCCTGGTAGGGTCACCCAAGGCAAAGTGGTCCTAGGTGAGGGACGAGACAAAGAGCGGTTCAGAAAACCTACTACGAAGAACAAAAACCTTGGATGGTGTTTTCCCTCATCCGGATGCCGGACACCGGGGCCCCCCTCTGGAGCCAGGCCTGGAGGTGGGGCTTGATGGTGAGTGCCTGGTGGCCAGGCCTATACCCATGGGGCTTGGCTGGGCATAGCCCGAAGAGGCAACGTGGGTCCCCCTTCCCATGGACTCACCACCTGTAGGAGGGGCCTCGGAGGTTGGGTGCAGTGTGAGTTGAGTGGTGGCCGAAGGCGGGGACCTTGGCGGTCTGATCCTCAGCTACAGAAGCTGGCTCTTGGGACGTGGAATGTCACCTCTCTGAAGGGGAAGGTGCCTGAGCTAGTGCACGAGGTCGAGAGGTTCCAGCTAGATATAGTCGGGCTCACCTCGACGCACAGTGTGGATTCTGGAACCAATCTCCTTGAGAGGGGCTGGACTCTCTACCACTCTGGAGTTGCCCCCGGTGAGAGGCGCCAAGTGGGTGTGGGCATACTTATTGCCCCCCAACTTGGAGCCTGTTCATTGGGGTTCACCCTGGTAGACGAGATGGCAGCCTCCCCCTGCCTTCGGGTGGGGGGACGGGTCCTAACTGTTTTCTGTGCGTATGCGCTGAACAGCAGTCTGGAGTACCCACCCTTTTTGAAGTCCCTGGAGAGTGTGCTAGAGGGCATACCTTCTGAGGACTCCCTTGTTCTGCTGGGAGACTTCAATGCTCACGTGGGCAATGACAATGAGACCTGGAAGGGCGTGATTGGGAGGAATGGCCCCCCCGATCTGAACCCAAGTGGTGTTTTGTTATTGGACTTCTGTGCTCAGCACGGATTGTCCATAACAAACACCATGTTCAGGCATAGGGGTGTCCATATGTGCACCTGGCACCAGGACACCCTAGGCCTCAGTTCAATGATCGACTTTGTGGTCGTGTCATCAGACTTGCAGGCACATGTCTTGGACACTCAGGCGAAGAGAGGGGCGGAGCTGTCAACTGATCACCACCTGGTGGTGAGTTGGCTTCAGTGGTGGTGGAAGATGCCGGTCAATCCTGGTAGGCCCAAACATATTGTCAGGGTCTGCTGGGAACATCTGGCAGAGTCCCCTGTCAGAAGTAGTTTCAGCTCCCACCTCCGGCAGAACTTTGACCACGACCCGAGGGACGTGGGGGACAGTGAGTCCGAATGGGCCATGTTCCATGCCTCTATTGTTGAGGCGGCTGACCGGAGCTGTGGCCATAAGGTGGTCAGTGCCTGTCGTGGCAGCAATCCCCAAACCCGTTGGTGGACACCGGCGGTGAAGGGATGTCGTCAAGCTGAAGAAGGAGTCCTACATTGAGAATTTCCTTGTCAACTCCAGAGCACAATGCTGCGTCTAGGTGGTTCAAGCACAGAGAACCATAAAGTGCAGCCTGTCACTAAGCGTTCACCTTCTTCATTCACACCCTGCTAATCTTGGTGCAGTCAGTGATGAACGTGGCTAAAGGTTTCACCTGGACATTGCATCGATAGAAAAGCGGGATGAAGGAAACTTGAGAGATCTCTGTTTCTGGCCACCACCCAAAGACACCAAATTAAATGTTGGAAAATTGTGGATGTTGTGAGAAGAAGAACTTATTGATTGTTGTTAATTAATCAGTTAATTATCCACCCATTGGCAATTCCAATAATTACTTAAATAATTTGTAGTATTTAATTAAATAATAAATTAAATAATTTATAGTAATAATTTATAGTACAGTAATTAGTTAAATAATAAAATAATCCAAGATGGAGAATTAGATGCAGAGATAACCCATAGAGTGCAGTGTGGATGGAACAATTGGAAGAAGGTATCAGAAGTGTTGTGTGATCGAAGAAGTAAGGCGAAGGTTAAAGGTCAGCTTTTTAAGACAGTGGTGAGACCAGCGATGATGTATGGAGCTGAGACCTGGACAGTAAAGGGAGAGCAGGAGAAGAAGTTCAATGTGGCAGAAATGAGGATGTTGAGATGGATGTATGGACAGAATAAGAAAGGAGACCATCTGAGGTTAAACAAAAGTGGAAAAAGGAGATCTAAGAAAGGACAGGAAAGGAGGTTGAAGTGGCATGGACTTGTGATGAGGAGAGAAAATGAATATGTGGGCAAAAGAATGATGGGAGTGGAAGTCCAGGGGACGAGAAAGCGACGGAGGACAAAGCAGAGGCGAGTGGCTCACGTAAAAGAATATCTGACCGAGGAGAAGGTGCAGGGCCGAGCAGTATGGAGAAGGTTGATGAATCACATCGACCCCACATAAAAGTGAGAATAGATGAAGAGGAAGAAGAAGATAAAGAAGGAGGACAGACATGATGTACACAGCTGGTTTTGAAGGAAAGTGTAAAATCTGGTGATTGGATCAACGTCACTTCCGCAAACACTACCAGTGCATGCTTGCAGGAGCGTTATTTTATCTGTTGCATTCAGTTAGCCGTTACAAGCCTAAAATGGATGTCCATCTGAATGCCTTCTTATCTGAAGGGGTCTCTGCAGAGGTTCTTTATTATCAGATGAAGTGCACGGCTGACCGAACTATTGGTAGAGCCGCAGTTTAGCCATTCACTCCAGAATATGGTAGTGGAGGTGGGGGCTACAGCTGAATTTCTGCTTCCCTACTAATTCTGCTGTCTTTAACGGGCTTGGTAGCGCTGCTCAAAGAAGGTGGGTGCTGACGCAGGGACAGATCGACTGACATCACCAGGGTGAGTGGTCAGAGATGGCTAACGGGCGGACCTCTCCACTTCATTCACACCACAAAGTGCTCACCTCTGAGTCAGAGATTGCCAGTTTGCGACGCCGCTTTGTGACTCTGGGCACAGCTGGCAACAACAATAAGCAAAAGAATGAGAAATACTTCTGGGGCACACCTCATTACTAATAGATTTTTATTTTTATTGAATCCGGGAGCTCTCACTTTGCCGTTTTATTGGGCTCATATGTATTTTTTTCTTTTGCAGGACATAATAGCTGTAATATGGGGCTGGCTGGCTGGAGATAATGTGCTTTGGGGTATTTTCGTCACCCTGAATCTTTCTCTGGTGTTCATTTTGTTGTCAAAGTTCTACAGTGGGTGAGTATGAGAGATTTAAATCAAGAGAACTCCTACCAAAGTGCCTTCCTCACAGACATACTGCATTTCTAAATTGATCTCATGTATTAAATAATCAAACCAAAGTCAGGGCTCATGGGCCTATAGCCAATTCTGGCGTCTTCAGTAGGAAGACATGAACCAATTCTGACGGAGGTGCCAGCTGTGTCTGACACAACCTTTGCCCCACATTGTCTCAGGATCTGCTATCTTAAACGTCATTTTCCACTTATTTAGGGCCAGTGTGTGCTCGTCCGTGTGTCGCATGTCTTACTCGAGTCTGTCGAGCCACTGCTTCTTTGGCCGGCCATGGGGGCACTCAACTAACTTTATCTATCAGGCTTCTAAATCTATGTGCTATTTTTAAAATGAATTATTTTGTTATGTTAGTACTTTTTTGTAATCATCTTTCCCTGGAGTGCATTTCACAGTCCTCAGCACTAGGAAAAGATTTCAGGGATGGTTTACTCATAAAGTGCAATGTTTCAGTGATTGTGTGGTTAGGAATCAGGCAAACAGAGACCCACTTTAATATTCTTTGTAGAAAATGGCTGTGCCTTTATATTCATACTAGCTGTGCTCCGCAGTCTAAGATGGGTTGAAATCCAACTAAACGTAGACCTCAGCATTAACGTTTACAATGCACTATATATTGGAATGTATTTCGTAATTCATTGAGTAATAAAATGCATTGCATCTGTCATTCCAACCGATGGCGCATCACAAGCATTTGTAGTAATAAAATGAGTCAGGAGCTGACCTGGAGCTCCAAGTAGGAGGCAGAATTAACTTGCATTATTTGAGTCAGAACCTTCCCACAATCCTAATCTTAACCACAGAGCTCTGAGGGTCTGCACTTAGACTATATTGGCACCCATTGGAGTCAACTCCATGTACTTGGCACTTCATGGTGGAGGCTCCAGCCTGCAGCAATATATACAGGTGCTGGTCATAAAATTAGAATATCATGACAAAGTTGATTTGTTTCAGTAATTCCATTCAAAAAGTGAAACTTGTATATTAGATTCATTCATTACACACAGACTGATGTATTTCAAATGTTTATTTCTTTTAATGTTGATGATTATAACTGACAACTAATGAAAGTCCCAAATTCAGTATCTCGGAAAATTAGAATATCAATTAAGACCAATGCAAAAAAAGGATTTTTAGAAATGTTGGCCAACTGAAAGGTATGAACATGAAAAGTATGAGCATGTGCAGCACTCAATATTTAGCTGGGGCTCCTTTGGCCTGGATTACTGCAACAATGTGGCGTGGCATGGAGTCGATCAGTCTGTGGCACTGTTCAGGTGTTATGAGAGCCCATGTTGCTCTGATAGTGGCCTTCAGCTCTTCTGAATTGTTGGGTCTGGTGTATTGCATCTTCCTCTTCACAATACCCCATAGATTTTCTATGGGGTTAAGGTCAGGCGAGTTTGCTGGCCAATCAAGAACAGGGATACCATGGTCCTTAAACCAGGTACTGGTAGCTTTGGCACTGTGCGCAGGTGCCAGGTCCTGTTGGAAAATGAAATCTGCATCTCCATAAAGTTGGTCAGCAGCAGGAAGCATGAAGTGCTCTAAAACTTCCTGGTAGACGGCTGCGTTGACCTTGGACCTCAGAAAACACAATGGACCAACACCAGCAGATGACATGGCACCCCAAACCATCACTGACTGTGGAAACTTTACACTGGACCTCACGCAACGTGGATTCTGTGCCTCTCCTCTCTTCCTCCAGACTCTGGGACCTTGATTTCCAAAGGAAATGCAAAATTTACTTTCATCAGAGAACATAACTTTGGACCACTCAGCAGCAGTCCAAAGGCGAGACGCTTCTGACGCTGTCTCTTGTTCAAGAGTGGCTTGACACAAGGAATGCGACAGCTGAAACCCATGTCTTGCATACGTCTGTGTGTGGTGGTTCTTGAAGCACTGACTCCAGCTGCAGTCCACTCTTTGTGAATCTCCCCCACATTTTTGAATGGGTTTTGTTTCACAATCCTCTCCAGGGTGCGGTTATCCCTATTGCTTGTCCACTTTTTTCTACCCCATCTTGTCCTTCCCTTCGCCTCTCTATTAATGTGCTTGGACACAGAGCTCTGTGAACAGCCAGCCTCTTTAGCAATGACCTTTTGTGTCTTGCCCTCCTTGTGCAAGGTGTCAATGGTCGTCTTTTGGACAACTGTCAAGTCAGCAGTCTTCCCCATGATTGTGTAGCCTACAGAACTCGACTGAGAGACCATTTAAAGGCTTTTGAGTTAATTAGCTGATTAGAGTGTGGCACCAGGTGTCTTCAATATTGAACCTTTTCACAATATTCTAATTTTCCGAGATACTGAATTTGGGACTTTCATTAGTTGTCAGTTATAATCATCAACATTAAAAGAAATAAACATTTTAAATACATCAGTCTGTGTGTAATGAATGAATTTAATATACAAGTTTCACTTTTTGAATGGAATTACTGAAATAAATCAACTTTGTCATGATATTCTAATTTTATGACCAGCACCTGTATACAGCTTGAGTCAAAATTATGTTAACTCTAATGGTAGTGCTATGTGTATACTTGTACACAATTTTTGTGGACAATTTATGTGCCACTTATGGTACATGTGTTGAACATGATGGCAAACAGGTTGAGACATTCCTGTAAATCATCTTGCACATGTGAAGTATGGGCTGTGAATAAATTGTTTCTGGCATTGAAATGTTAACATAATTTTGACTCACCCTGTAATTGAATAAAATGCATTACTGCAATATTTATGATGTTTATGATGCACCATCTGTTGGAATGACAGAGACATAGCCACTAGACGGACACACAGACACTTTTTTCCTTTTATTAAGGTGGACTAGCTGTGCTACCCATTTAAGATGGGTTGAAATCCAACTAATCAATGTAGATGTCAGTGTTAACATTTGCACTGGAATGTATTTTGCCATGCATGTATTAATAAAATGCATTGACTTTGTCATTCCAAACGATGGTGCATCACAAACATTTGTGTTAATAAAATGCATCACTACAAATGCTGGTGATGCACCATCTGTTGGAATGACAGATGCAATGCATATACATCTTACTATCACTTACAAGGCTGGTGTTGACAGCAGCAGCCGTTCAATAACCTGGCAGGAAGTTATGTGTGTCTGGAGGGGTGGTTGTTGTTTGTTTTGTTTTATAATACTAGCTGTGCCACCCGCCTAAGATGGATTGAAATCTAAATAATCAACACAAACCTCAGCATTAATGTTTGCAATGCATATGTCTCTATTATATGTCATTTTGTATGGGATTCATAAAAGCAGTTTTAATGTTTGTGATGCACCATCTGTTGGAGCACCACATGCAAAGCATTTTATTATTACAAATGTTTGTGATTGTCTATCTGTTGAAATGATTCAGCAACTTGATGGACACACAGTGTGAAGGATGCTATGCATGGGCAGGTGTCCATGCCAGGATGAGTTAAGGTTCTTTACCTGCCTGAGAGGTCAACTGAATGGACAAACAATAGATAGTGTATATCTCTTGGGGGGAACAATAATGGGAGTTTCACATGCATTGTCCAATCAGTTAGTTACGTTTCACTTCCAGTTTCAATCTGTCAAACTGTCCCTCAGCCACAGTACTGCTCACATCTCCATCTCCATCTCTCTCTCATTCTGTGATCCTCCCTGACCCTTTAATTCTCTTTCTCCATGCCTTTTCCCTTTCCATCATCTTCACCATTCCTACAGAAGCAAACCAACTTTGTCCCGGAAGGAGAAAAGAAAGCTACGAGCCACGCAGGAATACATTCAGGAAGTGGTGAAGCCAAGAAAGGTACCCTCACTGCATTTTTGCCTTCTTATTAACCTTTCCGTTTTCTTGCATGTTAAGCGATAATGGCCTTTATGTAGCAGAAAGCATTGAAAACTTGACATTTAACTAGAATTAATGACCAGCTGAAGTCTCATGTTGGTTTTTCAGACCATTTTGATGTTAACTCTCAGCATCCTTTGTTAGATTTGAATGGGAGTTCGATTTTGGAAACTTTAAAGTACACCCTATGAAAAGAACATTAAACAATAAAGTTTATCGAATCGAATGGAATCAAATCTAACCGAACTGAATCCAATCTAATCGAATCAAATGTAGATCTAATCTAATCTCATGTGCTGAGATCCTGTGAAGTACTGTACCTTCATGATCTTCTCGATTAGATGATTACTAGGAAAGATAAAAGGAATGGTATGAGTTACAGAAATAATAAAATAATAAAAATTCAGACAAATGTTGAATGTAATGGACCCCACACATATAAAATTTTAGAGGTGACACTAAGTGCTGTAATTGTTAATATTTAATCATTTGTACCCTTGTCCTGTAATACAGTCTCTCAGACTAAATGTTTACTTGATTATGTTCATCTCCTTTGTAAGTCACTTTGGATAAAATCCGTTAACTGAAAAAATGTGAATGACAAGAATTGGACTTTTGAAAACTTATTTCAGTAGTCAATTAAAAGCAGGTGTTTTACTGTGCGTATAACTCAACAAATACACGCAGTACTCCGAATTTTAAACAATAATTGGTGTTCTGACTCTGTCTAGAGTTTCGGTTATTTCACAGAAAAAAATAAATGCTAGCATATTGACAATACTTGAAAGAGATATGAGAGCAATAAAAACATGCAAGAAAATGGAGGTTGAAGCTTTGCCCTTTTGAATTTAATTTCCTTTTGCAATGCATTTATTAAAGCTGTTAAGCAGAAATTAAGGAAATATAATGCAGAGGTGCTTTTTTTCCAACAGATGGAGCTCTACGCCTGGTATCTCCAGCAGTGCATTTCTGATTACGACCTCAGCTGAGATCAAGAGCAGCACAATGGCGGTCAAAAGTGATCTTTTGGTAATTCGGTATTAACTATTAGAGTGTATACTTCTGAGACATGAATATGTACAGTATATGCATAAAGAGAAATATTTTCTTCAATCTGTCTATTTTATACACTGCTTTTTATTCAGAAATGTTTTATTTAATTTTGTACAATGCATGTTCTATAGTGCCATCTAGCTGTCTGTTATGCAGTGCTTTTGAAGCTGAAAGGACCATCAAATCTCATGGTGAGTTCAGGTAATGTGGCATTTTGGGCAAGTCGGAGATCCAGCTTCAACTTATTTTAGATGTTATAATGTTGGGTGGGTTACATCTGCTATGATCAGATGCAATGGAACAAGCAGCATGAGGTCTGAAGATTTATGTAAGATAGATAGATAGATAGATAGATAGATAGATAGATAGATAGATAGATAGATAGATAGATAGATAGATAGATAGATAGATAGATAGATAGATAGATAGATAGATAGATAGATAGATAGATAGATAGATAGATAGATAGAAATGAATTTAATCCATTTTGGAATAAGGCTGTAACATAACAAAATGTGGAAAAAGTGATGCGCTGTGAATACTTTCTGGATGTACTGTAGATAGATAGATAGATAGATAGATAGATAAACAGTATAGTTGGCAGGATAAATAGAGGTAGATTGGATATAATAGTACAGCAAATGAAGTTGTGGAACATGGCCGGGACACAGACAGGCAGACATCGATTTGAATCACCCAATACACGTTTATTTATGGTCTCTATTATTTACAGTGCACACACAACCCCAATACTTCCCCAAAGTCCAGGCCTCTATACACAATGATGCCTCTCTCTTCAGGCCGCCTCCTTTTCTCTCCTCCCGAGCTCTGTCCTTCTCCGCTCCCAACTCATGCCAACGAATGGAGGGAGGTGGCCCCTTTTAAAATCACCTGGACATGCTCCAGGTGCCTCCTGATTAACCTCCGCCGGCACTCCCCAGTGTGGCGGAAGTACCGGCCGCGCACCCGGAAGCACTCTGGGTGTCCCTGGTCGTCTTCCCCCCAGCATTTCCGGGTGTGGCGGAAGTGCTGAGGACCAGGGCTCTCCAGGCATCGGGGCGCCCCCTGGCGGTGACCACGGGCCCCTATAGGGTTGAGCTTCCAAGCTCAGTTCCCGTGGTCCCCAAAACCACCAGGGCAGTCGCCCCCTCATGGTCTGGAGGAGGCGTAATCCCTCTTCAGGTCCTTCCAGGCATCCTAGCTGGGTGCCACCCCCAGCAAGTACTTTTTACTCAAATCAAGTACCCAGCAAGCCAAGTGGTGATGATCAAAAGTGGTCTTTTAGGTGTGACCCTTATATGTTTTATTTGGTGTAAGTGTGCTACTACACATCATTTTGGAGGCATCATCTCTATCACCAATTCTCTTAATGTCATGGAAATGTTTCTCTAGATCAGGGCTTAGCAGATGGATTAAGATTCAGAAAACAGTGAATGAAGATAATTAAAAGAGAAAAATTACAGCAGTTTTCCGGCTGTGCAGTAAGAAGATCAGGTTCCACGTCCAGGATCATAGTCACCTTTAATCCACCTTAATAAAAGGATAAGAGTTGGCGTGTCTGTGTATCTGTGCATCTGTCCATTTGCAATATCTGTGTCATTCCAATTATTAGGCCATTATCAGCCATTGCGAGGCTGAAAAACAAGAATAAAACCATTTGAGACATCAGTAAAACCTTAGGATGACCAAAAATGAATTATGTGGACTATCATGAACAAGAAAGAACACACTGGTGAGCTCAGTAACCACAAAGGGGACTAATAGGACAAGGAAGACCTCCAGTGCTGATGACAGAAGAATCCTCACTATGGCCAAGAAAAAGCGTCAAACGCCTGTCTGACAGATCAGAAACAGTATACAGGATGGCAGATGTGTGTTTTATCAGAGACGACTATCAGCAGAAGACTTCATGAACAGAAATACAGAGGCCACACTGCAAGATGCAAACCATAGAAACAGGATGGTGAGATTTCAGTTTGTGAAAAAGGACTTAAAAGAGCCTGCAGAATTCTGGGTAAAGGTCTTGTGGATAGACAAGACAAAGATGAACCTCATCAGAGTGATGGGGCGAGCAAAGTGTGGAGATGACAAGGAACTGCCTGAGTCCCAAAACAGACCACCTCATCTGTTAAACATGGTGGCGCTGGTTGATGTTCTGTCTTGGGCATGTATGGCTACCCCAGGTCCTGGCATACTTCTCTTCATTGATGATGGAACTGCTGACGGCAGTGGCACAGTGAATTCTGAGGTGTTTAGAAACATCTGATCTGCTGAAGTTCCAGTAAAGGCATCCAAACTCAGTGGACGGCACTTCATCCTACAAGATAATGAGCCAAACAGACTACTGAGGCCACACAGGAGTTTTTCAAAGCTAAAAAAAATGGAAAATTCTGGAATGGCAAAATCCAACTGAGCAAGCCTTCTGTATGCTGAAGAGAAAACGTAAGAGGACAAGCCCCCAAAACAAGCAGGAGCTGAAGATGGCTGCATTAGAGGCTTGGTAGAGCATCACCAGAAAAGACCCTCAGCAGCTGTTAATGTCGATGAATGGCAGACTTCAAGCAGTCATTGCATGCTGGGATATGCGACAAAGTCCTAATTACAACAACAGCTTTAATAGACCTGCCATCGCTGTGTCTCAAACATTATGGTGCCCTGAAATGGGGGGACCGTGTAGAAAACGTGTTGTGTGACTGAAATGTGTACTTGAATCATGTCTGAGGTGTTTAATTTGTGATTTTAAACTGTGGAGCAGAGGTGTGAATCAAAGACAAACGTGTCATTGTCCCAAACATTATGGAGGCCCCTGTAATATTCACACCATTGAGTCAGTTTGCCTCTTATGCACATCACTGGGAAGTGTCAGGACATTAGCAAACCCCAAACAAATAAACCCCAAGCAGACGCAGAGATCACGTGAGACTTTACACGGGTCGGGACTGAGCTCAGGTGTCCCGAGCTGTGAGGCAGCACACTGGATTCAAGTCTAACACTCCATACAAGCCTCTCTATATTTACAGTTTTTTGTTTTTTTTTTTACACATAAAATATTTTGAGAAATTGGAGCCGATTCCTACAATAACAATCCGACAAGTTAAACATTTATTTGATGCCTGCTGGGGTGAGAAGGCCACCCTACATTGGCAGCGGCTCTGTGGAAACGCTGGCCTCAGCAAGAAATTCCATCTTCCTTAATTAGAAATTTTAGCCTCTGGGCTCCATTCCAGCTGCATCTGCCTACTGCAAGTGGATCAAATAAGAATAAAAGAGCTGAAGCTCATTAAGAAGACATTATGGCGAGCTTTAGGTTTGCTTTGTGACGCATTTATATTTTAAAAGGAAATAAAAAACTACTTTGGGGTAAATGGAGTTCTTTTCTTGCCGGGTCTCAATTAATTAGAGAAACTACTTTGAACGAGGGGACGGGCCGTAGTGTTTTAGCACAGTAGGTGTAACAAATCAAGTCTCCTGGTTGTTCTCCGTATGGAATTTTCATATCAAATCAAAAAGTACGGGCAATTTGACAACGATGCGGTAACCTCAATGGGTAGAAGTCGACGCAATACGACACGTTCGCAATGGCTTATGGGTGGTTTGAGCACCCACGGCAAGATTCGACCTGTGAACGTTGCAATCGAGCTCCAGCCTCACTGGGCGAGCACCAAATTAACCCTTACACTGCCACATACTAGGGGTTTAAGGCACCCCTGAATGCCAAGTACTCTGTTACTGCACTTTTTAAGTAAACGTCACAATTCACAAAGAAAAACTGAAATTTTAATGGAACACGTTTGTTTTTCATGCAAAGAGCATCACAATTACAGCAACACTGATCATTATGACCATTATCATCATAACACTGCCAATGAACTGTAAAAACTATGTAAAAAACTACTGGAACAATATGTACAAGGTGCAACTGATGCCGTTGATGAAATTCAGTAAATCACCGAGCCAACTGCGCTTGAATTGGCTGCACGCAGGCACACAGAGGCCAACACTGATGCTGGCAGGCCAGTCTAGTGCAGCGGCTGAATCCCAGGGACAGTGATGCTGCACGGGGCACCAGTGGTCATGAGCTGGCTGCTCAACGAATGGACGGCACTGACTGATCACCTCTGCCGTGCTGGCAAATTGCACTGGAAACGACTATAGCCAGTTGCAGTGTTCAATGAATGTACGTCTCCGAATGTATGTCGCTGAATATACTCGGCTCCGACGTGCTGGCAAATTGCACTGGGAACCAACTTTAGCCGGTTGCAGAGTTTAACAAATGTACGTTGCAGAATGTAAGTCGCCAAATATACTCGGCTCTGGTGTGCTGGCAAGTTGCACTGTGAACCAACTTTAGCCAGTTGCGGAGTTTAACGAATGTAAGTCGCTGAATATACTCGGCTCCGATGTGCTGGCAAATTGCATTGGGAACGACTGTAGCCGGTTGCGGAGTTTAACGAAAGTAATTCGCCAAATATACTCAGCTCCGACGTGCTGGCAAATTGCATTGGGAACCAACTATAACCGGTTCCAGCGGTTTAAGGGTTAACAACATTTTGGACAAAAATCTTTGCATGCTCATCAGACAGCCTCGGTGTCACAGTCCCTCCTGATCCATTAACAGCTGTGTTTGGTGGGCTCCCAGATGGCGTTAAAGTGGAGAGACTGTCATTTCCTTTACTACACTACTAGCACGGAGGCTTACCGTGCTCAACTGGAAGAATCCCACCCCAGCACTCTTCAGTTGGTGGGTAACCGATGTCCTGTTCTTCTTGAAATTGGAAAAAAAAAATCAAGTTCTCACTTAGAGGATCTGTTCAAAACTTTTTTAAAAATACGGCAGGATCTAACCAATAACATTTTAGAATAAGCTTCCATTTTGGGGAAAAGGGTACTCTTCTAATTCTTGCTCCTTTTATAAAGTAGCTTTGTTTGCCGGCTCCTCTCTCTTTCTCTTGGGTAGGGGTCGAATTTTGCTTTGATTTGTTAAATTTAACTTGACTGCATGGAATGTGATTTGTTTCTAATTAAAATGAATAAATATACTGTATATATATATATATATATATATATATATATATATATATATAGTATATAAAAAGAACACGCATGGTGCAGCGCTCTGCCGTTAGTCTAATAGAAGCCAAGGTCAAATGAACATGGATGCTCTGTTACGGGATTGCACCTTGCCATTGTGAGATTTCTTTGAAACCTGCTGAAGTTCACCAAAAGATGTTGACTTGTGCAGGTTAGCAAGCCATTTGGGTACCCAAAAAAGTGGTGGCTCTGAGGCTAAAGATAATACACCAGTATCTGGAAGGTTCTCCAGATTAAAATCCTCCTACTGCCCTGTTGGGCCCTTGAGCAAAGCCCTTAACCTAAAAATTGCTCCTGGGCTGTTGTATAATTGCTGGCCCTGCTCTTTGACCCTTACGGGTCATGCAAAAAGAGACATTTCCTCTCAAGGATTAATAAATGATATCATCATCGCCAACTTTAAGGTACTTCAAGTCATCACACACTATGGCAGGTGCAGGTCCATAGCTAATATCCACACATGCAGCCACAGCGGACGATGTAATCTGTCTGACTTCTCTCATGAAGGTGTTCTCCTTGTCGATGTGGGTTTGTGTGCACGATGTTGATGGTCATCCTGATTGTGCTTCGTCTGTAGCACAAGTTCTTCCCTCCTTAAACCTTTCTACCCGTTCATAAACTTTTCGTTGCATTGCTTTCACCTCTCTACTGAGTCAACATCCTTCTGTGAACAGCAGTTGTGCAGCATTTGTCCTTGGCTTCAACTAGATGAATGGCATAGCGCTGCACTGTGCTTATTCAAACTACCGTCACAAGAATGACAAAGAGTCACGGGAAAGGTTTGGGGCAGCCACCCATAGAATATTTCCCAGCTGTCAAAAATGATTAAATAGAACAGACATGTTCACACGACTGAGTCCAAAACAGGACTGCTGCCTTAAGATGGTAGCTTTTAAATGCAAGTAGAGGAAGTGATGTTATCAGGGCCGAACCGGAAGTGATGTCATTGGTTGCCCCAGAACCGGGCGGGACTTCCCGAAAATGGTCTACAAGGAATTGAGAGAGAGAATCAGTGCACTTCGCCACCCCCTGGTCAGGCGTGGAATTTCGTTTATTCAAGCCCTTTAGTTGTCCCCTAATTGCACGTGTGTGTGACACTACCCATGAGCCCTCGCATACATGTTGTATTGCGTCATCTTCTATCCGTTGTGGTTACCTCGTAATTGTCAAATGGCCTGAACGATTTTTCAGGTACGGCGAGTTCAGCAGCAAACTTTTTCTTTTTTTTCCATTCTGTCATGGGGTGTAAAACGTGAAACATCAGACAGACGAGCTACTCTTCTGATGGTGAGTTCCTTATTGCTTATTACATTCATTGCACCTGTGGCTGAGCGCTGATTGGGTTCTCAAATCTCACATACACAGCATTTGACTTTACAGCTTAACAGGTTTGGTTTGGTTTGGTTTCAGGGTGAGCCACTGGGAATGTCAGAATACACACCTGCTGAGCCCAAAGCAATGTACGGTAGTTAAAAACTAAGTTTCAGGGTCAGCAAGGAATCAGGTGGGAATGAAAACCTGATGCCACTGCGGCCCACCAGAACAGAGAGGGACTGATTATCTCTGTCCTAGTCGGTGGAACGAGCGGCCCAACTCCATCCAAACTGCTGAATCCCTCAACGTGTTTAAGAAGACCCTCCTGTTCTGCAAATATCTGTGAAAGCTCTGTGAATATTTGTCATATGGCTCCTTAATACTTTTTATTCTGCTACGTTCATAACTCTTGACTTGTGGTGATCAACTTTTATAACCTGCCCAGCTACACTTGTTCAAAAAGAGTCCCTCAGCAAACGTCACTCGATTAAGTTCAGGCTCCTTTGTAAGTTACTTTGGATAAATATGACTGCTAAGTAAACAAATATAAATGTAAGTGCGGAGCAGATAAACTAAAAACAGTGCGTTCAGTATGTGGATGACGGCACACACAAAGCTCCGAGACAAATGACAGCTCATGGAATTAGCGGTGCACTATGTGACACTGCATTAGGAAACACAATCTGTATTTTTGTGACATTATTACGTACAGTAAATAACATTAAATTCTGTAAATAATTATTGTTAATGATTATTAAGTGACATTATTAAGTACATTAAGTGACACTGCATTCAGTCCATAATAACTATTGTTATTATTTATTATTAAGTGACAATATTAGGTACATTGGCATTGCATTCAGTACATAATTATTGTGGAATATTATTAAGTGACATTATTAAGTACAGTGAGTGACACTAGATT
Source organism: Erpetoichthys calabaricus (assembly GCF_900747795.2). Lineage (NCBI taxonomy): Eukaryota > Metazoa > Chordata > Cladistia > Polypteriformes > Polypteridae > Erpetoichthys > Erpetoichthys calabaricus. The sequence goes on along the minus strand of NC_041403.2, from coordinate 163,135,500 downwards.
CAATACATAATTGTTATTGTTATTAATTATTATGTGACTTTATTAAGTGCAGGAAGTGACATTGAATTCAGTACATAGTTATTACTGTTAGTGATTATTAAGCGACATTATTAAGTACAGTAAGTGACACTGGATTAAATACATAATTATTATTATTATTAAGTATTATTAAGTGACATTATTATGTACAGTAAATGACATTGCATTCAGTACATAATTATTGTAGAATATTATTAAGTGACATTATTAAGTACAGTGAGTGACACTGGATTAAATACATAATTGTTATTGTTATTAATTATTAAGTGACTTTAAGTGCAGGAAGTGACATTGAATTCAGTACATAATTATTATTGTTATTAAGTATTATTAAATGGCATTATTAAGTACGGTAAGTGACACTGGATTAAATACATAATTATTATTGTTAGTAAGTATTATTAAATGGCATTATTAGGTACAGTAAGTGACTTTGTATTCAATACATAATTATTATTAAGTTACTTTATTAAATACAGTAAGTGACATTGCATTAAGTGCATAATTATTACTGTTATTAATTTTCATGAAATGACATTATTCACTACAGTGACTGTGCATTGAGTACATAATTATTATTGTTAATAATTACTATTAAGTTGCTTTATTAAATACAGTAAGTGATATTTCATTAGGTCTATAATTATTTCTGTTATTAATTTTTATGAAGTGACATTATTAAGGGTTGTAAGTGATATTGCATTCAGTACATAATTATTTTTAATTAGTATTAAGTGACATTCTTAAGTACAGTAAGTGACACTGCATTCAGTACATAAGTATTATTGTTATTAATTATTATTAAGTTGCTTTGTTACAAGCAGTAAGTGACATTGCATTAAGTGTATAATTATTACTGTTATTAATATTTATGAAGTGATATTATTAAGTACCGTAAGTGACATTGCATTAAGTACATAATTATTACTGTTATTAATGTTTATGGTGTGATATTATTAAGTACAGTAAGTGTCATTGTTGCTCCAGTTGGTCCGCCCGTCAGTCGGAGGCAGACGACAGCACCAGGCGTGACGACAGTTCCCAGACTAAAGGAAGATATTTGTAGTCAAGTACATTGTACTTATGACATAAACGCTTACAAGGCTGAAGGCTGTCGTGAGCAGTTAATAAGTTCAATTTCCGAGATAGGCTTGTTACTGATTGTGCACATTTAGTACCCCGCTGGCCCTAAATGTGGAGACGTCACTGCTTCTAATATACTCAGATACTTTTTAGTTTCCTAAAATAATGCAACGCACAAAATCGGTAAATGTGTTGCATTGCAATGACACAAATAGGAATTAATGACGCTAGATTTTTTAAACCGCACAACTGTAAATTAACTGTAAATTAATAGAATCAGCGCGAGTCTTCATTCTTATCGCCGGGCAGGCTCACGTACACAGAGATCATGCAAACTCCACACACACAAACGCGGGCAGCTTTCGGGCCCTGGTACATATCTGAAGAAATATAAACTATTCCGAAACGCCGGGTTGTCTGCCTCCAAAGCCCTAACTCGCCTCATACACACTTCTTTGTGCACCTATAACTATGTTTATTATGGTCTGTTAGTGCGGCACTTCCGCTAAATCTTAAATTGGGGACAGCGAGAGGATCCCTATTTGTCCCTTACCCTGCCTTTGATAATAAACGGTCACTCCCAGTCCATCGGGATTCCGCCGATCCAGGATTTGACCGTGACGTACGTCTGCTACCTTGCGTGGGACAGGCACGCGCCTCGTCAGTGCGCGTCTCCGCTGCCACGCTCGTGCCCGCAGAACCTATCTGAGTCTAACCAGGGACGCAAGGCTATGGCTACCGGCTTCTCTGACAGTGAACAGGCGCGGCGGGACCACCTCTCCAAAGCGACTTCGCTGGCCAGAAAAGTGCACAAGGATGCCAAAGAAATGCAAGAAATATACGTAAGTGGGACTGGGTGGATTATTGTGGTCTGTTGGACATGCTGGGCAGCAGCAGTAAAACGGCGCCGGGAACGCGTCTTTTTTTTTTTTTCCTGCGGACGCCGGACATGCTGTGCGGCTAAATCAGGACCTGGAAGGAGGTCAGCAATGGTCTGCGTATAATTCACATATGCGGTTTACAGTGCCGGACACGATATGTCTACAGAAAGGCACTGTAAAAAATAAGAGCATGGAAGCTACCTGTAGCGCCGAGGGGACTGCGGTCACTTTTGCCTTTTCATCCAGCTTGGCTACGCAGAGGAAAAACAAAAACAGCATCGGCATGGCAGGATATTACAGGGCACCGGCTGGGCAGCTTTCTTTTTTTCTTTCTTTATGCAAGACTGCGCTTATTTGTATGCCCATCGCGCACATTATTCAGTGTTTACTTTGGCACGGATTTCTTTAATTTCAATTTGCCATGTTGTCATTTCATAAATTATACACTTTTGTAATCTTTCAGCTTTGTCGAACACGTGTTTAGGGGTTTAATGTCAAAGGCACTATAAAGTAAGTAAATTGTGAAGCCCTGCAGGCTACTGCTACATTAGGTTATGAAAAATCACATTTGTCAAAAAAATAAATAAACCGGACCCGTAGTTACCGTGGACCTTAACACCTAATATACGCCAATCCAGTCTTATTTTACTAAACCTGCTAATGTCCGATCCTGAGCTATGCCGCGGTCACGTGCTGTAGGAGTCGTGATGTTTGACCGCTTCACTGCATTTCCGAAACGGGTCCAGCTGCAGAGCTCCGCGATTCAGTAGCTCCGCTGGACTGCCAGTTGGATTGTAGGTTTTTGTCACTTGGTTTAATTAACTTGAGTCAGATAACCCTAATCTTAATCAAAGTGTAGCCAGTCGTAATAAGTGACACACCTTCTTGTATAATACGCTACTGTGGCTGTCCGTTTGTCAGTCGAGGATTTAAAATCAGCTGTAGCTTGCAAACCGTTTGACCTATTGACCTGAAATTTGGTACACATATACTACGTGAGGTCTATTATTCGCTTTCGGGGAGATGATTGACCTCCAAGGTTATCCCTCTTTTTACTTTTATTTTATTTTATTGTAGAATCAACTCTAGGTAGCAGCCAGCGGGGCGGCCGTGCGGCGCATGCGTACTGGCGCCGTTCACCTTCCTAGCACCTTCACCATCACTTCCCCTACCTCTTCATATCTTAAATCATTCTTGAGGCAGATTGAAGACTTAAATGCCAGCTTAAGTAACAAAATTAATGAACACGTACTAAGTAATTGCAGCACAAACACTGACTTAATCAGTTTTAACACAATAAGAAGCAGACGAAAGAAGAGAAGAAGCGGGCCGCTAGATTGCAGAAGAGCTGATCAGGAAGCAGCAAGCGCATCAGTCTCTGAGCAAACGACTGGTAAACGTACAGAGAAAGAGGATGAATGCTCAAGTCAATTGTATTCACTGCACGTTATCGTTAGCAGTGCGCCATTAGCGGTATAATATAAAGAGACTCAGTGGAGTGGAGCTCCGGAGGTCTGCAGCAGACTCAATTGGACTTTCCCTTTCGACTATTCAGAGAAACGCAAAGCTTCAGATGATTTGTGAATTAGTCTTGCGATTAACGATAAACTATATATGTTTTGTGAAAATCAAAATTAACTAAACGTATTAAATGAGTATCATTCGCAACCACAAAACTGTCATTTCTGTCTGACCAGATTGTATTTTTTATTTTATACAATTGACTAAGGAGAAAGGTCAGCATTAAGTTACAACTCAGAGAATTCCGATAGCTTTTTTTTCTCTAAAATGTCAGACTCATTCTTTGTTCATGTGAAATTTCTGACTTGGAAACTTGTATTTATCGTCTATTTAATAGCACGTGAACGCAGCGTTAACAGCCAAAGTACCAGTTCATTATTAAACATTTAGGAACTCAGGAGCACAAGGTAGGTGGAGCTTAATAATTCATTTGTATATGTGAGGAGACGGACACACACACACACACACACACTGACCACTACAGGTACTTGGCTCCACGTGTTTGAGAAGTGCTTCTGTTTGCTACGCTATCTTTCTGCCATTTTGACTGTTGCATGACTATATGACGTAACAGCAAACTGGGACCGGCCATTTGACCATATTATCAGTCACAGACTGTGCAGGTCATTGCAAGCACAGGTTCTCTCAAATTACTTTCTCTTTGCCAACCAAGGAACAAGACAGCAGCGACTTTGTGTTTCTCCCAGAAAATCTAGTGAGGAGACTCATGTAAATGCCTTAAAGTGGAAATGTGAAATATCTCAAGTGGGAGCTCCTAAAACTCCAGTGGCACTTGTTACGCCCCACATCTTGCATCTCTCTGGGATGAATATGTCTTCAACCTTCAACCTCCAACTCGGAGCAGTTCAGAAGCTCTATACTTGGGGTGGAGTAAACTCACAAGACCCCTTTATTGTCCCGACTGGTACAGAATTCGTCTTCTCCGTTGTATCCGCTTGCATGTCACACCTTCACGAGGCGACACACATCCTGCTCTACACGGAGGAGCCGCTTTGTAGCTCACCCACGGCAATTCGGTCACCTGTAGGAACGTGTCAGGTCTTCTCAGCCACACCTTGCGCAAACATTTTAATGTTCCCACACGCAAAAGAAAGTGACAAGCGTACAGCAGAGTATTTCATATGACTCAAAAGTAGTAAGATAAAGCATGATTTGATTTTCCTTAACTATTGCTTTTAAAAAGCATTCTGTCCTTATGAAAGGAGCACACAGCTGAGCCTCAAAGAATTTTTAAGAACTTTTGGAGGAGAAAGGCACCTTGGTTAGAGCTTAGTGCCATCACTGTAGGGACCTGAGTTTAGGTCATGACTCTGTCACTATCTAGTATTACACAGATACGGTAGATAGACGTGAAAGGCACTATATAATAGATAGAAAGGTTTGTGGACCACAGCTTTGTAATCCCAGTAAAGTGTTTTGTTACTACCATCCTTACATTTCACCTTATATAACTGAGCACCAATGCAAATACTTTCAAATTGTAAAATGAAATGTCAAGATGCTAGCTGGGAGATCTGAGCCCGTTGTATGACTTTGCTGAAATCTCCACTGAAATTCAAGTCTCCTTGTGAGAATGTATATGTACGTGTGTATATATCTCTCTATATAGAAAAGAAAATCCTGGAAAGGAAAGCAAATGCAAGGCTACGATACGTGATCATCTCGAAAGACATTTTACAGACCCGCGAGACCAAGGAGACTTGCCACGGTGCGTCTCACGGGGACCGCAAACATGAGACTTGGTGCCAAGAGATTGTCCCAGGGCTGTAGCAAAAAGGACAGCGGCTGTACAGGCTTTAAAAAGATCGAAGGGCAGCATGACAGCAGCTACCCCAACCGAACGCAAGCAGCGTTATACATCCTGCAAGAAAGAATTCAACCACGCCCGGGGCCAGAAATAAAAGACGGGTATTGCTTTTACAACGTCACGTGAGACCAGGCAGTGAGCCATCATTTTAAAACAAGTCAACAGACCTCTAAACTAGCAGTTGTTGGATTGCTTTTGGCAGGCAAGCATCATGGGCTCTGAGCTCTTAAAACAACGACATGCGACAGGCAGAAGAGGCAGCTAGCAAGCAGCAAAAAGACAGCAAATGATCCAAAGGCATATCCTTAGCGTACGTTCAGCCATGACACCCTTCACAACACGAGCAGCATTATACGTCTGGGAAGAAAGAGATGTAACCACGTGTGAGGCAGGAAATAAAGAAACAAGTATTGTTTTTACAAAAGTTTTTAAAGTAAAAGTGAAAATAATGCATATGTAACAATTCACAAGAAAATAACAATCTCTTTAAATTGTAGATTGCCTGCCTAAGGTAAAGTCATCCCTGATGAATGGGGACGTGGGAATGAGGAGTCCTTTCATCGGATTAGCGTTATTTCAGATGTGGAATGGCAAAATGGGGGAGGCAGCTTGATGAATGAGGTCTCCAGGACTTAAAACAAATCCAAATCATACTATGTGATATCATCTACTGTGAAATTCTACTCCGTACTTCTAGAATTTTTATTTTTATACTGTATTGAGGATTTATTCTGTTCTATGTATTATATTGTATTGTATTGACCCCCTTCCTTTTGACACCCACTGCACGCCCAACCTACCTGGAAAGGGGTCTCTCTCTGAACTGCCTTTCCCGAGGTTTCTTCCATTTATTCCTTACAAGGGTTTTTTGGGGGGAGTTTTTTCTGGTCTTCTTAGAGGGTCAAGGCTGGGGGGCTGTCAAGAGGTAGGGCCTGTTAAAGCCCATTGCGGCACTTCTTGTGTGATTTTGGGCTCTACAAACAATAAATTGTATTGTATACCCGGTAAACCAAACACGGGGGTTGGCGAGCGAAGCGAGCAGGGGGCAGAGCCCCCTAGTATGTATATATATATATATATATATATATATATATATATATATATATATATATATATATTCATTGCATTCGTAGTCTGAGTCCCAACCTGATTGTATAGGTTGTTAACTATCAGGTAACGCTTGTGATTGGTCTGCAAGTTGGCAAACATCCGCCATGCCCTTCTCAGTTGTGAGAAGCAGATCATGGAATGTTGCATAGTTTACTGTCAAATAATGCAAAGAGTATGCAACACGTGTTTCCACAAGCGTTACCTGGTAGGTAACCACCCATACAATCAGGTCGGGACTCAGACTACGAATGCAATGAATGTAATTACTCCAATCTACAGGCTGTCAAATAAACGAACTACACGCTGTGGCGCAGCGTACAGGGACTTCGTCGCTGACGTCCGATGTTCGATCCCCACAAGGGGAGCAGTAGAGTGTGTAGGCCTGATGAGCCCAAATAAGGGTGAAACACGTGTCTCATACTCTTTGCATTATTTGACAGTAAACTATGCAACATATATATATATATATATATATATATATATATATATATCCATCCAACCATCCATTTTCCAACCCGCTGAATCCGAACACAGGGTCACGGGGGTCTGCTGGAGCCAATCCCAGCCAACACAGGGCACAAGGCAGGGAACCAATCCCGGGCAGGGTGCCAACCCACCGCAGTATATATATATATATATATATATATATATATATATATATATATATAAATAAAATCCATCGTGTGTCTGTATGTCTGCCTGCTTTTAATGAGAGAACTACTTAACGGATTTAGATAGTTTTTTTTTCTATAATTTGCTTGAACATTCCAGTTGATTTTGCAACTGGAAGTGCTGCCCTTGCTCCTGGAGGCACTCCGGGCATCCCTGGAAGGCTCCTCATCCATCTTCCCGGGTGTGGCAGAAGTGAATGCCTCCCAGGCTCTCTGAGGCTCGGGGCACCCCCTGGCGGTGGCCACGGGCCACAACGGGCTTGAGCTTCCTTCCTCCCTTCCCGTGATCCTCTCCCAATCCAGGGCGATTGCCCCCTCGTGGCCCGGAGGATGAATGTGCCACCTCCGGGTCCTTCCAGGCATCCCGGCTGTGTCTTTCCCCCAGCCGCTTGTGACAGTATATATATGTATATGTATATGTATATATATATATATTTTGTCATAAGCACAATAACGTGCCACACAATAAAAAAGTTTGGGACAGCCATCCGTATATTGTTCCTGGCTGCAATGGATAATTGCAAAGTACAGGTTTGAGTCCACAACTGAACTGATTTGCTGGCACAAAGATGGCGGCTTTAAGGGAGAGCAAAGGAAGTGACATCATCACTGGGACCGGAACTGGAAGTGGTGTCATCGGAGGCCAGGCGGAATTTCCCGTAACTGGTCTGCAGAGAAGTGAGAGAAGGAGTCAGTGCACTCCACCCTCCCTGGTCTGGCATGGAATTACTGTCATTCAGGCCCTTTAGCTGCCTCCCATGCGCATGTGTATGAAAAAAAAAAAATATATATATATATATATGTATACTCTCTCTCACTCTCTAACAAAAACTGTATTTGTTTCCCATTGTATCACCGTTTAAGAGGGGGTTTTGGAGGAGCGACTGCGTCTCCTTGGGGTGCGTTCAGCCTTCCTCTTCACAACATGAGTGGCACAGACACAAAGTGGCTGGTGCATAGCGCAGGCCACAGGGGTTGGCGAGCGAAGCGAACAGGGGGTAACGCCCTAGTATATATGTATATATACAGTATATATATATATATATATATATATATATATATATATATATATATATATATATATATATAATTTTTTTTTTTTTTTTCAGGGAACCCTCTAAAATGCAAGAGACGAAAAGACAAGGTCTCCATTTTATTTCTTTCTGATCCGACTGTTGTCGAGGAGAAACTAAAAGGATATGAAGGAGATCTCTTTTTTGGTTTTTCATTCCAATGGGCAGTGCCCTCCATAATATTTGGGACAAAGACACATTTTGTTCTTTGATTTTTTCCCTTTTGCTCCACAGTTTAAAATTTCAAATCAAACCGTTCAGACGTGACTAACGTGCAGACTTTGATCTAAGGGGATTTGCACACATTTTGGTCACAGCACGTAGAAATGACAGCACTTTGTTATACAAGTTGATATTCCAATGAGCACCTTACTGCAATAACGTGGGAAGTACTGGGAGATGGCAGAGGACACCAGGCATGACTTTTACCAGTAAGATTTGACTCCAGTCGGATGTGTTATGCCTAGGGAGAGAGAGAACATTTTGACCTAAAATATTGAAATTTGAGGTCCTGTCAGGAACTGTTTGCCTCTTTGCACCTAAAACTGCAGTCAATTAAATTTGAGATAAAATGGAAATTCCTTTCAGGAGCCTTTTATTTTCTTTGAAGTGCAATCTCGTGAAGGTGGCTCTCATGCACTTGACTTTGTGTTGTTTAAATAATCTTATCAGCGTTACGTCAATGAATGTAATCAGGAGGGCCTAAAGAATTTTTATGTGCATTCATCCTTTATTTTTTTTATTTACTTATTTATTTTTTCCAGTCCTGCTGAGTCCCGGTTTTACTTTCTTTGTGCATCTTACAGGGGCATCCTATGGGTTGTTATTATTATTACTGTTATAATTATGATACTCACTTGATTGGTATTTCTTTTAATACAGAGACAGAAGCAAGGCCTAAGTGAGGAATTCAGTTATGATGAGGTGGATGGAATCCCGTCTTCTGGAGTTTCGAAGTGGAATGAGCTGTCAGATGAGGAGAGGCTGCGGGCGAATGCCAGTGCCTTTCATTCATTGCATTGCTTCCTGGGCATCGTGCTGAAAGAGCAGCGAGAAGACCTGACCCCCGAAGATGGCGAGTTCCATGAGGCACTTCTCTCCCTGCTGGCTCAAGTGGAGACCTTGGCGGAATCCACAAAGCAGCTCCTCCTCATGTTTGGTCACGTTCCACCCAGTAATGGGATCAGCAGTCCAGAGCAGGACCTCACGTACTTCAAGAAGAAGCTGCGGGGCTACAAGGTGCTGCTGGAGCTCTCGACGTGGGCGCTCAGAGCCACGAGGGATTTCACCAAACTTCAGAAGCAATCCACGAGAATCACATCCACGATGGCTGCCCCGGCGATGCGCTCTGCATCCAGGCAGAAAAATCAGAAGAAGAGGGGAGGCTATGGCAGGTGATCCTCCTGTGGAGGTCCTCTGAGGTTCATTATTTTTGACGTTCCCGTGACTTGACAAACTAACTTTTTGCTCTTTGTGAGGTGTGAACTGTGTGTGGCAACGAGCAAAAAATAGCAGCTATAAACCGAGCATCTAATCAGCAAGCTGTTACTGCGCACCCAGGAAGGTCTAAATATTATAAGTAATTATTATTAATTTTTACTCCTGGGCTTGACGTGAATGTTTTTTTTTTCTTAAATATATTCTTATGCTATGGTTGAATATACTTTAACCACCTGTGTCTCTCGATTAGGATGAATAGTCAAACACACTGTTACTTGTTCAAATGTCTTTTATTGGTTACAGTGTGCGCTGACTTATGCTGCATTCCATTTACCTCGGAGCTGGGAATGACGCCACTCCCGAGCTAATCACGTTCCGGTAAAACATTCAGAAAACCAAAATGGACGCCTTCAGGAAAATCTTTGTTGTGCTCCCTCCATCGGAATAAATAGCAGATGATAACAACGTATTGGGTGGCACATCCAAACACCGTATTAGCATGTCCACCGATGTGTGTACGACTGATTTAATAGATAGATAGATAGATAGATAGATAGATACTTTATTAATCCCAAGGGGAAATTTACATACTCCAGCAGCAGCATACTGATACAAAAAACAATATTAAATTAAAGATTGATAATAATGCAGGTAAAAACAGACAATAACTTTGTATGATGTTAACGTTTACCCCCCCCAGGTGGAATTGAAGAGTCGCATAGTTTGGGGGAGGAACGATCTTCTCAGTCTGTCTGTGGAGCAGGACGGTGACAGCAGTCTGTCGCTGAAGCTGCTCTTCTGTCTGGAGATGATCCTGTTTAGTGGGTGCAGTGGATTCTCCATAATTGATAGGAGCCTGCTGAGCGCCTGTCGCTCTGCCACAGATGTCAAACTGTCCAGCTCCATGCCAACAATAGAGCCTGCCTTCCTCACCAGTTTGTCCAGGCGTGAGGCATCTTTCTTCTTAATGCTGCCTTCCCCAGCACACCATCGCGTAGAAGAGAGCGCTCGCCACAACCGTCTGAAAGAACATCTGCAGCATCTTATTGCAGATGTTGAAGGACGCCAGACTTCTAAGGAAGTATAACCGGCTCTGTCCTTTCTTACACAGAGCATCAGTATTGGCAGTCCAGTCCAATTTATCATCCAGCTGCACTCCCAGGTATTTATAGGTCTGCACCATCTGCACACAGTCACTTCTGATGATCACGGGGTCCGTGAGGGGTCTGGGCCTCCTAAAATCCACCACAAGCTCCTTGGTTTTGCTGGTGTTCAGGTGTAGGTGGTTTGAATTGCACCATTTTTAACAAAGTCCTTGATTAGGTCCCTATACTCCTACTCCTGCCCACTCCTGATGCAGCCCACGATAGCAGTGTCATCAGCGAACTTTTGCACGTGACAAGACTCCGAGTTGCATTGGAAGTCCGATGTATATAGGCTGAACAGGATCGGAGAAAGTACAGTCCCCTGTGGCGCTCCTGTGTTGCTGACCACAATGTCAGACATGCAGTTCCCAAGATGCACATATTGAGGTCTGTCTGTAAGATAGTCCACGATCCATGCCAAATAGAACAATGAACAAATAGAGAGAAGTGCTAATAAACAGTATAATACTACAGCTTTCGCTGAAGATCACGGTGTACGTTGCCATTTTGGATTGACATCGGACAAACTCTGGCTTGACGGTCCTGAGTTGGAAATCTGACTTAAGGGGCTGCTGTTCCAGCTGAAAATTCCGACTAGGAACTCTGAAATTCTGACTTGAAATGGAATGCAGCATTATTATCAAAAGTTGCAGAGAAGACGAGCGCTGGAACCTTCCTAATTGCTCTTTGTATCCCTGATGTGTACATTAGGGATGGATGGTCGGTGAGGCCCATATAATCTATGCGAGGTGTAAATGTAGGATGAGGGAAGGGGCGTTTAGGGTGTTAAAAAGGTGCCGAGAAGTCTGATGAAGATGTGGGACAAGGTGGTGGGACAGCCGTAGTGCAGGAATAGTTAATCCAAATTAACAAGCAACTTTGCCTGGGCCACTTTTTTTAGGATAAAGTGTTCTCACATAATGTTTCATCACTAAAGTTTATCGTGCGGCCTTTGTTTGCATCATATAACAGCCGCATACCAAAGATTTGAGCAGGCTTGTCTGAATGTTGGCGGTGCTGCGTGAAGGTTAATTTAGCTAACAGGTGTGTAGAATTCCATCTAAATCCAATGTCACATTATATGACTGGCAGAATTAATTACATAGTGCTTTTCTCGCTACTCAAAGCGCTTCACGTCGAGAGTAGGGAGCGAATTCAACTACTAGAAACGTGTGGACGATGAGACGGCAGCAGTTATTACTGCAGTGCGCTCATCTCACATTAGCTGTTAGGTGATGAAGGGGAATGAGTGAGATAGCCAGGTTAATGATTAAGAGGCTATGCATGAAGCCATGGTGGGTAATTTAGCCAGGACATTGGGGTACACCCAACTCTTTTTAACAGATGCCTAAACACCTTTGATGACCACAGAGAGTCAAGACCTCAGTTTTACATCTCATCCGCCATTTTTACAGCAGAGTGCACCTGGGATCCACATTCAGATCACAGGGTAAGCACCCCCTGCTGGTTTCACCAACACCTCTTCTAAAACCAACCCAAGCTTTTCCTAGATGGTCTCCCATCCAAGTCCTGGCCAGACCCAAACGTGTTTAGCCAGTTCTGAAGCGTAGGTGCTTCCCTGTGACTTCTAGTCGTAGTGTATGGCAGGCTTGCCAACAGTAGTCGCTGATCTCATCACCAGACCAGGTCAATTTACACAAATGAAAATTGCTGGGCATGTCACATTGTCTGTTACGTGTACCCATGTATTGAATTCCAATGTAGCTAACATGTTGGATTGGATTTGATGTTGGGATGAAGAATCTTCCACCAGAAGCCCAGACATGTAAGCCCTATTCAGAGAGAATGAGTTTTATGATTTGGAGGACCCCTGTAATTTTAGTCTTGTCCGAATCACTCCTGTCAGTAACTTTTTACAAACTGCATGTTCACGTTCTAGTAACGTAGATTATCTTCTATAGAAATTTTGTTAAAAAATTTACCCAAGGTTAAACCAGTCCTTCTGAAAACTGACATGTCAGTAAAATTCTGTCATTTGTGCGATTCGGGTGGGACAAATATTCCAGGGTCCCTTTACCCAGTGCCTGATAAAATAAAATAAATACCTGTTGGTACTCCTCATTATGTGTGCCGAATACCTAGGGGGAGAAGGGTATCCCCTCGGAGATCGTGAAAGTAAAATATTTGATATTGAAAACCTGAGGGGTTCCCCCTTGGAGGTGAAATCGGACATACTGCTGTTTTATATATAAAGATTGCCAATGTGACCCTAACTGACAGTATACATCGGTAGTCATGAGGCAAGAATGGGGAAATTCCAGTAGAGAGTACTGGAGCAAACTGGCATGCTTCTTACCAGTAACTTTATGACAACCTACCTGTGTAGAATTAATCCTGTCCAAATTGGGCCTAACAGAATTAGAGGTCCTTCGATAATAATTACTTTACCTCACCTCCTTGTGTAATAAGGTTTTAGAGGGTTAGGTATGTTTTAACTTTGAGCAATGGCTGTTGTTAGGAACTCTGAGGACAAGTTGTTATAAATTGGACTATTTTTCCTGGGTTAGGTTTAGGGTTAGGGTTAGTTGTGTAAGGCTACAAGATCACGTGTTTCTAGCTTTAAGAACCGATGGTCAGTGCTCATGGATGGCACTGAAGGGATGTGCCTGAGAAGGCTTTGAAGGAGTCCATGTTGAGTTGGTGAACAAAATAATATGTCTTCTTGACAAGGCCTTGAGTTAAAACCAGACGTTCCACTTTCTCATGTAAGGAAACACAAATAAGTGTAAGAAGGTTTAGTGTGCCTACAGGTGACCCCATGTAATAGCCATTCGGTTTTAGCTTAGAAAGTAAGACTGAGTGCAAAACATTCAGACAGCATAGATGTGTTCCTCTCTAGTCATCCAGAAGTGAAGACATCTTGGAAATGCATTGGATTCTGAAGTTGTTGGGCTGGTCGAGGCAGGATTGGAGATGTTGTCATTGGTTATCTTCTGGCCACAGGTCTTCTAGTCTGAGAACAGGGGAGAAAAACATATAAGAGATTGTGTTACACAAGTGAAGTACCCATAAAAGTTCATACATGTGAGACTCCTCTTCCCAGAATGAGACAAAACACAAAACCATACCTGTCGCTAGAACAAACCAATCAAAAGGTGCCTTTCAGCACCCTGACTAACCAGTGAATTTGTCATAAAATTTCACCCCCTTTCTGGACAAAAAAGTCACAAAGAGACGACTCCATGTGAGATATTCTGTAAAGGTGTCACAGAGATAGAGTGAGACCCAAAAATACCCTTTTGGATGCAGGAAAAGCTGTTTGATAGGATGGAAGTAAGCTACGTTAGATGGTGAGGTCTGAGCATGTGGTTAAAGATGGATAGCTGGGAAGGGACAAGATGAAGTACACCTGACTGAGAAGTAGGTGCTCTATGGGTTGCTGAAAATCCCAGTAGTACACCTGAAGATGTATTTCCAGTGTCACACTGACCCCTGCCAGAAGAAGTTGGAACAGTTTAGCAACTTAGCCAACCGGTGGGCACTCTGGTCATGAAATGGACCAGCAGTAAGCTTTGTTCTAGCTCAATATTAGAGTAATTTAGAGCTGAGCTAGAGGACCGCTCCACCAACTACATGTGAGACATTGGAGGACACTGGAGTGTTATATACTAGTGGTGGTAATGGAAACCAGTTAGGATGGAGGAATGGCCCTTTAATGATGAGGTGCACTGAAAGATTGTGAACCAGTGAGATTTCTTGACTGGTCTTCTAATACAGATGGAATGCTAGCAAACGATTTAGACTGTGACCAGTGACCATTTAGTAGTGGTACTAGTGACCATTTAGACTGAGGTACGTGGGATGTTTCTGTAGTCTGGGGACTTGAGAGACAGAGAAGCTTTGGGTAACCCATTAAATGATTAGGTGTAGAGTGGACTGTGAATCAGTTAGGCCAGTGGATTGGCCCATTACAGTGACTGGACTGGGGAGAACTGAAGAATTCTACATCAGCTGGGTTGCTGGGCTCCATCTTGGACAGAAGGTAAGGTCTTTGAGGAACTAGGAGGTGCAGTTGGAGATTGGGAAGCATGCGATCAGGGTAGTTTTGCTTAGTTCAGAGCAACATTTCCTGCCAGCAAAAAATATGTAAGAAGGGCTTTTGATGTGTACAAGTACCATAAGATGAAATGAAAGTTAATCGATGAAACAGAGTAGCAGCAGTGAAATAGCAGCAATGACTACTGAAAGCTTAATGAACCATTTAGAAACGGTGACATAGAATATTCAGCTACTTCAAATGTATGTTGCTGTTTCAATAAAGATGATTGAAAGCATTGTCTGAGGATTGGATGTTAATTCCTGGAAAAGGTTATTGAAGATCTGCATTGGGGAGGAGGCCATTTGAAACCCGTTTGAAAGAAGACTCTCTTTCTACTGTAGTCAATGTTTTGTTCAATTTTAATGTCTACGGCAATGTTTCCCAATCTTTGTGGTGTCGCAACCCAGTTTTTCACATGGCAATGTGTTTGTCACCCACCATAGCCCTCTGTGAATTTAGAACTATCATCTGATTGGGGTGAGTGGGATAGTTTCCCTCGGTGAATCGATTGCAATAATCAAAGCGTGATGGACTTGTGTGACAACCAGAGCATCAGAGCATTAGACGAAACAAGTGCAATCGTCAAAGTTTTTTCTCCTTGGTGAATTGATGGTCAGAGTGTGGGTTGGGGAGGTCATACAGGATTAGCCACGATCCACCTGCGATGCTACTGCTGTTAATCAAGGGTGATTGTCGGAGTGTGGGAGGTCTCAGGCGATCACCAGAGGATCAGAATATTAGATAAATCAAGTATGATCGTCAATGCTTTTCCTCCTTGGTGATGGTCAGAGTGTGGGTTGGGGAGATCATTTAGGATCGGACACGATCCACCTGCTGCTATGAATTGAGGGTAATCGTCGGGTTGGAGTCAGCCACAGCCCAACTGCAATGCTACCATGGCCCACCGGCTGTGAAACATTAGTCTATGGTACTTTTCAAGGTAAGCACCTTCCTGCCAGCTATAACAAGTGAGATCGTCTGTTGGCTTTTTGTTCCATAAAATGTGATAAAATTAAAAAACTGTACACTTCCTATATGGCAACCTATGTCAGTGAAACACCACATGAAAAAGGAGTTTAATGTTGAAGTACTTAAACACCAATTCCAAATGCAGCTGCATGCTATGAGACATCGTCTCCAGGGATTATTGCGAGAGACAAGAAAAGACTGGGAGATGATAACAAGATGTGAATCATAGTCCGGGCCAGGCCAGCTCCAACCTGGAAGATGAGAAAAAGAAACTCAAGCGAACACAACATGGGGCAAACCAAAAAAATCAAAGTTAAACAGATGATCTAAAAAACAAAATGACACTTACTATGGCCATCTTGAGTTGCAAACTAACTATCAACAAAGATTTGTAAAAGTTTATCCAACAAAAGAATACCAAAACCTTCAACTGCTGCCATAATTATAGCGTAACTGTTACTTTTGTCAAAACTCTGAGGGGGAAACTTGATTAAGAAATCGTGTAAAATTGGCAGTGTGTTTGATTTATACTTCTGTGTCAAGCCTACACAGTCTACAGTGTAGGGACGGCATAGTCTGATGCACACCTCCTCAAGAATATGATTATGTGTCGCGTCGACGAGGATTCTAGGTAGACACCCTACAATTATGATTGGCCAGTTTACTACCTGCGTATTTCCTGAAATGCGTTTCCACTATTCTGAAGTAAACATGAAGCAATTCGAGGATAGACTTGTCAAAGAAGTTAGAAAACATACACGCTGATATTATACTTCATCACATTACAAAGACAATCAGATGACAGGCCAATTCGTGATGCGAAATATCAGCTAATGTCGGTTTGGATTAGCCCTGAAAACGTCCCCTGCCTGGGCCTCATTGTTTTGTCTTGGTAGAGTAATATATTGCTCTACTTTACTTTTCCCTATTGTATTATTAATATGTAGCCTTTGTCAGAATGCCTAATCTCACAGACTTACCACTGTTTATAAGGTATTATTGTATATAACTTATCCCCACCTTCCCTTCTATATCTATAACCTCAGGCAATTAGATGTAGTAAAAAGACAAGCAGAAGTTAAGTTACAGGTTAGTAACCTTACAGTACAGTAACAAAATGCAAAGTATATTTGAATATTGGCAACCATACAACCTGATTAAATGGTGATATGTAGTTCGGGCGGCACACAGACTTCTAGTTACTTAAATGTCTCTAGTTAAGGCATCATTGGTGCTCAGCTTTCAGCCACATGTCTGTTCAAAATGGCTGCTGAGCTTTGCTCTTCATTGTGTTGTCTTCATCATCACAGATTAGCAAGAGAAATGCTTCTTTCAGATGTTGGTTAGCAAGAGAGAGAGTGTGAGGTTAAACAAGTAAATATATAGATTTTCTGTCCAACCCCTACAGCCAATAGGGCGTCGTAGTACTTAAAGGCTTCTGAACCAAGCCAATTCCAAACAGCCATACTTCAGACCAATGGCGGAAATAGAACATCTTATGGTAAGTACACCTTAGCCCATTTGTGGGGGTAGAAATGACTTTAGCAAAGAAACACTTGACAAACTGGTTTAAAACACATCCCCCAAATCCTGTCGTAAAATTCAAACAGACCCATTCCTAAGGGGTGCGGTAAACACTAAATGACATTGCTTTGCCCAAATTAGAAATAAAGACATACAAAACATTTATCAAGTTATATGTAAAATCTCACATCACAACACTCAATTATGTTCACCGGTCTGACATACCTTTGTCACCAGTGACGCAATCGTTTCCATCTTTGTAGTTTAAGGCGGATCATTTGCTGTTTGCAGTTTAGTAATTGAAGCTCCAGTCAGATTTGTTCGGTTTTGGCTGCCATGATTTCTTGCATATAGATCATATGCTTTTCTTGCATGTTACAAACACCACCAACCAGCTGCCTTCTTGATTTTGCGTAATGCTGTTAGGGTTGTGTCCCGTGTTTCTAGGGGCGTGTTCTCTGGGGTCGTGACCTCAAGCTCATCAGCAGACAGGATATAAGGTCAATGTTGGCACTGAGCTTCATCCAATCGAAGGATAAATCCTTCAAAACCTTTATTGTATTCTCTTCGTGATTCGCTTTTGTGTCTTGCCTGGTTTTTGACTTATTGCCTGCATTTTGACTGTAATTCTTGCCTCTCGTCTAGATTTCAATCTCTTTGTTTTGTTTTTATTTTCATTTGTTTTGCTTTTTGCATGAATCTCGTGGTTAAACTCAAGAAAATTGTTATCTGTTTTCCTGCTGAGTCAGGACACTAGTGTTCCGTCAAGTGCCTACAGCATGGAACGACACAAAATTAGATGCTAAAACAGCTTTCAGTAGCATAGCCTACACTCAACACAGGCGTATAAATTAACCTTCAGGTGGAGGACATGAGCAGTGATGAGTGAAACAGTTTCATTTTGCATACAATTTTGTGAAATTTCCTTTAAAATTAGTCTTTTAGGGAGTTTGTACAGTTTGTTAGGGTAGAATACAAGGAATAATGCTCCTTAAGGGTCATTCATCATCTAAAACTGCTGTCTCCTTCCTCGGCCACCCTCCAGCACTGTCCAGATCTTCTATAATGGCTCTGTCCATGTGGTTCCACATGTTCTTATCTGCCTTGTGTGTTGTCTGGTTGCGCATCCACACTGCTGGTATCTCATTTTCAGTCAGATAAAACACCCATCTCTCAGAAAGGCTCGCCGGTGGCCACATACCCAGGCTCGTGGATTTTAGCAGTGTCTCAGAAGTTGTTGCAGGCGAGTGCTCTCCAGCCACCAAAAATCAAATTTGCCATGCACTTATATGTGGAAGAAAGGGTTGCAGATAAGTGTACTAATGGTGAGAATTTTGCTTGTGGCGCAATACCTCTTGTTTTGCAATTTTTTAGTTCAATTGCACATGCAGTTTACAGCGATTTTGTTTCACTCGTTGCTAGTCATCAGAATCACAAAGCTGGAAGTTTCTCTAAACCTTTTTCTGGAATGACTTACTTGGGAAAAAGGAGATCAAACCTGTGGATGTATTCAGATTTGTTCCTTAGAATATGCGTTTTGGCTTTGCTATTTAGTGTCCCATCCATGATTAGGTCCAAATATGTGCACTCTACATGCGAGAGTAAATCAAAAAGTAAAGGCAATTTGAAAATTATGCAGATAGAAGCTGAAACAATACAAACGCTTCTTCTGAAGAAGAGCCGAGTGTTTTGGAGCAGTTTGTCACCGGAGATGAGACATGGGAACTGGAAAGCAAGAGACAAAGCATGAAGTGGAAACACCTGTCTTACGCAGGGGAGAAGAAATTCAAGCAGCAGGAATCCACCAAAAATATCATGATGACCTTCTTTTGGGACATTGGGGGTGGGGGGTGGGGGGGTCCTATTCTAATGCATTTTTCGGAACATGGACAATTGGTTACCAGTGCAAAGTACTGTGCTATTCTTAGAGAGAAACCTGCAATCTGCAGCAAAATAAGTGGAATGCTGTCAAAAACAGTCTTACTGCTCCATGACGACCACATGGTTGGACGTGGTTCCAGGTTCACCTCTGATGACGAGGTTAAAGAAGTAATGCTGACATGGACATGGAATCAGGTCAAAAAGCTTCTTCTCACATGGAATGAAGAAGTTAGTGCAATGATACAACAAGTGCATCAACCTGCTGGAGACCTGAAGTGACAGAGCTGTCACAGTTACCAGTATTATGGGGTAAGTTCCCTTTACTTTTTGATTCTTCCTCATATTAATACACCAATAAAGTCACAACTTGTTTTCTTTTTGGCAAAGGTAACAATCATCGAGTCTTTTGTCACGTTGAAGAACGTGATCTCAGGTGCACGTTGGGACTGAACTTGGCAGCACTGCTCAGTTTCTTTCTGAACGTCTTGCCCGTTTAGAGCAGTTCATAGCCTGCAGGTGTGGGGATTGCCAAGCTTTCCCTTTGAATGGTGATGTCATGTGGGAGCGGCCCATCAGGGATCCTCTCCGCCTCCAGTCATGAAGTAATAAACGACTGGGCAGGATCCGGCAGGCTTTTTCATTGTGATGTTTCAAGTTTATGTAATTCTTAGATGTGGCTCCTCACCTCCATTATCCCTGAAAAAGTCAGGATAGACCCTCACAGCTCGAAACAAGAAGCTGCCAAATGACTTCATACGCTTTAGAGTGAGCTCACCTGGATGTGTGTGTGTGAGGAGCAGATGTCTGCACTTGTGTGCGTGGGCGTGTGTGTGAATGAAACCTTGAGCTTTCAAAGGCACCCTGCCTTCAAGGACTGAATACATTTATTCAAAACATAGGATTAAGATAGCAACGCAATTTGATAAAATTAAAGATCTAGACTCTCCTGGCTTCACCTGTGGTCACAAGCTATGGGTGGTGACCTAAATAATGAGATTATGGATTGAAGCAGCAGAAATTACTTTTCAAATTATTATTCTTCTCAGGGTGGGCTGGTACTCCTTGATAGAGTGAGAAGTTCAGAGATTTAGGAGAGACTCGATGTAGAGTCACTTCTCGTCAAGACCAAGAGAAGCTACTTCAGGTAGTTTGGGCATGTCATGAGGATGCCACCCCTAAAGCTGCTCCAGGCATATCCCACTAGCTGGAGACCCTGTGGCAGACCCTGGACATGCTGGAGGTAATATATCTCTTGGCTGGCTTGAGAACTTCTGAGAATTCCTCACAAAGTGCTGAAATCTGTGGTTGGGGACAAGGAAGTCTGAACTCAGCCTGCTTGGCCTGCTGCCACCATGACCTTCACTGGGAAAATCGGATAGAAAATTCAGATATGATGAAATAAAGACCTGTAGATTAAATTTATGATGTTAAAATAGATGGCTAAGAAGTCCGGTGGTGAGCTGTACCCAGTGTGAGGATTAGAATCCAATATCCAGTCATGGTGGAAGGGTGCATGGGTAGTCATTGTCTGTGTGGAATTTGTAACTTTCCCCATATTTGAGTGGGATTTTCTGCTTATTCTGAACACATGTATGTCAGAGGATCACCTTCTGGTCTCATCAGAGGTATGTAATAACACTCCGGGGGTGCTGTCGCTAATAATGTCCTCTCCTTCTTCATCCCAGCACTGAGGAGATGTCCCTTCTGGTCCGAGCCCAATAAAGCCAAGATGCTTGCACAAGGAGGCATTTCATTTTGGTTTCGAGTCAACCACATGGCGGAGGTCCACCATGCCAGGCCCACACATCCAAGCTACTCAAATAGAGGCCTGGATGGCTGTAAATTTAGTTGGTTTTTGATTTTGTGTGCCATCATGTGCCTATTTTGTTTTTTATTTGCTATAGAATTAAACAGGACGAAACCAGCTGGTGCTCCAACATTTCTTTGGATTCGCTCCTTAGTCTTACTCGACCACAATGTATATCGGCCCAGATATGGACACTAAATTGCTACCTCCTGAATGTGGGGGCTTGAGTGGGCACCATACTGTACTGACCCCTGCTTTGTGACCCATGATAATCTCTGATTTCTCAATATCCTGAAGTTAGTGTGACATGTTACATGCTACTTCATTTATAAAATGTAGCCATTTCTGAGATTATACACAATGTGAAGTCAAGCAAAATGACCCCTTTTAATGGCTAACTAAAAGGTTTACAATATGAAAGCTTTCAAGGCAACTCGGGCCCCTTCTTCGGGTGCTAATACTGGAGCAACAGTTCACCTTTCAGCACAATAATGAACCAAAGCATACAGTCAAGACCACACTGGAGTGGCTTCAGGGCAAGACTCTGGCTGTCCTTGAGTGGCAGTGGAGAAGCCCAGACTTCAACCATAAAAGACTCGTGTGAAGAGACCTGAAAATGGAAGTTTACAGATGCTTCTCATCCAATCTAATGGAGAGGATCTGACAGGAAGAACAGAATAAACTTCTCAAATCCAAGTGTGCAAAGCTTGTATGGTCAGGTCAGGTCAGGTCAAGTTGGGGAGCATACACTGGTACAGCACATTGCCACACCCAACACATGATGGAACAGCTCGGGATCCTGGTTGGCACGCGGTCCAGTCCCACCCTCTGAAAATAATCCTCTATCTGCTGCAGCCAGGTGTTACATGGGCACCCACTTTGGCCTGGTCCAGTCACTCGGGTCCTCAACAACTAGCCGGATCACGCATGGGGAATCACGCCACATGGCTGTAGTGCCGTAACTGGCGCTCCCTCACAATGCAGGTCATGTGTCTAATTTGGGACTCCGTGAGCAACACAAATTCAAATCAGCGGCACCCGAGGATTCTCCAAAGAGACACACATGAAGGAGTCCAGTCTTCATCTAAGGTCACTCGATAGCGTCCATGTCACACAACCATATAGCAAGACAGGAAGCACCAGGACTCTAAAGATTTGGACCTTCGTCCTTTTTGCACCACACACCCCTTTTTTAGTAACCTCATGACCCCCCATGCTCTCCCAATCCATCTACTGACCTCATAGGAAGAGTCACCAGAGACATGAATGTCACTAGCGAGGTAAGTAAACCTCTCGATTAGGTCGACACTCTCTTTGCAGACAGACACACTGCTGATTGCTGTGCCCAAGAGGTCATTAAAGGCCTGGCTCTTGGTTTTAATCAGGATACTCAGACTCCTCACTGAGTCTCTCGAGAGCCCCAATCAGAGCCTCCATTAACTTGGTGAAAATCACAGCATCGTCAGCAAAGTTAAGATCAGTGAATCTTTCTTCACCAACAGATGCCCCACAACCACTCAGAGGCGTAGCTAGGGTTTTCAGCGCCCGAGGACAACTGAAGATTTTGCGCCCCCTCCTGTTTGCCAAAATGCAATGAGGAACATCAATTCGGTGCCCCCTGGATGCTGCACCTGGGGACAGATGCACTGCAGCCACTGGACCCCACGACCCTGCACAACACCAAATCCATGTAAGCACTGAACAGAGTAGAAGCAGAACACACTCCTGATGAACCCCAGAATCAACTGGGAAAAATGCACAGGGTCTGCCTCCACTCAGCAGAGCACTCACACTACCAGTGGACAAGCCTTGTAGAGACTTGAAGCTGGAATTGCTACTAAAATGGATGGTTGGAAAATCGAGAGTCCACCTTATGAGAAGGATTTAGGAGTCATCGTGGACTCTATGCTATCGACTTCCAGACAGTGTTCAGAAGCCATTAAGAAGGCTGACAGAATGTCAGGTTATATAGCGCCTTGTTGTGTGGAGTACAAGTCAGTGGAGGTTCTGCTCCAGCTTTATAACACACTGGTGAGGCCTCATCTGGAGTCCTGTGTGCAGTTTTGGTCTCCAGGCTACAAAAAGGACATAACAACACTAGAAAAGGTCCAGAGAGGAGCGACCTGGCTGATTCAGGGGCTACAGGGGATGAGTTATGAGGGAAGATTAAAAGAGCTGAGCCTTTACAGTTTAAGCAAAAGAAGATTAAGAGGAGACCTGAGTGAAGTGTTTAAAATTATGAAGGGAATTAGTCCAGTGAATCAAGACTGTGGCTTTAAAATGAGTTCATCAAGAACACGGGGACACAGTTGGAAACTTGTCAAAGGTAAATTTCTCACAAGTATTAGGAAGTTTTTCTTTACACAAAGAACGATTGACACTTGGAATAAGCGACCAAGTAGTGTGGTAGACAGCAAGACTTTAGGGACTTTCAAAACTCAACTTGATGTTTTTTTGGAAGAAATAAGTGGATGGGACTGGCGAGCTTTGTTGGGCCGAATGGCCTGTTCTCGTCTCAAGTGTTCTAATATTTTCATTTTCAAAGGAGGCTTCTACAAAGAGGTGAATTAAGGGCTGGAATGCTTCTATGAATGGAAGAATTCAGTTTTTCATTTGTAATAAATGTGCACACCTTTCTGAAAACATGTTTTTCATTTGTTATTATGGGTTATTGTGTGTCGATTGGTAGGCAAAATTTGCAAATGTATCCAAGTAACATAAAATCTACAACATAAAAAAGTGTGCAGGAAGCAATGGGGTCCGACTGCTTTGTGAATCCACTGTATGGAGTGGCGTCTCATCACATTATGTCAGTCTCTGCCGAGCCTTGTTTTACCTGTGACTGTGAAATGTCAAATGCTCGTTCTAAAAGTGGATGGAATGATCTGAACTGCAGACTAAATCAGGAAAATGACGAATAACACGGAGGCATTGAATGGCACATCGCCACACACTAACCTCTGTTCACCTCTCTGAGCCTCTGAAACCGCTCATTGTTGCGAGGAAACTGGCTTCATTGTGGCTGCATAAAGGCTGCTGGGCATTGCTAAAATTCTTTCAGCATTCCATGCTTTGTGCCATCTTTCAGCACAGTCCAGAAACAGCATTATCTCTCTGCAGTGAAACCCACCAACCAAAAGAGAAACGATTCTAAAATGTGAACAATGTGGAACTGCTGTTTCGACACCAGGGACACGGCAGTCAAATCAGGCCAATCTGGCAAAGCAAACAGCACCCCCTTCTGTTCACTTTGGGACGGACACAATCACAGAGTGCCGTGGTGTTTGAGGAGCAGGAAACTCTCATAGACTCATAGTGTCAGTATTGTGACATGTGCCCTGAAAGTCTGACATGCATGTGCTAATCAACATGCCACATTAGTGAGGATGACTAGCTTATCTTGAAACGTCTCTCTCACTACTTTACCTCAAAGTCAGAACTTATATTATGCAAATGTCATTGAATTTCCTATTCTGAAATGACTCATGTAATGCTGTTAATTACCATTTAAATAATTAAAACCTTCTCATTTCAGTCACCTCCACCAGCAAATCACACCTGTCTGGCCTTGTGATGTGTGAAGAGGTGGTTCTGATGAAAGTTCAAATTACTGCCAAAATGTTCAAAGAACTAAAACATCAATCATTTACAGCAGAGCCATTTTAAACACAATAACAGCACAGCAGCAGGCTGAAAAGAGTGAGGAAGGTGAAGACCAACTGAAAATGTACACCAAGGTCCAGTCTGCACCGGGGCATCGTGCTGAATCGAACCTGGATTAGCGGAAATGTACAGACTGTCCAGAACAAGCCAGAGAGGCAGCTGGTGTCCTTATAGGGGCGCCGTTCTGAGTCCATAGACAACAACCCGTAAAGTCACTGGGGCCAATTAATGTATTACATATAGTGCCTTTCACGTCTATCTATCTATCTATCTATCTATCTATCTATCTATCTATCTATCTATCTATCTATCTATCTATCTATCTATCTATCTATCTATTGTGACAGATTGGGGGTGCTGTCGACCCCTTGAACCCTCGGACAATACGCCAGACACCAGATAAAAGTCCAAGAATTATTATTTATTAATACGAATAAGTGCACAAAGCACCCCCACTCCACAATACTCAATAATAAATCAATAATAATAATAAATTTTATTTATAATCAAACACAATCCTCCACTCCCAGCAGCTCAGTCACCCTTCCTCCCAACTCGGCTCACTGCTGAGATCTCCCACAGTCCTTTTATAGTCTATGACCCGGAAGTGCTTCTGATCCCCCAGTCCATGTGATTCTTAGCACTTCCAGGTCAGATCAAAACTCTTTTCTTCAGCCCGGAAGTATATCATCTGTTCTGTTCCCGTGATTGGGAAGTCCTTCCGAGCTATGTGGAAAGTACAAGTTCCTGGGCCTCCCTGCAGTGTCCCATGGCGGCCTCCATGGTATCCAGCAGGGCCGTGAAGAAAAACTCCAAGGTCCATGATGCCCTGCTGGAATTCAGGGCACCTCCATGTTGCCGGGAAGGCTCCATCTGACGGCGTGGGAGTATTGGCTGGGATGAACGGCTGGCCATATACCTCACTATCTATCTATCTATCTATCTATCTATCTATCTATCTATCTATCTATCTATCTATCTATCTATCTATCTATCTATCTATCTATCTATCTATCTCTTAATTGATGTATATATTTCTAATGCCACTAGATGGCAGTAGACCTCATAAATAAAGCCTTTTCTCTTTTTTTCTGTCTTTATTTACTTTAAATGGGATGAACGAATTTGTTTAAATTAAAAGCATTTAAATATTTTCTTCCAAAATAGAATACATTTTGTCTTTTTAATGGCAAACCTCTATCAATATTCTTCCCTGTAAAACCCAGATCCATTTATTGTAAAAGTAAACATTTCATGTCTTTTCAGGATTCCCTTGTCCAGTTCAAGGTTGCAGAACACCAGAGCCAATCAAAGTGCCACCAAGTACAAGACAGGACCCCAGCTGGGTACGTTTACTCATATGGGTCCAGATCTGTAATTTATATTACCTGAGCATACATGTAATGTGTGAGGAAAACTGTGATACCCAGAATGCAACTCACACAGACTGAGAGGGACGGGGTGCAAACCCCATGTGGCTTTAATGAGTCTCCAGGAACTGTGAAGTAGTCACATTGATGATGATGATGATGATGATGATGATGATGTCTGGTTGAAATTTCTGATTTGCACCACAGGATTTTGTAGTCAAGTTTCTGAGCTCAATGCCACTGAAATATTAATATCACCTTCGCTCAGACTAACTTATTTCCATTTAATAGCACAACTTCTTTAGCTGCAAGTTCCATGGCGTGTCACTATAGGTCACTAAAAGTGCAGCTTGTTTAATGCAGTATTTGTGTGTTTTCCATCCATCCTTTTACTAAACCAACTTTATAAGGTTGCACAGGTGCATTGTCTGAACTTAATAAAGCATTGTGAATAAGGCCGGACCAATTCCACGTGTCTCATCACATGTTATTTCTAACGTGAGAGATTGACATCGGGCCTGCACCTGAGCATTAGAAAGATCAAAATGCAATGATGAGCACAAATAAAATCTGGAAAAGCAAAGACATCAGTCTTGACCACACCATCATGTTCTCCATCACTATGTATGACTGCAAAAGTTGAACTTTGAGCGATGAATGACTGATGGGTGTGAATCACAGTGCTGGAGAAAGTCTCAGTGAAAGTTACAAACAGAGAAGACAGACGTCACTGACTGACTTGTTTTGGACATGTGATGCGTGCAAACAGTTTAGAGAAAGCAATCGTGCTTGGAAGAGTCAGCAGAACAAGGAGACCTGGATGACAAGGAATATGTTGGGCAGATACCATCAGAAATGACACTGACATGAGCTCGCAGCAGCTAAGGGAAGCTTCTCGAGACAGAAAGTCATGAAGGAAGTTGGCCCAGAGAGTCACCGAAAGTTGGAACTGACTGAACAAATAAGTCAATCAATGCTGGCACAGTATGTCTTTTGGGATTTGAGAGGAAAACCATTAAATATTTGAACGAAAAGATACAAACATCTCATTCTGACAGACTTCCATACCCCACACGTGACACTGGACAGGTGGAGAAAGCCACTGAGGGCCACTCAGTCATTTAGTTGTGGCACTCGCACCAATGGCCTTGGGGCTTCCCCTCCAGTTCAACTTGCCATCTAGTGGTGATCTGTGGAAGTTCATTTCAAGACTTGTTGACCCCACCAAGTGAAGCTGCCTCTGCTTTCTTTTCTTTTCTTTTCTTTTCTTTTCTTTTCTTTTCTTTTCACTTAGCTCTGTAGCTGCAGACTAAAACTTTTCCTGTTTTGTGTTTTTGTAAATAGATTGGAGAAACCACAACCAACCTGAAGGTGATTCAAATCGTCAGCTGTTCTTCTTTGTTTTGCACACAGAACAGACAGCTGAGACACATTCAGATAAATTTAACAGAGTCAGTTGTGATGGCACCTCTTTAGTCTCTTGAGGTCGCTGGAGGGGCAGGGGGGAGGTCTGAGTGCCGGGAACCAACTCATTAGTATTCAAATGTATTCTGTTTTTTTTTTTTGCAAATAAGCCAAAAACCCCAACTAATAACAGAACAGTAAGACTCCATGAAGCGCTGCTTCTAGAACTTTGCCAGCTGGGGTCTTTCAGTCTCTCCGTGGCTAACACTCTGTTCAGTATTATAAACTGGGATACTCAAAGCATGTAAAACCTAAACAGTTCCAAAAATTCCCTCCAGAGAGGGAAATCACCTTCAAACCCCAGCTAATAATAGGGGCAAATGTGGAATTGTTAAAAATTATAAGATTTATTTCACAAAAGCTCTGTTACAATGTGAAAAGGCAAACAATGCTTGCAAAAGGGTAATTACAAAAGCAACCAAGTCCTAATATAGAATACAAAAAATGGTAAACCTGACCAATATATGGCCAGAAATTAAAATAATAGCACAAACACACAGTAGGATACTCACCAACTCCCATTGGAAATGAACCATCAGAAACTGTGGGAAACCCTCTGGATTTACAGGAAGGCAGGCAGGTCCTGGTGGTGACTGGCAGGTGGTCCCACCACCCACAAAACACATGGAACTCAGCACGAGCACCTTAAATACACAAACAAAATCAAAGAACAATTCACATCATCAACAAAAGTTTCATCAATATAGATTAAAGAATCAAGAGTGAAGAAAACAGACATAAAACATGAGTCTGAAGCCCAGCCATGCTGTTATATTTCTATGAGTTCCTGGTCTAATTTGGAGGGGAAATGTAAAGTCGCTGTTGAATTGCTACTTGTTCCACACAATTGAAAATAAGCTCACATTTTTTTGTGTCTAAAATAAAGAGCAAACTCTACACAGTAAATACAATTCGACCAGAAAATTCCCATTTCTAGGTGACCAGGAGCATTATGTAAATGATGTGTGTAGAATTCACACTAAGACATGGCGTACAGACAAAAATAGAAATGTGCGTACACACAAAAAAAAAATCCAGATGTGTAAATTTGTGCGTACGCCAAATTCCACTCACTTCCCCATCACAAATCCCAACGAACGTGAAATTTAACGCAAGTGCACGCGCTTACAGCCCCACCCATGACTCCTCACAAAATTTTGCATATTTTAATATGCTAATTAATATAAATATCACCTTCTTTTTGGTATTTTATTAAAAGACAATGGCAAAATCACGTGGAAAAATGAAGAATTTTGGCAAATGTGAAGTGGAGGCAAAGAAAAATGTACTATTTGTTGGCTTGAGCAGTGGTAGAAGCAGCAAAAGGAAGTTATGGGGTGATACAGTGTGGCAGAGACACTCAAAAGTTCAGAAAGTCGCACAGTTCCTGAAATAAAAAAGAAGTCAACATGAAAAGGTGAGTCGCAGCCCACCGTCTGTTTATTCTTTTTCAGACAATATTACAAAAGATGACCCCCATACCGATGACATGATGGTGCTGCTGTGCAGAGCATATCTTCGGGCGCTGGCTGCACACACACCTCTGCCTCGGAAATCGTGTGCTGACGGACTGTTCAGGAGTCACAAAATGTAATAGTGGATACTGTAAGAGATGTAGCCAATGAATTAAATAAGGGCTGTACTATGTGATATTGGCCACAATTTAAATGAATTGGTAAAAAAAATAAATGCTGCATCTGATTACCTGTTTTTACATTCTGATAATTACATTCAGATAGGATGAGAAGCTCAGTCATCCGGGAGGAGCTCAGAGTAGAGCCGCTGCTCCTCCGCATCGAGAGGAGTCAGATGAGGTGGCTCGGGCATCTGATCAGGATGCCTCCTGGACGCCTCCCTGGTGAGGTTTTCCGGGCACATCCAACCGGGAGGA
Source organism: Erpetoichthys calabaricus (assembly GCF_900747795.2). Lineage (NCBI taxonomy): Eukaryota > Metazoa > Chordata > Cladistia > Polypteriformes > Polypteridae > Erpetoichthys > Erpetoichthys calabaricus. Next base: position 163,106,080 of record NC_041403.2, on the reverse strand, counting down.
GGCCCCGGGGAAGACCCAGGACATGTTGGAGGGACTATGTCTCTCGACTGGCCTGGGAACGCCTTGGGATTCTCCCCGAAGAGCTAGAAGAAGTGGCTGGGGAGAGGGAAGTCTGGGCATCTCTGCTCAAGCTGCTGCCCCCGCGACCCGACCTCGGATAAGCGGGAGACAATGGATGGATGGATGGATAATTACATTCAAATGAAGCTGTAACGCTGTTTGATTTGGCTGATCATTTGGTGGGGCAGGGTCAGGGCCGGATTGGGAAGCTTATTCAGGCCAGGAATCCCAAGTCTAACCCAGGCCAGGCCATACAACATACATCAGTTTTCTTGTACAGGCACAGATTCAAAAAACCAACAAACACCATTTTGTCTTGGAATTTTATATGAATGAGGAGGCAGTAGAGTCAGCTTTTACACATAACATCCATCCATCCATCAATTATCCAACCCACTTTATCTGAACTACAGGGTCATGGGGGTCTGCTGGAGCCAATCCCAGCCAGCACAGGGTGCAAGGCAGAAACAAATCCCAGGCAGGGCACCAGTTCACCGCAGGGCACACACACACACACACCAAGCACACACTAGGGACAATTTAGGATTGCCAATGCACCTAACCTGCATGTCTTTGGACTGTGGGAGGAAACCCACGCAGACACGGGGAGAACATGCAAACTCCACGCAGGGAGGACCCGGGAAGCGAACCCAGGTCTCCTTAATAATAATAATACATTTTATTTATACAAGGCGCCTTTCAGAGAACTCAAGGACACCGAACAATAAATAAATAAATAAATAAATAAATAAATAAATAAATAAAAGACACAATTATAAACAACATAAAACATCAGAAAGTCTAAAAATTAAAACCAAACAAAACCACTGTAATCTTACTACCACTGCCCCACCCCTTTTAAACAGTCTTCATATATAACTTTACTCACAAAAGTATCAGACACACGCACCTCTCATCCTAGTGCTCCTGTTTAACTGTCAGAGCGCGAGACGCACGTGAAGTAAAAACTTGAACAAAAACAAGAAACCATCCAATCAGAAACAAGATAAGAAACCAACCAACGTTAAAACCGAAAGGAATTGTGCCCACTACAGAGCAATAACGCCTGCTCGTTTTCCAGTATAATAACATTATACAGTATAATTTCACCATTAGTTTATTTCACTGGTTGCTCTGAATGTCAGGCCAGGCCAGGCAGCAGGCCACCGGGAAAGCTCCTGCATATTGTAAACGTCAGTCCGGCTCTGGGTCAGGGTCAGGATCATCAAATTGCATCTCTTCAGGTACGGCCAAGCCGTGACACACTTTCTATGGTCTATAGAGCAGCACATTAATAGATTGGAAATGCATTCCATTTACATAAGCAAATTGATTCTCTGAAGGTGCCTTTATAGTGTAGCGACGGCACCGAGTGCCCCAACGATTCTCTACTCTTTACGTGGCTATTTGAGGTGACTCACTATCTTTAAAAAGAACTGCTTGTCTTTTGCCGCACTAGTTGGAAAAAGCACCTGCGGCTTTACGGAGCTGCCATTTTCTTAGGCACTCCAGGTATAGATGATGTATTGCCAGCTCGTTCTTTTGGTGATTCGTCCCTGACTGATGTGACTTGTCCAGTGTCATTGGAATGTCAATGTGTGTGCAGCTGACCTCGCCTGTTTCATTTGGAAAACCGGACATTGCTGCGAATTGTGCTTTGATGTTTGCAGTTCAACCACAGTGTAAGGAAATCTTATCTATCTGAATGATAAGCGGATAATACCATCCTATAAAGCTGGCATGACACGACTTGGTGATGTTTGTGGAATACCCAATCGGTCAGCAAGTTCACGTTGAAAAGCTCTTGTGGTTAAAACCCTGAAAGTGAACAGAACTTGCAAAGGAGCAGGTAGAACACAATTCCTCAAAGTCTGCCTTTATAAAGCCAGCGCCAGTTCCGCATGAGACGCCAAGAGGAGAACTCTTGGAAATCGAAATCGACTTAGAAGCCAGTCGTCATCATCGTCTATAAATACACACTGTCTTCTAATTTGTGATGTCTTCTTCTTCTTCTTTCGGCTGCTCCCGTTAGGGGTTGCCACAGCGGATCATCCATAATTGTTGTCCGCATATTGATTTTGCACCAGATGCCCTTGCTGACGTAACCCTCCCCATTTACCCGGGCTTGGGACCGGCACGAAGAAACACACTGGTTTGTGCATCCCCTGTGGCTAGTAACAGCTCTAAAGCAGTCATGACAGTTGGAATAGTTTAGCCATTCCATGCAACATTATACTGTTACAGAATGATAACAATCAAGTGAGTTAAATTTGTGAACGATATGCAATTAATTTCGGCGTATTTCATAAATCCCCCATCATTGATGCCAATATGAAAAGGAAAGGGAAATGACACATAAACAGTAGCGCTGCTTTGTCGCTGGGTGCTGCCAGTTTGCAAAACTGAGCAGGAACTGCGTAGGCAAGGCAGGGGGCTACTGTGAAAATGGACGTGGGTTTATGCCAAGTTTAGTTTTTATACATCTCAGAGCGTGTGAGGAAACGGGAGTACGCAACATTTTTGTGCGTATGCACCGTTTTTATGCATTTGATGATTACTGACTGAGGTGAAAGGTCAACATTACACTACAATCCAGAAAATTCGGGTTTACCCTGAATTGTCTAAATGGGAGTTTCCCATTCTAAGGGTGCCCGTTTGAAATTTAAACATGGTAAGCACGTGTTTCCTGTCTGTCTGATAGCTTGTCTGTCTCTTTAACCCTCTTGGGTGTGGCAACTTTGGGGCCTCACGTATAAATATGTGCATAAGCCACAAAAGTCAGGATTTATAAAACACAAACTTGGTGTGAAAATGACTTAACGTCACAACAAATTTCAACCATCTGCGAGTCCTATATAGACTTTTTTTTTTGGTATTGGTATTTTAGCGAATCCAGGTGACAGGACAATGAAGAAAATAGAAAATTTTGTTTCTCAGGGGTGGGGTTGATTTGTTTTCAATCCTATTTTTTTGTAAAAATTGATCTATTTGTATGGAATGATTGCAATAAATTCAATAAAAAAGAATGTTTCATTAAACCTTTCAATGACGCATCAGTTACGTTCTGATTTTATGTCATGTCATTGGCTAACCCGCAGGAACAAACCCTGGACAGGACGCCTGGTCATTGCATACATTTTTGTGTCCCTGAACCAATTCTATCACAGTTAATCGACATGTTCTCTCAACTTTGATAATAACGCCTAATGCATACGCTTCATATGCTTCCTGTTGTCACACACGTGCGTATGGGAGGCAGCTAAAGGGCTTGAGTGAGGGCAGTTCCGAGTCATACCGGGATGTGGCAGAGTGCACTGACTCTTTTTCTCCCTTGCCTGTAGACGATTCACAGGAGATTCCACCTGGTCCTCTTCACGTCACTTCTGGGACCGAGCCTATGAAAGGAGTCCTTGCCGGCTCCGGCCCCTGTGATGTCATGTCCGGGCTCGAACCAATGGCTGAAGACCCTCATGAGCCCAATCTCTTTGATCTCACTTCCTGTCTTCCCCTTTAAAAGCCTCCACCTTTTCCCTATTCCCTCAGTTCTCTTTTGGACTCGGTTTTGTGCACATCAGTGCTGTACCTAGTTTATGACTTTACAGTCTGAAATTAGACTATCCAAAATGGCAACACCACCGGGTTAAATACAGGCCTGGCAGGAAGAGGCGGGTCCAGGTGGACGGGCACCAGAAGTGATGTCAGAGGTGGTAAGGTTCTCAATCATCCAGTCTGTAGAGTGAGGCAGAAAAGAGACATTAGTGTACAGCGCCACCCTGAGGATCGGCAAGGAATTACCACCACCAGAGCCTTTAAGCTGTCTGTTTTGTATTGCTCTACTTTCCCCTATTGTATTATTAATATGTAGCCTTTGTCAGAATGCCTAATCTCACAGACTTACCACTGTTTATAAGGTATTATTGTATATAACTTATCCCCACCTTCCCTTCTATATCTATAACCTTAGGCAATTAGATGTAGTAAAAAGACAAGCAGAAGTTAAGTTACACATAAAATAATGTATTACAGATAATATTAATAAATAATAACAAAATGCAAAGTACATTTGAATATTGGCAACCATACAACCTGATTAAATGGTGATGTGTAGTTCAGGTGGCACACAGACTTGTAGTTACTTAAATGTCTCTAGTTAAGGCATCATTGGTGCTCAGCTTTCAGCCACATGTCTGTTCAAAATGTCTGCTGAGCTGTGCTCTTCATTGTGTTGTCTTCATCATCATAGGTTAGCAAGAGAGATGCTTCTTTCAGATGTTGGTTAGTAAGAGAGAGATACTTCTACATCATCACAGGTTAGCAAGAGAGAGATTGTGAGGTTAAACACATACATTTATAGATGTTCTGTTCAACCCATACAGCCAATAGGACATCATGGTACTTAAAGGCCCCTGAGACAAACCAATTCCAAACAGCCATACCTCAGACCAATGGGGGAATAGAACATCTTAACACCTGCCCCTAAACCATATGTTAAAGTACACCTTAGCCTATTTGCTGGGGTAGAAATGACTTTAGCAAAGAAACACTCGGCAATCTGGTTTAAAACGCATCCCCCAAATCCTGTCGTAAAATTCAAACAGACCCATTCCTAAAGGGGGGTAAACACTAAATTACATTGCTATGCCTAAATTACAAATAAAGACATACAAAATATTTATCAAGTTATATGTAAAATCTCACATCCCAACATTGTCCTAAAGGCCATTTGATAATTACGAGGTAAATACAATACATTTCATCTGATACAATCCAAAATATTCACGATGGCTTATGGGTAGTCTGAACACCCTCAAGCGTGGATATTCAAGTCGAAGCCAAGGTCAAATGAACATGGATGCTCCACTGAGGGTTTGCATCATTGTTGAACAATGTGGCGTAGTGAGAGGGAGTGAAACCTGCCGAAATTCATGGAATGTGTTAAAGGTGAAGGGGTCTGGAGACTTTCTGAAGGCACTCCAACTCCGTTACAAAGTTGGTCAAGCGTGTCTGAAGACGTACTTTGCATGCCTCCTGATTAAAATTAGCATCAATGAAGGCTGTGCGTCTGCCCCCCAACCACGGCTTACTTCAATGCTCAAAACGGATATGAGCAGAAAGAAGAAACGATTGTATTGGAAAGGCAAATTTATTCTGCTTCCTCTTTTTGGTTTGTTAAAGGAACTTCACTTGACGTGAGCTGCTGGGACGCAGATGCATGAAGACAAGATGGACAGCAGATGGGGGCTTTGCTGGGCTCTGCTCTTCTTACCTGCTCTTCACTGTACAGGTGGGTGATTCTGATTTATAGAACTCGTCGATCCTCCACCTTGTAGCAGGGAGGTTCTTTATGTTTCCTTTTAAAAATGCCATACTGGAGGTCACTTTGAGTTTACTTTAAAGTCGCATGCTGCTGCCTTCCAGTAACGTGTCTCTTGTCTCTTTACAACAAAAAAAAAATCCATTTATTTTAATTTGGTTTTAATTATGAGCTGCAGGTGCAAGTAACACACTCATGGAGTCTGAACTGCTTTATAGTGAAGGTACTGAAAGGCGATATTTTAGAAAGAAACTAGATTGTGGTGTCCTTGTAAGATTGTTGTGCATCACTCAAAGAAGACTCACAAAATAATAAAATGTAAGAAAACTTTAAATGAGAGGCACAGTGGCAGAGAAGGTTTTTAAAAGGATATCATCTTAATGCTTAACTGATTATCTGAGCAAAAGGTAAACATTATCACCAGAAAAAAAATAAAAAATAAAATGCTGCGTGTTTGATCTGCTCATTGCACTCTAACCATATGCACCACAGATAATGGATGAGTGTCATTTGTAAATTTACACGGTATGGTTTTAAAGTATCAACTAAAGATTAATTTTTAAAGAAATGGCTGAAAGATGTGAGTGTTAGTGTTGAGAGGGCTGCTTTATAATTTTAGAATCACAGACGGACCCCGGCTTCCTTCCTCTGTTAGAGGCTGATATCGCGGCCGATGAGGGGGAGCAGAAAACAAATAAATTTAGTGAAAGTGACAAATTATCTAACTACTTAACAATGAGTACAAACAACACCATGTAGTGAGGTGTGGTGCAGTACACCATAACACAAGTGAGATATAGTGAAACACGATGAGGGTATAGTATAGTATAGTATAGTATAGTATAGTATAGTATAGTATAGTATAGTATAGTATGGCATGGTACAGTATAGTATAGTACGGTATAGTATGGTACAGTACAGTACAGTATAGTATAGTGCGGTACGGTATAGTATAGTATAGTATAGTATAGTATAGTACAGTACAGTACAGTGTAGTATAGTATAGTATAGTATAGTATAGTATAGTATAGTATAGTATAGTATAGTATAGTATAGTATAGTGGTGCCATGAAATTGGGGGACCATGCAGAAAAAGTGTTGTGTGACCGAAATGCATGAACTTTCATCACATCTGAAGTGTTTTATTTGTAATGTGAAACTGTGGAGCAGATTTGGAAATCAAAGAAAAATGGGACTTTGTACCAAATATTAAGGAGGGCACTATAATGAAATACACACTGGAATTAGAAATTATTAAGACTTCTTTTCTCTGTTCTATTCTATTCATAAATGCCTGAAGTGATTCCACTCCGTTCCCAAAATGTTCCCTCCTACATAATGTAATATTACACTATGGGATTACCAGCTCCTATTGCTGGTGGACTAATCCCAGCATAGCATCTTATTCTCTCACTTGGACAGAGGCAGTGGTGCAGTAAGAATTATGTTTCTAGACTTCTCTAGCGCCTTCAACACAATCCAACCTCTGCTCCTTAGGGACAAGCTCACAGAGATGGGAGTAGATTCATACCTAGTGGCATGGATCGTGGACTATCTTAAAGACAGACCTCAGTATGTGCGTCTTGGGAACTGCACGTCTGACATTGTGGTCAGCAACACAGGAGCGCCACAAGGGACTGTACTTTCTCTGGTCCTGTTCAGCCTATATACATCGAACTTCCAATACAACTCGGAGTCCTGCCATGTGCAAAAGTTTGCTGATGACACTGCTATCGTGGGCTGTATCAGGAATGGGCTGGAGGAGGAGTATAGGGACCTAATCAATGACTTTGTTAAATGGTGCAACTCAAACCACCTACACCTGAACACCAGCAAAACCAAGGAGCTGGTGGTGGATTTTAGGAGGCCCAGACCCCTCATAGACCCCGTGATCATCAAAGGTGACTGTGTGCAGATGGTGCAGACCTATAAATATCTGGGAGTGCAGCTGGATGATGAATTAGACTGGACTGCCAATACTGATGCGCTGTGCAAGAAAGGACAGAGCCGACTATACTTCCTTAGAAGGCTGGCGTCCTTCAACATCTGCAATAAGATGCTGCAGATGTTCTATCAGACAGTTGTGGTGAGCGCCCTCTTCTACGCGGTGGTGTGCTGGGGAGGCAGCATTAAGAGGAAAGACACCTCACGCCTGGACAAACTGGTGAGGAAGGCAGGCTCTATTGTTGGCATGGAGCTGGACAGTTTAACATCTGTGGCAGAGCGAAGGGCGCTCAGCAGGCTCCTATCAATTATGGAGAATCTATCTATCTATCTGTCTATCTAAAGCCCAACAGCTGTTCTGCCTCTCTTCCATTGTGCAGCACTTTTGGTCTTTACCAGTCCCTCCTCACAGATTAGAAATGTGACAGATGAGAGGAGACCCTTCAGTCCATCAAGCTCATTTGTTTCACTAATAGCTAAGCTGTCCCCACATCTCCTTCAGATTCTTCTTAAAGGTTGTCAATGTTTCAGCTTCAACTCCACACCTCTGTTGTTTGTTTTCCAGAGTCCCACAACTCTTTGTATAAAGAAGAGCTTCCCAGCTTCTGTCTTAAATTCACTTCCCATCATTTCCACTGATGTGCCCGAGTATGGGATTCACCCTTAAGTTAGAAGAATTTTGCTGGAGATTCTACTATGTGAGGGGGGTACAGTGGGAGTGCTGCCACTTTGCAGTCAGGAGACCCCCGTTCACAACCCTGGGAGGAGTTTGCATGTTCTCCCCGTGTCTACAAGGGTTTCCTCCCACTGTCCAAAGTCATGCATGTTAAGGGGACTGGCGATGCTAAATTAGGCCCGAGAGTGTGTGTGTGTATGTGTTCACCCTCAGAAGGACTGGCACCCTGTCCAGGGTTTGCTCCTGCCTTGTGCCCTGTGTCAGCTGGGCTTGACTCCAGCCTGTGACCCTGGTCTGGATTAAGTGGGTTAGAAAATAACACATTGCTAGAAAATCCATATTGTAAATTGTAATTATTGAACAGTGGATGTCTTTGTGTCTAATTACGTATAAAATGTATTCATTTATGAACTAGTGCAGGGGTGGGCAAATTCATTCCTGGAGGGCCACAGTGGCTGCGGGTTTTTGTTCCAACCCAGTTGCTTAATTAGAAAACAATCCTTGCCAATAATTACATTTCATGGCTTGTTGGTGCTTTCACTCTGCTATGTCAAGTCATTCTCATATTCTAGATTTTTTTTCCATTCTAAGGATATCATCCAAATACTTTGAAGTGTAAAACCGATGGGTAATTCTCAGTCCTTCACTTTTTTCTCTTCTCTTTCCTTCCAAGTATTTAATTAAACCAAATAGTGCACGATAAATACACACAGGTGTAAAGGGTAACAAGCAAAATGGATAACTGCTGGTTTCTTTTGTCATTTGCATCTTATTGCTAATAAGGAGCAATTAAAAACCAAGAATGCAGCTGTTTAAGACTTAAATAAGCAATAAGGGTTCATAATCTTAACGAGGGAGATAACTAAAATGAAGCAGAAGTGTTTCTAGAGCAATAAGTGCTTCTTATTAAGCAATTGGGTTGGAACAAAAACCTGCAGCCACTGCGGCCCTCTAGGAATGAATTTGCCCACCCCTGAACTAGTGTAATGTGACCTCAACTTTAGTTACAGTACAGGCAACACAGGACCTCTCAAGTTCATAAAGAAGCAGCTACCTCCATGAGTGATCATTTTGACTTTGCTCACTCAGAGTATGCTGGCCTTCATGATCTGTAAGCTGATATTTCTCATATATCTTCTGAGGTTGACCTCCGAAGGACCCTTTTTTCTATATAAATTAGTTCAGTGATAAAGAGCAATGGTTTCCTGCAGTACTGTCAGCTAAAACAAGCATAAGAAACAGAACTGGGAGTGAAAGCAACAAGACAGCATTGCATCTACAGGCACTTCTGTGTTCCCCAAAAGCTTCCATTTATTATACAAAACTTAGCTTAATGCTTACCACGATGAAGACACTGCCTGAGCTGGCATTTCTACAAGGATGGGCTCACATTCCATTACCTGGCTGGGAGGGCAAGAGAAAGAAAAGACAGGAGATACAGTGGGAAACAAATACTTTTTTTTAACGGTGATACAGTGAGAAACAAATACATTTTTTAAAAATGGTGATACAATGGGAAACAAATACTTTTTTTTAAATGTTGATACGATGGGAAACAAATAAATTTTTTTAAAAACGGTGATACAATGGGAAACGAATACTTTTTTTTAAAAATGGTGATACAATGGGAAACGAATACTTTTTTTTAAAAATGGTGATACAATGGGAAACAAATACTTTTTTTTAACGGTGATACAGTGGGAAACAAATACATTTTTTAAAAACGGTGATACAATGGGAAACAAATACATTTTTTAAAAATGGTGATACAATGGGAAACAAATACTTTTTTTAAAAAATGGTGATACAATGGGAAACAAATACTTTTTTTTAACGGTGATACAGTGGGAAACAAATACATTTTTTAAAAACGGTGATACAATGGGAAACAAATACTTTTTTTTAAATGTTGATACGATGGGAAACAAATACATTTTAAAAAAAACGGTGATACAATGGGAAACAAATACTTTTTTTTAAACGGTGATACAATAGGAAACAAATACTTTTTTTAAACGTTGTTACAATGGGAAACAAATACATTTTTTAAAAAACAGTGATACAATGGCAGTTCACTCACCTACCTTTCCCCCCCACCTCCACCAGCAGTAGGCACTGTTGTGAAGAGGGGGGCTGATCGCACACCAAAGAGATGTGACCGCTCCTCTGATGCCCCTCTTAAATGGTGATACATTAGGAAACAAGTACCAGGTGTGTTTTTCACCTCCTCTTTGCTCGAGAAGCTGTTGACTTGCTGCCGCTGCGTGTTGTGTGATCTGCATTTTGTGCGGAGCTGCGAACGTTTAATAGCCTGTACAGCACCTGAATATTCGATCTCTTTCCGCTGTTCCATTATTTCCCCCCCCCCCCGAGTAATATTTTCAGTTTGTTTGCGCTAATGCAATCTTTACTCTCATTTTCTGAGACTTTCGAATTTTCCTACTTCCATTATCTCTAACCGTCTCGCCTGTGTAGCACGGGACTTGCGTCTGAGAGTTGTAGGCATAACGTGACTTGTCCGTCTCATGGGAAGTAAACGTGTTTCTGTGTTTCTGTCTCTCTGTCTCGCTTCTAAAGATCACGTCTCGTCCCCAGGAAAAAGTCTTGTCGCAAGTTTTTTTTATAATAGACAGATTGGACTAGTACCTTTTCCAAGGGGATTTACAACATTTGAGATACGACTGGTTCAATTTCTTTTGCTTTTTCCAATTGGAGTACAGGCAGGTAAAGTGACCTGCTCACGGTCACTCACTGGTGTCAGTAGTGGGATTTCCACCCTCAATCTCAGGATTTGAAGTCCACTATGCCACACTGCCTACATTTTTTCCGGAATGAGTCTGATCTAACTGGAGCAAAGCAATATAAATCAGACCAGCTAATTATATTATTCAGAAGCAAAGACTACAACTTTGTAATCCTAGTAAAGTGTTTTATTACCACAAACAGCTGTCCATATATTTCACCGGATATTACTGAGCACACAATGCAAATACTTTGAAATTGCAAAAAAAAAAAATAATCTCAAGGCCGGAGCCCACTCTGTAACTTTGCTGAGATCTCTGCTTAAAGTCAACAGGAGACCCTTGTGAGAATACCAGGGTGAAACATTCACTAGGAAAATCTGAGAAGTAAGAGACAAAAGACAATGTCTACATTTTATTTCTTTCTGATCTAAATTGTTGTGGAGGAAAAACCAAAAAGATATTAAGGAGATCTCTTCTTTTTTAAATTTTCATTGTTTGGGGTATATCATAGCTGTGGTAAAACACCCAGGCGGCCAGAAAAAAACGCCACGTTTCATCTACTCTATTTGATGTTAGTAAATTGCTTTTAATTTACAGCATAAAAGTCATCAGGCCAATGAGATCTTTTAAAAATGCAGCAGACAAAAACATAAAACACCTTAACACCATGAAGAAGGCACATACAAGGTTGTGTTTTAATGGCTGGAGTTCTTCTTGGGTTCCCCATTTCTTTTTTGAGTCACAGCAAGTTCCATTGACTTCAGTTTTCACACTCTGAACAGGTGGAGTTCTGTACCATCAACCAACTCTGGGCTGCATGACCTGAAGAAGGTCTCTTCACCTCCTATTACTAAGTGGTCGTTTGTCTCAGTGAACCTCTGTGTTGTGTTCTTCTTTGGTCTTCATCTGGGGAAAGATAACAACACACTTTGAGACATGAGGATCTCCTTGTCTGTGCTACTGGACAGGAGGTGGAGGAGGTGGAAGAACCATGACAATAAGATACAAACCTCAAATAGACAGAAATGAAAGGCACTTTGTGTGATAGACAGGTGGACCTGAAATGTGCTGCATGATAGCGACATGGATGTGTCTGGCTGAGACAATCAAACGACCATTTAATGTCAGGCGCAATATTAACTACCTCAGTGAATCCTAATCATTTTTCCTTTTCAGTACAGGTTTTGCAAACTGCCATTTAATTAGTTTGGCTTTTTTTTAAATAAGTTTTTGGGTAACATTTTTGAATATATTCATATGTTGTAAGATAATATGTTACTGTTACAGGATTCAAAGTCTCTCAGCCTAAGGGCCAAATGGAAGCAGAGGAGAGTAGCAACGTCACTTTGATCTGCACTGTGCCCAGTGAGACTCCAGTGGGACCAGTGAGATGGTACAAAGGAAATGGCAGCGAGCGCACACACTTCTACTCAGAAGTCCCCAAAGGAAGTGATCACAGTGACCCTCGAGTGATCTGGACAATGGAGAACCCCACTGTCAACTACAGCATCACAATAAGAGACGTCAGAGTCACCGACACGGGAGAGTATTACTGTGTGAAATACACAAAGGCAGATGAGAGCAAACCAAATGCCTCAGGACCGGGGGTCAATCTGATGGTAAAAGGTAAGTTTGTTTTAATTTTTATATCCTGCCTCGTGTGAACTGTGCTGTTATAACACTAGAGCACTTCACATGAAACTCTCACTTTGAGTTACTAAACTCACAGATTTGGAACACAAGCGAGTGACTCAAAGAGATGGCAGGGTGTCACACCATGACATTTATTATACATGTGACACCGAGTGGCATACGCTTGGAACTCATTCATTCATAATGGAAACCAGAGGAAAGATCAAAATAATTGGGGTTTACAAAGCAAAAGAAAGGCTGACATCTGTTCAAAAGTGCTTTATTATGGGAGAATGCGTTTCTTGTTTATGATGTGTGTTGACTTTAATGGGAATATATATTGAACATTTTTTTCTCAAAACAATGGATGTGTTCTGTATGTTGTGAGCATATAACTGGTAACTTTCAAGTGGATTAGGCGAGTAACGTGAGATTTTCTTTTCTTTTCCGTATGAGATGTTTTTTCACAGCTTTGGTCACCATTGAGTTTTATTATATTATCCCCTTTTTCTTTCCTTTCTGCATGAAAGCAACATTACAATTTCTTCTTGACTAAACTAAATGGGGTAATTATCCATCCATCCATTATCCAACCCACTATATCCTAACTACAGGGTCATGGGGGTCTGCTGGAGCCAATCCCAGCCAACACAGGTCGCAAGGCAGGAAATAAACCCAGGGCAGGGCGCCAGCCCACCGCAGGGCACACACGCATGCACACACATGAGGGACAATTTAGAATTGCCAATGCACCTAACCTGCATGTCTTTGGACTGTGGGAGGAAACCAGAGTACCCGGAGGAAACCCACGCAGACACGGGGAGAACATGCAAACTCCAGGCAGGGAGGACCCGGGAAGCGAACCCAGGTCTCCTAACTGTGAGGCAGGAGCGCTACCACTGCGCCACCATGCAGCCCATGAGGTAATTAACATATACAAAATATCATTTTTGGGTGGAGTATTCCTTTAAATGATGACTTCTGATGAAGGCTAAAGTCCTAAAACATCACTCCTCTAATGTTCTTTTAAATTTCACAGTTACCTTTACCTGTTGTCAATTTACCTTACAATGCCCCTTCGCTATCTTTATTAGATAGATAGATAGATAGATAGATAGATAGATAGATAGATAGATAGATAGATAGATAGATAGATAGATAGATAGATAGATAGATAGATAGATAGATAGATAGATAGATAGATAGATAGATAGATAGATAGATAGATAGATAGATAGATAGATAGATAGATAGATAGATAGATACTTTATTAATCCCAATGGGAAATTCACATTACTTACTTACTTACACCGATCAGCAACAACATTAAAAGCACCTGCCTAATATTGTGAGTGCCCTCCTCCTGTAACCAAAATAGAGACATGGACTCCACAAGACCTCTGACGGTGTCCTGTGGTATCTGCACCAAGATGTTCACAGCAGATCCTTTATGGCCTGTAAGTGGTGAGGTGGGGTCTGCATGGATCGGACTTGTTTTTCCCACACATCTCAGAGATGCTCGATCGGACTGAGATCTGGGGAATTTGGGGCTCAAGTCAACACCTTGAACTCTTTTGTCATGTTCCTCAAACCATTCTTTAACAATCTGTGCAGTTTATCAGGATGCATTATCCTGCTGACAGAAGCCACTGCCATTCCCATGAAGGTGTTGATATAGTCTGCAACAATCTTTAGGAAAGTGGTCTGTGTCAAAGTAACATCCACATGAATGCCAGGACCCAAGGTTGGCCAGCAGAACATTGCAGAAATCATCACTCTGCCTTCATGTAATTGCCTTCTTTCCATAGTACATCCTGCTGTCATCTCTCCCCAGGTAAAGGACTCACAAAAACCTGGCTGTCCACCAGATATAAAAGAAAATGTAATTCATCAGACCACGCCACCTTCTTCTTCTATTGTTCCATGGTCCAGTTCTAATGTTCATGAGCCCATTGTAGGCACTTTCATGGTAGGGCAGTGGCCAGTTTAGGAACTCTGATAGTCTATGGCTATGCGGTGATGCACTGTGGGTCCCAACACCTTTCTTTCATGACCAGCATTACATTTTTCAGCACTGTGTGCTACAGTAGCTCTTCTTTGGTGCTCATGCACATCAGTGTGCCTTGGGTGTCTATGACCCTCTGACACTAATGCCTAACCCTAACCCTAAACCTAACCCGATTCACCGGTGGTCCTTCCTCTGGTCATTTTTGGTAGGTACTAGCCACTGCATGTCAGGAAGACCCAACAAGTCCTGTCATTTTGGGAATTGTCTGAGCCAATCGTCTAGCAGTCACAATTTGGTCCTTGTCAAAGTCGCTCAGAACCTTACACTTGCCATTTCTATCCTGCTTCCTTCCAACCCTTCACCTTCAAAGGCTGAACCCCTTGACAAGAGCCATTGTAACGAGATAATAAATGGTATTCACTTCACCTGTTGGTTGTTCTAATGTTGAGGCTGATCGGTGCACATGGTACACCAAATTTACTGGATTTCAATTTTTTCTTACACCAACAGAGTTAATCACTGTATGTTCAGGTCAAGTCTAAAGTACATCTAAAACTTCATTTTCAGGTATGAGAACCATCACCACCAGTTCTCTTAAGTCATCTCTTACCACTTTTTCTCTTTAGGAATGCCAGTTATCTATGGTCCGACTAGCAGGGTGCAGGTGGGAGCCACTGTCAATCTGTCTTGTGAAGCTGCAGGATCCTCTGCTACTGAAATTGAGTGGAAGAAGAACGACAGCAAATTGACATCAAATAAAGGAACATTAGACCAAAGTGTGGTCAGCTTGGTGGTGAACAAGAGTGACATCAAATCTGTCATTGAATGCCAGGTGTCAGGATTCCCGAAGCTGTCAAAAACTTATCACATGAACTCCATTGTTATGGGTAATTACTGACTTTATTCATTCTCTTGTAGCTTTGTCTCCTCTACAGGAATGACTGAAAACACAAATCAGACCAAATGAGTACCAGAAGGGTGACATGACCGTGGGGTATCAGTAGTGCAGAGAGTTTTATTCCGGGCATGAAATGGTCACATGTTCTCAACATATTTGCCATACATGTGACCCCAGTTTGCTCTAACTATAGTCATTCAGTCACCCAAAATAGCCAATAGTCCAGTGGATCGAGATGGTGACTTTAAAATGAGTTCATCAAGAACACACGGACAGACTTGGAAACTTGTGAAGGGTAAATTTCGCACAAATATTTTGAAGTTTTTCTTCATTCAGGGAACCTGAGACACATGGAATAAGTGACCAAGTAGTGTGGTAGACAGGAGGACTTTAAGGACCTCGCAAAACTTAACTTGATGTTATTTTGGAAGAACTGGATGGCTAGGTCTGGCGAGCTTTGTTGGGCTGAATGGCCTGTTCTCGTCCAGATTGTTTTAACTCTTTGAGGGCTGAATATTTTTTCCAAAAAACTGTTTTCTGAGAAGCACACAAAGCAATTGTTTCACACATAAATCAACATCAAACATCCATTGCTGTGGCTTCTGTCGGTGCCGGAAGGACTCCAGGTGCCCAACAACCTTCTTCCGGCATCATTTCCAGGTGTGGTGGCAGTGCTGCCAAATGGGGCCTTGCAAATGTCCAGGAGCCCCCAAGATTGAGCGTCCATGCTCGTGACCCGTGGCCCTGCTGGAAGCCAAGGGGGCTACCCTCGGTTCGTCTGGGGGAGAAACTGTCCTAAAAATCGTCTTTCCCCCGGTCCTTCCATAGTTGGGGCATCCCAGCCAGATAAGGGCACCCGCTATCCGTCACAACATAAACAACAACAACATACATGATAATAATCAAAGGGCCAAAAATGAACAAAAAGGACATAAAAAAGGAATTTAAACATGAGCCTTGCATGGTGGGGGGAATCCTGGCTTAAATTTAAACACCAACACCCTGATGATGCTGATGACCTAAAAATGTCACCATGTAGATTCATGATGAGAGGAGCAAGACATGTAGGTGCCAGGCCTTTTGGCTTAATCAACTTGATAACATCGTTTTTTTGTGGATTTGAGAAGATTTAATGCCCTCCATAATTTCTGGGACACGTTTGTCCAGTTGTCCCAATCATTACGGTGCCCTGAATATTAACCATGTCAGAAACATGTTGTGTGACCGAATTTTCTGCAAAACACCCTTAAAATGAAAGTCTGCAATGTGCACTTTAATCACAATGTCTGAATTGTTTGATTTGTAAATTTTAAACTGTGGAGCAGAGTGCGGGTAAATCAAGGAAAAATGTGTCTTTGTCCCAAACGTTATGGAGGACACCATAGGTTGCCAGTATTGTGACCGACAACCAACCTGACACCATAATTATTGATAGATTTGAGGAAAAGGTCAAATGGGAATCAAACTAAACTGCAAGAACTGCAATGCCTCCCACCGCTGCGCCATTCTGCCCCGACACAGTGGCACAGTCACAGCTCCAAAGTCCTGGGTTCAAGTATTGCTAGGATGCTGTCTGTGTGGAGTTTATACATCTGTGTGAGTAATAAGATTACCACCCACATCCAACAAAAGCCGTCCCACGAGTGATTACACGACGACTCTAAACTGCCGCATACGGTGCCTTGAGGAAATATTCAGACCCCTTCATTTTGTTATGTCAGAGCTAAGTGTTAAAATCATTTAAACTGTTTGTTTCCCTTGTCAAGCAGCAACTGACACCCCAGAATGACAAAGTGAAAAAAGGATGTTAGAGATTTTTGAAAATTTATTAAAAATTAAAAAACAAACAAATAAAACATTGACACAAGCATTCAGACCTTTCACTCAGTGCTTCATTGCACCTTGCCAGCCCGGGTGCGACTCGACAAGCTTTATACACTTGGGTTAGTGCTGGGGGCGGAAAGGGAGAAACCGTTAGCGTGTGCGCCCCCTTTTGTCCCACCATGGGACCTCAGCAGAGACAAGGAGGCGATCCCCAGGCGTGCATGTGTGACAGTCCCAATGTTAGAATGAGTGGAGATACATAACAAATGAGTAATGGATGTGCTTTTGGCTACCAGTCTTGCGATGAGCCCATTATTTTAACATAAACTAGCATTCTCAAACGTGCTTAATATTATTCAGGGTCATCGATAGCTGAAGTCTTACCCTGATATGCTAATCAACCTTAGACGGACATTACAGGGCCTACGTATGCACATGAGGACAATTTGAGTCACATAAAATCTTAATCTGTAGGTCTATGGGAATAATAATAATAATAATAATCATAATAATAATAATAATACAAGCGGCTGAAATGAGTTTCCTCCGCAGGGTGTCTAGGCTCTCCCTTAAAGATATGGTGAGAAGCTCAGTCATCCGAGAGGGGCTCAGAGTAGAGCCGCTGCTCCTCCACATCGAGAGGAGTCAGATGAGGTGGCTCGGGCATCTGATCAGGATGCCTCCTGGACGCCTCCCTGGTGAGGTGTTCCGGGCACGTCCAACCGGGAGGAGGCCCCGGGGAAGACCCAGGACACGCTGGAGGGACAATGTCTCTCGGCTGGCCTGGGAACGCCTTGGGATTCTCCCCGAAGAGCTAGAAGAAGTGGCTGGGGAGAGGGAAGTCTGGGCATCTCTGCTCAAGCTGCTGCCCCCACGACCCAACCTCGGATAAGCGGAAGAGGATGGATGGATGGATAATAATAATAATAATAATAATAATACATGTTATTTATATAGCACCTTTCCCATGCTCAAGGAGAACCAGGAAACCTTATACCTACGGAGACTTTGAGAGAAGGTGCAAAGTCTACAAACCTGTGGGGCAGCAGCACCAACCACTGTGCCCACTTTTTGGACTCATTTTATTAACATTGATAAATCAGCCATATAAAACCTCGCCTAACTCTAATGCTTTGTGAACTCTTTCAGTTTCTCCTGAAATGACCATCAGTGGTGAGCCCAGGCTCGTTTCGGGCCAGTCAGCGACCTTCAATTGCTCTGTCAGTGGATTTTACCCGCCAGATATCAACGTTTCCTGGGTAATTAATGACAAGTCTATGATGCATGAGGGTGCCAACGCAAAGCAGAATGACGATGGCACCTTCACAGAAAGCAAAACTATTACTTTAACAGCAACTGAGGAATACCACCACCATCAGCTGATCTGCCAGGCAAGCCATGGAGGCTTTAAAAAAGTTCCGAAATCAGTAACACTGAGTGTAAGAGGTATGTGTGTAATATGTAATGATGGAAAAGCTGACTATCATTTATTAAATTATTTAAATAAGATACAAAGGTGACATAAACTTTGCAAGAATGAAGGTATCTAAATTGGTTGGCAAGGATCAGATGGGCCACAAAGGATTTCGAGTTGAGAGGATCACAAGGGGCTTCATGCAGTTAAAATCCATTCTGGTCACTGGAGAATCCCTCTCAGGGGTGTAGCACTGGCCCTGTACCTAAGCAGTGCATGCATGCGCCATCTAGTGGCTGTGGTTGAGCTCCACACACACACACGCACACACACACACACAGGTCTTTCATTTATATATGCCTAATTAGATTTCATAAATAGAGAAACTCCCTTTGCATGAGAGAAGAGTAAATAGCTAATCCTGTCAACAAGCAACACCAGTAGGCACATCGCGTTTTTGTCAGGTAGCGTTATTAAATTGATAAGGTGTATGTGCAGTAACATGAATCTTGTATTAGAGTTTGGTAAAATACCTGATAGTTGGCGTGCTTAATGAGTTTGAATTAGCCAGGTCAGGTGATCATGGTTATGTATGTGTGATGGCGGTTAGGCCAAGGCTTCTTTATGCCTTACTTTGACTTCTCCCCACCCTCCGAGTAACAGACTCACATACCCGCACTTATATGACTTTCTCTTGATTATTCAGTGGTAGAACTTGAATCATAATGCATGTAATACCCCGGTATAGGTGCACGCAATATAAAAGTGGACTGATTTTACAGTTTTACTTCTGTTAAACTAGAGCTGTCATCACGTTCACTAGGAAATGATTGTCAGTTCTTTTGTAGCGACCTTTTCCGTCCACTCAGCTCAGATTTTGTGTGCGACTCTTGCCTGAATTTGTTGACAGTCCTTTTATTTTGTTTGAATTTACTGACCCCCTGCTGATGTTGCGCACATCACGTCTTAATTTTGTGTGCGGCACTAATTTAAATTTTTTGTTGCTTGCCCTCTTTGCCCACCGTAGGACAGTAGTAATGAAACACTCTACAGTATACTGGGATTACAAAGCTGTAGTCCTTGCTTCTGAATAATACTATTAGTTGCTCTAATTTATATTGCTGTGCTCGAATTAGGTGGTTAAGTATTTAAGACTTTGGACTTCAAATTTTTCAGGAGAAAAATCTGAGAAGCAGGAGACAAAAGACAATGTCTCCATTTCATTTCTTTTCTGATTTCATTGTTGTCGAGGCGAAACCATAAAGATATTAAGGAGATCTCGGTTTTGATTTTTCATTCCTATGAGAAGCGTCACAAGTTGGAGCGCCAAAAACTCCAATATCACGTGAAGTAGGAGAAGACAGTCACTCAGAGTGACAGATAGTAGTGAGAAAGCCCAAGTTGGTCCTGGCCCATTACATAAAGTTACTACCTGAGTTGGGGGTCTAGGGTGCAATGGGTATAAGTTTAAAAAAATATCACTGAAGGATAAAATTTATCAAAAGCAATTGTTTACTCTAAACAGGTTTTTACTTTAGCTAATTTATCACCGCAGATCAAAGAGCTCTGTGTACTTCAGCTCGGAAATCTCAAGTTTTCTGGTGTGCCACCTGAGATTTTTGATGCAATCAGTAGTGATGCAAAATCTGTTTACTACACAGCACATCCAACGATCACAGGGCAACCACATAAAGTAGAACCTGGGAGAAGTCTGACCTTAATATGTGATTCTAAGGGGGACAAGAATACTACCATAACCTGGCTGAAGGATGGAGCCCACATAGTAGAAGGACATACAGAGACGTGGGAGAATGGCAGCAGGAACAACTTAGTCATGAAGATTGAGAAAAAAGACCTTGAATCACAGATCTCATGCCAGATACCAGGGTACGGAAGAGACAAAGTGCTGTCTGCCCATCTCAACATCAGCAACTTCCTTATTGGTAAGAATATGACGTCTTTGATTCCTTTTAGCAGATTAGGTTTAGTTTCTGCTAATTACAGGTCGGCCTTTGAAATTTGCGGGTTTATGATTCATGGATCTTCCTGTTTAGGGGTTTGTCATCAGTAATATAAATTATTTTTAAAGTTTTATAACCTTTTATGGAAAAAAGCAGGCAATGCTGTAGCTGCTAGCACTACAACAACAACAACAACATTTATTTATATAGCACATTTTCATACAAAAAGTAGCTCAAAATGCTTTATATAATGAAGAAAAGAAAAATAACACAAAAATAAGAAATTAAAATAAGACAACATTAGTTAACATAGAAAAGGAGTAAGGTCGGACTACTAAAATGGACTGCAAATCCCAGCATCCCCAGGTGTTCTGTGTCAATGGGCAGCCTCAGTCGTTTCGTGAATGTGGCTAGACAAAAGATGAGGACGATGGTTTTAAAAGTGAGCCATAAGAAGCCAGCAGGATCTCAGTCGCTGGGGTCTTTTTGTTTCAGCGCTTCACTACATAATCAGGTTACAATTACACCCATCGGATTACAGATTTCTCCGGATTTATGTTCTTGTTCTGTGCCCACTTCTTTGTATGATTTCGTCTGCGTTGTAAATGTTTTCGTCTAGGGTGATTTCCTGACTTCCACAAATCTTCACTTACATTGGCATCACGGCAGGGCAAAACTTTACATAACTTTCCGGAGGCTGTTCACAGGGGATTTCATTTCATAACTACACTGCCAACATCATCTGCATCTGCAAAACTGGACTTTGTCGTGACTACTTCTAGGAAGGAGAGATTTCAGTTTTTTCAACCAACAAACTATTTTGAAAACGTGTTCACTTTGTCAGTATGCGTTATGAATGGGCAAAAATTGGCAAATTTATCCATTTATAAATTAATCCACTTAACAAAAAAGTGTCCAGGAAGTGAAGGGGTCTGAATGAATTCACTATAGTTCAACTGTGGGGTCACAGGGGACTGTGGGAAATCAATACATCCAAACAATTAGGAAAGTACGATCAAATATGGAACAACATGGTGGTGAAAACTTTGTTCAACTTGAAGAATTAATACTGCTATCGCTCCTTTGAAAATGAATGCTTTAAAAGTGTAAGATAAAGTCAACGAGATGCAGTGTTGCAATTGGTTATCAGTTTACACCTTCTAAACTTTATTATTTTTTTTTAATTGCTTTCAGTTCACCCTAATGTGACAATCCATGAAAACCCAAAACTCATACTGGGACAAGTAGCAAACTTCACTTGCTGGATCCAAGAGTTTTACCCTCGCAATATAAGTGTGCTCTGGTCCAATGGCAGCACTTCAATGAAAAGTTCAAATGAAGTTATGGAGAATAAGGATGGCACTTTCACAGCAAGGTCCTGCATCACCTTCAACGTCACAGAAGAGCACAGAGGCAACCATCTAAAGTGCCAGGCGACCTTTCAAGGGTCTGAGCCAGCTGAGAGCACCATCACCTTGGGCGTAAGAGGTAAGAATGTACATCTGATGCCATCTTCATTAACTCAACACGGATGCACCCCTAGTGGAATCAAACAGGTCATTAACTGACCAAGGAGGGTAAACGAGAAAAATCTGCCTCTTTTAGGTTTGCATCCACTCGTTAACTCTTTGAGCACAAAACTCATGATACCTTTTATCAATTGTTCCATCCACATTCCATCGATTATCTATGCATCCAGTTGTCCATCTTGGACAACCACTGATCCAACGCATTTAAACTGGTCTACTCTTTTCAATAGCTCCCCCTGTAGGCTAATGTCTGAAGACTAGTTGTGATGTGTGGAACTGAGTCAGGGGAACACAGCAGGAGAAGAAGTTAGATATGGCGCAAATGAGAATGTGAAGATGGATGTTGTGGAGTTAAGAAAAAGGACAGGATAAGAAATGAGACCATCAGAGGTCTAATATCTACGAAAGTAGGTTGAAGTAGCATAGATAGATAGATAGATAGATAGATAGATAGATAGATAGATAGATAGATAGATAGATAGATAGATAGATAGATAGATAGATAGATAGATAGATAGATAGATAGATAGATAGATAGATAGAATAACTGGGCATGCAAACTGAACTCAGAGTGTTAGATATGCAGAGATACCCCCTGCCAAATCCAACATAAGGCTTCAGCAATAAACTAATAATATATATACTAGATACTAATGTATATCTAAGTTACCCTTTAATAGTTTAAAAAGCTTAAACAAACCAAATATATATCCATCATATCTAGATCTATCTATCTATTATATAGTGCCTTTCACATCTATCTATCTATCTATCTATCTATCTATCTATCTATCTATCTATCTATCTATCTATCTATCTATCTATCTATCTATCTATCTATCTATCTATCTATCTATCTATCTATCTATTATATAGTGCCTTTCACATCTATCTATCTATCTATCTATCTATCTATCTATCTATCTATCTATCTATCTATCTATCTATCTATCTATCTATCTATCTATCTATCTATCTATCTATCTATCTATCTATCTATGGCTGGGTCCTGCTTTGCACCCAGTGATGTCAGGGTCAGCTCCAGGCCCCTTTGATCCTAAATTGGATTAACAGGGTTTGAGAATGTGCTTTGCAGCTCCGTGACTTTCTTGAAAATCAGAAGGTGCTAGATCCTTAAAGTCAGATCTCTGGAAATGCCATTCCAGTGAGACAGCTCCCTTAAAAGTGTTCAATGCCCATGTGTCCCATGCCCATGTTTTTGTTGTTTCTTCCATCTGAGAAACCTTTCTAGGCTCAGAATGCTGCTCACTAAGACAGAGATGGAAATGCTTGTCCCTGCTGTTATCTCATCTCACGTAGACTATTATAATTTATTATTGACATGTTTGAGTAAATCTGCCTTGAACTGTCAACCAACTGCACAAAATGCAGCTGCCAGGCTTTTAACAGGATCCAACTGGAGGTCTCATATTATTCCATTTATATGATTCCCTAATTGGCTGCCAGTAGGATTTAGAATTCATTTTTAGATCGTGGTTCTTACTTACAGAGCCCTCCATGGTCAGGCTCACCAGTTCAGTACACGAGCGATCTTGATTAACATTACATTGCCATTTGAGTTCTTAGTCCCAGGGATGTGGGGTCACCTTTCTATACCATGCACCAGACTGAAGCGATGTGGTGATAGTGCTTTTCATTCATTCTGCATTCTGCATCTCCCACTGGTCCTGCACCAGGCTCATTGTACTGAGACGTTCAAAGGGCGACTTCAGATGTTTTTGCTTGGGTAGCGTGTCTTTAAGTCATATTGTTTTTTTTGTGGGGTGTTTTTAATCATTTATATAACTGTATAGTGCTTTGTGGCCTTTTCCTTTGAAAGGCACTTTAAAATAAATTTTTGCTTACTTACACATGGGTTTATCACATTTGTTATGTGCTGCAAATAAGTTTGCTATTCTTCATGTTACGCACTTGAAGTTTTTGTTGTGCTGCGAAATGTTCTTACAAATCTGGCACTGTAGCTATTGAAAGAATCCTCAGGTCTTACGTCTGCGCTGTCCACGGAGCAATGACTGAAAAAAGCATCAGGTGACGATGCGCCTCCAAAACATTCATGACGTGCTTTGATTGTTCTGTGATCTCAAGTTCTTTGCCTTGTTTTGAACTTGTGAAAAATGCCATGAGTGTGCCATCTTTTCCACAGCCCAGCCGGTAATCACGGGACATTTACAGAGGATCAAAGAGGGGGACAATGTAACACTGAGCTGTACGTCCAAAGGGGACACAGACACAGATGTCACGTGGCTGAAGGATGGAAGTCCGCAAGTGAGAGGGAGAAGTGAAGTCTGGCCTGACGGCAGTAACAGCAGCTTCACCTGGACCTTCGGCAAGCCGGACATCACATCCAACGTCTCGTGTCTGGTCCCAGGCTACGAAAGAGACAAGATGTCTCACACTGTGAATATCAGTGACTACATTATAGGTAAGGAAAGGACATCGAGACCTGCTGAGACTTACACAGCTGTCTGAGATAAAATGAGGTTAAGATTTTAGGAGCATAATTATTTACATGCATGTGAACTTTGCAACCAACAATGTCCATCCACTGTTGATAAGTAATCCCTGTGTCTCCTTCATCTCCTTCCAACTGGTTCCTCTCTCCTTTAAGCTGTGAAGCATGTTAATCATAGAGGCCACATTACTAACATGAACCTCCCAATACAAAGATCTCACTAACATTGTAATGTTTCCACATCTCTTTTCTTCTCAAGTTTTACCAAATTTAGCCATCAAGAAACAAGTCCTGCGCCAAAATAATCAGATTACAAGGGTCACCTGCTTCGTGGAGCAGTTCTATCCACAGAATATTAACATGGAGTTGCTGTGGGAGGGTCCAAGTGAAAAATTCCACCGAAATGAAACTCACGAAAACACAGATGGGACGTTCAGCACCTCAGCATCATTGGAAATCGAGGTTGGAGAAGCAGCCGTGCCTGTGTCCTGTTGGACCCACTACCAGGGGATGAACCTCAGCAGCCTCACCATTAATGTGACCGATGAAAGACAACACGGTAGGAGCTGTGTGTGCAGGCCATGTCTGTCTCCTAAGTATATGGTCATGTGGAAAACTAAGTACACCCTATGGAAACTGCTGACTTCTTCAACGTACTTGAACAGACAAACAGTAGATCTCCATGCAAACAGTGCCTACTGATAAAGATAATGACACATTAGATCAATGTGGTGTGTTCATTCTCATAATCTAAATCAGCCAAAATTCAGATTTGTTATGAGGAAAAAGTAAATTCACCCCTACATTGATCAACACTTCAAATCCATCAGATTAGATGTTCCAGTTGAGGTGTCAATGATCAGAACCTCCTTAGGGGGTCTGCAGGTGGACTCTCAGATGTTGAGGATCAGGTGTCCTCTTTGCTATTGATGTGCGGGGTGTCATCCTGCCAAGATCAAATGAGATCTCCCCAAAAGAAGGTTCTGGATGCCCAGGAATCTGACAAGGGAATTAAAGAGATCAGATCATCTGAAATCATTTATTCCACTGTAAAGGAACGTCATCTACAAGTAGCGTAGATTTCCAATGACTACTAATTTGTCCAGGACTGGCCGGCTCAGCAGATTTAGCCTGAGCTAACTGTGTGATGCTAGAAGTCTCCAAGAATCTCAAAATTTCATTGTGGGATCTGCAGGTAACTTTTGCTACAGTTGGTGTCAAAGCGCACGTATCTACAACCAGAAAGAGATTAAACAAATTGGATCAGGTGTGCTAAGAAGAACATTAGAGGAAGACGACAGTTTGCCATTGAACATCTAGGCAAACATCGGGCCGTCTACAACACGTTGACATGTTTGACACCACTTCAAGAGAAGAACCTCAAAGTAATTGTGAAGCATGGTGGTGGGCATTTTCTGGTTTCGGGTTGCTTTTTTTGCATTAAGACCTGGAGATCTTGCAGTCATTGAGTCAACTATGGATTCTGCATCATATCAAAGTGTGCTTGAGGAGAATGTGGGGACCATCTGTTCAAAGGTTAAAGGTGAACCAGAGATGGACCTTTCGATACGAAAATGATTGGGAGCACACTAGGAAATCCATTAAGGATTGGCTCAAAAAGAAGAAACACTGGGTTATGGATTGGCCTGGTCAAAGCCCTGATAAGAATCCCATTGAAATGTTTTGGGTATGAAAAGGGCAGGATATGCAAGAAACCCACAAACATCTTGGAATTTTGAATGGAGGAGTCGATGTCAGAGACTGGTGGGCACTTCTGCAAAACACCTACAAGAAGTTGTTCCAGCTTGTGAGGCCGAGGGTGGACTTACATTTTGCCCCAGTAGACCATTACATCTACTGATATTTTTTGCTGAATAAATGATCGGAAAAGCAGATGGTCCTTATATTTTAATTCAGGTATTTCACCTTCATTGTTGTCCACCATCTGCATGAAGATCTCTTGTTTGTCTGTTCAAATGTGTTGAAAAAGTCAACAATTTCCATGGGGTGTACTTACTTTTTCACATGACTTATATATTGTCCTAATGTTGATTTGAGCTAAAACACTGCCCTTAAAAATGAAAGTAATTATTATTAATAAAAAATAAGTTAAAAAATGAAAACAATAAGACTATTACATCTTGAGATACGAGGGACGTTCAAAAGGTTTCCGGACTTTTATATTTTCGTTGGAAACGGTGAAGGCAGGAGGAGCAGTAATTGGGCATTAAAAAGTTGATACGACGCTGGGAAAATTACATCGCAAAGGACGGTGACCATGTAGAAACGTGATGTAGTTTGTTTTTGAAATTCTGAATAAATAGTTTAAAAAAGTGCTTTTTGAACGTCCCTCGTATGATTACGGGCAGCACGATGGTGCAGTGGTAGCACTGCTGATTTTCCGTGAGGGGCTCACACTCTGGGTCATCTCTACGTGAAGTCTGTATGTTCTCTCCACATAGGTGTCCCCACACATTCCAAAGACAGGCAGGTTAGGTGCATTGCTGATGCTAAGTTGGCCCATGTGTGAGTGTATGTGTGTGTGTGGACTGATGGGATAGGCCCCAGCTTCAACGTGAGTGCCCTGGATAAGTGGGTTTCGGAAACTGATGGCAATATGATTATAATTCAAATTACTGATAGATAAAATCTAGCAGATCTTTTGTTTATTTTTAAAAGAATTGTGTAGCAATAGAGTGCTGTACCGTGTTAACCATAGATTGATACAAGAGAAAGTAGGGTGAACTCACAAAAGGCTACACCTTGCCTGATGAAGGGACCTTAGTCGCCTCGAAAGCTTGCATTTGTAATCTATTTAGTTAGCCAATAAAAGGTGTCATTTCACCCTACTTTCTCCTAAAAGAATTGTGGACAGTGGCTAACTGTCTCACCTCACAGGGTCACCCCACAGGAGCTTTCATGGTTCCCTCTTGAATGTGTAGATTGTGTTAAAGAAAATCATGATATCTTTATATATAATCTTCATTTGGATCTTGATCTTTGTTTGTCCGTGAATTCATGTTCCCCTGACACTGCCTTGGTTGTTACTTTTCTTTACAAACACTGTTGATACCACTCTTTGTGTTTAGATCTGGCGTCGACACCGTGCTTTGTGTTTAGATCTGGCGTCGACACCTGCTTCGTTGTCGAGACTGTGGTTTTTTTGTGTTTCTATCGACCGTCGTTGGCAGCACTTCGTCCAAATCGAATGTTCACCCACTTCTTGGAGTCGGCAGTCAGAGTATATAACTCGGACACACTTCTGTGATTTTTCCATCAGTCAGCATTTGGAGTTCAAGAAAGAAACATTGGTTCTTCCTTACTCTTTGGATTGCCACAAAGCAATCCTGCGAGATTGGAGAAAGGTTGAGAAGAGATCGTGAGAGGAAACGACAGCGTCGTGAAAACGAGACGGACTGTGAACGGAGAGAAGCAGAAATGCTCCTCCACCACCACATAATTACTATTCGGACAGTGATTCTGAGTAGGCCGTTCCTATCGAATCAATGTCCATGGGTTTTGTTTTGTAATTTTGTTTCCGTTATAAAAAATCATAATGCTGTGCGACGAAGGGCCCAGTTCACGACTGGCAGCCGCGTTTAAACAGGGAGCCCTTCACAGACAACTTTAACACGCGCAACGTATGTTGGGCGCACATGGCTAGTTTTATATATTGGTGACTCTGAATTGTCCACATGTTTGGGATAGAGTCGCCTCCTGCATAGGACCCAGAGTTACGCAGATAGAACCTGGATGTCCATGATCTTTAAATGAACTTAATAGGTTTGATGATGGAGAGATTTGTTGTGTTTTTGTACTTGTAACGCAATTAAGCAGTATTATTATTATTATTATTATTATTATTATTATTATTATATGCAAAATGGTCACCCTGAAAAATCCCCTCCATTTCCTCTAGGAGGCACGCTCTTGGAGCACTTTTAGCCACAGGCTCATTCCAACATGGTGTGCTAAGAAGCGCCTCTGGTGGTCTTTTCTGCGCACTATCAGGCAATTCAATGCTTCCTCCCAATGTACTTGTTAAGTTTATTTTTATTGATTGATTGATTGATTGATTGATTGATTGATTGATTGATTGATGCACTGGCTGTATTATTTGTCCTGTGAGTCTGCATCCTTATTTTTTATTTCTGCTATTGTATGCATCTGAATTTCTCCATGGGATTAATAAAGTGTATCTGATCGGATCTTCCTGTCTTGCTATGTGGTTGTGAGACATGGACACTATCCAGTGACCTGAGATGAAGACTGGACTTCAGTACTGTGTCTCTTAGAAGAAACCTTGGGTACCACTGGTTTGACTTTGTGTTGCTCACGGAGTCCCAAATGAGACACATTACCTGCATTGTGAGGGAGAGTCAGTTATTCCCCAAGGGTGATCCAGCTTGTAGGATCCTCATTGTTGAGGACCCGAATGGCTGGACCAGGTCAAGGGGATACCAATGTAACACCTGGCTGTGGCAGATAGAGGGTCATTTCCAAAGGGTGGGACTGGACTACGTGTCTGCCTGGGGTGCTGCCAACCAGGATCCTGAGATGTTTCTTTGTTTAGTGGGTGCAGCAATCCGCCGTACCAGTGTATGATCCCCGACCTGACCTGACCTGATCTAATCTAAGAGAACTCCTGTCTGATGATTGAAGCTCCACCTCTTCAGTCTTCCTTTGGTTGGTATGAGACAGTGTGTTCCTCATTGGGTGGTCAGCAAGTCTTTTAAATGTGGCTGCTTGAATTATTAGCTTTGAATCTCTCCTGTCCTCAAAGGACTCCCAGTTAGTGGTTTCCATCTTCTGAAGTCGGTTCCAGTGATAATCCTGGTCCCTTGGTTCTGCACCTTGCTGACCTTCTCAAAGTTGCTCTTGGCTCAAGTCACCCACACTGTCCCACAACATTCAAGACCTGGCCTGACTCTGAAAACATCTTCCTGAGGATTGTGCCATAAGTGTTAGCCGCCGGCTGGTGAAGGAGTGATTTCCTAGGATGGAAGGACTATTTCCAGCATTATAAATTGTTTGTTCAATGATACGTTTACCGGCCTTCTATTCAGTTGTACCAAAATAACACATTTGATGGCACTGTGTATTGCATCACAGTAAGATTAGCTCTGCCTTAATACTAACAATCTGAAATAATCAATTCCAAGTCAGGATGTATTAATGCTAGTATTATAAACTGTTTCGACCTTACTACATTTACATTGGACTAATTTTTGCCCAGGATTATTCAATCATTTTACATTTTTTTTTTTAGAAAAGATGACCCACATGATGACCTCTTTTATCATCCTGGCTGCTGTTCTCATCTGTATCCTCGCCTTAGCCGGACTTGTGGCGCGACATTTTATCAGGAGAGCACACAGTAAGTGATGGCTGTTTTTTCATTAGTTACAATAGTTATGATATTTGGAAGACCCCCCAAGGTGGCAACGAACTCAATACATCTGGTTAAAGCAGAGAATTTAGATGTCTGTCATTTGGAGCTGACAGTCTCTTTAGTTCTACAGTAAATATCCACAAATCTGGACTGCTCCAGGATTTAGTTGGTCTGGATTTTGCATTTTCTCGATCCTCATGCAACACTTTTAGCACTGAAATTTAAGGAATCATGAAGAAGAGATGAACTATCATGTTTCGGTCAGGGTGCCTCCCTTGGCTTGGTTTCAACATCGTCTTTCAAGACTTTTTGGTGCCATTTATTTATGCTACTGCTGCTTTGATGATTATGTGCGTGATTCATTGTTTTTGTCTATAAGCTGCCCCTGTTCAGTTCCATGTGTTTTGTGAGTTGCTTTTCAAGAGGTGGGGCCAACTTACAATCACTACCAGGAACTGCCCCCCGAAATTAGACCACTAACTCACAGAAGTGTAAGAGCATGGCTGGGCTTCAGATTCATGAGTTACAGTGCATCCGGGAAGGATTCACAGCACATCACTTTTTCCACATTTTGTTATGTTACAGCCTTATTCCAAAATGGATTAAATTCATTTTTTTCCTCAAAATTCTAAACACAACACCCCATAATGACAACGTGAAAAAAGTTTACTTGAGGTTTTAGGGTTAAGATCAGGTGACTGACTTGGCCATTCAAGAATTTTCCACTTCTTTGCTTTAATAAACTCCTGGGTTGCTTTGGCTGTGTGTTTTGGGTCATTGTCCATCTGTATCATGAAACGCCGCCCAATCAATTTGACTGCTGTATTTAGCTGGATTTGAGCAGACAGTATGTCTCTGAACACCTCAGAATTTCATTCGGCTGCTTCTGTCCTGTGTCACATCATCAATAAACACTAGTGTCCCAGTGCCACTGGCAGCCATGCACGCCCAAGCCATCACACTGCCTCCCTCCACCGTGTTTTACAGATGATGTGCTATGCTTTGGATAATGAGCTGTTGCACGCCTTCTCCATACTTTTTTCTTGCCATCATTCTGGTAGAGGTTGATCTTGGTTTCATCTGTCCAAAGAATGTTTGTCCAGAACTGTGCTGGCTTTTTTAGATGTTCTTTAGCAAAGTCCAATCTAGCCTTTCTATTCTTGAGGCTTAGGAGTGGCTTGCACCTTGCAGTGCACCCTCTGCATTTACTTTCATGCAGTCTTCTCTTTATGGTAGACTTGGATATCGATACGCCGACCCCCTGGAGAGTGTTGTTCACTTGGTGGGCTGTTGTGAAGGGGTTTCTCTTCACCATGGAAATGATTCTGTGATCATCCACCACTGTTGTCTTCCGTGGACGTCCAGGTCTTTTTGTGTTGCTGAGTTCACCAGTGCTTGCTTTCTTTCTCAGGATGTACCAAACTGTAGATTTTGCAACTTGTAATATTGTAGTAATTTCTCAGATGGGTTTTTTCTGTTTTCGCAGTTTAAGGATGGCTTCTTTCACCTGCATGGAGAGCTCCTTTGACCGCATGTTGTCTGTTCACAGCAAAATCTTCCACATGCAAGCACCACACCTCAAATCAACTCCAGGCCTTTTATCTGCTTAATTGATAATGACATAACGACGGACTTGCCCACACCTGCCCATGAAACAGCCTTTGAGTCAATTGTCCACTTACTTTTGAGCCCCTGAAATGAAGGGATTGTGTTAAAAAATGGTTTAGTTGCCTCACATGTTTATACAATTGTTTTGTTCACCTCACTGAATTATAGCTGAAAGTCTGCACTTCAACGGCATCGGAGTTGTTTCATTTAAAATTCATTGTGGTCATGTACAGAACCAAAATTAGAAAAAAGTTGTCTCTGTCCAAATATTTATGGACCTAACTGAAAGTATTTTCAAGGATAACAAAAATATGAGTTCCACATCTCATCCTCTGGGCTCATTTTGAAGCACGACATCACCCAGCAGTTAATCCCAGAGAGCTGCGCACTGACAGTAGTGTTCTCTGGGAAGCCATTTTGTGGTTGCTGTTTGGTACTGCCACCTGGTGGAAGCAGCTAGCACTGATCTCTTTAGGAAAGTGACCCTTTCAGAAAGTGTGATTTTAGGCCTCTTTAAGTATCAGACCAGGTCAGGTCAGGTCATGTTGGGTAGCCTGGGTAGTTGGGTAGCACAGTATGTTACCGCACCCATCACACAACGAAACAACTCGGGATCCTGGTTGGCAACCCCCCTGGGGTAGACACGCGGTCTAGTGTCACCTCCGGGAAATGACCATCTAGTCACCAGTCAATGGGTTCGTCTCTACTCCACTGCTGGTCCACTCACATCACTCTCCCTCATTTATGGCCAATTCGTACTCGCTCCTGATTCACCTGGCACAGCTATTTGGAGTCGGGGAGGTCCTTGCAGAACTCAGACATCTGTTTATGAAACAACACACATGTTCTGTATGTCGCTGCTACCGAGAACACTTTCCAGTTGAGCAGTTCAATTGCACTGAAGATCCTGGCAATCTTGTGATTTTATTTTTTATTTATTTTTTGGCTGTTATACCCACCGGTATGTGGGTGTTCAGTGCCACTTTCTGAATTGTGTCACAGTTCCTTTTCTCCTTCAGAAGTTCTGCTTTCGTGTGTTACTGTAAGACGTTTTACACTCAGCTACAATCTTATTTTGTTTTCTATTTTTATTTTGTAAATGAACTCCGATAACTCCAACTTCTTTTTTGTTATTTCAGGAAAGAGCACATCTGGTAACAATAGGTAAGGAAAGAAACTTTTGAGAGTATTGGGGTTTGTAAGTGCAAGTCCATTGCTTTGTCCTACTTGTCTATAGTGGGGACCTACAATCTATTCACCATCACCCCCAAAACAAACATCTGTGAGTTTTAAAACCATGAATCTGTTCATATGTTACTTTGTAAACTGCCAACATTTCAGATTATTTCATCATTTTGTTATAACCAAGTTGCTAAATGGTATAACCTACGTAGACCAGGATGTCCCTTAGGGGCAAAACAGAATAGTAGACACAACCAGACCAAACATAAAAATCTATCTGTATAATAAAACGCTGTGGTCGAGTAAGGAATTGAACGCCACCACGGAAAAATGTTTGGGGGCGCCAACCTGGTCATCCCCATAGAACACAACACATTGTGTATCTACTCGACTTGCTACCTTACTCAATGAGTCTACGGTTTTACAGTAATACAATTGTGAGGAGAACGTCCATTCAACCCAACAAACTCGTTCATCCTATTCACCTCGATTGTGAATAAAATCAAGTTGAGCTTTGAAGGTCTCTAAAGTCCTGGTTTATTTATTGTATTTCTGTGTCGTCGCTCTTCTTTACCTATCCAAATGCTTAAATTATATAGCATTGTTCATGTTTCGAGTGAGCCCAAGGAACGTTGTGACAAGAACAAGCCAATTTGCCCAACCAGCTCCTCCATTCTATTTACCTTGATTGTCCAAAATAACATCAATTCCCAAATATGAAGGTCCCCAAAGTCTGTCTCTCCACCATGCTACTTGTTAATTTATTCCATGTGTCTTTGGATTGTTCTAACATTTTTGTGAAATCTGCTCTTAAGAAATTATTGAAGAATTTTTTTAGAGTAACAGCTTGTGATCCACTGGACTCGTTCATTTCATCATTTTAAATACTTTGATCCTGTCACTCATAATCTCGACTTCCTTAAACAGAAAACCTTTTAACGCCTTCAACCTCTCCTCATAGTTCCCACATCTCAGTCCCAAAATACTTGCCTTGCTCCTTTATTCAATGTGTGTATAGATTTAGAACAATGCTATTTTGATGAGAACGTCCATTCAGCCCAACAAGCTCCTCCATTTTATTCATCCAGATTGCCCAAAATCACATCAAGTTGAGTATTAAATGTCCCTAGCGTCCTGGTTTATTTATTGTATTTCTGTGTCGTTGTCAGCTTGCACTCAACACATTATGGATCTACTTGATCCTGCTGGATTTATACCACTAGATCACACATTTCAATCTAAACTGAACGTAGCATTAAAAGCAGAGCTCTAGACAGGGTGTCTAGTAGCGTATGATATGATCATCCCCTCGAGGTGAATTGTGGCTCGGCGAGTGAGAATTTAATCATCTGAACGTGTGATTTGATTATGTCACTGAAACTTGCTCTTATTTATTACAGCGGTCCCACTGGCTTTACAGATACTCAAAAGGTAAGACAATATAAGTCCATTTTTACTTGCATTCTGCTTACTGATCCCTTTTCTTTTTCATCATTTTTATTAGAATTTTTAAGTTTAAAACAAAATTGAAGTCTTACGTTAAGTCTGTTCTAGTAAAATATATTAGCATGTGTGCAAATTCTAGCCATCTGTACTTAACGTTTTCGTTTCAGTTTCATTTTTTATCCCTAAAAATTCCTTTTCACTGACATGCCACGATTTAGAGTTTTCAAGTAATTACTTCAAATTTTGTGTTTCTACGAAGTAAAGGATTAAACCGACTTAATTCTTTCTGTTGCATCATCGCATGTGTCCTTACGACACATCATCAATACAAAGACTTAGCATTTTCTCCATTTTTTTCTGTTGCGGTACCGTGTGTGAGTTCATTTTGATACGATGTCATCAGCGTGATTTGTAGAGAGTTTGTAATTTTGTCTGATTGATTTAAGACTTTAAAGTTTTTACAGTTGATTACTGCTACCTTGCACTTTTTTTCTTGCCTCCATGTTCTTAATAATCTTTAACTTTGTTTCAAGCAAAACTGCTTTTTCTTGTGAGAGAATCACCCTCTTATGATACTGACATGCTAAACAAATAAAAAATTAACAATTATTACTTAAAAATAATGTTGAAACTAACCTCATCAGCTTTTCTATGCTCTGCAAAATTTTGCCAAAAAAACGTTAAATATGTCAACACATGAAACGAACTGTTGGGTCGCAGTTCATTGTGGGTACAAAAATAAAAAAAATTGAGAAAGCGCATGTACATAAGTATTCACAGCCTTTGCCATGAAGCTCAAAATTGAGCTGAGGTGCATCCTGTTTCCCCTGATCATCCTTGAGATGTTTCTGCAGCTTCATTGGAGTCCACCTGTGGTAAATTCAGCTGACTGGACCTGATTTGGAAAGGCACACACCTGTCTATAGAAGGTCCCACAGTTGACAGTTCATGTCAGAGCACAAACCAAGCATGAAGTCAAAGGAATTGTCTGTAGACCTCCGAGACAGGATTGTCTCGAGGCACAAATCTGAGGAAGGTTACAGAAAAATTTCTGCTGCTTTAAAGGTCCCAATGAGCACAGTGGCCTCCATCATCATTAAGTGGAAGACATTTGAAACCATCAGGACTCTTCCTAGAGCTGGCTGGCCATCTAAACTGAGCAATCGGGGGAGAAGGGCCTTAGTCAGGGAGGTGACCAAGAACCTGATGGTCACTCTTTCAGAGCTCCAGAGGTCCTCTGTGGAGAGAGGAGAACCTTCCAGAAGGACAACCATCTCTGCAGCAATGCACCAATCAGGCCTGTATGGTAGAGTGGCCAGATGGAAGCCACTCCTTAGTAAAAGGCACATGGCAGCCTGCCTGGAGTTTGCCAAAAGGCACCTGAAGGACTCTCAGACCATGAGAAAGAAAATTCTCTGGTCTGATGAGACAAAGATTGAACTCTTTGGTGTGAATGCCAGGCGTCACATTTGGAGGAAACCAGGCACCGCTCATCACCAGGTCAATACCATCCCTACAGTGAAGCATGGTGGTGGCAGCATCATGCTGTGAGGATGTTTTTCAGCGGCAGGAACTGGGAGACTAGTCAGGATAAAGGGAAAGATGACTGCAGCAATGTACAGAGACATCCTGGATGAAAACCTGCTCCAGAGCGCTCTTGACCTCAGACTGGGGCGACGGTTCATCTTTCAGCAGGACAACGACCCTAAGCACATAGCCAAGATATCAAAGGAGTGGCTTCAGGACAACTCTGTGAATGTCCTTGAGTGGCTCAGCCAGAGCCCAGACTTGAATCCGATTGAACATCTCTGGAGAGATCTTAAAATGGCTGTGCACCGACGCTTCCCATCCAACCTGATGGAGCTTGAGAGGTGCTGCAAAGAGGAATGGGCGAAACTGGCCAAGGATAGGTGTGCCAAGCTTGTGGCATCATATTCAACAACACTTGAGGCTGGAATTGCTGCCAAAGGGGCATCGACAAAGTATTGAGCAAAGGCTGTGAATACTTATGTACATGGGATTTCTCAGTTTTTTTATTTTTAATAAATTTGCAAAAATCTCAAGTAAACTTTTTTCACGTTGTCATTATGGGGTGTTGTGTGTAGAATTCTGAGGAAAAAAATGAATTTAATCCATTTTGGAATAAGGCTGTAACATAAGAAAAGGTGGAAAAAGTGATGCGCTGTGAATAATTTTCCGGATGCACTGTATACACATTAAACATTTATTATGTATTGTCACACGTGGAAGATCACCATCCAGGCTCAGACAAGGTATACAATAACCCACTGGGACAGAAGGGGGCTCCAAAGCTAACTGCATCTTCTCTTTTCTCTTTCCTAGCTCCGCCTATGTAGGGCAACTCGGCCACGCCGTTAAGGTTTGGAGGCTATAAAGCTGAGGGCACAATGAGAATGGTGTCTCAGTTGATATTATATTACGCCCGTTTCCAGCTGTGCCACCATGTGTGCATTTTTTGGATGATTGGACAGTTGGCACCTCAAATTTTCTTTGGTTCTCCTGGTCCTTACTTACCACCTCCACCCTCCAAAGTATACAATACGTGTGACATTGCGCATCATCTAAAAGTTTAGCAATAGTTGAAAATTAGCTTCTTTGTACCAAAACTTTGTAGTGAAAGGATTCGTTAAGTGAGGGATTACTCTACTTGCACATGGTCTTAAAATTTTTTCCAAATTACCAAAACTCTTTAAAACAACATTTGGTTTATTATGTGGCACTGTCATTCGAGAGGGTCATATCTGACTTTACAAATCATCAAATTAATTTCTTACTTCTTTAAGTGTAAGTTATTTCTAAGTAACAGAATTTTTCATTGACTGTATGCATAATATTTTTTCTACATTTTTCCGTTTACTTTGCCATCACCGCCGTTTTATGCTCTTATGTATTATGTATTCTCGTTGCAGACGTCTTTGGAGACATACGTGACATACGCTGAGTTGGATGTCAGTAATTTCGAAAACAGAAAGAAAGCCAACAACAACGAAAATTTTACAGAGTATGCTGAAATTAGGCTTAATGCGGTCCAAAGAGAGGAGGACGAGAATGATGAGGTGAATTATGCCAATCTGGACAGTCTGAATCGCAACTGGAGGGAAGAGCCGATGGCATCTGCAACACAACAAAGTGAACACCCAGACTATGCTGTTGTTCATTTTCATCGACGCACTCAAGCAAAGTCATAATCTGCAATGGACTACCGCGCGGCAATTCTGTAATTTAAGGCAAACAAAAAATGCAATCCCAATTTGATTTCGGGTTGCTAACATAAAGGAATGGAAAAGCAACGGCATCATGGAAACACTATACGTCATGATGAAGAGAAGAAAGCTACAACTTCAGCAAGCTCTTTCTTCTGCTGTTAAACCGAGTCACTTTCAGTTGCTCTCTGTTGGTCTTCAGTTTTCGAGAAGTTCATTATCTAGCACTGAACAGTTCTGTGGGATTAGTTTATGGTTATCTATTTTTGAAATTTCTAGGAAAAACAGACTAATACAACCAGAGGAACAAAAGAAATTATACTAGCAAAAGATGATTCAGTCCACCAGGTTTAGCTAACTGACATTCTGAACCAATTCCAATGATCATTAAAGCTCAGAGGAGAATTTCACTGCTCAGAAGTTGATCCCTGATGGCTCATGAGACTTCACGCAGATTTTCATTTATGTTTCATTTAAGCAGTGGCGTAGCTTGAGCTCGTGCTATTCGGGGCGGGGCGATGCTTCAATTTGCTGCCCTCCAACATATCTGAATATGTTAATTTATTTAAATAGAAAATTAAAATGACGTAT
This sequence comes from Erpetoichthys calabaricus, assembly GCF_900747795.2. Lineage (NCBI taxonomy): Eukaryota > Metazoa > Chordata > Cladistia > Polypteriformes > Polypteridae > Erpetoichthys > Erpetoichthys calabaricus. Next base: position 163,068,160 of record NC_041403.2, on the reverse strand, counting down.
AGAGTAAAATTAAGATTTATTCATAGATAGAGAAACAGCAATAATTTTTCACATTTAATTATTTATAAGCATCAACTAGACAAGAATATCATATAGACGCACTGATAAGCCATGTTCTAATTATTAGTTTAATGTAATTACTCTGCAAAAATCAGAACTAGTGTATTGTACAAGTGATAGGTGGGGATGTTTTCTGCGCAGAGCAAGAACGCATTCGGATTTATAACGAAACAAAATTATAAATTTTAAATTAGTTGTTCATCTTCCTAGAAATTATTATCAGTGTAATGCTTATTTTTGTTATTGCCATCACAGAAGGACAGTCTGAAAATTATTTTTGAAGCATTTGTGGATAAAAATGAGAGAATTTGACTTTTTTCATTCATGAGTGATATTTTTCCGAACTCTACTGCTTACACATTAATTGTACTGAGCCTTTCGGCCAATAATGCCACCCTAAAAATGTGCCCTCTGCCCGCCCCTAGCTATGCTACTGCATTTAAGAATCAGCTTTGTCACAGATGACTCTTCTAGAATTCCATAGGAGAAACAGCTTTAGACAAAAAGGAGACACTAGATATGACTGAGGTAAAAGGAGTCCAAATTGACAATTTGGCTTGAAAAGCATAAGATATTTTGTGAGACCTCTTTTTAATCTTGTTTGAATCTCTTTCAAGACTTCATATTTTTATTATTTATTGGACTGGTGTCTTTATTCAAGGTGGACTACAACATTTTTGATATGATTGGTTACATTTCTTTTGGTAATTGGAGCACAGGCAGACGAGTTGACTTGCTCATGGGCATACAATGGTGTCAGTAGTGGGATCTAAATCCACATCCTCAGGTTGGAGGTCTTAGCCACCGTCCCACTCTGCCTGCCTTTTGTTTCTAGACTGAGTCTCACCTAACTGGAGCGCAGCAATATAAATTAGAGCAACTGATAGTATTACTCAGAAACAAGAAATGCAGCTTTGACTTCCAAGTAAATGATTTTCCATACATTTCACCGTATATTACTCGGCACACAATGCAAATACTTTGAAATAATAATAATAAAAAAAAATGTCAAGACGCTACTTGGAAGATCTGAGCCCACTGTGTGACTTTACTGAAACTCAAAAGGGGACCCTTGTGAGAATTCTGGGGTATTCAGGGGAAAAAGTGTGACCTCGTTTTTGTGGAGAAACCAAAAAGATATTAAGGAGATCTCATTTTCATTTTTCATTTCTATGGGTTGGGGTGCAGGCAGGAAGTGTTTTTCCAAAACCAAAGGTTGGTTGCCTGGAGGTTTTCTGGTTTCTGATATTAAAAAGTTGAGACCTGAGAAGATAAAAGCCTTGGCTTGACTTGGCTGGCATGGAGAAAGGGAGATGGCACTCCTGACACCACTTGCATTAAAAGTCAGATCTCTAGCCTGCAAGTTATCTTGTCGCTGTGGGTGATCAGGCCTTTAATGGTGGCATTATCAATAAATTTAGGAATGGAGTTAAGTTGTGTCTGACCACACAGTCAGAGCTAAACAAGGGATATTTCAGTGGGCACGTCGCATGACCTTGTAGGGTGCCGCTTTTGAGTGGAGGAAGTCCTTCTGCCAGTCCGCACATGCTGGAGTCTACCATATGAGACTCAAGTGCAGAATTGAGCACTCAGTCCAAATCCGGGTACTTGGTGTAGGTCATTTACCGCAAAAACGATACACAGATGATGACCACTTTAAATACACTCAGAAAAGGAAACTGATCACTCTACCACCATCAGAGTGACTAATACGATAAGTAAGAAATATTCCCCACCAACACCAATTCCCACAGTCTTCAAAACCAGAGTGTGATCAAAGGGCAAACCCACCCAACAATATCTAGCACAACGGAAAAAAATGAGGCACACCAGACGAGAGGAAGGAAAAACCCAAGCTAAGAAACCGAGTGCCAGCTGAATGCTTCAATTCACTGGACGTTCTCTGTCACGTGTTTGTAGAGCTGTGTTGCAGGAGTTATAGAACAATTGAAGCCACTCATGAAAGCTTACCAGATCTGGAAAGATCCACCAGAATTTGAGTCAAAGTTTTGTTACCATCATTATATATAAATAAATAAATGACATGTGTGACCACCTGGAGTGCCACTGAGCCCCCAATCTCCAGATACAATCACACCACGGCAGTCCGAGGTGCAAAGAAACATTTTTTATTCACAAAAATACTTTAAACAGGTTTCTTCCTTTACCATAGCCCAGTACACCCCAGAAAAGCAAACTGTTTCTTTGTCTTCTTCTTCTCCTTCTTCATCTTCTTCTTCTTCATCTTCTTCTTCTTCATCTTCTTCATCTTCTTCTTTTTCTTTTTTATTCACAAAAATACTTTAAACAGGTTTCTTCCTTTACCACAGCCCAGAACACCCCAGAAAAGCAAACTGTTTCTTCATCTTCTTCTTCTCCTTCTTCATCTTCTTCATCATCTTCTTCTTCTTTTTTATTCACAAAAATACTTTAAACAGGCTTCTTCCTTTACCACAGCCCAGAACACCCCAGAAAGCAAACTATTTTTTCTTCTTCTTCTTCTTCTTCATTTTCATCTTCTTCTTCTTTTTCTTCCTCCTCCTTTCAGGCCAGTGTTGTCAATCTCCTCTCCCGACTCTGACTTGCCTGACTGAGATCGACTGGCCCCATTTAAATATGACTTGTGGGGTATTTTTGGTGTAAGGGGCATAGCCCACTGCAAGTACTTCCAGGTCGAACTGAAGTCCCTGAAAATAGGGACTATTGTCAATCCTGGCAGCTTACAATGGGGCTGCCTCATGGAACTACATTTCCCAGCATGCCCTGAAGGTGTCTTTGTGCGAATCCTAACCCAGGTAGGCTGCCATCTGGTGTACGGGGGGAGAACATATTCATCAGTGCTCCTCTCCCGGTTCTTCCATTGCAATGGCCAGGAATGATTATAGAGACCACAACCTGACCGGCATGCCAAGCCATGTGTGCCATTTAATTGCACACTGATAAAAATGGAGGGATTGGTCAGAAACATTTAACCAAATAAACATTCGAGTAAAAGGGGAATCTTAACAGTGAAGAGCAAGAAGAAAAACAGTCTAATATGCACAGTCATCCATTTTTATCGAACAAAAGAGTTAAGTCATATCAAGAAAAGAGTAAGCTACTAATTTCTTTTAAAATGCAACAGTAATTCTGGGAAGTATTGACTTTGAAGAAGGGAACATGTTCACACCCAAATACATGAAGTGATTACTAACAGGGAATGAAGCATGAAAAACTGGCCAACTGACCCTGCTGATTTATGATGATTCAGTGTTGACTTGAACATAAGCTATGTGAAGAAACCACAACCAGACTTTTGGGTGGGTGATCAGGGTAAGGTGTTGGTTTTTTTAACCAGAATGTGAAGTTCTGTATCACAAAAATGTGAAACTGTCTAGTGTGAGAAAGCATAATAACATACCGCTGCCGTGTTAGGGGTATGCGTGATCTGCAACAATCTATGGGTAGGTGGGGCGTGTCAAAGTAACAACCTCACGCATGCCCAAGGGTTCCCAGCAGAACATTGTTCAGGGCATCACTCTGTTTCTGTCAGCTTGCCTTCTTCCCATACAGCATTCCCCGGGTAAACCACGCACACATATACATGATCTCAAAGAAGTCGTGATTCATCAGACCACGCCACTTTCTTCCATTGCTCCATGGTGCAGTTCTGACACTCACATACCCAATTGAGGAATCTTCTGGAACTGGACGAAGGTAAGCATGTGAACTCTGACCAGTCTGTAGCAAGCTGTGTGTTCTGACCCCTTCTTCTCATGGCCACCATTGAGCTTACCAGCAATTTGTGCTACAGTAGCTCTTCTGTGGGATCAGAGCAGACGGGCCAGCAAGTATCAATGAGTCTTGGTCAACAATGACCCTGTTGTCAATTCAATGGTTGTCCTTTCTTGCAATAATAATAATAATAATAATAGTAATAATAATAATAATTCTTTACATTTATATAGTACTTTTCTCACTACTCGGATTGCTTTACATAGTGAGTGAGGAGCCACTTCAATCACCACCATTGTGTAGAGTCCACCTGGATGATGCGATGGCAGCCATTTTTGTGCCAGTACACTCACCACACATGAGCTATTAGGTGGTAAAGGGGTGAGAGATAGGTAGTCAAGTAGAGACTACATTTCCCGGCATGCTATGCTGGCTTCCCACTGGGCACTGATATCCAGGGCCGCTGCCATTTAGAGTGCTGGGGGAGTAAAAAACCCCCAATGACATCTTCTCTATTCGGTGGGCTGTCTGTCCACCCTTCCTGGCTTTCTTTTCTGGGTCTGATCCCCTTCTTCCTTCTCCCAGCCTGGATGTCTGTCTGCTTGCTAGGACCTTCCCGTCCTCTTCTGGTGGGGATGCCCGTCCAGCCCGTGTGGCATTTACAATATATATTTATATATATATTATAATAGGAGGGGACATTGGACTGACATTATGGCCAGAATGGAGAGCAATCTTGTTCCTGGAATGAACGATAAAATGGATTAATGACGGGAAACATCCATTCAAGGACCAGACAGTTCCCTGATACACTAGGTGGCAGCAGTCCCAGGCCATAACACTCACAAGGTAAGCTGGGAATCACAGTCCCGTGGGACAGCTCTATTGGGCATCATGGGTTCTGCCAGCGGGAGCAGTATGAGAGAGCTATCATTATTTTGAGGGGCACCAACGTGGCTCAGGAAGTGGTCCCGGTACCAGCATATAAAGGACCACCTCACCTCAGATGGGTCAAATTGGAGTCAGGAGGTAGAAGACAAGACTTGATTGGAGAAGAGTAGAGTAAATACTTCGATGGATTGTGCTTGTGATTAATTGTGTGTAGGAGGAAGAACCTGCAAAAGGTATTTTGCTTAATAAAATATACTTTATTTGAACCCTTGACTGGGTTTGTGTACTTGTGTCTGGAGTTCAAGGCTCTGGGGCGCCCCCTTTAGGTCACAATGGGTATATACTGTATACAGCCATGATACAGTTGAAGCATCTTTGGTTAGTGTGTTGTTTGAAAGTATGAAGTTGGTGTGAAGAATCTCAAACCATTTAGTTAAAAGAAGTGGACAAGTGGAGTGAGATCGGCTATGTTTAACAAGCTGATGTGGCGCACGGCCGGGCCCCATGACCGGCCGGGACACCCCTTCAACGTAGGTTCCGAGGAAGCAACCATGGACTACTCAATACCTTCCCCGGGATGCTTGGTGGCAACCTCCCTGACTGATGATGGTACCTCAGTTTCCCGCATGGGAGATGGAGTCCTCCACAGCCCTGTTGGGATCTGGGGTGACCACCAGGGGTAGCTGCATGGGTCCCGGAGCCCTGCTGGACATATCTTCAGCCCCACCCGGAAGTGCAATTGGAACCAGGTGGTCAAAAACCTGGAACACTTCCGGGTGGGCTATAAAAGGGGGCCAGCCACCACCACTCAAGAGCCAGAGTCGGGGGGAGAGGACGAAGCTTCAAGGGAGGAGTGGTGGTGCCAGAAGGGCCTGTTACTTTGTGTGTTTAGTGCTTTATTTGAGACTGGAGGGATTACGGGGAAGATGTGCCCTCCAGCTGAAGACAAATAAACATTTATCTGATTTTTATACGTGCCTCCGTGTGAGTCTGTGTCGGGTCGGGCGCAAGGAGGCGCTATTGTTACACTGAACCAATGTTACGGCTTACAGTCAACTGGTCAAACGCTTATTTATTATAAGCTGAGGAGGACCATAGCGGATTACAGATGTTATTTACTTTATTATTTCAGTAATTAAGCTTTATCTTTTCTTTTCGTTTCTTTTCTTCCATTTTATTTTTATTTGTATTTTACATGTTTTACACAATTTATACTGTTTTTTTTTTGTTCTTAATAAAACTGACAAAACTTTTAGTTAATGGGAATAATGCTGAGTTTCGTCCTTCTTTGTGTGTTTTGCGGCCCTCTGCGTGTCTACATGACAAATCATTTCTCACTTTGGATTCCACTGAAACCCAATGGGAAGCCTCAGAGTAAGTGTTGGTTTCCGAGAAAATCTGAGGTTTTGATAAATGCGATTATACAGAAACTCAAGAACCGAAGCTCAGAAAACTTGTTTGTTTTAAAATAGACAAGACATTAAGCACGCCGGGGAGAAGTGAAAGTAACAATAATGTGTTGAATCTATTTTTCACATTTGCTTCTGTATTGTTGGTTTGGAAACTGTCGAAAAAACACTCCACGTCAGGAGTAAAATGAATGGTCTGCTCCATCCTCTATCTCGGAATGCCTGTCACCTTACACTCCAAATTGTAACCTTAGATCTTCAAATGAGGGTCTGCTTAGAATTCCAAGAGCTAAACTTCAAAAAAGTGGTGAGGTGGCCTTCTGCTGTTAGGCACCTAAAGTCTGGAAAAGCTGACCGATAAAAATTCGCCAGGCTGATACGGTGGAGCACATTAAAAAAAAACTGCTAAAAACACATTGTTGTAACATGGCTTTCTCAGAGCTTCATTTTAGTGTCACTCTGATATTCTGTATATGTATTGAATTATCGTTTTTATCGTGGCTCCACAATCCCTACTCACCCCTACTTTCTCTGCTGTTCTCTTTCCGGTTTTGTGTGGTGGCGATCTGCGCCACTGCCACCTGATCAGGGCGCCATGCTGTCCTTACATTGATGGATTGAAGGCCTGAGGTCCACATGACCGTCATCGTCTAATTCTTCCATTTGAAGCTTGAAAAACTGAGGACTGAGGAATGCCCAGTGGAGGCTGGTTGGTCTTGTGGCCTCAGAACCCCTGCAGATTTTGTTTTTCTTCTCCAGCCCTCTGCAGTTTTTTTTTGTTTTTTCTATCCTCCTTGGCCATCGGACCTTACTTTACTCTTTGTTGATCAGTATTGCCTAATTTTTAAATGTTTTCTTTTTCTTTCTTCATCTTGTAAAGCACTTTGAGCTATAGCATTTGCATGAAAACGTGCTCTAGAAATAAATGTTGTTGTTATCGTTGGTGCAGCAGCCTCATTCTCACCACAAATAAGTCACAAAGAAGATGACTCGATTCGGTCATACAGCACCGTGTCATGGACTTCCAAAGTGCAAAGTGAGTCCTGTAGTTCTTCAAAATGTCTACTAGGGGTGGGGTTTACTTTCAGACCCCAGTTAGACAGAGAGAACGTCATTTGTCCCCAGCTGGAAATTTGTCTTTTTGCAGTCATTTGTCCTGAACAAAATAGCAGAGGGTGCAAGAAAGGAACAAACCCTGGAACAGGCCCACAGTGTCTCTCTCGGCTTCACGCAAATAAATCGATCCTGCAAGTGAACTCTTAGAGCAATGAGACAAGTCGCAAAATCAACGGAACGTTCAAGCAAATTATAGAAAAAAACCCGATCTAAATCCGTGATCTAGTGAAAAGCAGACAGATATATATACACACAGATATATGTTGGAATATATATAGAAAGATATAACAAAATATTTACAAAAATGTGAGGGGTGTACTCACTTTTGTGAGATACTGTATATATATATATATATATATATATATATATATATATATATATATATATATATAAATATATATACATATATATATATATTTGACAGTAAACTATTTTCAACCATTCTATGATCTGCTTCTCACAACTGAGGGCACCGTGGAGGATGTTAGCAGACTTGCTGGACAACCACAAGTGTTACCTGGTAGGTAACAACCCAAATAATCAGATTGTGACACAGACTACGAATGCTGTGAATGTAATTACCCTGATCTACATGCTATCAAATAAACAAACCACACGCCGTGGCGCAACGTTAGGGGCATCGCCTCTGGCGCTGACGTCCGAGGTTCGATTCCTGAGTGGGAGTGCATTAGAGTGTGTACGCCTGATGAACCCAGAATGAGGGCAAAACACGCGTCGCGTACTCTTTGCATTATTTGACAGTAAACTATTTTCAACCATAAATATATATATATATATATATATATATATATATATATATATATATATATATATATATATATGATACTGTACCTGCCAAATAATACAAAGATTGCACAACATGAGATTCGCTCACGAGGTGTACACATCTGCTACTCACAACTGAGAGGTTATGGTGGATATGTCCCAATGGGCCGACCAACCACAAACGTTATCTGGTAGGTAACCACCTAAATAATAAATTTTTATCAGACCTACTGTATGCATATAAATATATATATATATATATATATATATATATGTATATATATATATATATATATATAAATAAAATCAACATAAATTAAAATCTGTTTTGCACGCTTACACACTTACCATATTTAAATTAACTTAGTAGCCTGTCCCAATAATGTCATTGAAAAAGTCATATTTCTCTAATATTCATAATTTAAATGATTTTTAGATATCATTTTAATAATCAATATCTATCCAAACGGCAATCAAACAAAAGTTCATGTGCACACGCTCACCTCTATGTGTTATTTCTGATCAGAAGATGAACGCTCTCACCTCATGTTTTTATGGCTGGCACAAAAGGCAATTCTTCATTCCCCCAAGGCTCCTTTTTGTGCCAGCCACTTGTATGGCGCATATTTTTTGACTTTGTTGTATCTTTGATCTCATTAATAAGTCCTGCATTGCTTGACTTCGGTCTGATGATATCTTCACTTAGCTGGCTACAAACAGTTAATGTTGATACTCCCCAAATATACTGAAGTTGAACTTACAGCTTGGGGGCCCCCTACTGGTTTCGGGAGCCTTATGCATTTGCAAAGTCTGCATATAGCAAGATATGGCTCTACCTATTGTCCAGGACCAGCCTCTCAAAGCTCTTCATGATGTGAGACGCCAAGCGCCACTGGTCTGTAGCCATTAGGCGAAGAGGCTCCTTCCTTCACTGGAACAATTCTGGTTGTTTTCCACATGGCACTTTCTGGAGCCTTAGGGACAGACTAACCAGGTGACAGAGGACACCACAAAGTTGCTCAGCACAGACAGATTTCGAGGACCAAGTCCATCTGGTTGTGCAGCATTTCCTGTGTGTAGCTTCCTCAGTTGTCTCCTTACTTGGTCTTTAAGAAGGACTATAATTGCAGAAATGCTAAATCTCAGAACTGCAGCCATTGGTCAGACGTCCGGCAGTTGTTTGCCAACACTTTACATGAAAGAGTTCTACTTAGAAGCTGGACTTGCGTAACCCTCAGAAATCTGTGGCAATTTATCTTAAAGCAGAAGTCGCATACTCGGTTAATTACACTTTCTGAAATGTTGCATGCCATCGTGTGAATCTGTTTCTTTAGTGTTGAGACTTCCTGTGATTGTGTGGTTTTTTTGGCTTTAATTTGTTGAGGTTGGTCACCTCGGCGTTGCTTTAAATGACTGATATCTGGTTCTGCTTCTGTAGAATGAAACTTGGAGGTTGTCTGCAACTTCTGTCAGTCTGCGTTGTTTGCTTCACGTTTGATTAGAAATACATGCTGCCAGTGTGATTACTTGTACAGTTGTGCTTGAAAGTTTGTGAATCCTTTAGAATTTTCTATATTTCTGCATAAGTATGACCTAAAACATCATCAGATTTTCACTCAAGTCCTAAAAGTAGATAAAGAGAAACCAGTTAAACAAATGAGACAAAAATATTATATTTGGTCATTTATTTATTGAGGAAAATGATCAAATATTACATATTTGTGAGTGGCTTTATCTACTTTTAGGACTTGAGTGAAAATCTGATGATGTTTTAGGTCATATTTATGCAGAAATATAGAAAATTCTAAAGGGTTCACAAACTTTCAAGCACAACTGTACAATTCAAATTCCATCTAACTTGCCTGCAGTGCTACTGTGTGCACTGAATGAGATCGAGTTGTCGTTGTCTCTTTAAAACGATGATTTGCCTGATTTTTGAAAGAATATGCTAACATTTACTGGAGAGGAGTGAGGCACACTCAATTCAATACATTGCAAGCCATTCGTTTTCAATATATCTGAATTTTAATCAACTATGTAATAAAATTGTAAAGTCTGTGTTTCCAGTCCCTCTGAGCGATCTAATTGGTCAGCCCGGCTTTGGTGTGATTGGTCGGCTTGGTTTTGGTGACGCCACGAGACAGGAAGTGTGAGTGGGAGACACAAGAGGAGGAGCAACGGCATGAGAAGTACGCAGAGACGGCAGGTACAAAAGCGGACAGGAGGCGCCTCGAAAGTAATGATGGAGACTGAGGAGCAGTGCTTTATGGGAACACACTTGGGAAAGGGAGCACCGGTGAAGACACAATACAACACAATACAATACAATTTATTTTTGTATAGCCCAAAATCACACAAGTAGCACCACAATGGGCATTAACAGGCCCTGCCTCTTGACTCTTTAAGAAGACAAGGAAAAACTCCAAACTCAAAGAGAGATCCCTTTCCAGGTAGGTTGGGCGTGCAGTGGGTGTCAAAGAGAAGGGAGTCAATACAATACAATACAATACAATACAATACAATACAATACAATACACAGAACAGAACACAATACAGTATAACAGTAAAATAAAAATATTACAAGTACAGAGCATAATTCAACAGTAGATGATATCACATGATACGATTTGGATTTGTTCAGAGTCCTGGAGACTTCGACCATCAAGCTGCCTCCCCCTATTGGCCATTCCACAGCTGAGTCAGTGCTGAACCAGCCAATCCAGTGAAAGGACCCCTCTACCTGACAATTTATGTGATCCTCCATTAGAGAGGACTTTACCTTAGGCAGGCAAAACCACTTGGTAGGTGGGCAGTGGCACATCTGAGTAGCAAGAAGAGTAACAGAACAGGTGAGAGTTAGTAACAAATTCTAACTATCATGTTACTTATGTTTTAGTACTAATGACCAACAACTGAGATGGAGTCTGTGCAGCTAATCAGCAGCTCTAGTCAGGGTGTGCTAAACTGAAGTAGTGAGTCTTCAGCTGGGATTTGAAAGTTGAGACTGAAGGGGCCTGCGGTGGGCTTGCACCCTGCCCAGGATTGGTTCCTGCCTTGTGCCCTGTGTTGGCTGGGATTGGCTCCAGCAGACCCCCGTGACCCTGTGTTCGGATTCAGCAGGTTGGATAATGGATGGATGGATGGATGGAGACTGAAGGGGCATCTCTTATAGTAGCAGGAAGACCATGCCACAGCAAATAGAGTGGAAAGATTGTGTAGGGCAAGAGATCGGAAATATTTTTAAATTGTTCTATTACCTGTCTTCAACAGGTAGCACAGCTAGTTATAATTAGTTATTTTGCATAGAGCTCTTCCCACAACTCAATGTACTTTACATGCATTCAACCACCACCAATGTGTAGTACCCACCTGGATGATGTGACGGCGGCCATTCTTGTGCCTATACACTCACTACACATTAGCTTTGAGGTAGTGAAGGGGTGAGAGGTACTTAGTGATGATGATGATTAGCAGGCCGGAATGGATGAGACCATGATGGGCAATTTAGCCAGGACCTTGGCTAAAAAGGTACCCAGGGATCCTCAATAAGCATTGAAAATTAGGACCTCGGTTTTAAGTTCCATCTGGAGGATGGAGCTAATTTTTACAGCATAGTGTCTCTGTCACCGCACTAGGGCCATTGGGATTCACACACAGATCATAGGGTAAGTGCCTCCTGCTGGCCTCACCAACACCTCTTCTAGCAGCAATCCAAGATTTTCCTAGATGGTCTCCCATCCAAGAACCAACCTTGGCTCAACTGTGCTGAGCTTCTGGTGGACTCCTCAGATGAGCTCTCACTCTTTCTCTCACTCAGTCTCCACTAAACTACACCCCACCACTACCTCACTTCAGTTGTCCACTGGGTAAATGCTGCCGACTACGCCAAGTGTATTGTTGTGAAACAAAAACCACAAACCCGGACTTAAACCCAGACCTGAAGATGGGAGTTTTCAGATGGCATGGCCCCAGACAAAAGAGATTCTAAACTGACAGAACAAATTGTGTACAATGTATAGTAGTCTTTGTTTCTGACATTTCCAGAAAGCTACTTAAACTTTATCTTGCAGAGCATTGTGTGGTTGACTTGGCCATGTTCCAATTCTAAGGTTCCAAGGTTGTTTGCTGTTTGTGTGGAGTTTGTAGGTTCTCCTCAAGTCCTGATGGGCTTTTTTCTAAATGTATTGTTTGTCCTCCCACTTACTCCAAATGCATGCCTTGGATTAATTATCCATTTTTAATTGACAGATTGTGTGTGTATCTGTCATGGTGTCTTGTAATGAGTTGGGCCAGTTCCTGCTCTGCTCCCAAATCTACCTCTGACCTCTGTGACCATAAAGGTTAAGGAAAGGAATAGCTTTATAAATACAGTGGAACCTCGGATCATGAACGTCTCAGAACATGTACAAATCGGGTTACGACCAAAAAGTTCACCGAACTTTTGCATCCGTTCACAACCACACACTCGGGTGATGACCAAGCCAGTTTCCCTTCCGGTTCGTATGAGCCAATGATTTCTGCACGTGTTCAGTCTCTCCCTGTGCATTCTCTGTGCAGCGAGTGAGCGAGAGAGAGAGCGAGAGAGAGAGAGAGAGAGAGAGGGAGAGCACAAGCGAGAGAGAGAAAGAGAGAGACAGCGCGAGAGTGCGAGCAAGCGAGAGAGAGAGCATGAGCGAGTGAGAGAGAGAGAGAGAGAGAGAGAGAGAGAGAGAGAGAGAGAGAGAGAGAGAGAGAGAGAGAGAGAGCGAGCGAGCGAGCGTATATATATTTACATACACCTCGTATGGTCCGGAACTGATTAATTGTATTTACATACAATCCTATGGGGGAAATTACTTCGTGTCATGACCAAATTGGGTTGCAACCAGAGTTTTGGAACGAATTACGGCCGTGACCCGAGGATCAACTGTATTTAGAACATTAACACATTTTAATAAGAACCCATTAAAGTGCCCAGATTTCACCATGAAATCACATCAGGATCACCAGTAGTGTTGATTGGGACAATTTCAGCAAATTGGAGCAAATTTAATGGGTTCATCAGTAACGATTGTTGACAAATTTTTTGTGGAAAATTCACCATGCAGTGGTTGTGGATGAACTGTTTTTTTTTTACTTAGTGGTCCATGATACTTTAGGGGCCAACAAAACATAACACGGTCATAATCTATGCTACCTACCTGATTTGTGACGCGCATGTGCAAAACATTCACGCATGCACACTGTAAGCGTATTCCACCTCACCCCTTAGGGTGCTGCCCAATCTGCTTCATGCACATGTAAATAATTGACTGTGTATACATGCATGTGTGATGTAATAACCCATAATCTTGACTCCAGCTAGATTTGCGTACCACATGCATGGTAAATGTTGATGGATTACAAGGATGATGAGAGGAAACCCCTCTTATCCAGAATTCCAGTATGTGTTCATAAAGAGAGATTGTGAGCAGAGTGAAGGTTTCTGGTGATGTCAGCTTAGCTCTCTTTCTTTCATTTAACCTTCACCAAAATGTGTATCACCACTACCACACATCACCTGTCCACAGGGCAAAGCCTGCCAACTACGCCAAGTGTATTGTAAACACACACCACAAATTCAGACTTACACCTAGTAGAACATCTGTAGAGAGACCTGAATATAACAGTATACAGATGTTTCCCTTCCAAGTCAAGTCAAGTCAAGTCAAGTCAAGTGTATTTATTGTCACTTCATCTATATACAGTAGTACAGCATACAGTGAAACGAAACAACGTTCCTCCAGGACCGTGGTGCTACATAAAACACAGGACAATGAAGAATCCATGACACATAACATAAAGACACATAATATATAACATGGTGCATGTGACTCAAATGTGCAAACATGTGCAACACTGCAGAACAGAACACAGATATCAGATATCAGACCTGTCCATGAGTGTTCAGGAGTCTGACTGCTTGGGGAGAGAAACTGTTACACATTCTGGTGGTGGGGGCCCGAATGCTTCGGAACCTTTTTACCAATGGCAGGAGTGTAAACGGTGAATGTGAGGGGTGTGTTGGATCATTTACAATGCTGGTGGCTTTGCGGATGCAGCATGTGTTATTTACTAGAGTTCCAAAGGAGGTAAATCCCAAAAGCACTTCCAATAATGCCCACTAGAGGGGGAAATACAGCCAAACCCTGGCTAGATCAACAGGCAAACACAGAAACCTCATAAATATAAAATGGTTCAATTCTTCACAAAAAATATTCTGTAATTCGGTAAAGTTCTAAAGAGCACAACAGTAAAAAGGAGTTACTAAAAAACAAAAAAAAAAAACAATCCCAGTTTGCCAAAGTGTAAAAAAAACAGAATCTCAAGACAAAGTCAAAAAACAGAGCAGAAAGTCCAAAATATCCAATAAATCACAATAAACACAACTCACAGCAAAAACACAGAACTCCTCAAAACTCTGTCACACATTTGAAATGAATCGCCTGGAACTATGGGGGACCCTCCAATTTATAGGATGGAGGGTAGTTCCTGGTGGTCATCGGCAGGTGGCCCTACTCCCTGGGGGACCACCCTCAAAAGACAAGAGACACAGCGGAGGCAGTGAAACTTAAACACAAGCAAAGATAAATAAACACAAATAAAAATATAGCCATAATGATACTTCTGAGAAAAGGTCTTCCGACTTCCACTAACTCTGTTTTTATTTGATCAGCAATAAACATGAAGGATTAGATGCTAAAAGCTGCATGTTGCCATCTTAAATAGCTGGGCTGCATTGACACAACGCATCGCCATGCAAAGATCAGCACAAAATGGTGGTGCAAAAACAAAATGGTGTCGCCAGAGTAATAATAAATACATTTAAATATGAACAATGACAGAATTATTAAGGATACTGAATTATAGAAGGCTAAAACTTTATAAACCTTGAAATACAGAACTTATTGGAGGTATAGTTACATGTTTTTGTTCCTTTTAAGTTTTAAAATGTACCATTTTTATGTTTTTTGGCTTATTTTCACCTTCAGCTAAAGAGGAAATTTGGTTTCTGTTAATCTCAACACCAAATCATGGGTTGCAGATATTCTTCTTCTCCTTCTTCTTTTTTTATGCCAGCTTAATTTTCCATTACACATTAAGTGGCCACTGTGTGGCAGAGGGGAAGGAAACAAAGTGCTATAGCACTGAGCATTTAGAACCCTGCAGATGTAAAATATGGTTAAAAAAAGTAAGAGAGAAGTCCCAATGAAGAGTTGGGGTGCCATTTCGTAACCTCATTTAATGGCAGTGAACTGGTAAAGAAAAGGGCAAAGAAAAGAGCGCGTGTGGGTGCAAAATAAAAACTTCTGCTGTGAATAAACAAAACGTTGTTGAAGTTGCTCCTGAGCAGGAGTCCTGTTGTTGTCAATGGTGGGTCCTTTAATGAACGCTCTCTTCCGGTTGTCACCGGGTCTTTATAGTGGACTCACAGAAGGGGCGCAGCTTCCATAGTCAATGCAGAAGTCATGTTAGTCATCCTCTGGTAAGCATCCCTCTGAGCTGCAGGTGTAAAAGAGAAGGTTGGTAGTGACAGAACCCCCTTTTGACTCTGGGTGGGTTTGCTTACCTCGCTGGAGGCCTGAAGATGCCATCTAAGCATTTGTGTACAACTATATCTATGCACAGTATGTGTGTGTGGAGATTTTATATATATATATATATATATATATATATATATATATATATATATATATATATATATATATATATATATATACATATATTGTCACACACATGCGCATGGGAGGCAGCTAAAGGGCTTGAGTGACGGCAGTTCTGAGATATGCCGGGAGGTGGCAGAGTGCACTGACTCTTTTTCTCTCTTACCTGCAGACCATTCCCGGGAGATTCCACCTGGCTCTCGTGACATCATTTCCGGGACCGAGCCAATGGAAGGAGACCTTACTGGCTCCGGCCTCTCTGACGTCACGTCTGGGCCCGAACCAATAAAAAACAAACACGTCCCTTGATCCTTATGACCTCACTTCCTGTCTTCCCTTTTAAAACCCTGCCCTTTGTCCTAATTCCTCAGTCTTGTCTTGGACTCAATTGTATGCACATCAGTGCTGTTTATTTACATAAAAACGACTTTTGCAGCCAGGATACCAGATTATACGGGTGGCTGCCCCAAACCTTTATCTGAGTATGTCTCGTTTTTGTGACAATATATATATATATATATATATATATATATATATATATATAGAGAGAGAGAGAGAGAGTAAGAAGACGCTATATAGCGCCTGAACCGACACAGATTTGACATGGGAGGCTCGTATAAAAATAAGCAAAACTTTTATTTTCTTCAGTTGGAGGGCACGTCTTCCCCGTGAAGCCCCTAGCCACAACACAGTCCCAAGCACAAGACACACAATACTCCTTTTCTCTTTCTCTCTTCCACCACCATTCCTCCACAAGCTTTGCCCTCCTTCCACCCGACTCTGGTCGTTGAGTGGTGGATGCTGGCTCCTTTTATGGCCCACCCGGAAATGCTCTAGGTGCTTGATTACCTGTTTCCCAGGTGGGGATGAAGATTAGTCCAGCTGGGCTTAAGGACCCATGCCGTGCCCCCTGGTGGCCACCCCAGACCCCAACAGGGCTGTGGAGAACTCCATCTCCCATGAAGCCCTGCGAGAGAATGAGGCACCGCTCTAACCCAGGGGGGCGGCCATCCAGCGTCCAGGGGGAGGTACTGCACCGTCCAGGGCTGGTCCCAGTGAATACACATCGAAGGGGTGTCCGCCGAATTATATACACAATATAATACACAAGTGAGGTGAGCACATCGACAAAACAAAACCTCCGAGGAGACAGAAACTCACTTAGCTGCTGATAGACAATGGAGGCGAACATATTGGCAAAACAAAACTGCTGAGGAAAGAAAATCTCGCTTAGCCACTAATGCACAACCAATGTGTGCCAGAATCCATGGTTTCTAGGAGCCCTAGGCTTTTTACAGCACGGGTTTACACAGCTAGAATATATATACCGTATTTATGCGTGTACCACGCGCACATTTTTTCCCGAAAATTAGCATTAGAAAATCAGGTGCGCATCATACATGAGGAAATTTTTTTCTGTAATGTTTACTTCTTCTGCTTGGGCTCGCTCTCTCGCTCGTGCGACGGAAGAAAGAAAAACTTTGCAACAAAAACAGAAGGGCATTTCACGGAAAATGTGCCCTAAACGCTTCCTATACAATCACAACGCGCGTCGTACACGGGGTAAAACAGTTTTGGCGATTTTCTTTGTAAAAATCAGGGTGCACGTCTTACACGAGGGTGCATGGTACATGAGTAAAAACGGTATATATATATATATATATATATATATATATATATATATATAATAATAAAAGGCAAAGCCCTCACTCACTGACTGACTCACTCATCACTAATTCTCCAACTTCCCGTGTAGGTGGAACGCTGAAATTTGGCAGGCTCATTCCTTACAGCTTACTTACAAAAGTTAGGCAGGTTTCATTTCGAAATTCAAAGCGTAATGGTCATAACTGGAACATATTTTTTGTCCATACACTGTAATGGAGGAGGCGGAGTCACGTATCGCGTCATCACGCCTCCTACGTAATCACGTGAACTAAAAACAAGGAAGACATTTACAGCACGAGTCACACGCGGGAACGAAGGTAAATGACGTTAATTTTTGACTGTCTTTTAATACTATGTGAGCATACATATTAACACATGTGCAATTAAACGTGTGCATTTACGGGGTGATTTCTGAGGCTTAAAAGCTCACCTTTTATCAAACGCGGGAAGAAAGGTAACTGACGTTGTTCAATGTCTTTTAATACTGTGTAACCATACATATTAACACATGTCCAATTAAACGTGTGCATTTACGGGGTGATTTCTCAGGCTTAAAAGCTCGCCTTTTACTAAAAAGGTAAATGCAAAACTATTTTCAATCAGTTTATTGAAACGCTCCCGTTAAGGATTGCAATAACATATTCGCGAGATAAAAGAACGAAGTAGGGGGAAATGGAGGAACAGCCGCAAACAGCGAAGAGCAAAAAATTAATTAAACAATTGAGAACGGAGCGAGTTAAGCATACAAGCATGTTCATAAGGGAAACAAAGCACGGTGTAAAACGTAAGTTTAAATTAAGTTTATAGAAACGCTCCCGCTGCGGATTGCAATAACATATTCGCGAGATAAAAGTTTAATGAGAAGACACGAGGTATAAACGAAGCACATGCCGTGGCGCAACGTTAGGGGCAACAGTTTCAACCATTCTATGATCTGCTTCTCGCAACTGAAAGACGGCACATGGCGGATGTTAGCCGACTTGCTGACCGCAACGTTAGGGGCTTCAACTATGGCGCTGACGCAACATCTCAGTGCCAACACTTTGCAGACTCTACTTAAAAGACACGCCCTCCTCACTGGACAGTTAAAAACACCAATCAAACTAACGATGACATCAAGTATTACCCAATCAAAAGTAGGAAAGGAGGCACCTTCATAAAATGCGTGTGGAATGATTTGCATGAGACGCTGCTTTAAAAAAAAAATGATAAAAAAAATACGGGATAAATCCCGTTCAGTATTGATTCAAAACGGGACGCGCAATTTCATTCTCAAACGCGGCACGATTCCGTATTTTAAAGGACGGGTGGCAACCCTACAGTGCCAGGTAACCACCCATACAATCAGATTGTGATTCAGAATAGGAATGCAATGACTGTAATTACCCCGATCTACATACAAGGCGAAAGTCTTGCAACATTCAAAGATGATGGTTTGTGATAATTAGTACTTATTAAGTACACCATGGCACATAAAAGAGCTTATGAAGCCTTGAACCGAAAAAAGCAAGATCTCAGAGATCGTAAAAAAAATAAAGGAGGTAATGTCCTTTTACTCGCTGTAGATTTTAGTCAAACATTACCAGTTATTCCACGAGGGAGACCAGCAGATGAACTCAACGCGTGTTTAAAATCCATGCTTCTCCCACGCTCGGTTATATGTCGCGTGTTCTCGGGTAGGTACACCAAAAAATGTATACATTTAAGCATGTAATGGGCAAAGAAAAAATGAGGTATACCCGAAGGCACTGCAGTAGTACTCAATGTAACTTTACTTCTTAAATGTTAATGTTTTACTGTTTAATAATTTATACGCTTCTTATATATTGTTCAAATTCTTTTATCAAAATACCAGTGACAGCGCAATGCACGATAACATGGAGTGAATACACCATACGCATCTGCCCACGGCCGCCCTGGTGTGCGCAGATAGGAGTTGATTCTAAAATAAAATAAACATAAAAAGAGTAATACATTCATCACCCATAAAGCTGATAGCAGACGTGACGTATTATATGTGTACCACATTTCAAGTCAATACGTGAAACGGTTTGCAAGCTACATGTGATTTAAAATCCTGGACAGACCAACGAAAAGCCACGGTAGCAAATTATAGAAGAAGATTTTACTGTTTAATAATTTATATTTATATGAAATGTGCTTCTTATATATTACTTCATATTCTCATATGATAATGATGTTAATGTTGTTTATATTGATTTCTATGTTATTGTAAGTGCATCTATGTGTGTATATGTATGTATGTATGTGTATATATATATATATATATATATATATATATATATATATATATATATATATAAAAATATATATATAAAAAATATATGTGTATATGTATATATAATATATCTGTATATGTGTGTATATGTGTGTGTATATGTGTATATGTATATATATATGACAGCAACACTCATAACAATGACAACACAATTACATTGACAATCATGTTACGTTATTTTTAAAATGTTTCCTTTACTTTTTCATAACCTCTTTAACACACTACTTCTCCGCTGCGAAGCGCGGGTATTTTGCTAGTGTATATATATATATATATATATATATATATATATATATATATATATATATATATATATATATATGTTGTGATAGATAGAGGTCTCCGTGACCCCTTGAAACCTCAGACTAGACGTCATACACCAGGTAAAAGTCCAAATAATGGTTTATTAATAATAATTATAATAATAATTGTGCACAAATCACCCTCCTCTCCACAATACTCAATAATAATAATAACAATAAACAATAATCCTCCACACTCCCAGATGCATTGCCACCCATCCACCCAGCTCAGCTCAGCGTCTGGGATTTCCCATCGTCCTTTTATATTCCCTGACCCGGAAGAGTTTCTGCCCAATCAGTCCACAGTTCCTTATTCCTTCCGGGTCAGGGCAAACAGTCCTTTTCTTCAACCCGGGAGCACATCGTATCTTCCTGTCACGTGACCATGACGTACTCCTGGGTTATAGGGCACATAAGAGCCTCCGAGTCCTCCTACAGCGACTCCTGGTGGCCCCCAAGGTATCCAGCAGGGCTGCGTATAAAAACTACATAGTCCATGAGGCCCTGCTGGAACTCGGGGCACGTCCAAGCTGTTGGGAGAGCTCCTCCTGGCGGCCTGGGGGTGAGAACCGGAATCGAAAGCCGGCAATCCACCACAATATGTATATATATATATATATATATATATATATATATATATATATATATATATATATATATATATATATATATATATATATATATATATATATATATAGTGAATAGCGCCCGACCCGGCACAAACTCAGACAGATGCACGTATAAAAACACAGAGACTTGGACCCCACAGGCATAACACAGTCCCAAAAGCACTTACTCCAAACAACACAACACTCCCGTTTGGCACCACCACTCCTCCTTGGCAACCTCGTCCTCTTCCTCCCGATTCTGGCCCTGAGTGGTGGTTGCTGGTCCTTTTTATAGTGCTCCAGGTGCTTGATCACCTGTTCCTAATTGCACTTCCCGGCGGGGCTGTAGAGTTGTCCAGGCTGGCTCCAGGATCCATGCAGCACCCCCTGGCGGCCACCCCCGATCCTCACAGGGTTTTGGAGAACTCCATCTCCCATGGAACCCTGCGGGAAACTGAGGCACCATCATCAGCCAGGGACGCTGCCACCAAGCATCCCGGGGGAGGTACTGAGAAGCCCATGGCTGCTCCTCCGCAACATAAGTAGGCCAGGCATGAGACCCAGTCGCCCACCACAATATATAGTCATACACGTATGCATGAGAGACAGTCAACTCAGACTCAGAGGGTGACAAAGGGTATTAATGACTCTTCTTCCACCCCTGCAGATTCCCAGAATGATAAAACACCTAAACACCATCCGGTTCCGCCTCTGGACCAAGCCATCCAACTGCCCTCACTTCTTTCTAATTTCATTGGACCCTCCTCTGCCTGGCCCCTGTACATAAAGCCAAGCACTTGCTTCCCACAGGCGGTCTCTGTTTTGACTCAGTCTCTATAGATCACTCTCGCATCCGACTACTAAGAAAGAACCTCTTGTTAATATACAGGGTGGAACCCCAAACCTTTTTTTGTGTATCTTTGTGTTTTGTCCATTATACATATACACACCATCTCCATCACCATATATAAATACAGTAGATATATAGTCACGCATGTGCACCAGAGGGCCATCTTCCTGATTCACCTAAAGTACGTAGTACCACCCCAGGAGGAGAGGGGGCGCTGTTGCTAATACTTTTGTCTCCTTTCTCCCTCATAGCCTCGAGTGAACTGCCCCATGAGGTCAACACAGCCAAGGAAGCCCCGCCTCTTCTGGTCCACCCACTTTAAAAGGAGGACGCTCCAGGACGCGGGCGTCTCATTTCAGTGCTGACTTCGTTAACGTGCAGACCACAGACCAAGTGCATCCTTTTTGTTGCTTTTCTTTATTTTGGTTTGAATTAAATGGGGTTTTGCCAGGTTCGCACCCCAAACATTTGGCTTTTCCCCTGCCTTTTCATTCGCCCTACTATAATATTATATACATTCGCTGACCTACCTCAAGCATTACCCAAATATCAGACTTTGATCAAACCTATGCATTTAATATTCTGATCTACACCCTGTCAAGTAAACGAACCACCCGCTGGGGCGTAACATCTGAGGCTTTGTGCTGACGCCTGAGGTTCTATCCCTGCAAGGCAAAACAAAAAGTTGTTACACCTGATTAGCCCCAATTAGGGTGAAACATTTATTGAATGCATCACTCTAAGTACATGAAACAGTCAGTCAGTCTCCAACCCACTATATCCTAACACAGGGTCACGGGGGTCCGCTGGAGCCAATCCCAGCCAGCTCAGGGCACAAGGCAAGAACAAACCTCAGGCAGGGCGCCAGCCCATTAGTGATATGTTGTTCGCAAACGAGCCGGCTCTAAGAGCCAATGCTTCGAAGCGAACGAGAGGAGCCGATGCCCGTCGAGCAGAGCCGAAGCTTCAGCCGCTCCTGCGCAGCTCTGCTGAAAATCCATTCGGCAGGGGCGGGACTTTACTTATATGGGCAGGGCCGGATTTTCCTATAGGCTAACTAGGCTTCAGCCTAGGGCCTCAAGATCAAGAGGGGCCTACATTCAAATTGTTAGCAAAATTTTATTATCTCTCATGTAATTTACAAACTTAAAAATGGAAGGTGAAAGGGCCTCATAAGTGGAATAGCCTAGGGCCTCTTTTCATATAAATCCGGCCCTGTATATGGGCACACAGAACTTTGGCTCATAATGCCGGCTCGTTCACGAACAACACATCGGACTAGGATCGTACCATTATGTGAAAGAAGGAGGGGAGGCAGATGCATCCGAAGACAGCGAGTGTTGGTACAGGCCAGGTACACAGAGCGACACTGTCGCTGCGACAGACAAGGAGCCAGATTTAAATGCATCGTGAAGAAAAAAAGAAGAATGAAGAAATGAGTGAAAGCCGAAAAAGAAGCAGCATCTGGCTACATTTCAGTGATACTAGAGACTGCAAAGCTAAGTGCAGAATTTGTAATATGAAAATATCCATTAGAGCAGGGTCAACAACAAACCTGCACAGACATATAAGAACCACCCACCCATCCGTGCAACTGGAGGACAGCGTGCCCTCACTCCTGCCATCCACTGACCCTGGAAAAGAGACAAGTACTTCTGCTGCAGCATCCACTGTCTTACCGAAAACTGCAGGTATAACATGGTCTTCAGTTCAAACCAAAATAAGCACATTTATTCCAAAACAAATGACGGCAAACAAACAAATAAGTGTCGATGAGGAGCTTCCTAAAATGATAGCTAGCGACTTTTAACCATTTTCCATTGTAGAGGACAGATGATTTACAACTTTTGTACAGGCCTTAAACCCCATGTATGTTCTCCCTAGCAGAAAAACTTTGTCTCAAACAATTATTCCATAACTATATATCTGAGGATGGAGTACAACACTGTGCTTTCAGAAACCACTGCTCTGGGAAAAAAAGGTAGCATTTAATAACAACAGAGCTGTGGATGAGGCATTTCAAAAAATAAGTGCGGCGGCAGCAAGATGCAACCCCAGCAGTCTGTCTGCTCCTCCATCAGAGGGCCAAGAGGAAGAAATTGGAGCAGAGGCGTGATCACAGGAACCACAAGCTTCTGCTGTGTGGAGGCTCTTTGACGAAAGAGCAACAGGAGACACTGCAAGGAGAAATCCCACAGCTGATGCTATGCTGGAGTTGAGGTCCTATCTTGAGGAGCCCATCATCCAAAGAGCTGAAGACCCACTGAGCTGGTGGGAGGCCAAGGCTGCAGTCTACCCACGCCTGGTTAAGGTAATGGTAGGAAGACTTCGCATTGTCGCTACATCAGTCCCCTCAGAAAGAGTCTTCTCAAAAACAGGACAAATAATCATGGAGAGGAGAAATCGCATCAGCCCATCTAAGCTGAGGCATCTGGCATTTCTGAATGCCAACCTGGCCTAAAAACTTTTATTCAAAGAGTCATAGTGTTGTGTTGTTGTTGTTGAGTTTGGCCTTTATTTAATTTGTTTGCTGTGGTTTTGTGTTAAGTTGTTCATTTAAAGCTTTTATTAAAATGTTAAACAATAGTAACTGTGTATTTATTGTAATGAAAAAATGCATAAAAATACGTAATGTCTGAAAACAATGAATAAGAAATTGCTTATACACAAACCATTCATAATTGCTTAATTAGGCTAAAATATAAGCATCCAAGTGATTCTAAACGAAGAGCCATTCGGGAGCCATAAGAGCCGGCTCTTTAAAGGGAGCCGATCCAAAAGAGCCGAAGCTTTGAAAAGAGCCGGAGTTCCCATCACTACAGCCCACCACAGGACACACACACACCAAGCACAATTTAGGAAAACCATTGCACCCAACATGCATGTCTTTGGACTGTGGGAGGAAACCCACACAGACACGGGGAGAACATGCAAACTCCACGCAGGGAGGACCTGGGAAGCGAACCCCAGGTCTCCTAACTGCGAGGTAGCAGCGCTACCACTGGGCCACGGTGCCGCCCAGTACATGAAACATTCTGTGAAATACGACATTATGCAATTTGAACATTGTGTGAACACCATAATATATAAAGTACTTAACAAAGCTCTATGGGATACGGTAGTGTACCCCTGTTGACTAAATACAGAGACAGAACGCTTCAGCCCTCAGAGACTTGCGATACGCTGCTGCCTACAAGTCAAAGCATATACTATTATACAGTAAACATTTTATTTGTATGTACAGAAAGTTAAAATAACGCTAAAAAAACATCAAACCTAAAGTAAGGTGTGTTGAAACATTGTAAAAATAAACTGCAGTAGACTCCCCCTACCACATAAAGATTCATCTGTTCGTCAAAACCCCTTTTGACGTGAATTTTCTTAATTACCGTTAAATACGAGTCACCAGGCTTTAAAAGGTGCCCCTCATTTTTTGTTCAAATTAACTGAAAATACGCCAGAATGGGCACAGTCAGTACAATAAGGGCATTCATCATCAAAACAAATTAATTACTCTTTGATAAGGCCCTTTTCCGGCTCCCATCATTTTCTTTTGTTGGCCTACGTTAACACCAGGGACTCACACGTAAAGGGCACACACACATTTGAAAAGTGTTCAAGACTCGGCCTTTGTAACTGAAGAAATGTTTTGTAAGACAGAACACTGAAGGACTGCTGTCGTTTTTGTGAAGCGGCTCTGCTGAATTTTCAGGCTGGCCCATATGCCCCTCCTTTAGGAATCCAAGGGGTTCATTGTTATTCATCCACTCATTCCTTTCCTGAATCTCTTCTTCATTTCAATGCCTTCAGGGCTGTTCTGTTTCTTCTGGTTTTATTAGAGCGAGTTATTTTATCTCGAAGCACATGCTCTCCTGTATGTTCTCCTTCCTTTGCATATTCTAGAACATTTTTGTTGACTTTTAAGTTATATACAGTAGTGTATGTGTGTGTGTGTGTGTGTGTGTGTGTGTGTGCGTGTGTGTGTCTGTGTGTCTGTGTGTGTCAGGCCCACAATGCACTGCTCCTTTTGTAGGGATTGTTTGTGCTGTAATAAAAAGACAGAGAGAGCATAAAGATTTGGGGCACTCACCCCATATCACTTCTTCTTCTTTCGGCTGCTCCCATTAAAATGCTTAGGTCTGACACTCAATTACTCACAAACTACTAGGGCTAGAATCTTGATCTTGGTATTAATTAAAAGCTTATGATATGATATTTTGTAAAAATTCAAAAAATGTAAGTAGCAATAACATGGTGCCTATGACCTATGGTTGGGTGTTTACAACAAAGTAATTGTGAAACCAAGTGATTACCACCACAATAATGGAAAAAAAACAAGAACAGCAGCAACATCTGCCTATCATTAAGCATATTGCAGAAGGCAAGTAAGTGAGAAAGAATGAGAAAAAATAGTACCATGAAACAGATAGACAAGGAAGAAAAATTCCCAAATATAAAATTTTAGACATCAGCAACTTTGTGGCAATAAAGGACAGCAAAGTGGCCCGTGGTTGTGTGTTTACAGCAAAGTGATAAAGATACAGAAAGAAAAAGAAGAGAAGTGACACCCGCTGGGCATCTAGCACATCACAGGACAGCTTCATCAGCATGCACAAAGTTTCATAGAAGCCAAACCGGGCTGTCATCCTCCAAGACACGATACAGACATGTTCAGATTTCATAAAGATGTGTCAGTATTGTATTTATAGATCGTTAAACTGTATTAAACATAAGGGAAGGCAAAGTGACCTGTGGTCATGTGTTTTCAGCAAAATGATCACAAAAATAAGTGGTTGCTGAGTGTCAAGCAAATCGCAGAAGGTGATTAAGAACTGAGGAGGAAGATACAACAAGAAGACAACTGCATTGATATACGAGACGTAATCCTGAATGCAGAGCAACTGAGAAGCAAGCAAGCATGATGGCTCATAGGCATGCGAGACAAAGTCCATCCATCCATCCATTTTCCAACCCGCTGAATCCGAACACAGGGTCACGGGGGTCTGCTGGAGCCAATCCCAGCCAACACAGGAAACAATCCAGGGCAGGGTGCCAACCCACCGCAGGACACACACAAACACACCCACACACCAAGCACAAACTAGGGCCAATTTAGAATCGCCAATCCACCTAACCTGCATGTCTTTGGAATGTGGGAGGAAACCGGAGCGCCCGGAGGAAACCCACGCAGACACGGGGAGAACATGCAAACTCCACGCAGGGAGGACCCGGGAAGCGAACCCAGGTCCCCAGATCACCCAACAGCGAGGCAGCAGCGCTACCCACTGCGCCACCATGCCGCCGCGAGACAAAGTCCAGGATAAAGAAAGCAAGAACATCTCAAGAGACCAAAAAGCACAGCAGCAATCGAGAAGATCGTCTAATTGTCAAAACATCCACCGTATGAAGGCGTTCCTTTTACATCCTTACATTGATATTTCTTTTTAGACCACTACTTAGCAAAGTTTCATGGCCGATGTGATCGATGTCAACCTGTACATTTTCACCCTGAAAAAAAAAAGTGTGTTGCTAAAACCGAATGTTCGGCTTGCTCCAGATGAGTCACCGGAAGAAATAAAATACATTATGACATCAAGAAGATCTCACAAGCACTTCGGGTAGAATCTCCATCTTAGTCTTAATTGATAGCTTATCACCTGATATGTACTGGAAATTCAAAAAGTAGTGGCAACCTGGTGGGCCCTTCACCGGAGGATGGGAAAGTTTACTGTGACATAAGCACAATCCCCACAAGCCCACCTGTTCATAATCTGCCAGAACCAGTGTACGTTCTTTGCATCTTACTTAACTCTGCATGTTTCACCAGTTCTTCATAATTCTCCGTACTCTCCGCTAATATTGGCCGGTCATTTTGGTGGCCATGGCAGGCACTGGAATTTCACGGCTGCAGTGATGATGTGCTGCACACTTAAGAGGTTTTGGCCCCTGATACTGTTGACGGAAGATCCCGTCCTAGCTATCCACCTCCAAGTACAAGAACAACTGGAACAAGGAGCTGGTGGGCAGAAGTGACAGATACATGTGACGTCCAGGTGCTCTGAATTCTACTCATGTAGGATCACAGAGTCAAGTCAAGTCAAGTTGGGGAGCATGCACTGGTACAGAGTGTTGCCGCACCCATTACACGTCGAAACAACTCGGGATCCTGGTTGGCAACCCCCCAGGTAGACACGCGGTCCAGTCCTACCCTCCGGAAATGACCCTCTATCTGCCGCAGCCAGGTGTTACGTGGGCGACCCCTTGGCCTGGTCCAGCCACTTGGGTCCCCAACAATGAGGATCTTATGAGCCGGATCACCCTCGTGGAAATGCGCCACATGGCCGTAGCGCCGTAACTGACGCTCCCTCACAGTTCAGGTCATGTACCTCATTCGGGACTCTGTGAGCAACACAAAGTCAAACCAACGGTACCCAAGGATTTTCCGGAGAGACACAGTACCAAAGGAGTCCAGTCTTCGTCTCAGGTCACTGGATAGCGTCCATGTCTCACAATCATATAGTAAGACAGGAAGCACCAGGACTCTAAAGACTTGGACCTTCGCCCTTTTACAGATATCAGGAGCGCCACACACCCCTTTCCAGTGACCTCATGACCCCACATGCTCTCCCAGTCCATCTACTGACTTCACAAGAAGAGTCACCAGAGACATGAATGTCACTGCCAAGTAAACCTCTCAACAAGGTCAACACTCTCTCCGCAGACAGACACACTCCTGATGGCCGTGCCCAAGAGGTCATTAAAGGCTTGGATGTTGGTTTTTATCAGGACCCTTGTAAGCCCAGACACTCGGACTCCTCACTCAGTCTCTTGAGCGCCCCGATCAGAGCCTCCATTTACTCAGCGAAGATCACAGCATCATCAGCAAAGTCAAGATCCATGAACCTTTCTTCACCAACAGGTGCCCCACAGCCGCTGGACCCCACGACCTTGTGCCACACCCAGTCCATACAAGCATTAAACAGAATAAGAGCAGAACACACCCCTGACGGACCCCAGAATCAACTGGGAGAAACGCAGAGATCCTGCCTCCACTCTGCACAGCACTCACAGTACCAGCATACAGGCCAGCCATGATATCCAGCAACCTCTGGGGGATCCCGCGAACCCTCAGGATGTCCCACAGGGCAGTTCGATCAACTGAGTCAAACGCTTTGTGAAAATCGACAAAGGCTGCAAAGAAACTCTGCCGATACTCGTATCACAGATCATCATCATCGCAGAGCATCACCATGAATTCAGCTTGCTCTACTGAAACACTTATATGTAGCTGGGCAACGACAAAACCTTCAACTTACTCCATCCACGCTGGACCATGTTGTTTTTTACTTTTTTATAAAGCAGTTAAATGGTGTCTGCTTTGAACAAGCAGCTGGTGATACCTTGAGAAAGGCAGATGGTAGGCCTCCACATGACCTGATGAGTCACCTACGCTGTGGGAGTGTAGTCTTTACCACAAGGTTTTGTGTGTTGAGGAAGTTCCTCAAAAAAACAGATGGTCAGGCTGAAGAATAAATTTCTGATAGACACATAAGCTTGTCAGGGCACCATGTGAACTTCAAGCTGGCAGATCCATGAGTATATCTGAGTACCTTAATATTTATGTATTTAACTAGCAAAGCTGCCTCCAGCTTAGATGATTGTTATCTTAGGTAAGGCTGGAGCAGTTGGGTCAGGTTAGGTCAGGTTAGGTTGGTTTTACAAACACATGTAGTAGTAGTAGTAGTAGTAGTAGTAGTAGTAGTAGTAGTAGTAGTAGTAGTAGAGCTTTATTGTCATCCTAACAATATACTTACAGTACACAGTGGGGCGAAATATCGTCCTCCAGAGTCAAAAGGTGCAGTACACAAGATATATATATATATAGCCTTTGTCTTCCTGAAGTCAACAATCAACTCTTTTGTCTTTTCAACATTAAGAGACAGATTATTGTCTTTACACCAAAGTGCCAACCGTTCCACCTCTTCTCTGTACGCCGCATCATCGTCGTTCTCAATGAGTCCCACTACTGTAGTGTCATCGGCGAACTTGATAATGTGGTTTGTGTCAGAGTTGGAGGTGCAATCATGGGTCAACAGCGTGAAGAGTAGCGGGCTCAACACACAACCCTGGGGGGCACCTGTGCTCAGTGTGATGGTGTTAGATCTTTTATTCCCAATCTGTACTGTTTGAGGTCTTTCAGTGAGAAAATCCAGAATCCAGTTGCAGGTGGAGGTGTTGAGTCCGAGCAGATCCAGCTTACTGATATCTGACATGAACTCTGTGTTCCTTATTGCGTAACATAAAATAGCCTGATCAATACTATAAAATGTAAAATTAATAATTTTATCACTGCATTGTCATATCAATGGGGTATTGAGGCAGGTACCACCAGGAACCATGAAAAATAGGAAGAGGAAGACTTTGGGACTTTTTTCTGTCCTCCCAGGCCATCGGACCTTACTTTATTCTTTGATACTTCATATTGCCTAATTTTAATATTCTTTCTTTCTTTCTCTTTCTTCATCTTGTAAAGCACTTTGAGCTACATCATTTGTATGGAAACGTACTCTAGAAATAAATGGTGTTGTTGTTGGGCTTCTTCATCTCCTCTTGTCTCAATGAGTTCTCACACAGTATTTATTCCCTGTTACAGTTTGCCACATCTCTCGGCTCATTGCCCTTCATCCCTGAGCAGCACTGCTGTAAGAAATACACGGCTGCTTCAAAACGTTAGGACCACCAGCCCAATGTTGTATTGCTCCTCTGTTTGCCTCCTCCCTGAGACATGAACTATGCAAGACCAGTGGTATCTGGCACCAGGATGTTAGCAGTAGATCTTCTTACTCCTGTAACTGTAAGGTGGGTCCACCACGGATGTGACTTGTTGTTCCATCATATCTCACAGATGCTTCATTTAATTGCAATCTAGGGAATATGGGGGCATGTGGTGGGTGTGACAACGCGCTGTTATCAGTGCAAGCTCCAAACCTCTATGGAGGCCAGTGCAACAGCTTAAATTCTTGATCATGTTCCCCTTCCTCAAGCCTTTCACAAACAGTTTGTGCCGTGTGGCATGGCGCATCATCCTGCTGAAAAATTCCACTTCCACTTGCCATGAAAGGGTCTACCTCGCCTAGCTCAGGGGTGGGCAATGTCGGTCCTGGAGAGCCCAGTTTCTTAATGAGAAGTCAATTATTGCTGATGAAGAAGAACTTACTGCTAAAATGACATTTTGATGCTTCATTTTAGTGGTCTCGCTTGTTAACCCAGACCGCACAGAAAGGGTTAGGGTGGACCCTCACATCTCCTCGGCCATCAGCATCAGCACTGACTCTCCTCAGGGGTGTGTGCTGAGCCCCCTGCTCTTCACGCTGTACACACATGACTTTGCCCACCACAGCAACACCATCATTAAATTTGCAGATGATACCACTGTGGTGGGGCTCATCTCTGGGGAGGATGAATCCGCCTACAAGGACAAAGTGGAGTGGCTGACAGCGTGGTGCACTGACAACAACCTGCTCCTGAACACAAGTAAGACCAAGGAGCTCGTTGTGGACTTCAGGAAAAAGAAAACGGACATCAAACCACTCTACATCGGAGGGGACTGTGTGGAGAGGGTGTCAGACTTCCACTTCCTGGGAGTCCACATCGTGGAAGACCTGTCCTGGGGTGTGAACACAGCTGAGCTGGTGAAGAAGGCTCAGCAGAGACTTTAATTCCTGAGAGTCCTCAGGAAAAATAACATCCCTCAAAAACTGCTGGTGTCCTTCTATCGCTGCTCTGTCGAGAGTATCCTGTGCTACTGCCTCTGCGTGGGGCTTTCCAGCTGCACAACAGTGCAGAGGAAGACACTTCAGCGGATCGTAAAGACTACCCAGCAGATCATCGGCTGCTCTTTATCCTCTCTGGAGGAACCGCACAGCTCTTGCTGCCTCAGGAAAGCAGAAAATATCTTAAAAGACTCCTCACACCCCGCTAATGACATCAGGCAAAAGATAGAGGAGCATCAAAACAAAGACTAAGAGACTGAATAGGAGTTTCTACCCTGGTGCTATCAGGGCACTGCATGCCACCTCATCACCTCCAATGCAGCAGTGCAATAAATGACATCTTGTACAATAGTGTTCATGTGCAATTAAGGTCTTGTGTTGAATGTTTGTGTTCTACCTCATTTCTTCTTTTTCTTTTTTAATTACATTTATTTATATTTTGACACCGCAGGGACTGCACCTAATTTCGTTTTATTTGTTACAATGACAATAAAGAGGTTCTGATTATCTATCTATCTATCTATCTATCTATCTATCTATCTATCTATCTATCTATCTATCTATCTATCTATCTATCTATCTATCTATCTATCTATCTATCTATTATATACTGCCTTTCATATCTATCTATATATTTATTATATAGTGCCTTCATATCTATCTATCTATCTATCTATCTATCTATCTATCTATCTATCTATCTATCTATCTATCTATCTATCTATCTATTATATACTGCCTTTCATATCTATCTATATATTTATTATATAGTGCCTTCATATCTATCTATCTATCTATCTATCTATCTATCTATCTATCTATCTATCTATCTATCTATCTATCTATCTATCTATCTATCTATCTATCTATCTATCTATCTATCTATCTATTATATACTGCCTTTCATATCTATCTATCTATCTATCTATCTATCTATCTATCTATCTATCTATCTATCTATCTATCTATCTATCTATTATATACTGCTTTTCATATCTATCTATATATTTATTATATAGTGCCTTCATATCTATCTATCTATCTATCTATCTATCTATCTATCTATCTATCTATCTATCTATCTATCTATCTATCTATCTATCTATCTATCTATCTATCTATCTATTATATACTGCCTTTCATATCTATCTATCTATCTATCTATCTATCTATCTATCTATCTATCTATCTATCTATCTATCTATCTATCTATCTATCTATCTATCTATCTATTATATACTGCCTTTCATATCTATCTATCTATCTATCTATCTATCTATCTATCTATCTATCTATCTATCTATCTATCTATCTATCTATCTATCTATTATATAGTGCCTTTCACATTTGTGGGAGGAAACCAGAGCACCTGGAGGAAGCGTGAGGGAGAACATGCAAACTCCACGCAGGGAGGACCCATGAACCGTATCCTTAGATCCTCAAATGAGTGTCTGCTTAGTATTCCAAGAGCAAAACTTAAAAGAAGTGGTGAGGCGGGCAGGTGGCCTTCTGCTGTTATGCACCTAAAATCTGGAATATCCTGCCAATAGGAATTCGCCAGGCTGATACAGTGAAACACTTCAAAAAACTGCTGAAAACACATTACTGTAACATGGCCTTCTCATAACGTCACTTTAATTTAATCCTGATACTCTGTACATTCAATTAATTATAATAACTATTCATGGTGGCTCTAAAATCCATATTAACCCCTACTCTCTCTTCTGTTTCTTTTTATTGCGCCACCACCATCTACCTAAAGCACCGTGATGTTCCTACATTGATGGATTAAAAGCCAGAAGTCTGCATGACCGTCATCATGAAGTCCTTCCAGTGGGAACCCTACATACAAAGAGGACTGTTTCATTTATGTTAGGTAGAATGCCCAGAGGGGCTGGGTGGTCTCATGGTCTGGTATCCCGGCAGATTTTATTTTTTTTCTCCAGCCATCTGGAGTTTTTTTGTTTTTTCTGTCCACCCTGGCCATCAGATCTTACTCTATGTTAATTAGTGTTGTCTTATTTTAATTCTTACTTTGTCTTTTATTTTTCTTTTCTTCATCATGTAAAGCACTTTGAGCTACAGCATTTGTATAAACACGTGCTATATAAATAAATGTTATTATTGTTGTTATTGTTATTACCAAGCGGACCCAGGTCTCCTTACAGCGATGCACTGCACCACCATGCTGCCGTTCTTTGTTAATTATCCATCCATCCATCCATTTTCCAACCCGCTGAATCTGAACACAGGGTCACGAGGGTCTGCTGGAGCCAATCCCAGCCAACACAGGGCACAAGGCAGGAACCAATCCCGGGCAGGGTGCCAACCCACCACAGTCTTTGTTAATTAGTTTTGCCTAATTTTATTTTTACATTTGTATCTTTTTTCTTTCTTCATCCTTGTAAAGCACTTTGATCTACAGCATTTGTATAAACACGTGCTGTATGAATAAATGTTGTTGTTGTAGGCATGTTGTGTTAATTAAATGGTGCTAAGCCCCCCAAAATTAATTTTTATTCCAGGTTGTTATGTGATAAAACAGGACAGACACCAAGGGGGGTGAATACTTTTTCAAGTCACTGTTTGTTTTACTAATGTAAAGTGAAAGCAGCAGAGGTCTGAGTTCTGAGCCCCGCGGGACACCATATTTAACTTCTCTATCTGTATATGAAGACGGAGTCCTGACAGCACATTTCTATACATAATGGAATCGTTTTGATAAAGAAGAACTAAGCCAGGCAAGGGCAGCCTCCATGAGCCCAATATCTTTTACCAGCCTGTGTAGAAAATCAAATACAACTTTGTCAGCAAACAAATTTATCAATGGCATTCTGAAAAAATTACAGTTCTGATTTATTTGATGAACTTAAAAATGCAAAAATAATAATAATAATAATAATAATAATAATAATAATAATAAAAGGGAAAATGTAATGTTTGCAAATGTTTGGCCAACCTTTCAGTTTTAAGGTCTCAAAATTTGTCAGGTTGTTAGTCTGGTCTGGCTTAGCTCTTTAGGGGTCACTCTGGTCAAGAACTGTCCGGAACACCTAAAAAAAATCCTTTGTCTCCTCAGACTTTGTGCAACACTTCATAGCAAGGGCCTCTTCTGAGCAACTGTCTGCGGATCTGAAAATGAAACTAATTGATGGCTATAAAGCAAGAGAAGGCTATAAAAAGAAACCAAAGCCCATCTAGCTAGCAATTTCCACTGTTCAAAATGTCATTAAAAATGGCAGTTAAAGGGAACCATGGAGGTCAAGACAAGATCTGGAAGAGGAAGTAAGCTGGTGGGTTGAGCAACTCGTTTTCTACACACACAAAATGGTAAATGGTACTTATTGCCACTTTTGTGATCATTTTGTTTTGTCAAACGCCTTTCCCTGAGCACACGTGGAAACACGGTGTGTCTGTGGCCACAGAGGTATAAAGTTTCGACCCTGATCAGTCAGTTCCTCTTGTTATTTTCTAGGAGTAAACTTGTCCACTCCGCTCTCTGTTTGCACCAAAGAACAGCAGTGATCCGCATTTTATAGGCTGAAAGTGTACTGGGGGCTGAAATCCTCGTCCGTTCGTGACAGTCATGGTACAGAGTTGGTCAATGTTGGCGTGGATAGTGGATGTGGACAGCTGTCCCACTACTTTTTTTTGTGTGTTTTCATTTGTCCAACCACTTCTGAACTTCCCTGTGATCAAACACTGTCTCCATATTGTGCAGAAAGCCTTCCATTGATTTAGGGCCCTGGCACAATTTCAGCCCTTGAAAGGCAGATTACTGCTTGCTGCTCGTCTTTGGTGCAAACGGAGAATGGAGGGGCCTTGTATACAACAAGAGAAACTGACCGATGCAGGCTGAAACTGTACCCCCGTGATCACAGACGCACCACATCTCCACACGTGCACAGGGAAAGCTGTAGAGCCACCTCAAACAAAATGGTCATAAAAGTGCTGACTTTAGAATTATTAACTTATCCTTGTGTTTGTGCATATCGGGTGGGATGTTGTGGGTATTTCTGTGGTACTCAAAATTGATTCATCCAGCAGATATGCTAGAAACAAATTGAATACAAGAGGAGGGTTAATTTGGGGGTCCATGTGCATTTCAGTTGAGTAATAATGGGGAAAATTGGACTTTTTGTTAAATTCCAGGATACACTCCCTAAAATAGGACTGTCCCAGAAAACAGAAGGTCTGGTCAGCTTAATATTTAGTAGCTTGTGGGCTTCCTTCAAACTACTTAATCTTTTGTGCCTCGCATTGGCTTTGCTGTTTTTTCAGGACATT
Organism: Erpetoichthys calabaricus; assembly: GCF_900747795.2. NCBI lineage: Eukaryota > Metazoa > Chordata > Cladistia > Polypteriformes > Polypteridae > Erpetoichthys > Erpetoichthys calabaricus. Next base: position 163,032,715 of record NC_041403.2, on the reverse strand, counting down.
TGTCGGAGTTTTCAAAATGTTAATTATTCCAGACCAAACTGCAAAACATTGTTCTGCTGTGTTCTACTAAAGTAAGACAAAAGTTCAGAGGCAGAGTTGAGAATTTTAAGGTGTATTTGCTGATCAGGGTGCTGGTAAGCTGAGGAGTGTAGCATGTTGATTAGTACATAAAAGTGATAGAAATGACCCTATAAATATATAAAATTATAATCCATCCATCTTTCAAGCCTGCTTTATCCTGAGGGAATTGTTAAAATAAATAAATAATATGTTTTCATAAACTCAAAATGTCACATTTTTCCCTGGGAACAAATTTGTCTATTTTTCTATTATATAGTGCCTTTCACATCTATCTATCTATCTATCTATCTATCTATCTATCTATCTATCTATCTATCTATCTATCTATCTTTTTACATGTGAAAAATAGAAGCAGAAGTACAAAAGAAACAAGAAAAGTGCAAAGTATTAATCATTTACTATAAATAAATGACCACAAACAGACCAAAAAAGACGCACAAATAGGCACAGCGCGGAGATTCTGCACGGCCTGTCCTTTCAATCAAACGCTTCTACTGTATATCAAAGTGATTGGCTGGCTAAAATCTATTCAGGACTTCTTTCTCCTGATTGGCTAACATGATGGCTGATTGGCAGCTGTTCCTCTTTCAGTCCAAGGAATACAGTGTCCCGCCTACCTCATTATATTTAGGTAGTTTTCCCAGCCCACATTCCAGTGCCGCGTGGCTTGTAGGCACACCTTTGTAATACTCGGTGTGGTGTGGTGTGGTTTGGGGTTGATTGGTAGAGATGTTGTTCTTTTTTCCCCATGCAACTAAAATGGATTGCGCATGCGTTTTCCACGTGCTGTCGTTCCACAGCTGGGCATTTGAGGTGAGGTGATGTCCATGCGCACATTCCCCGCGAAGCTGCATAGCCCTATGTCTCTACGACATGGAGACGACTGTATGGTAAATTTCAACTCCTCTACATTGTATATTTCTTTACTGTAAACGCTAAGACGATTTGCCAATGATACGTATCTTAACCACATCTGGGCAAATGAGACGAGGAGATAATAATAGTGTGCCCAGAGAAAAGATGGATTGCGTGTCCCACGTGAAGCTTCACGGCTGTTTGTGTTGCGGCAGGGGGAAAGTTTTATAACTCGCTTCGGGCCGGTCAGAGAACTGGAGGCTAACGGTCTGTGGAAAAGCCGATCCTCCGCTGCAAATAACGCGATGAAGCGAACCTCGCAATCTACAAACGTCTTCGCTCGCTTTCTCGTTTCTCGCGTAGTCGAACATACATAATTACTATTTAGATCTCTGATCATCTATCTCCATTGCGTATGGGTGTACAGGTATTAATTATGCAGCGTAATACACGGAAGGCATCCAATTGGGAATCTTAAGTTTGTTGGCAAGAATTCTTTAGGTGGGACGGAGTTTGAGAGGCTGCGTCTGCAAAACTGTAAATGTAAGCGAAGGTTAATTACACTCCGAAAAAAAAGGTATTTCAGCTGAGGACTGAACAGTTTATATACGTTTGTTTCTAACCTTACTTTTTTTATCGTTTATCTCTTTATAAAGTGCACATGCAATGTTGAATATGTTTGAAACCGTATTTAAAGAAAAGTTAAGTGTATCGCAGTGGCATTTCCTCAAATCTCATCTTGTTGCCATATTGAATCTATCCGTCTCTCCGTCTGTCTATATATTATATACTGCCTTGTCTCTCTGTCAGTCTGTCTATTTATATATCATATAGTGCATTATCTGTCTATCTATATACATAGTGCCATATCGATCTGCCTGTCTGTCTTTACTATAGTGCCTGAGTCTGTCTATCTATCTATCTATCTATCTATCTATCTATCTATCTATCTATCTATCTATCTATCTATCTATCTATAGTGCCTTTCACATCTAACTATGTATTACAGAGTGCCTTTCACATCTTCTATCTATTTATTATATAGTGCCTTTCACATCTATCTATCTATCTATCTATCTATCTATCTATCTATCTATCTATCTATCTATCTATCTATCTATAGTGCCTTTCACATCTAACTATGTATTACAGAGTGCCTTTCACATCTTCTATCTATTTATTATATAGTGCCTTTCACATCTATCTATCTATCTATCTATCTATCTATCTATCTATCTATCTATCTATCTATCTATCTATCTATCTATCTATCTATCTATTATATAGTGCCTTTCACATCTAACTATGTATTATATAGTGCCTTTCACATCTTCTATCTATCTATCTATTATATAGTGCCTTTCACATCTAACTATGTATTATATAGTGCCTTTCACATCTTCTATCTATCTATCTATTATATAGTGCCTTTCACATCTATCTATCTATCTATCTATCTATCTATCTATCTATCTATCTATCTATCTATCTATCTATCTATCTATCTATCTGTCTATCTATCATATAGTGCCTTTTCTATCTATCTATCATATAGTGCCTTTTCTATCTATCTATTATATAGTGCCTTTTCTATCTATCTATTATATAGTGCCTTTCACATCTTCTATCTATCTATCTATCTATTATATAGTGCCTTTCACATCTATCTATCTATATCTATTATATAGTGCATTTCACATCTATCTATCTATCTATCTATCTATCTATCTATCTATTAGATAGATAGATGTGAAAGGCACTATCTATCTATCTATCTATCTATCTATCTATCTATCTATCTATCTATCTATCTATCTATCTATCTATCTATCTATCTATCTATCTATCTATCTATCTATCTATCTATCTATCTATCTATCTATCTATCATATACTGCCTTTCATATCTATCTATATATTTATTATATAGTGCCTTCATATCTATCTATCTATCTATCTATCTATCTATCTATCTATCTATCTATCTATCTATCTATCTATCTATCTATCTATCTATCTATCTATCTATCTATCATATAGTGCCTTTTCTATCTATCTATCGATCTATCGCTGTACATGAGGCACCATCTGCACTTCAAGTTTCTCTTAACCCCAGTTCTCCTTCACTTCCCTCAGTTTATAGTCCGCAGCTCAGATAAAGCTGCATTTTATTTTGAAAGAGAGTTGCTTAATCACACTCTTTTGCTCAAATGTGGTTTTTGCTTCCTCATAAATATGTAAAAAAAAATGTGGAAATTATCATCATCACTTCCTCTTATCTGCAGGAGATTTTCACCATCACCACTTCACTTGTTTGCTCTTCTTCTGACCAGCCATGAGGTGGCTTCCTTCTTCAGGGATCTTCTTGAACCTTCTTTGGATGAGTTGGTGCCAAGGTAGGTAATGTCCTCCCTTCTCCCTCTTCTCTGCATGCTTAACCTGAAGTTCTTTTCTTTGCCAGTTATAAGTCAGACTAATTACCGAATAATGGAAATGAGCTTTTTAATTTTCTTTTACTTATTTTGTTTTTGACATTTAGAAAAAAAAAAACAATGTGTGTTGAAGAACTTAAGGATTTAGGAGCTCAGTAGACCCGATTTCCTCCACTCGCTCTCTGCTACATGCTAGGCTATGACAGATCCTGTTTATTTATCTTTATTATTACCATTACTATTTTTAAATAAGTGCAAACTTGTGGCTTGACATTTGCATGAGGGTGATGTTAGGAAGCGCTGCGAGTATCAAAGGCACACGATAGCAGCTTTTTTTCCGGCGCTCCACGCGCTGATCTTGTGTGCTTTAGGATCTTCCACTTGTTTGGATTTGCTGAGAAGGCCATCACATCACAGGACCTGACAGATCACTTGGCATTTTGTCGCTGCTAAGCGTCCAGTATTATTAGCTAGCAGTGTTCTTATTGAAATAATAATCCTTTAAACTTTAAAAGTTTCAATTGAAACCTCAAGTGTCTGCCCTTTTCTTTTTTTTTTTTTACATCAAATGAGCTCATCCTTTAGTTGCTTAATAAAATATTTTAAAGGAAGTCTAAACTGAGAAGTGTAATTTTTTTTTGTTTTAGATTGGCTTGTAATTTGCATCTCTTGTTTCTATCAAAACTTTGGGGAAATGGAAAATAAATAAAAAGAAACCACAAATATACAGTTGCACTCATGTAGTGAATATACAATGTTAGTTTAGGTAGACTTTTTACGCCGGGAAATTAGTTTTCAGTTAAAATAAACGAACATCAACAGATACGATAAAATAAACCATCAGGCATGAACAGATCTACGTTGTTATAGCTGGAACACCAACTTAGGAATACTCAAAATAACAATATTGAATTGTAATGGCACACAGCGGCCATGCGGAGTTCACCAGGGGCCTGAAACCACTAGAATTCAAAATGGCTAATAATGTAGAGTAGAAAACAGACGAGTCCTTGTGCTGCTCACCATTACCTTTTGTTGAAAAGACTTAAATCTTTTTTTTTGTTTTATTTTAGTAAAACCTTTCTTACCATATATGCGGAAAACAAGTCGATCATTTTAGGAGTAACGACAAAAAAACGTTAAATGACTTAGATGACGGGGAAGTAACAGTGTACTCATTTTAACATTATACAGCGCCTTTGCGAAAGCATTCATTCATCTGAGGGGGCTTAACTGAGAGACGTTTCTCTTGATGTTACTTATTTAGTGTAAGACATGAGAATCCTTCATATTAGTAAGTCATTTTACCACGTGTCAGTATACTGCACAGCACAGACATGAATAACGGATCTCCTGGGGTGTTTGTTGTAAGTGTTGGGGAGATCAGCAGAAGCCTTCATTAAGCTCTTGTTACGTACAATGCACTGCAAAAGTATTCAGTCGTGTTCTGTCGCGTTACAGTCTGGATTTAAAATTAATTTTTGTTTGGATTTTATGTAATGGACTTAACAATATAGTCCACATTTTTGAAATACCTTGTTTGTGTGTGTGTATGCCTGGCTTTCCGTTTGCCCATACAGGACAGGACGGAACTTCAGTTCGTCTTGTGTGGCTCTTTGGGTGGCTGTAGTAGATAGATAGATAGATAGATAGATAGATAGATAGATACTTTATTAATCCCAATGGGAAATTCACATTCTTCAGCAGCAGCATACTGATACAATAAATAATATTAAATTAAAGAATGATAATAATACAGGTGAAAAAACAGACAATAACTATGTATAATGTTAAATATTAACGTTTACCCCCCTGGTGGAATTAAAGAGTCGCATAGTTTGGGGGAGGAACGATCTCCTCAATCTGTCTGTGGAGCAGGACAGTGACAGCAGTCTGTCGCTGAAGCTGCTCTTCTGTCTGGAGATGACATTATTTAGTGGATGCAGTGGATTCTCCATAATTGATAGGAGCTTGCTGAGCGCCCTTCGCTCTGCCACAGATGTTAAACTGTCCAGCTCCATGCCAACAATAGAGCCTGCCTTCCTCACCAGTTTGTCCAGGCGTGAGGCGTCTTTCCTCTTCATGCTGCCTCCCCAGCACACCACTGCGTAGAAGAGGGCGCTCGCCACAACTGTTTGATAGAACATCTGCAGCATCTTATTGCAGATGTTGAAGGAAGCCAGCCTTCTAAGGAAGTATAACCGGCTTTGTCCTTTCTTGCACAGCGCATCAGTATTGGCAGTCCAGTCTAATTTATCATCCAGCTGCACTCCCAGATATTTATAGGTCTGCACCCTCTGCACACAGTCACCTTTGATGATCACTGGGTCTATGAGGGGTCTGGGCCTCCTAAAATCCACCACCAGCTCCTTGGTTTTGCTGGTGTTCAGGTGTAGGTGGTTTGAGTCGGACCATTTAACAAAGTCATTGATTAGGTCCCTATACTCCTCCTCCAGCCCATTCCTGATACAGCCCACGATAGCAGTGTCATCAGCGAACTTTTGCACATGGCAGGACTCCGAGTTGTATTGGAAGTCCGATGTATATAGGCTGAACAGGACCGGAGAAAGTACAGTCCCTTGTGGCGCTCCTGTGTTGCTGACCACAATGTCAGACGTGCAGTTCCCAAGACGCACATACTGAGGTCTGTCTTTAAGATAGTCCACGATCCATGCCACTAGGTATGAATCTAATCCCATCTCTGTCAGCTTGTCCCTAAGGAGCAGAGGTTGGATTGTGTTGAAGGTGCTAGAGAAGTCTAGAAACATAATTCTTACAGCACCACTGCCTCTGTCCAAGTGAGAGAGGGATCGGTGTAGCATATAGATGATGGCATCTTCCGCTCCCACCTTCTCCTGATATGCAAACTGCAGAGGGTCAAGGGCGTGTTGAACCTGTGGCCTAAGGTGGTGAAGCAGCAGCCTCTCCATGGTCTTCATCACATGTGATGTCAGAGCAACAGGCCGAAAGTCATTCAGCTCACTAGGACGTGATACCTTTGGGACTGGGGTGATACAAGATGTTTTCCAAAGCCTCGGGACTCTCCCCTGTTCCAGGCTCAGGTTGAAGATGCGCTGTAGAGGACCTCCCAGCTCCGATGCACAGACCTTCAGCAGTCGTGGCGATACTCCATCTGGACCCGCTGCTTTGCTGGCACGAAGTCTCCTCAGCTCTCTGCTCACTTGCACTGTTGTAATTATGGGTGGGGATGTCTTTCCTATGCTGGTATCAGCAGAAGGATGTGTGGAGGGTGCAGTACTCCGAGGTGAGAGTGAGAGTGGGTTAGGGTGGTCAAACCTGTTAAAAAAGTTGTTCATTTGGTTTGCTCTCTTCACGTCTTTCTCAATGGTGGCACCCCGCTTCGAGCTGCAGCCAGTGATGATCTTCATCCCATCCCACACTTCCTTCATGCTGTTATTCTGCAACTTCTGCTCCAGCTTTCTCCTGTACTGCTCCTTCGCCGCCCTGAGTTGGACTCGGAGTTCCTTCTGCACGCGCTTGAGCTCATGCTGATCACCGTCTTTAAAAGCCCTTTTCTTCTGATTCAAAAGGCCCTTGATGTCACTTGTAATCCATGGCTTGTTGTTAGCATAGCAGCGTACTGTTCTTACTGGAACTACAATGTCCATACAGAAGTTGATGTAGTCAGTAGTGCAGTCAACAACTTCCTCAATGTTCTCACTATGAGATCCCTGCAGGATATCCCAGTCTGTAGTTCCAAAACATTCTTTCAGAGTATTCTCAGCCTCCGGAGTCCACTTCCTGAATGATCGTGTGGTTACAGGTAGGACTCTAACTTTTGGTTTATAGTGAGGCTGAAGCAGAACCAGGTTATGATCTGCTTTCCCAAGCGCAGGCAGCGGGGTGGCGCTGTATGCGTCTTTAACGTTTGCATAAAGTAAATCAATAGTCTTATTTCCCCGGGTGTTACAGTGCACATACTGGGAGAATGCAGGTAATGTTTTGTCCAGCGTCACATGGTTAAAGTCTCCAGCGATTAGCACAAGCGCCTCAGGGTGCTGTGTTTGTAACTTAGCAACAGCGGAATGGATGATGTCACTTGCTGACTCCACGTCTGCCCGAGGAGGAATGTATACAATAACAACAATGACATGTCCAAACTCTCTGGGCAAATAGTAGGGACGTAAACTTACGGCCAACGTTCGATATCCCTGCAGCAAGTGGAGATTTTGACGTTAACATGTCCAGAGTGACACCACTGTGTATTAACATAGAGAGCGAGTCCTCCTCCTTTGTGCTTACCACAGGTACTTGCATCTCTGTCCGCTCTAACTGTGCTAAACCCGGGTAGCTCCACGTTGGCATCTGGGATGGTGTTATTTAGCCAGGTTTCGCAAAAACACAACAAACTGCATTCTCTGTAGGTCCTTACATTTTTCACCAGCGCAGCCAGTTCGTCGATCTTATTTGAGATTGAGTTTACATTCCCCAGAATCACAGAAGGCACCGAAGGCTTGAAACGGCACTTTCTCGCAAGCCGCTTCTTTTTTAGCTTAGTGCCGGCTCTGCTGCCACGATACCGCCTTCTTACCTCGTCGGGTAAATAGGGAACCACACCGGCACTGGCATTTGTTCTCAGCGCCCGAAGTTGAGTACTTGAATAGGCGAGTTTAGGCGTGTTAAAATCCATGCCCACGTTGTAAAAGTAAGTGTGTCCAGGGAAGGAATCCACATAAAATAAAGTAATAGAAGTGATCAATAAATAAACATAGAAAAATAAAAGTAGAAAAGTACACATACATATACAGTCATACACAGAGCTGCTGAAAAGGCTGCCACTCACGGCGGTGCCGGATGCACACATAGTGTGTGCTGCCACCCTGCCGTGTGTGTGTGTGTGTGTGCGTGTGCGTGTGTGTGTGTGTGTGTGTGTGGTTGTGCTGTGTGTTGGCTACAAGAAAACTTTCAAAAAAGGGTTTCCTGCCAACACATAGCTAGGGACTCCCATCTGGGATGCCACTTGTGACCACCAGGGGGTGTACAGCTCCCCAAGCACCCGACACAGCCAGACGCCATCCCAAGTCTCTGCAGCACACACATCTTTATTTACAGGGGATACGTATTCCTCTCGTTCCCCACGGTAGCACAGTACGTTAAGCACAAAGCACCAATGCACAATCTTTTCTTCTTGTACCCCCCCCCCCCCTCTCTCTCTCTCTCCCCCCCCACCTCCGCTCCTCTCACAAGCTTCATCCTCTTCCTCCCGTCTCTGGCTTTCTGAATGAAGTTGGGTAGCTCCTTTTATAGCAGCGTTTCTCAACCTTTAAGTATTTGTGACCCAAGTTTTCATAACAGTTTTAATCGCGCCCCCCTAACGTTTTTTTTGAAAGGAGCCCACTAATACCAATTTGCTCTTTTTTAATTAATGATATATCATAGATGCATATTTTATTATACCTACTTAACTTTTATTGACATTTATCTAACTCTATATTTATTGTTCTAGTATCAGAATGCAGTTTAAGTTAATTTGTTTTGGTTTCAATAGATGTATTTTTCATATTTTCGATTCTTGTTTTCTTTTTTTCCACATCTTCGTGCCCCCCTAGGGGGGCCCACCCCACAGTTTGAGTACCACTGTTTTATAGGGCACCCGAAAGTGCCCCATGATCTCCTTCCAGGCGTACGTCCGGGAGTAGCGGCAGCCCTGCAGAGGAGGACTCCGCCGTTCCTGCACCCCCGGCAGTGACCACGGGCCTCAGTAGGGTTGAGCTTCCATGCTCTGAACCCGTGGCACTGTTTCATGCCAGGTGGGCTGCTCTCTGTCGTTCAAAGGAATGTACTGCCCTGTGCAAGGGCACTTTTCTTAAGAAAGCATCCTGGCTGTCTGTTCCACAATGTAACAAAGTGTTCAGTCCTGCAAGGGTCATTTTCCTCCAGGAGAGCCCACAATCAGGTAGTCCAAGACAGAAATAGAGCAGCAGAGAGACGCTGCGCCAGCATTGCCTTCCGGGTTCCCTGCAAGGGCAATGTCTCCAGCCATGACCTGGTTGGCATTCATAGCACAGCCACCTCTTTCCTGGCGCCCAAGCCCCGCAGGTTCGTAAACAGGATGGGATGACCTGCTCTGCCCCACATCCAGCTAAGGTTTGCTTATCCCTGCACCCACTCAGAGAGCGGCCTTCGGGCACATGCGAGTGCACAGACTCATTTGCTGCAGTGTCAGGAGACCCGTTCTTTTCCTTGTGGCTCCCCTTTATTCCTTTGGGGCTGATACAACAGTCTTGAGTCTTCCTATGGCATGAGGAGAGCCCCCACTCTGTCTGCACCCCATTTGACCTGTATGCAATGCCTGCCATCCTGTTAGGGGTGTGGCTGGCGGGTGAGCCCAGATGCCAGCACTAATAAGCCACTCCATCTCTTTCTGCCCTGGATCTCTCCTCCCCTGCCAGGCGGTTGGTCATCAGGCCCAGATATCCTCTGTCGGACCTCTGGCTACTTTTTTCCCTCACATATAACCTGCAGAGGCAATTCGCTCAGCTGTCCCTTTTTCTTGCGTGGTACTGGTGTCACTTACCTGTACTGCCACATCTACCTGGGGAGGATGTCCAACCCCAAGTTGCCACAGGTACAACTCTGCCTTCTGCAATGGCATCCTGGCGATCTTCTCCAATTCCCCGATTATCTTCTGTACATTTCCAATAAACTGTAACAGAGTATCTACAGGCTGGAGTGCTCTCTCCAGCTCCCACACATCAAAATCATTACAGACGGGGATGGACATTCCCAAGTCCCAACTGCCAGTTGTGAGCTGATGAGCTTGCTGCTGCTGCTGCTGCTTCTTGTGGCTTTTTATGACAGTTGACAGACCCTCATATGGTGCAATACTGCCACCGACTGGAGTGTGGGGCAGAATAAGAAAAGAGGGGAACTCAATTTAGAACTCAAACTAAATCTCCTCATAAAGCCTTATAGACGTTTAATACTGATAAATTGCCGGTTAGTAGCAAAGCTATTAATCCCCATTTCTTTTAAGTGCTGCCTGAAGTTGTATTCTTTACTCCTTCTATGCTTCACAGTGAATTATTATGTTTTCTGCTGTTTCTTGCTGATCACACTACAGACAAAATCCAGATGGATGTTTTCCTGTTCGATTAGGGCAGCGTTTCTCAACCTTTAAGTATTTGCGACCCGAGTTTTCATAACAGTTGTAATCGCACCCCCTAACGTTTTTTTGAAAGGAGCCCACTAATACCAATTTGTTGTTTTTTAATCCATATTACAACAACAACAACAACAACAACATTTATTTATATAGCACATTTTCATACAAAAAGTAGCTCAAAGTGCTTTACATAATGAAGAGAAGAAAAATAAAAGACAAAATAAGAAATTAAATAAGACAACATTAGTTAACATAGAAAGGAGTAAGGTCCGATGGCCAGGGTGGACAGAAAAAACAAAAAAAAAAAAACTCCAGAAGGCTGGAGAAAAAAATAAAATCTGTAGGGGTTCCAGGCCACGAGACTGCCCAGTCCCCTCTGGGCATTCTACCTAACATAAATGAAATAGTCCTCTTTGTAGTTAGGGTTCTCACGGAGTCACTTGATGCTGATGGTCATACAGACTTCTGGCTTTTAATCCATCCATCATTGTTGGAACATCATGGTTCTTTGGGTAGATGGTGGTGGCGCACACCACCACCAACAGGACACCGGAAAAGGAAACAGAAGAGAGAGTAGGGGTTAATACAGATTTTGAATGAACAGTTATTATAATGAATTGGATATACAGAGTATCAGGATTAAATTACAGTGAAGTTATGAGAAGGCCATGTTAAAATAATGTGTTTTCAGTAGTTTTTTAAAGTGCTCCACTGTATTAGCCTGGCGAATTCCTACTGGCAGGCTATTCCAGATTTTAGGTGCATAACAGCAGAAGGCCGCCTCACCACTTCTTTTAAGTTTTGCTCTTGGAATTCTAAGGAGACACTCAGTTGAGGATCTGAGGTTACGATTTGGAATATAAGGTGTCAGACATTCCGATATATAAGCCGGGGCGATTACTAACCGAGAATGGTAAACCGGATGGCATGGACGCAGGCTTACTAAACCGGATGGCATGGACACAGGTACACAGCGGTGGGACCATGAGACGTACTGCGCAGGCGCGTACAGCGCATGTCTCATAAACCGCAATCGAGGTCGTATCCACCGCAAACGAACGACTCACCTCCCAAAAACGAAACAGCTCAACTGACATGAATGAGAAATGAAGCAACAAGGCGCCCATAGCTAACGACACAGCCACGCCAAAAAGAGGATTCTGCGATGCAGCCCGGATTCAAACAGAAGAGGCTCCAGGGGCCCCACAGGTCCACAAAGAGAGTGCGAAGGGTGCAGGCGTCACCGCCATATTGTGAGTGGCACTACTACGGAAGGCACAGGCGTCACCGCCATATTGTGCGTGGCACTACTGCGGAGTGAAGTTAGGAGTTATGTGCTGCTTGGGATTGTACACACCGCTGAACGCTTTACACCGAATTCAAACACAATACAGCTCAATGATACAAACACGAGCTCACCTGGAGAAGATCAATGAACGCAGGCGCCTACAACGCGCGTCTGAAACTGCGGAAGCACAGCAGACTCGGGTTCAAAACGAACAAGCTCAACTGATGGATATACAAACACAAGCCCGGCTGGATAAAATCAATGTATGCAGGCGCCTACAACACGCGTCTGAAATGCCGCAAGCAAAGCGGGCACGGCTCCACGACGAACAAGCTCAACTAATGTGTTTCAGGATACCCAACGCCGGGGGTAGGCGAGCGAAGCGAGCAGGGGGCGGAGCCCCCCTTGTTAATGATATATCATAAATGCATATTTTATTATACCTACTTAACTTTTATCGACATTTATCTAACTCTATATTTAATTTTTTAGTATCAGAATGTAGTTTAAGTTAATTTGTTTTGGTTTTAATAGATGTATTTTTCATATTTTCGATTTTCTTTTTTTTCAAATCTTTGCACCCCCCTTTTTGTTACTTCACGCCCCACAGGTTGAGAACCACTGATATAGGGAATAATTTATCATGGTATGGCCCTTCACAGACAACTTTAACACGCGCAACGTAGTTGGGCGCACATGGCTAGTTTTTATATATTTTGTACAAATGCCTCCCCTAATTGTTCTATATGTTTTGCTACAGTCCAGTCATAATCAATGCTTTAGCTTCAGCTTTATTAATTGAGATCTTTATATCCACTGCAGACCATTTTACAGTCCCTTTAGCCGTACCGTCAACCCTTTCATTCTCATCAAGGTCTTTACGTGTAGGAACACATAAGAAACCCACATATATACCCATATTTTGCAGGCAAAATAAAATCCCATTAACTTCTAATATCGTTAAAGATGCTAAGATTTGCATTGGGTGTGACGAGGATGGACAGGATTAGAAAGGAGGACATTAGAGGGTCAGCTCAAGTTGGACGGTTGGGAGACAGTCAGAGAGGTGAGATTGTGTTTGGACATGTGAGTGAGGAGAGATTAGGGGTATAATGAGAGAAGGGTACTAAGGATAGAGCTGCCAGGAAAGAGGAAGAGAGGAAGGTCTAAGAGAAGGTTTATGGATGTGGTGAGAGAGGACATGCAGGTGATGGGTGTGACAGAGCAAGATGATGAGGACAGGGAGATACGGAAAGAGGTGATCCGCTGTGGCAACCCTGAATGGGAGCAGACGAAAGAATAAGATCAAATCTAATCTACAATTAGTCTGTCCACTTTTAATACTTATCAGTCCTGAATATGAATCTGAACATATTACAACCCTGTTTTTCTTCAACCCACTGTAATCCTAGAATGATTGCAACCAATTCCGCTGTATATACTGATAAATGATTTGTAATTCTTATAACTATTTTCACCTGGAATTTTGGCACATGAACAGCTACTCTAACCCTTCCACTAGTAGTTTCTTTAGATGCATCTGTAAAAAAAATTGCAATCTTTCCATTAAATTTCTCTTTAATATTTTGACTAACAACCTTCCATTCTTGTATACCAGATTGATTTTCTTTTATTAAATCATGCAATATTAGATCAGCTGTTGGTGATGGAAACAACCGGGTGTTATACCCCAGACTAGAGTTGGGTTTCTCATAATTCGGTATACCCAGATTATGTGCTAATCCAAAGCTAATTATACTTTTTATGATATTCCCAACATCTTTTTTAACAGTAGGATTATTTCTATGTCATCTTAAATTGCTCCAACAGTTCATCAATTGTAATCTTTGAAGCTGTAACGGCAACTGTTGCCATTTCAACTAATATGGCTGAAACTGGGGAGGATCTCGTTGCACCACAGCAGATTCTTAGAGCCTGTGCTTGTAGCACCTCAATACATTTTAATCTTGAAGGTGCAGCAAGCCCATAAGCCACACATCCAAACTCGAATACTGACCCATTAAACAGATTTAAATTGTCAATAGTGATTTTCTGGTAGCATCTTAATCACAAAAACATCTGAGAATATTTGTTTCCTTTAGGGCAATTGCTCCCTAGTTGGAGTAAGTTCTTTTAAATTACGGTGTTTTAAGTAGCCAGAAACTATATGGATATAATGTAAAAGACGATATCCCTCCCATAGTGATACGGCAGTAAAAGCACAAAAGAGAAAAAATAACTTGACTTCCTTTTGTCTGTTATGCCGTGTAAATCGTCATTAAAGAAAGCTATGACAACATTTTGTGTATAGTTTGTCATTTTTGTCACTGCGCTGAAAGGATTTTCCGGATGGATGAAGGAAAGGAAAGGATTCAATTTCATCTCTAACATACAGGAATAGTACAATGCCTTTGCAGTTGTCCCCTTCATTCTCCAAACTGCTAGACTAGTGGTTTCTAAATGCTGACTGGCCCCTGTGTGCTAACTTTGGCCTGCACGTGTGAACGAATTTATAAAATAATTTCTTGTACAGAGCACAGTGACATTAAACTTACAGTTGTGTTACAATATTCAGTACCCCTTTAAATTTATCTACAATTTTACCGATTACAGGATTTCCATGTAAGCCTACTATCCATCCACATGCCCAAGCGTTTTATTACTGAAACATCTTTGAGAGTTTGACTATTCAATTGCAAGTGTAGGTATTTTTATCGTCTTTGTAAAATGCATCACTTTAGTTTTATTTACAGACAAGTTGAAAACCCCACTTATGTGCTTATTCTTCTATCCCACTGGTTTGAGTTTGCGTTGCTCATGGAGTCCTGAATGAGGCACATTACCTGCATTGTGAGGGAGCGTCAGTTACGGCACTACTGCCATGTGGCGCAGTTCCTCGAGGTTGATCCACCTCACAGGCCAAGGGGACACTCACATAACACCTGGCTGTGGTACATAGATGGTCATTTCTGGAGGGTGGGACTGGATTTAAATTTTAATTTAAATTTTAATTCTATTTTTAATTTATTATTTGCACGTACACTGTGGACCCTGAGCTTCGCAATTTCGTCTATCTGTATACTTGTATATGGTTGAGATGACAATAACGTTCACTTTGACTTTGACCACGTGTCCGCATAGGGGGTTGCCAGCTGGGATCCCAAGCTGTTTCGTCGTGTGGTGGGTGCGGCAACATCCTGTACCAATGCATGGTCCTCAACCCAACCGGACTCGATCTTCTACCCTGTTAATAGCTAATTGCATTTTATGTACAGTGTAACTGAAATATTTACTTCTAAACCATAATACACAATCATCCACATAAAATGATTTACCAACCCCAGTTCCAATGTTAGAAAAATTCTGATATTAAATAATGGGCTACACCTATTCCCTTGCGGGGCACCATTGTCTAACTTGTATGATTTGGAGTATTCTGTTCCCACCCTTACCTGCATAAATCTTTCAAAATGAAACATTCTTCCACCTATTTTTAAATTACTCAGTTTAACTAAAAGTCCTTCCTTCGATAGCGTATCATACGCCTTTTCAATATCAAGAAACACCGCTACTCCAAATACCTCATTGACCTCTGCTTTTCTAATGTCATCTTTTAGAAATTCAAAATAGAATCCAGGGTCGTTCTACCTCTCCTAAATCCATTTTGATGACCAACCATTTCTCCTTTCTTTTCTAGCAAATAGTTTAATCGTTTTGCTACCATTTGTCCCACGGTTTTACAGAAGTGAGAAGTTGGTGATAATTGGTCTATAGCTAGTCGGCTCTGAAGGGGATTTCCCTGTTTTCAAGACTGGAATCACTACTGCATTTTTCCTCAAAGTGTGAATGCACCCAACCCTTCAAATATAATTATAGAATTTCGGCATTCCTTCTATTGATATTTCGGACATATTTTCAAACATGCAATAACATAAGTCATCTTTTCCAGGAGATGTTCTCCTAGCTTTTGCAACCAATTTTATAAATTCATTTAAAGAAAACTCTGCATCCTCAATAGCGTCATCGCCACTTCTTGCTTGCAACACACCGGGATTATCACTCCTATGTTTCCTAATTTCTTCAGCCAAATTGCCTTCACTGTGTATTTTAATAAAAGTTTTAGCTAGTAATTCAGCCTTCTCCATCACGCTTCCCTTATTAGTTAATGCTGGAAGTCTCATATCCGTATGAACCTCTCCCATTTTCTTCATCATTCTCCCGACACCTGTAACTGAACTCTCTTTCCCGACACTTTCACAGAAAGCCCATTTCAACGTCTTTCTTACAACCAACCCCTTTAATACATAATAAAATTATCTGTACAATGATTTTTCCTTATTTTCCTAATTGCATTGTAATTCACGTTGTAATTGTAATTGCATTGTACACACATTGTAATTGCTTTTGTGCACTCTTCATTCCACCACAGTACAACCCTTTTCCTCTTAGCATCCTTTTTCTATGGAATCATTTCCAACGCCATTCTTTGTATTCTCTCACACAATTTCTCACTGCACAAGTCCACATCCTCCCTCTACGTGTATCCCTATCAGGCACTGCTCACATAATATTATTAATATTATTATTCAGTTTGTTCCAGTTTCCTTTGCTGACATTCCATCTTCTTACACTAGCCTCCTTCACTTCATACAAAGTTACCGCCCAAAGTGATCACTCCCTAAAAATTACCTAATTTTCAACATTCCACCAGCTTACTTCAGCCAATGAATTAGAAAATAACACAAGATCTATCTATATTACTAAACGACAGTTAATTTATGCACGGCGGACGCGGCAGATGCACCGAAGCGCATGCGCACTGCGGCGCAGCGCCCCAGAGTCAAACGCAGCGGCTTCCCAGAGTCAGTAGGTGGTGCCCAAACAACATGGATAAAAACAATGAACGAAGGTGCCCACACAAAGAAACTGTATTAGTTCAAATAGGGTTATTGAATTAAATGGAAACTTTACCATGCCTACGACCTGTGAAGTAAACCTGAGGTAATGCGTGCACGCCAGGTTGTACAGCCGCCCGGATGCGACCGCCCACACCACCGCATATACGACGACACAGCCATAAAAAAACAAAAACGAGACTGCATGAAGAAAAACAATAACAGAAGCGCGTTGAAATGAACTGTCCCAGGACGCACCCACCCTCCATGATATTTCATCACGCAGCGGCTTCCCACCGAGGCGCATACGTACTGCGCCGTGGCGCACGCCCCAGAGTCAAACGCAGCGGCTTCCCAGAGTCAGTAGGTGGCACCCAAACAACACAACCTGTACACTACACTTGCTCTAATCCACTGTGCCAGTAATATAGATCACATAACGGTCACAGACTCAAACCCAGCGGCTTCCCAGACTCAGTGGCTGGCACACAAACACCACAACCTGTAAACTAAACTTGCTGTGCTTCACTCTGTCAGCAAAGGCAACGGAATCACGTCTCCACAAAACGAAACCGCTTTAGTACAGATATGCTTATTGAATTAAATGACATTTTCCCAGACGCACCCACCCTCCATGATATGTCATCCATCCAAATATCGGACGGAACAGAAACTGATTGCCATTCTTGGATTTACGATTCTCTAGAGAATCGCGGGCTTACTTGTAGAATCAGAATCCCTTTTATTCGCCATATACAGGGATTTGACTTGGTGGATTTGGATGTGCTTATAACAGAACACAACATCACATACAAATAACCCAAATAGCATAAGTTAAAAAGAAAACTTGATACAAGTTTGCAGAATAGTGCAATTGTAAAGGAGATGTGCAAATGATGTGCAGGTGTAAGTGTGAGTGTGTTTTTATGTGCCCACACATACATGTACAAACAGCGTACACACACATTCATAGAGTATCTGACACAACGCATGAATATACAAAGACGTCAGGCTGTGTTACTGGTATGAGAGGGCTATGGCTCTGGGAAAGAAACTATTAATGTGTCTGTTAGTTTTAGTTTGAATTGACCTGAAGCGTTTACCACAGGGGAATTTTTGGAATAAGTGATGAGCAGGGTGAGATGAGTCCGTGGTGATCGTTTTGACATGGTTAGTGACATGAGATGTGTACAGGTCTGCAACAGATGGGAGAGCACAGCCGATTATTTTCTCAGCAGATCAGTTTCTTTATTATTTCATATATTATATCTTGTAGCCCTACCATAATTAATACATACCAGATGATACGTGTTGAAATACTCAATCCATTCCAGTCCGTTCCTTCACAAACCCACAGTGGACTATGGGTGTTAAAAACTCCACAACATACGTCGCTTTGGATATCAGAGTCCCATTTTGTCTAAACAGTCAATAGACAATTTCACATTTACTACCTTCACTTCCTCAATCTTATTGAAAATTAACAGCTAATGCTTCAGCTTTTTGATCCACATTCCCAACTCTATACTCTATCCCTTTTCTAATGAAACTGGCAACACTGCCAACATTTTCAGTTAGTCTGTCCCACCTTGTAACATATCGAGCAGTCTGAAAATTTAAGCATAGTAATAGCCATATTTCCTGAATATATTTTATATATAAGGCAGAACGTTTCCAATCAAACTTCTCCAGTTCCCTTACAGTATGTTAATCTGTTAGTTTTGGGCAGATGACGTTCCCCCCATCAAGGTTTCATTGAATGTTTCTCATGTGATACCTAGTAATCCTAAATATTTTTCTGAAGCTTTCACTGTTATTTTAATTTTTTCAGTACCACTTGATGTTTGTGCCTTATAAACATCACAAAGCTCATTTTGTCCACTCTTACAATATTCTTATTTAAAGAACATCGCTATTGACACCCTTTCCCTAATTAAGTGCCCTGTTCTTTATTCTTTATTTTTACTTGAATTTAGTAAACACACGTGACATTCCATACAATAAAGTCAAACTTGGCAAACCTAAATTCAGTTCAACCCCCACCAACTCTACTCAGTTCTTCTGTATCTACATTATTACTTGCTTAACTTTTTGTAATTCCTTTGAATACGACACACCTAATTTTATGTTAACTTCTTGAACTTCCCTCGCTTTCCTAAACGCCTCCCCTCCTCTGTATGCTGCACTGTTTTATTTAAATTTCTTACCTCCCCTACAGTATTGATGTGTTAACCCCCCAGAACCTATTTGAATTCCTAGGTTGGTTTCCTATTGGATTGAGGCCTGGGCTCTGGTGAGGCCATTCCAAGACATTTCCATATTTCCCTTGAAACCACTCCAGTGTAGCTTTAACAGTGAGGTCATTGTCCTGCTGGAAAGTGAACCTTCATCCCAGTCTCAAATCTCTGGTAGACTGAAAAACAGGTTGTCCTCAGGAATTGCCCTGTGTTTAGTGCCATCCATCTTCCTTCAGTCCTGACCAGGATGAAAAACTTCTCCACAGCATGATGCTGCTACCACCATACTTCGCTGTGGGAATGATGTTCTCGGGGTGAAGGAAAGAGTTAGGTTTGTGGCACATATGACATTTCCCACGATGGCCAAAAAGTTCAATTTTAACCTCATCTGACCAGAGAAGCTTCTTCAATGTGTTTGGGTAGTCCACCACATGCTGTAGGGCAAACTCCAAATGTGTTTTCTTTCTTTTTCTTTCTTTTTTTTATTCTATGGAATGACTTTTTTTCTGGCCACTCTTCCATAAAGCCCCACTCTGTGGAGTGTACTGCTTAAAGTGGTCCTATGGACAGATACTCCAAACTCCACTGTGGATCTTTCCAGCTCCTTTACTGTTATCCTTGGTGTCCTCGCTGCATCTCTGATTAATGCCCTCCATACCATGTGTGCAAGTTTTAGTGGGTGGCCTTCTCTTGTCAGTTGCCATACTCTTTCCATTTTGTTTTAATGGATTTAATGGGAAATTCGAAGTTTTTCATAACTCAACCCTGGTCTGTACTCGTCCACAACTTTGTCTCTGTCCTGTTTGGAGTGCTCCTTGGTCTTCATGCTGCTTGTTTAGTGGTGTTGCAGAATCAGGGGGCTTTTCAGAACAGACATCATGTGACACTTTGATTGCACAGAGGTGGACCTTAATCCACTAATTTCATGACTTCTGGAGTTCATTGATTGGACCAGATCTTTCCTAGCAACAGGAATGAATACACATGCACTCATTTGCTACTTGACCACTTACTGCATTTCTATGTTGTCATCGTGCACGTCATGTGGAAAACTCTTGGGGAAGGACTCGACAACTTGTTTTTGATAGCTTTGCTATAATACTTGATTTGATTCAGTTGTGCAGATTTCATTGATAGGATTTCTCAAGGAAGCTTTACTGAAATATTCTCTCTGTAAAATGCAAGTGGAACTGGTGAAGGGTCAGGGAGGAGGAAGGCCTCTCGGGCTTAGGCGCTAACCGCTTTCTTCTTCTTTTCTAAATTAAATTCTTCTTCTTTTCTAAATTAAAGTGTTTTGCAGTTTAGTGTGAGGTTAAGGAGAAGTTGCATTGGCACTTTGGTGATAACCGTTATATTTTTTTCTCATTTTCTCAGTTAAAGCGTATTGCAATTTAGGGTGAGGGTAATGAGGGGTAGCATTGGCTAACTCTGTCACTTTTTTAAATTTATTTTATTATTTCTGAAACAGTTTTCAGTAACATTTTAGGTACTGCAAAAATGCATCTGTTACTTATTTATCCTTAAGTAACAAGACCTTAATGTACAGTCCTTTGGGTCTCCATTACAGTTACAAAGCATCAGTAAAGTGTTTATTCATCTCTGCGAGGTTACCTCCTAATAAAACTTCACTTTGTGGAGTGGTCTGAGGTGGCTTTACTGAGACACAACGTCTCTTGATATTACATATTTAGTATAATGGCTTAGAATCTATATATATATATATATATATATATATATATATATATATATATATATATATAATTCACTAAGCCGACGGAACAGGCAAGACAACCATGGGATATGCACGATATAGCCACGCCCACCAACTCACAGAGACCCGCCCACCAACACTAAGACGATGGGATATGCCGACAACTCACAGAGCCACGCCCGCTTACAACACAGAGCCACGCCCACCAACTCTAAGACCATGGGACGAGAACGCCTGCCCGCCCACCTGACTGTTACCAGTGTGTAAAACCATCGCAGCTTTTAACTCACAAACTGCAGCAACTCACCAAACATGTAAAACCATCATAGCTTTTAACTCACAAACTGCAACAACTCACCAAACAAGAACACCCTGTCTCTCGAGGAATTCACACTGCCAGAAGACAACAATGGAATACGCAAAAAATAGCCATGTCAGTCAACTCACAAAGCCCAGCCCATTCTCAAGGCATTCACAGTTCCTGCTCATGTGCCCGGACGCAACAACTCACCAACTCGCTTTCATCTCTGCTACAGTACACATGCACCACTGAGCCACGTTGACTTTTCATTATTGTTTTCGGTTTCGGCTGCATTTCTATATATAATCTACCAAGTCATCTGACCATGGGATACAAACGACAGAGCACCGCCCAACAACTCGAACTGATACAGAGACACGCCCACCAACTCTAAGAGCATGGGACGAGAACGCCTGCCCGCCCGCCCGCCTGCCCGCCTGTTACCAGCATTCACTGCAATGTACTGGAGTGTAAAACCATCACAACTGCTAACTCACAAACTGAAACAATTCACCAAACACCGCATCAGATGCTTTCTATATCTAAGAAGATATATAGATACTCATTATTCCCCGCCATGCGTCCACCCATGCTCTCAAGGCATTCACAGTTCCTGCTGATGTGCCCGGATGCAACAACTCATCACACACAAATTTTGCTTAATCTGACTCAACACCGGAAACCTCACCCGGCCCGGACACGGACAGGATTGACAGATTGATAGCTCTTTCTCGATTCTGTGCGTGGTGTTGCATGGCCGTACTTAGTTGGTGGAGTGATTAGTCTGGTTAATTCCGAAAATGAATGAGACTCCCTATTGCTAAATAGTTATGCGATCGCCAAGCGGTCGGTGTCCAACTTCTTAGAGGGACAAGTGGCTGTCAGCCACGTGAGATTGAGCATTAACAGGTCTGTGATGCCCTTGGATGCCCGGTACTGCACGCACGCTACACTGAATGGATCAACGTGTGTCTACCCGGCGCCGACAGGCGTGGGTAAGCCGTTGAACCCCATTCGTGATGGGGACCGGGGCTTGCAATTGTTCCCCACGAACGAGGAATACCCAGTAAGTGCAGGTCATACGCTCGCACTGATTATGTCCCTGCCCTTTGTACACACACCCCCCCCACCCCCTTGCTACTACCATGCTCGGGTGACTTAGTGGATTATATATAGAAAAGCAGCCGGAACCGCAAAGAACAATGAAAAGACAATGTGGCTCAGAGGTGCACAGACGAAAGTGACTCAGGTGAGGAGTTGGGGGCGGGCACATGAGCAGGCAGTGCGTACTGAACGATGATTGTATGTTGGTTCGTAGCGTGCATTGTTGCAATGTTACTTTTCTTGGTGGTTTATTAAATTACGGATTTTGCAAATGTTCATTTTTTTCCCTGTGCTTAAAAATCATTAAAAAAGCGGTGTGATTATACGGCGTATGCTACGCCACGGGTTGGCTAGTCCTTTATATTAGCAGTAATTTTACCACATGTCAATATGCCACCCAGCAGAGACGTGAATAACTGATCTACTGGTGTGTTATAAGTGTTGCTGAGATTAATGGAAGCCTTTGTTAAGTTCTCGTTATATACAGGGCTTTGTAAAACTATTCACCCCCCTTCTGTGTTTGTCCTGTTTTGTCGCATTACAATCTAGAATTTAAAATGGATTTGCATTTGGATTTAATGTAATAGACTTAACAAAACAGTCCAAATTGTTGAAGTGGAATGAAAAATTAAAGGAACTTGTGTATGGTCAAGCATCAAGCAAGCAAACGAGAGAGAAAGCAAACTGTGGCAAGACTGAAATACTGGAGTGTGTAATATGAGCAGACAAAGAAGAGAAGTGCAATCTGGCGACTGCAACAAGCAACCTTTATGATCTCTAATAGTTTTTGACATCAGTGAGCCCCTTCTGCTTTATGCACGATAAGCATTGATGGCGATGCTTGTAGCTGGGCTCTGCTTTTTCGGCTTGCAGGTGTACTGCTAGGCAGGTGTTCTCCCTTTTTAGTTTTTGTAAAAGACAGTTATTGTGAGTTCTTTTTAATTCTTGCATCTCAAACCAAAAGTTTTCTCTCTTTTTCATTCCCACTGTAAGCATCAGCATGAGGGGCAAGCCGGTATGTGCTCTGCAATCGTGTGCTCACCTGCTTACTTGTGCTAGCAGTGACTGCAAGTATTTCGTGTAATAAAAAGAAAGGTCAGGAATTACCGACTCGTGTAGAATCTCATTCTCCATGTTGTTTTCAAGGCCTCGGCCTTTCAGTTGCAATGCGCATGTGCACGTGAGATCACCTCACAACTTTGAAAATGGCATGCCGAGCTAATGCCCTTGCATTCGAGTGGGAATGTCAAGCACAGGTTTGGGTGCGAAGTTACTTGTGTTTATTTTTGGCAGCAAGGTGGGCAGCAATGTCGTTTTAGTTTTAAGGTGGACCAGTTGATGTAAATGCTTCTGTTAGATTAAGACTGATGTTGTTTTAGGTGACATTAAATCTCCTCCTGGAAAGGGTATTGGTGTCACCTGATTGGGGATACTTTGAGAGCTAAAAAGCCCTCCATTATTTAGGCCCTGAGATGATTGGGCATGGAGAAGTGGGTCGATTGACCTCTCTCTGGAGTGGGAGACAAGCTTTTGTGCCCTGTGTTAGGTGGTATAGGCTCCAATCCCCCCAACCCCACAACCCTTGTCTGGATGAAGAGAGAGGTTGGACCATGCCCTGATCACATTGTGTTGCTGCACCCACCACACAGCAAACTACCCTGGATTTGGACCCGTGTGTAGCCGTCCACCCCACTGAACAGGGTGAGGTTTTTTTTTTTTACAGTGGCTAGAGTGCCAATCCTGCCACCAACCCCCGAGTTTTCCCTGCAAATTGGAGGACCACCTTGCAGGTTTGGATTATGCCGGTTAGAAAATGACATGACTCTTTTTTATTTATTTATCTTACATTTTCTGAGTACATTAAATAAATTGCAACTATACATTAACACTTTAAAAAGAAAATGCCATTGTTTTAGTTGGTTTTCGGTTGAAGTTGTCCACAAAAAATTTCATTTCTCTGTCTTCCTCCAACTTGCAGGGAAAACTCCGGGTGTTGGTGGCAGGACTGGCACTCCAGCCACCATAAAAAAAATCCTCACACACTGTGGTGCTGAAGGGTCACCCGTTGTATCCTAATTTGGGATCCTGAGGTGGTTTGTTGTGTGGTGGGCTACGGCAATGCGCTGTATCAGTGCTGGCTCCCGCTTAACTCTCTTTTAGTCGGCCATTTTGGCTGTTTGCCCACATCAAACGAGAGACAGTAACAAAAATGATGACACCCATTTGCTTTTGCTGCATTTTTTCATATTTTAGTTGCATCACATATTTAATGTTTGCTTATTCTTTTAACAGCTGCACTGACTGTGCTTCTGCAATTTTTTGCAGCCACTAACACAGTTGCTATTATTTCATTAGGGTGGTCCGCCTTGTGCTTCAAAGCAGCATTATTGGTGTATTAGAACAATTTTGACAAGAGCAGGTCATTCAGTCCAACATGCTCACCGATCCTCTTCATTTAGATATTCCAAAATAACTTGACGTTGAGCTTTGAAAGTCCCCAAAGTCCTACCGCCTACCACACTACCTGGTAATTTAGTTCTCATTTTTGGGGGTCTTTGAGCTGTCCACAGGTCAGAATCAGAATCAGAATATCTTTATTGTCATTGTAACAAATACAATGAAATTAGGTGCAGTTCCTGCGGGGTCAAAATATAAATAAAATATAATTAAAAAAAAGGATACGAAGAAATAAGGTAGAACACAAACATTCAACACAAGACCTTAATTGCACATGAACACTATTGTACAAGATGTCATCTATTGCACTGCTGCATTGGAGGTGATGAGGTGGCATGCAGTGCCCTGATAGCAACAGCGTAGAAACTGTTACTCAGTCTATTAGTCTTTGTTTTGATGTCACAGGTCGTTTGGCCCGCTCCTCCTGACAAAACTGCTCCAGCTGGGTCAACACTGAAGGGGTCTTCTCCAGACTGCATGTTTCAGTTCTTTCCATAGGTGATCTTCAGGATTCAAATCAGGGCTCCTAGAGGGCCACTTCAGAATCATCCCATGTTTTGTTCTCAGCCGTTCTTGGGTGCTTCTCGCTGTGTGTTTTGGTTCCTTACTGAGACCGAGTGACCTGATGCTGGGCAGGACATTTCACTCCAGAATGTCTCAATAATTTTGAGATCTCACTGTTCCCTGCACAGGCTCAAAGCAACACCCCAAGTCAGATGCAGCAAAGCAGCCCCAAAACCTAACATCTGCCCCATCCATGGTTCACAGTAGCTCTGGTGTTCTTTTCTTTGAAAGCTTTGTTTTTTCATCTGTGGACATGAGCTGATGTGACTCGTCGGAAAGCTCCAGTTGTGTCTCGTCTGTCCAAAACACCTTCTCCCAGAAGCATTGTGGCTTGTCAACATGCATTTTATTAAATTCCAGTCTGGCTTTTTAATGTTGAGTCCTCCTGGGTGTTTTTTTCCATTGAGCCCATTGTCACTCAAATGGTGCGATCAGACACTGATGGTCCTCGACCTTGGAGTTCTGCTTGTCTCTCTTTGGAAGTTGTCCTTGACTTTTTGCCCGCCATTCTCATCATCCTTCTACCCATTTTGGGGTCGATATCCCTCTTAAGGCTGCGTCCAGGGAGGTTGGCTACAGTCATGTGGTCCTTTAACTTCTTAATAAAATTTGCAACTGTTGTCACAGGAACATCAAGCTGCTTGGAGATGGTGATCTTCTCGCCTTTGCCTTTCACATGCTGGTCTGTCATTTTCCTTCTGATCTCCTCAGACGACTCTCATACTTTGCTTCCACTGGCCCCATGTTCAGTGTGGGACACATAATGACACCAAACAGCAGAAGGACAACTTTTCTCCATTGAAATTGGCTAAATGACTGATTGCCCGATTGAAGGAACGTGTGTGATAGGAAATCGAGACAACAGCCAGTTAGAAAAATCACTTGATTCCAATTATTTAAGATCTTTTCAAACGGTCCCA